>NC_142131.1:63031363-63660454 GCF_024610735.1 Ursus americanus | reverse complement strand
TAAAATAAAACAAATTTCTTTTATTCTTTTCTATTTTAAGTTGATCTTCCTCTTTTCTATATTTGGTGGCTAAACTGTTGAGTGACTGCTGTTTTCTCCCCTTATTGCTCTTGAGCATGGACTTGGTTCTTTCTGGTGATTACAGTCAAGGAAGCATTTCTAGATCCTCTATAACTGGCCTGTAGTAAACCCCCCACATGGCCCCACATTCCCAGTTCTTGTGTTCTGAAGGTCATCACACAACTTCATAACAGTGGGCTGTAGAGGAGTTCACTCATTACCCAACTTGACAGTGAATTCTGAATCCCCTACTTCCCAGAGGGTGTTTCCATTTCTGCACTTGCCTTTTCTTTGTCCACATTTCTTTTTTTTTTTTTTAAAGATTTTTATTTATTTATTCGACAGAGATAGAGACAGCCAGCGAGAGAGGGAACACAAGCAGGCGGAATGGGAGAGGAAGAAGCAGGCTCATAGCGGAGGAGCCTGACGTGGGGCTCGATCCCATAACGCCGGGATCACGCCCTGAGCCGAAGGCAGACGCTTAACCGCTGTGCCACCCAGGCGCCCCTTTTGTCCACATTTCTTGCACATGCTTTGGCTATCCAATACCTGAACTCGCCTCTGCTAGCCTTCATTCTTTCTTCCCAGAAAGCCTCAGGTGCTTTCTTTCCTAGAGCTAATCTGGTATAGCAATGAAGAGTCCAGACCTGGAGTTGCCTTTTGGGGTTCAAAACCCATCTCTGCCACTTAGTAGGAGTGCCCTCTTACCTAAACCGTACCACTCACTTTAGCCAATCTTCTATGCCTCAGTTTCCTCAACTGCAAAATGAGGATGCTAACTTAAGAGTCTCTACCATGAAGAATTCTTAGAGGTTCTCACAAGTTATTATTTGCACCTCACAGAGAAAATACTGAATATATGTCAACTCTCATTATTACTTCAGAGACACTTAGTTCATCCCGGGAGGAAAGGCAGTATCCATTGTTTAAATGGAATAACTCTAGTTATGTAAGTGTCACATGGAATATAGAATATACAATAGGAGCAATTGACCACCTACCGTGAGATAAAGACTGTATAAACATTGGAAATCCTTCTCTACATCTTGCGTTGAATTGAGTTGACATTAGTAAGTTTAGATTACCCTGTTGGGCCCTAGTTCTAGAGCCAGAATTTCCAGCTATAGTTTTATCTCCGTGCACTTCTAGCTCAGCCACAGCCCTGTCCACAGCCCACAGTCCACAGCAGCTGGATACTGACTGCATCTGCCACATTGCTAGGGGCCCACTTTGATCTAGGGCAGTCACAAAAGATCCAGCCAGCTCCTGGTATACGATTAATTTCTACCCAACTTGGGTTAGAGACACATTAAGACCCATGAGAGGTGGGGAGAGATAGAAGGTGGAGGGAGTGGAAACAAATCTTCAGCTTCTCAGTATACATTTTCCTAAAGCCAGTCCTCTTTCCCAGACTGAATCCACTGACAGCTCAGGGTTTCCTTTTTTTTTTTTAAGATTTTATTTATTGGGGCGCCTGGGTGGCTCAGTCGGTTAAGCTTCTGCCTTCGGCTCAGATCATGATGAAATCTTTAAAAAAAAATTTTTTTATTTATTTGACAGAGAGAGACACAGAGAGAGAGACACAGAGAGAAAGAGAGAGAGAGAGCACAAGCAGGGGGAGGGGTAGAGTGAGAAGCAGGATCCCTGCTGATCAAGGAGCCTGATGCGGGCTCGATCCCAGGACCCTGGGATCATGACCTGAGTCAAAGGCAAAGACTTAACCCACTTAACCAACTGAGCCACCCAGGCATCCCAGCTCAGGGTTTCCTAAGCTAAAGAAATTCCTTGTGAAGAAGACTCTTTCAACACAGACTCAGAAAATTGAAAAAGACCCTTCAAATCTTGAGTGAAAACAAGACTTGAACTTGTCATGTTTGGCCAGGTCGGATCAGGACAGCAACAACAAAAGAAAAAAAGGAAGTTCATCTGCCTTTTCTGATAACATCTGCCAAATGACTGTGAGCAGTAGTTTGTGGCTTTAAGGATGGTTGTAAAATAAAGACTTTATTGATTTTACAGCTTGGGATCAGTGCTGCCACCCAAACCTGCCACTTCCGTGCATGTGGTTTCTTGATCACATTTAATCTCCTGGTGTTTGGCACGCGTGGAGCCATCAAGAATCACATACAGTTGGGGAAGTTATATAGTGAACAGGACACTCAGCTGACCGGAAAGTGGGGACTAACTTCCAGTTCTATTCTGCTTATCTAACTGAGCACCTTGGCTCAGAAAAAGATGCCCCTAGAGGAAAGGGTACTTTAAAAAAATTCTTTCAAAGGTACTCCACCAGCTAATGCACAAAGATGCACTGACCTCCGTGGGCATCTTTTACTATTTCCCACGAAGGTAGTCCGTGGGATGCAGCAGCAATCGTAGTGGACATTTGAGCTCTCAGAATTCTGATCCCCTTACGTACAATGGGTGAATTCTCCATTATATAGATCTTCAAGAGAAACAGGGCCCACCAGGTGCAGCAGGCCAGGATGAAGGAATAGGACCAATCACTTGCACATTCCCTGGACTGTGAACTGGGGGTTAGAGGTGCACAGAAAAGGGCAGGGAGAATTCCTCCAAGCAACAGCAAATTGCAGTGTCCAAAGCAGCAGAGGCAGGAACAACAGGAGCTGGAGGAAGCATCCATCACCCAGTGCCACAGTGAAGGCTTTGCAAGCAGGGCTGCCTTGCACTCAAGGGCTAATTACCCAGACTTACAAATTACATTGAGTTCTGCCAGAAAAAGTTTAAAATGGCCATTTTGGGTCCTACTCCAGTGAGTTTGGTGGTTGCACAGGCTGCTGCAAGGTCTCCCTTATGTCCAGCCTGCTTTGCCATCTGATTCTCCAAGTTTCTCAGCAGTAAATTCTTTTTTAATTTAAATTGGCCTCAATGGTTTACAAATAAAACTGTTGAGCAGGGATTAGGAGAGGGGGAGTTTTGATGCTGGTATAGCTATCACACAGAGCTAAAAATTATCCTAGAAATGTCATCAGACAGGACTCCACCTTCGTACCATGACATATATAGGTGCACCTACTTCTGGGCCAACACTCAGCTGGTGTGGGATTCAATCCTGTCCCACCATCTCAGGAATCTTAGAATATCAACTATTCCTTGTTTTCTGGTATATTTAAACTACTCTTCTCAACTAGATCCTTCCTGTCAATGTTTGAATATGACCACATAGCTCCAAGGGAAATAAAATGATGTGCCTTGAGCCCACATGACTGAGCTATTGCTCTATCTCACAGTTTACCATGTGGGGTGCCAGAGTACTCTGTGTTCCAAGAATGGATTCTAGGTGTACAATGAGACATTGAAAGGTAAATAAATACTTGGTAAACTAGAATCTCTAGGAGTAGGACCCAAAATGGCCATTTTAAACTTTTTCTGGCAGAACTCAATGTAATTTGTAAGTCTGGGTAATTATGTTGTCCTTCATTTCTGGAAATTTCTCCACGTTTTTACCTCAAATGTCTCCACATTTTACCTCAAATACCTCACATATTTACCTCAGAAATTACCTCAAATATAAAATTTACCTCATCCCCTTTTGCTTTCTTCTGGAAAGCATCTTAGGCTTAAATTAGAGATTCCTCTCCCTACTCAGTATCTCTTAAATATTCTTCCTTATTTTCTGTCTCTTCACTTCTGTAGGTTCTCATGATTTCACCTAGATTGTCTACAAATGTCCCAGGTCTTTTATCTGCTTTATCTATTCTATGGTTTAACAGATATACTTTTCAACAATTTTTTTAAAAGATTTTATTTATTTGAGAGAGAGAGAGAGAGCGTGTGCATGAGAGAGTGAGCACAAGTGGTGGGGAAGGGCAGAGGAAAGGGAGAAGCAGACTCTCTGCTGAGCAGGGAGCCCAACATGGGGCTCAATCCCAGGAGCCCAGGATCATGACCTGAGCTGAAGGTAGATGCTTCATTGACTGAGTCACCCAGGCACCCCTCAATGATTTTTATTTTCAAATTTTTACTTGGTTCTTTTTCCCCCATAATGCCTTATTCTTGTCCTATGATTTTCAAAATTATTTTTAGACATTAAAACCCTTTCAGACTCTTCCATTATTAAGAGTTCCTGGGGGGTGCGCCTGGGTGGCACAGTTAGTTAAGCATCCGACTCTTGATTTCAGCTCAGGTCATGATCTAAGGGTGATGAGATCAGACCCTGTGCTGGGCTCCCCACTCAGTGGGGAGTCTGCTCGAGATTCTCTCTCTTCCTCTCCCTCTGCCTCTCACCCAACTCACTCTCTCCGTTCTATCTCTCTAAAATAAATAAATAAATCTTAAACAAAAAAAGAGTTTCTGGGTATGGTTCTTCCATTTCTTGTGTATGCTGATACTATCTCTCTTTCTTGCTGAAGTAAGTCATCTTTTGTGCTTTGTGAGCTTATCTTTGGTGGGGACTGTTTCCGTGAAAACTCCTAACATCAGTTCTAAGTTTGCCTCTCTTCATGTTTCATTAATTCCAAACCAATTTTTTATATATATATTTTTTTGGCTCATGGTTTCTGTATGGTAAGATAAATATAAATCAGAAGCATTCATCATACACAACATGGATTTGAGATTCAAATTTCTCTGGGACGTCTTTCCTGCATTCTTGAGATGTCCCTGAGTTGTCAAGGGATGTATTCTCAGCCATTTTTCCCAATGAAGTGACTCTTCCTAGCTCAACTTTACATACAAGAGAAGGGCAGCCCTACCCAGCCCTTTTTAGGCACAAGGCCTGCAAGGGTTGACTTCCATTCCTAAATGACCATTATAATTTCCACCCCTAAGATTTAGGTCTGCTCACAATACCCCTGTAAGCTGATTCATTTCCACTCTTATTCAAGATTACTTGCTTTGAGTCTCCATTGCAATTTGAATACCCAGATAGTTTCACATTTCTCCTTTGGGATTTTTTACATATGTTTTTAGATTTGTAATGTATTTTTCTGTGTGACCATATGGCTTGTGTGGGAAGGGTGTCTCCCCAAATCAATCCAATCTGTCATCTTGATCAACAGTCTGCACTGACATTTTTAACAAACTCACTAGGTAAATCTTATAGACACTAAGGTTTGGAAATCACACATGAAGTTTGAAAATTACTACATTATGGAATTCAGTACTTTCTTTTTACCACTCTCCCACCCTCACCATCCCACAAACACATAGCCTGTTACTCAAATTCAACTTACTCCCTAAATATTCTTGCCTTTCCACACTCCTAACTCACTTGAACCACTGAAATGATTTCGTAACCGAAATTCCTGCATCTAGACTTTGTCTTTTAAAATTGTATGCACCTCATACCATCAGGGTGATCTATCTATGGCATGTATTTGTCCAAGCCTAAAATTCTTCCATTTCCTACGAGATAAAGCCCAAATTTCCTAGGATATAAAAGATCACCCATTATCTGGCCTATATCTCTCCCGCTTTTTATCGCAATTATCTTGAACGTGACCTCATGAGATCTCCTATATAGACAATGCTTATGAACCTGAGTCTTGTGCATATTGGAATGACCTTGTCTTTGCACCTCTTTCTAATCCATTCTATGCATGTTTCAAGACTCAGATCACACAATATCTCCTCTAGGAAAGTGTCTTGCACCCTCCAGGCAGGCTAAGGATCCCTCCTCCATGCACCCAAAGGATCCTCTGTACATGCTCTTCCACGAAACATTATACTGGAAGTTAATATATGTGTTTCTCACACAAGACAAGAGATTCCAAAGAGAAGGGATTATGTTTTATCTTTGTATTCCCAAAATCTGCCTCAGAGGTTGGCACATAACATGTTTATTGAACTAAACTAAATTATTGAGAATCCCAGAAAAACAGCTCTCTCTAATGAACTGGAGTCTCTCTTAAAATTTTATCTGCTTTGGAATGCTCAACCTGGTCAGAAAAACACATCCTCAAAAGTCTTCATATAAAAAGTTTTGTAGTAGATTATGTGCTTGGAAAATTGGGGTCAGTCCAATAGAAATGTTCAACTGTTGTTGACATGCTCTGTTGGCTCTGCCAGGTTGACAGAAATACTTCTAGTATAATCCTCATCAAACTTACAGTTTTTTCCCCATGTGCTCTCTCATAGAAAAGAGTAATAACAGTCCCAATGAAAAATAAAGAGATTGAGAAAAGTAATAAAGAAACAGATTCAGTATTTTCTCTCCTTAAAAATATGCACAGTGCGAATCCAGTTTGGAATAGGAAAAAATCAAACTGAAACAATACAAATGAGCAAAGACTGGCTAGTAACTATATTCCACATTAAACCTTTTCAGACTACTTTAGATTTCTCCTTTTCAAATATTGGAATATCTTGGAGTACTTTGAGGTCCTACAAGATTTTTCCGCATAATGGACAAAATTAGGTTAGCCCTCAAAGATCTCTGAGATATTTTATGCCACAAAAAAAGACACTTCTTTTTCTTTTCAGCCGCGTGTGTGTGTGTGTGTGTGTGTGTGTGTGTGTGTGTGTGTGTTAAGTGCACACAGGGATTATCAGGGGATTTAAAGCATTCAAGAAGCATGAGCTACTTTTTAAAAACATCTTGAGTTACTTTTATACAAGAAAAATAAAATACGATTTAGAGCTAAAAAAGATTTTCTTGAAATATCCTTTTCATTGTCTGTCCCCCACTTCATTTTGAACACTTGAGGCTTAAAGCATTTAATCAGGATGAGTTAATTCATCCATATGTAAACCCTGAGGTGGTTTAAAAAATTCCATTTGTCATTAGAGAAAGTGAACATCAGGCACTTGCCTCCGATTGCTGTGTTGACAGAATTGGGAACAGGACTTAGAATTTTCCTGCTAGATGTCTTTGAAGCTTATGAAAGTCATTGAAATAACTTTGAACAATGCAATGAGTGTGAAAACAGGGATAGGAACTTTCCTTAACTTTGGTGACCTGAAAAGAGTTCCAAGGGAATTGTGAGTGAGAAATAAGAATCAGAGAGACTGAGTGTTTTTTTTCCCCTCCAAGCCAAAGAGGGAAGTAGTGCTGGAGCTTTGAATGGCTTGGTTGCAGTTTGGTACTGTGATTACTATCTCTACATTTACCCTAAGGAAGGAAGGTGATGTACCCCACACATTCCTTCACTGCACTGCCACCCCATAGTATTATTTACGAAACCTAAGATTTCTTTGCTCCAAGGAATTCCTTTCTTCCTATAGCTGAAATTGTCCATCTATCAAAGAATGACAGACATGTTACATGGACAAAGTCTGCACAGAAACCTCCCCCAACTGCAAAATTCTAGAGTTGCTGCTGTCCCTACTTCCCAACTCATACTCTTGCCTGCCTCAGTGCCCTCACGTATACAAGCACACACACACGTCCTCAAGACACTCATACTGCCTTTGTGGCCAGCACCTGGCTCTTGTCTGTAGATACTTCTCGAGTTGACCTTTATAGATGTGCATATCAGAACCACCCAAAAAGTTTAAAAACTAGATTATCCATCCCACATCTAAACTCTCTCAAATTATGATTGAGCAGGCCTGGGGAGAAGCTTGAGTTGATATATTGTTTCAAAACCTCCTCAGATGTGCAGATGTCAAAGTACAGAACAGGCCCCTTCTGAAAGGCCAATGAAAGAGAAAGAGAGGCTCATCACTGAGTTAGCTTGTTTGATAATAATCTTCACCTATGTGTTTCTTTTCTAACAACCACTGGATATCTATCAATTTTTACCCACTTCTTATGCTATTACATTCTTGAGTTGAATCTCCTTAATGACTCCAGGCCTGTTTGGCTGCAGTGGAATTTTGCATTTCCTAATAAAAGAATTTTAAGTCATATTGATAGTAGCAGAGACCTTTTCTCTATAAAAAAGGCAGGCAGGCCCTATGTCAGACATAAAAGGCATGATTTTAGGATTGGAAAGGATAAGATTTCTAATTTAAAAATCTATGATAGAAATTGTCTTACCAAAATCATTTAGTATGGTCTGAGAGTGCTCCTAAATATCTTCCCACTTTAGGACCAAAGTACTTGGTTAACAATGAAAACAAAAAGTAAATATTTTTAGGAAAGGAAAATGCAATTTGTAATCAAAAGATGAAAAGTTTCAGTTCATGTTAAGAAAGGCAAGTATTGTAATTACTGTATTTCTATGATCACGATTTCGAGAAACGTCTTCCACATAAGAGCCAAAAAGTGAAAGCAACCCATGTGTCCACTGACAGATGAATGGACAAGCAAAACTTGATATATGCGTACAATGGAATATTATTCAGCCTGAAAAGGGAAGGAAATCCTGTCACATGCTACAATATGGCTGAACTTTGAGGACACTAGACTAAGTGAAATAAGCCAGTCACCAAAAGACACATACCATATGATTCTACTTATATGAGGTACGAGAGTAGACAAATTTACAGAAACAGAAAGTAGAATGCTGGTTGCCAGGGTCTGAAAGCAGGGAATACAGCGAGGCGTTACTTGATAGATACAGAGTCTCAGTTTTTCAAGATAAAGTTCTGGAGGTTGGTTGCATGACAATGTACATACACTTGACACTACTGAATAGTATACTTAAAAATGGTTATGATGGTAAATTTCATGCCATGTGTGTGGGGTTTTTTTGCCACAATTAAAAGGAAAAAAAAAAGAAATGTCTTCAGGTGAAAAGCCAAGACTCAGTAATTGATATTGTCAGTTTAGATAAGGCACTATAGAATTTAAATTAAACCAAGTAGAAGTCAGTTTTGATTTTAACACATGATATGTGAGCAAAATTAGGGACCATATTATTTATCTATTCATTCTTTCAGACAGTCAAAAATTATTTATTTCTTGTGTATCTCCTGAGTTAGTTTTATAGAAGCTTGACTGGCTCTGGGTCAGCCTCATTCTTATCTGGGGAGCATTAGATTTAGTCCAGGGTGTCGCAAGTATATTTTCTGGGGTCCTGATATTTCCAGACCTGAGTGGTTTCCTGTCAGGCCAATGTTGTTCCCATTACTACTAACAATGACCTGGAAGTTCCAGGCTAAAGCAGAACTGATCAAATATGGCTCCTGAAGGTTTTCTGGGTCAGGACCAGAATAGAGACTCACCATTTGTCTAACCTGGGACATCTTCAATCTGTTCCTGATGAACAATTCATCTGATTATCCCTAAATTTTGCAATGTCAGACTCTGGGAAGTTGTGACACCACTAGTCACTAGCAAGAGATGAGGCAAGTGGCTTTAAGCCCAGTCCACATGCTCCCCTCCCTACCCGTTATCCTTGCATATCTGAGACAAGGGTGTGTTGATGGGAACAGGCTTGGAGGTCTACCAGATAGGACTCTGAAATCTAATTAGATTTCTGTTTGAGAGTTCAGATTCATGTGCTGTCTTTTCACTGCTAGCTTTCTTAATGGAATTAGACAAAGTATCTTGCTAAAGAGTGAAATAAGAGAGACAGACTTGTGGGTCCAACAAAGCCAAGGAACGATCTGTGTTTGATGCCTTGTTTTATAGCAAGGACATTTGTCTGGACTTGTTAAAATATGCAATCTGAAACTAGCTAATATCTACATAGTAAAAGTTCACATCATCACCACACCTTTCCCTTCATCTCTGACTCTGTACAGGCTATTCACAAGCATCGAATGTTTCCTTCATCAGGTTATGCCTTTACAACCCCATCATGCATGCATGTAACTCCATTCACACATAACATCAGATTCTGAAATTAATCTTTTGTTCTAAGGAATACTGAAACTAACTATATATATAAATCCAAATATCCTTATCTCTCTACCTATGAAATGTGGCTTTGTGACATGAACAAGACATCTTCTCTAAATAGTGGAGAAGGACAAGACAAAAATGTTTAAACATCACAGCTGGAACATTGTGTATGAGGAATAAAACTGGATTTAGGTTGCAAATACTGCTTAATGTTGAGGCCATTTCCTCCAAGTGCAGCGCTCCCACGAGAGCAGGATTCACACCTTTTGTATGAAAGTTTTCAGATGTAGCAAACCACTATTTCTTCCATCATCTTTAAAGGTTTATGGTATAGGTTGCCCCAGTGGTGAAGGACAGGAATTGCAGGAAAACCCCAAGGGAGAGACTAAGAGAACATTGTCAGATTATAAGGTTTTAGCTCAGAAAAGAGTGATTTTGTTGCAGTATTGGAAATGTGGTTTTCTTATCATCAAATGGACACAGACCACAATGCCACCATCGCTAGATAAAATGTCGTCTACTACACATGCGTCCTCAGTATACATTCATAAAAAAGCATAAACGTGAACAGAAGTGGAGAGAAGACAACAAAATATCTTTGTGGTCAGACCACCAGAGACCTTGCCTTGCTGCTCGTGGGCAAATGAACTTCAAGGTAGTTCAGTTTTAATCACTGGGTTATACGTATAGGTGTCATCAAGACCGTATGTTTGTAATTTATTTCATCATCAACTGTCCTTTGCTTTGTATCTCTAGCATCTTGAGGAACTTGGTTTTTCTAACTGAAGGCCAGGACACAGGTTTAGTGATCCTTGCTATACCGTCTGAGTCTTTTTTACACTATGACTTCCTGTTTATTACAGTGACTGAGAAGGAACTGAGAAGAGGAAAATCAAGAAAAGAGAATTTTTAAGAGTAGCAGTAATAAAAGAACTGTTAAATATTATCTGATGTTCTAGATAAAAGTAGTTAGTCTCAACATAGGCAGACTTATATCATTGGTTCTGGTTCTTTGGCTCAGTAGTACTAGGTGTTTGGGACTTCCCACCATCTGCTTCAGCAACTTATTCCATTCCTTTGAATTTATATTGCTCGATTAGTTTAATATTCGAATCTTTTTTTTTTTTTTAGTAGAAGAGTCAAAAGACAAATCACATCTTGAGCTAGGAAACAAGTTCAATGCTTTAATTTCTGGTGATTTCTCCACATGTATTGAAAGGTCCACAGTCAAATTAACTGTCAAACATTGCTTGCGATGAACCTGATTGACACTTTAAATTTTCTTAGTGGGAAACCTGACTTGAGATTTTTAGCCCACATGAAACTTTTGTTTCCAGATTAAAGCAATTAAAACATTAAAGAATAGACAAATTACTCATTTAATTGCAGCTATATAATATTCAACTAACGGATACTACTATAAAGATTTATGCTCAGTAATTCATTATGAGGAACAGCTATCTCGGAAGTTCTAAAGAGGAAAGATTCTAGGATAAGGATGGCAGTAACAAGATTAACTAACATCATGCCACTCGATGATGTACAAAACACTCAGCCATGTACTCACTCTCATGGTTTTAACATTGTAAATAGTTTTTTACATGAAATCAGGTCCATTTCACTTTAAACTTGGAAGTTTCTGCTCTATTGGGTGCCTGGATGGGTCAGGGAGTTAAACATCCAACTCTTGATCATGACTCGGGTCATGATCTCAGGGTCATGAGATTGAGCCCCTCGTGGGACTCCACTTTCAGTGGAGAGTCTTCTGCTTTCCCTGTCCCTCTGCCCCTCGCCCCCCTCGCTCTTTCTCAAATAAATAAATCATTTTTTAAAAAAGTTTCTTCTGTAAAATTGTTTCAAGTCTGCATTGAGAAAGCAGCAGGTTTTTTAAAAAGATTTTTTATGGATTTGAGAGAGAGAGAGTGTACACACACAAGCTTGAGCGGGGGAGGGAGAGACAGAGGGAGAAGCAGACTCCCCACCGAGCAGGGAGCTCAACTGGAGGGGGCTGCGCTCAATTGAAGTGGGGGGGGGGCTCCACCCCAGGACCTCGAGATCATGACCTGAACCAAAAGCAGACACTTAGCCGACTGAGCCCAGGCACCCCAGAAAGCTACAGTTTTTTTAAACACTGTATTTCATCAGAAAAAATATGTATTGCAGAAAACTTCCCAGAATTGCTTTCTCTAAATTCTCTTATACACTGTACAAAGCTTTTCCATGCTATTTGAGAATCATTTCTCCTCTTATGAATATTTTCCTTTCCTCTATTTAGAGTTCCTTATCATTTCTGAAGTTGTCTGAAGGCCAGCTCTTGTACTCACCGAGCTTGTATTCCCTGTAATTTCTCTGCTTTGAGGGCAGAGTGGGATTTCTGAAGGAGAGAGATACTTATTAGGTTCTCTTTACCACACCAGAAACCCCTTCAAGGTGATTTAAGCACCTTGGTGCTTCAGCATCTCAATTTTCCAGTCTTCAAACACATGCCTTTGCTTTATGATTCAAGGTAAGTCACAGATGGCCAATAGCGGCTGACTTCCTCCCAGAAGGCAGCCTTAGTCAAGTTCAAAAGGGGTTCTGGGCACAGAACAGAACAAAACAAAACCAAGTATCTGTCCAATTATAAAGTCATTGCAGAGGAAAAGCTTTTCATCATCTTTATAATCATGTTAGGAGAGCTTAGCAGTATTTTTACAAGACAGACATGGGAATTCTTTTTCCCCACCTGTGTATTCTGTCCTCTGGTTTCTGTTCTCTTCCACCCACGTCACTTTTTATAGCAATTTGCCAATGACACCAACACCTGTACAGGTGGGGCTGAGAAACTGAAATTGCTTCATATACAGCTTTGGCCCTTTAGGTTCTCTCTGTCCCCAGGGAAGATTGGACTGGAAAACACCTTCCTAGTAGGATCTGTTAGGTGTGACAATGCACTCCACTCTCTGTTCTCAGGGTGTGATTTGAGACTGTAAGACCAAAAACTGGATTTGGCTTCAGCAAACACTGGCTACACTTTCTTTTTTTTGAGAGGCCTATTGAACACTTGGTTTTGTTCTGTGCTGTGCTCAGTCAGTATGAAAACTTCTTTATTGCACTGTTGGCACCATCGATTTGTTCCTTCTCAAAAACCTTGGTTGGCAGCCTGATTAATGTTTACTGGGTAAGAATGATGAGGCAGGGTTACACTCACACAAAAAAGAGCTCGTAGACGATACCCCTTAATCTTTAGGAATGAGTTTGTTTGAGTATAGATATTCTAGTGCTAGAGGAGGGCAAGTTGACTGGTTGACATTGGTCCAGTTCATTTCTTTGAAGTGAATGGGATCTCAATTACCTAACAACTCTGCTTTCTATCAAATGTAAACCCCATGGGTACTGTAGAGAGTGACCTGAATTCAGTCCTTCCTGGCTCTCTGTGTGAAGAGGGATTTAAGGGAAAGGTAACTGCCTAAATAACTATTTTTGACACTGGGATCTTATACATCAGGGATTTTAGTTGCTTGTCAGTTTCCAATCATATACCCATTTCATGGCCCTTCAGCTTGTATGGCCAAGGAGCAACATGGTATAGTTGGGGGCGGGGATCCACAAACACTGAAATGAGGAGTCATAAAATCTGAACTCGAGTCTTGTTTCTTGCAGTTTTATTAGCTGTGACTTTGGGCAAATCATGTCATTTTTCTCTACTTATACTTCTGCATCCCTAAAATCCTAGGGCTGGACAATTTGATTTCAAAGATTACACTCAATTCTGTTCCACAGAAGATTCAGGGATTCTGTTTTCCTAAATCATGCTTGAGGGGTCAGCCCATGTCTCAAAGCTTCATGATCAGAAGTTGGGACACTTCTTGCTTTAAGAAATGGATTTATAAATAGGAAATGTCATCTTATTTGAACTGCTCACAATGTAAGCAACTGGGTAAGACACTGAGGAATGCATGGCGTAGGGATGGAAGGGACCGTCTAGAGCTGGATCGCTCAGATTTAAATTGTGAGTCACCATCTGACTTTGGGAAAGTTACTTAAAGCTCTCTGTGCTTCAGTGTTTGCATCTAAAAACGGAATTAATAATAGTTCTACTTCATTGGGTTGCTACAAAAATGAAATTAGCTAGTACATATCAATTTCTCAGAACTATGCCTGGCATATTATAGGTGGTAAGTATTAGCTTCTCTCTGGAACATTTCCAATAATAGTCTGTATACTACATAGAAGGAAGGGTAGCTTATGGTCTTTTAGGGCAACAAAGTCCAATTTTTGGACAGTTGTGTTGTTAGAAACATCTATCTTATCATTGGAATTCACTCCAAGTGTAAGTTATCTCTTTATCTTGTATTAATTTGTAACTTGTCTTACATAAACACTTACACAGACATTTCTGGAAACTAGGACATCTACGGGCAAACTCCGCCTCTGTCTCTAATAATTATTTATCCCATAGAGGGAAAGAAATGAGAGTTGGCTCCAACTATAGGTAAACTCTTCCCCTATAGTGAGTTAAGACATTTATCTAAATACTGGGATTTTCCTCTCTTTTTATTAGAAATTCCAAACTCTATGGGTGTAGAGAACAGAATTAAAATTTATTTTTATAGCATGTGGTAACATAAAATAAGCTACTCAAATGGGAGGGATATTGCAAAGAACTGAAAAGTGTCAGCTATGATTTCCAAAGTCTGACCATTGGTCATGAAATGTCAACAGTGGTCATGTGGAGCCAGACTCTTGGTCAAGGTTGAGATGAGGCCTAAAGGTTTGTGTATTAACAATTCCCCCCATGACCTTATTAAATGAAAGAAGACTAAGCTACATTTTGCTTTTGTGCTTCGTCTTTCATTCAAGGTGTTATATAAGAAGGTTTCATCTGATCTACTCTTTGTCACTTTAGATGACTGAACAGAGTGGCCACAATCCCCAGGATCAATTCCAGATCCTCTGATGAGAGACACTAAGAGGGCTCAGAAGAACACTGGGCACAGATAGCCCTTAGCTGGGTTCATCAGATCTTTCCTTTGTTTCTTAGGTTCTCTGGCAAGATCATGGGAGTCCATGCTACAAGTGTCTCACCATCACACTTCAGTGTCACTCTTTTATAACCAAATCTGGTTTATTGCCTTTCTACTTGTACTAATTGGAGCCACTCACATTCTAACTAGAAAAAGTTAGCTTTAAGCAACTTAAGTAATGGTGCTATTGATTAGTGAAGCTTTATGATACCATTGAGAAGAAAAATCAGCCTTTGTTTTTTTTTTAATGTTTTTTCATTATATTATGTTAGTCATCATACAGTACATCCCTGGTTTCTGATGTAAAGTTCGATGATTCATTAGTTGCGTGTAACACCCAGTGCACCATGCAATACGTGCCCTCCTTACTACCCATCACCGGTCTATCCCATTCCCCCGAAAAATCAGCCTTTGGAATCAGAGGAACTCGGTTCAAGTCAGTTTAGCTACCTACTACTAAGAGACCATGGTTACCATGATCTACTCAAGTTCTCTGGGCCCTCAACTCTGACCTACAAAATAGAGACAGGATCATATGTAACAATTAGGTATCGTCAATAAGCAGCGGCTGCTGGGAGTATGGGTCAAGGACTGTGAAGCCACGTAGGCAACCCAGAGTAAAAGAATTCCCAAATCAAAGGCCTGCCGTGGAGTAGAAAGGAAGCTACAAGGCACATATTTGCCATTCCTGGACTTCTAAAATATTTACCTGAGGATAGCATAAATACAAAACAAAGTAAGAGTCATGAAATTGATTTTTTAAGCCAAGTTGTATCCAAAAGCTACTATCACTTTTATTAGTTTTATTATTAACAATGGGCTATTAGAAAAGAAATGAAAGGAGAAATCTGCTTATATGTTCTATATTCAAATCAAATTCTCTTTTATGTCCTTGGTGAGCATTTTATCAGGGGCCCTCTGGAGACAAAAACCTGTCTTTGTTATATATGCTAAGTAAAGAAGGTGGGTTGAATGGGGTGTACTTAAGACAAGGTGGGAAGCAGCTATGCTCCAGTAAGCCTGCCACAGATGCCACAGGCATCAAGAGGTAGGGTTTTAGAAGGCTCCTCACATCATTCCATCACTACATCAAAGTAGGCAGCCACCTACTTTGCCAGGCATCGGTCCAGCTCTGGCAGGAGACTGGATCAAGGCTATTTGCATATCTGTTTTCAGGACATTAAGTGTTGTCTACTCATACAAAGTGAGGAAGAGAACATTAAGTGTTGTCTACTCATACAAAGTGAGAAAGAGATCAATGCAATCATGGAGAAAGCTTAATTTAGGAGAAGGAAAAGAAGGGGGAAGTGGTGGAAGATGCAGAAGGAGAAAGAAAGAAGGAAAATCTTGAAGAAAGAGAAATCTTGCTTTCAATGAAATACACATTTTATTTCCTAAAGCGTGACAAAGACATCTTTAGAAAAGATTCTTTAGTGTTTCTAGTGGAGGGTTGAGAGTTTCCCCGATGTGTTTCAAGAAATAATAACAAAGCAGAAAGACCTATCAGCCACTGAGCAAACATAGTACTGGGTACTGTCATTTATGTGTTAGGTTACTGACTCCCCGCCAGCTATATGATATGGGATCAAGGGCCTGGAGATGCGATATGCCCAGCCCAATTTCTCACGGCCAATAGTTGACAAAGCCCAGCCTTAGAATCTGAGGCCACAGTTCAAAGTGTGTGGAAACACCAAGAAATTTTAAACAATGCTGGCAACTTTGTGTTGAAACTCGTCTATAAATAGTTCCCTGATGATTTTGAATTCCCAATGACTTGGTATAATGCAAGCTATTCAGCAATGTGATATGGATAGATATTTCCTTTTCAAAACATTGCACGAATACATGATTTCCTCCCTCTGTCCACCCTGTAGGAGAAGTAGGAAAAGAGCAAGGTAATAGGAATTTACCTCCAAGCTATAAAGCCTTCCTCTCCTTTCAGTAATCATTGAGGGGAGTTCCTAGTTACTAAGGAGACAATAACAGACTCCATTAGGTTCCAGTACAACACTTGGGTTGCCTGGCTAGAGAATGCCAGAAAAGCAAAGGAAAATATTATCATTGCTGAAATCATTTGATGTCTATGAGTAATAAAAAACATGTTGGCAAACTGAACTTTTAGAAATGCCCAAAGGGCTTGGTTAGAGCTATGAATTAATGGCATACAGCACTTCTGTCTGGAGAAAAGAAAAAAAAAAAAGACAAAGATGTTAAACTCTTTAAAAATTTATCTGAATGATTGAAAGGTCCCAACAGAAATCAATTTAGGTTCTTTATTCAATTTTTAACTTAAATCAAAATGTGCCTTCCCCATTCCTTTATAGCTTAATAATAAAGTTTGCACATTTTGAGTCACAATCATCCTTGAATTCTAAGGGCCCCGCAGGCCTTTTTGACCCTCTTATGCAACATCCCACAAATTCTAGAGTTATTTTTAAGGGATCCCTGAAAACTGTACCCACCTTAGAGACTTTGAGGGCTAAGGTGTCCATTCATGCATGTGCTGTGCCCCTCAGAGGCTAGAGGAAGCCAGAGGTGGAAAGAATTGGGGGTAAGCCAGACCTCTAATTACTTCTCGACCCAGGTCCCAGAGGTTACAATGGGCCTGCCTGAAGATGTTCATCCAGTCTCTGCTTGATCATTCCCAGAGCAAGAGGCTTTTGCCAGGACCCATCCTATCTTGTTATGAATGCAGCTCTGATTGTTGGAGGGTGCTTTCTAGTGCTGTGCCAAAATCTGCCTCCTCTTGAGTTTTTTACCCATTGTTCCCCATGGTATCTCTAGAATAATACTATTTAACTCAACTTCCTTTCCTCTTGAATAGTACCTTATTACCGAAGTCAGATGTCGTAACTCCCTTGTATACTGTCCTCTCCAAACTAAATATCCTCAGTTTCTTTCTCAGATCATATGGCAAATATACAAATATTATAACAATAACAAAGGCAAAACATATGATCACCATAAGAGAAAGACAAAAAGGTGGTCTCGAAATTGAATTTTTTTAAAAGATTTATTTATTTATTTTAGAGAGAGAGAGCGAGAGAGAGACAGAGCGCATGAGCAGGAGGAGAGGGAGAGAGAGAATCCCAAGCAGACTCCCTGCCAAGCATGGAACCAGATGAGACGCTTGATGTGGGGCTTGATCCCACGACCCTGAGGTCATGACATGAGCTAAAACCAAGAGTCAGATGCTTGACCAAATGAGCTAACCCAGGCGCCCCTGGAAATTTGATTTTTTTTTTAAGGGAGTTAAGTTTTTTTTTTTTTTTAACTGAAAAGCTGAAATGTTTAACTGATATTGAGAAGCATCATGTCTTTCCACTAAGACATATCCATCAAGTCACTCTATCCATCAAGTCATCCTGTCAAAACAGAAATGTAGCTTGATAAAGTGACAGCACACTAGCTCCAATGGCCACCTCACCAAATCTCTCCAAGTTGCTTTTAGTTTTTGCTTTTGTTTATTTACTGTCAATGCCTACTTTGAGAAAAGTTTCCAGAAAAGTACTGATCTGCATATGAATCACTGTGATACATTCTGAAAAGAATGTGAATACCATCTATTAAGAATTAAGAGGAAAGCAATGTGAAAGCAACACAAACTTTCCTTCTTATTCCTCTCAATATTTCATTATAAAAAATTTCAAACACAGAAAAGTTGAAAGAATTTTATAGTAAACACCCATATACTTAATAACGAGACACAATTACCATTTTGCTATCTTCCATTCATCACCTATCAGTATCTCTTTCCATCCATCACCCCATCTTAATTTTTTACGTATGTCCATGTAAGGTGCATTCATCCACACACTTAACCCTCATGCGTCCGTTTGCACACCCTTATCGTTATCGGGTTTTTTCTGATACTTTTAATTAGCACTCTCTTCTAAATCCCTTTGCCACTCTTGCCCTCATTTCCTCATTTCTGTATCATTCCTCCCACTTTCTAGCCCCAAGGTTCTAAATGGTAAAAACAAAGTGTGAAAAATCTGAACACCGGACAGTCTTGAAGTAGCATCAGGAAAGGATGCTGAAGACCACAAGAGGCCTCACAGAGGTCATCGTGAACGAGCTGGGACAAACGAACTTATAAGAGGGGGAGGTATCGACGAGCGTGCCAACCTAGTAACTTACTATAGGAAATACACGTAGCTATCAAATACCCAGGCCCAGGTATTTCTTGATGAGCTCAGTCTCTCTCTGAACTAATCTATAGGACGGGTCAAATGGGTTTTGGTGAACAGAGACTCAGAGGAAAGGAAATAGTAAGAAGGTCTTAATGGCATGGAGCCTTATCAGGATTAATGTTTCAACAGCTGGCCAGCACCATGCCTGACACCGAAGGGGTGCTTCATAATTAGTACAAAGATAAAATGAATATGTGAATACTAACTACACTCTAAGGGAACTGCCTAACAGACGAGAAACTCATGTTGTGGATCAGAACACTTCTCACCGGGGCTGTGCTGCTGAACCATCCAGATTCTACCCCTCCAACTCCCGTTAAAGAATTTCCATGACTACTATTCTCATTTGAAAAACACATTCCCTTTTAGCCACATGTATACCATTAATTCAGCTTTCGTGAAATCCTAACCGTGCTTTGGTCTGAAAAGACAAACTGTCTTTAAAATGCGTGGTCTATGTCTATCTAATCCCATCTTTGATGAACTGATTTTACTGGCTTTACTCTCCAAAAAAAAAAAAAAAAAAAAGGAAGTGATTCCCTGCTACCTGAAGTTTCCCCTGATGTACAAAAACCATTATTTTCCCTATCTCAAGATTTATGTCTGATAAGAAATGTTAGTCATTTATATTCTGGGCTTCCTAATTACCAGTTCACGAAGACTTGGCAAAGTGAGCTCTTCAGTGGAAAAGCAACAACACATCAAGTGTAAATACAACACTTTCCACAACAGTTTTTCCGCAGTGACAGATAAATCTAATTCTGACAAATCAATTTCATTTTGAAATCCATAAAAGGCGCTTTCTAGTCATACAGTCTCCAGGTGAATCCTTTGGTTAGGTAACAACTTCCTAAAGTAGTTCTTTCAAAGGCTTAGGTGTCATAAATCAGATTATTTTATAGCAAGCAATTCCTGTCTTCTATTGCTTAACGATTTGTACCCCTGACCACTTTCCCTACGTAGATACCACAGCAAATATCTGTAAATGTCAGCCCTTCGTGGTAGCATCACACTCTTCAGAGTTTATAGGAATGCAGACCTTTATGGTATTAGGGTAGAAAATGACACAGAAGCAAGGCTCTCTGAAACAGGCTATTTCATGTGAGTTTACTTACAGACTGAAAAAATATCAGGCAGTTTTAGGCATTGGCACCTCAGTGGTCAAATACCAACAGCCAAGTAGAGTTGCTCTCTAATTGCCTCTATTATAAGCAACTGAAATACAAGGTTCAGATGCAGATTAAGACCTTTAAGAGGGTAAAAGATACTCTGATGTAGAGAGTGGCTTTTGTCGCTGGGCATTGGAACACTCTGACAGGAGCACATGCACTCTGTTTCATAGACCTCAAAAAGGACTGAAGCTAGATAAACAGGGAGCAGTTCACCGAAGCTGGGCTTCAAAGGCCATGTTTGTTCAGACTTCATTTGTTCTTTTTATTCCTTTGATGCATCTGTCTCTAGTGACGGAGACTCTTATTTTTTCAAGAAACTAAAGCACAAAAGGAAGCTGAAAAAGCTGCAAACTGATTTGGCAACAGCTAAGCAAGAGGCTGCCATCACAGTCCTGGAACTCAATGAGAAGATAAGGACTCTATGCGAAGGGAAGCCAGCCCCTAGAGGTCAGTATTACCATGTGACAGTCGCACACCGGCCCTCGGTCTTGTGTGAGGTATATAGTTTTATTGGCCACAGATCAAAAAGAGGGCCACAGCGCCAGGCAGCATCCTGGCCCAGCAGCATGCTGGCCTGGCCTGGCCTGACCTCCATTCCGCGTGAACAGCGGACATGACACAAATTACTGACTCCAGGCTGGGTTCACTTTCACTGCACGTAAGGTAGAGAATGAACAAGGGGTTCCTTGGAGGAAAAGTCTGTGAAGTTGAAGAGCTGGACTTAACAGATCTGATAAGTGTCTTTGCACAAAAGCTGGGTGGCAGTGAGGGAAGGGGAGCGTCTAAGAAAGACCTGAGGGATGAAGCTCTGGAATGGAGCAAGGAGAGGAGTTTGTCTTCAAGTGTAGACAGGCTTGTATGCTCGGGCAGGCACAGGGAAGTGAAAAAGTGAGTCTTTGAACCACCAACGAATGAATGGGCCAGAAACAAGCAGGGAAGGCTGGGTCAGGATGAAATCTGGGTGGTTCCAAAAAACTGTAATGGCCACTATGGTTTGGAGTTTTGAACAAGTCTTCTCTCAGGGACCAAAAACATGCATCGGGGGAGGAAAACCCCTCCGACTGTGGTCATCAGGAATGATACCAGTTAGCATTTAATAGTACGTGCCAGGCATTTTGCTGAGCATTTCACATGTATTTAATTCTCAGAATAACCTCTGAAGTAAGTACATTTATGGATTCCAGAAGAATAAGCGGAGGCTTAGGGATGTTGATTACTTTGCCCCAGGTTAGACAAGTGTGAGCAACACCCGGGCAGTGAGCCTCCAGCCAGCCACTTGCCCTACCCAGTGCGCCTGCGCACCTCCGACGCAGAAGGCTCTTCGTCTCTGCCCTCCGGCAGCGATATCCAGCCTCGTTCTGCCTGGGGAATCTCTTGGAGAACCGTGGTTCCCCGGATAAATGTCTTCCTCTTGTGTGTGGCACTCCTGTAAAGCCAGAAACATGCCATTATTCTTACTCTGGCTTCCTGTATTACTCATAAATAATTCTGGAAAAAGAGGAGGACCGTGGAAATAAATGGAGGAGGAGAAAGTAGGCAATGTGGTGGCTTCGGAAAGGGAGACACATCCAGCATCCTGGCCACGCGGTGAACCTTTAAAATGAGTTTGGTTTTAATTTTCTATTCTGAATAGCACTTTCCCAGGGTTGAAATGGCATGTAACACAGTCATCTTGAAACACATGCTAAAGGTCAGTTTGTTTTTCTCTTTCCGCAGAACATCATGATAGCTTACGAATTTGCTTTTACCACCATGAAAACTTAGAGAATAAAATCCATTCAAGGATCTAATCCATTTAAAGGTGTTTATTCTAGGGCATCATAGCCAGATTTCAAGTTAGTTGCATCACAAGAAGCTAATAATGATTGGACATCACATTGGAGAAAGTTCTCCAGTTCATCTGAGAGAAGCTTTCAACTTCTCAACTGTATTTTGAATCTAGTGAAAAAAGATCTTATTGCAAAGTATATAATTCTCATTGTTGACAAAAATATCGTTTGCTGTCTAATAATAGTTCTGTCCCTTTGATATTTTAGCAGGTCAAAATTAAAATAACACAGAGGTACCAGGACTCTTAATGGTTTGGGGGAGGGTAGAAAACATGAAATCCCACCTTTGTCCATTTTGTCTCTTTATTTCTGTTAAAAAAAAAAAAAAGCTAGCAGTACAGGAAAAAAATACAAAACCCTAATGTATTATGAGCAGATATAAATTTAAATAGACAGGTATTCCAAGGTCAATTATGGATGAAAACAGTGACTCCTTTTGGACCTATATGTTGTTTCTCTTATTTGGTGGAAAAATTGAGTCAGTGGACTGACTTAAATCAAATATTTGCACTTTTTTGCTCTCCCATCGCTCCCATGCTCCTCAACCTGAATTCAATAGCCCAAGAGAATGTCAAAGCACTTTTGGCCCCAGAGTCATATTAGCTTTCATTCTCAGAGACTTTGGTCACCTTGTCCTACCTCTTAATACACTTGAAAGTAAAGTCTGCAAAGATGTTGGTGACTTTAACACATAATGACCTCTATTTAGCCACACAACATTTAGGATTGACCCACCTCCCACACACATTCCTAGAGCGGAACAATACCCCTCCCCTAGTTATCTTGTGTCCTTTTATAAAATGTTTGTTTTCAGTTCTCAGACCTCTGTTTGCAAATGACAGATGTCCCAGTCATACATAATAGCTTAAGGAAAAAGGATAATTTATTGGCACAAGTGTAAACAAACTAAGAAAGGGCATGTCATTAGCCATATAGTCCAATGGATACAGAGTCTCAGATACCATCAGAACACTCTGTGTCTCTCATCTCTACTTCTCTCTTCATTGAGACTTCATTCTCTCAAGTAGGATGTCAGAAGAGACCAGAAATATGGTCATAAGCACCTATGGGCTGTTCTCATCTTTCCTCCAGAGAGAAAAGAAAGCATTTTTTCCACCAACTCCAGTTAGAAAAAGTACAATAAAGCACTCTGTCCTGGCTTGGGTTGCGTACCCATGCGAGGACATGAACCAGTCTGTGGCCAGGGGTGGGGAACTACGGTTGGACAAGCTTCAGTCATGTACCTGCCACTGGGTGGCGGGGTAGAGGGAAATCAGGGTGGAAAAGATAAATGTTCTGACTGGCAGCTCCCACCAGAAGCACAGGGCTGGATTGGAGAGAAGCACTTCCTTAAAGGAAGAGATAACCCATTACTAGAAAGGAAGAGTGAGGGACAAAACCAACATGTCCAAAACACTCTCAACTAATGATCAAGTTAAAATATAATATGTGTAATGAGTCACCCATCCATGAGTATTTGCACCTTTTAAATAGATTCTTCTTGATGAACAAAAGACCTTCATGATTCCAAGAAATAAATGTCCAGTGGTATAATTTCAGACCCCATTAAAATGGAGAGTGAACCACTTTGGGAAAGGAATTCCCTTCCAGCCTCCATCAGGTGACATCATGGTGCCTTATTGT
Organism: Ursus americanus; assembly: GCF_024610735.1. Classification (NCBI taxonomy): domain Eukaryota; kingdom Metazoa; phylum Chordata; class Mammalia; order Carnivora; family Ursidae; genus Ursus; species Ursus americanus. Next base: position 63,636,859 of record NC_142131.1, on the reverse strand, counting down.
AACAATTGAAATTGCAAGAGGGGAAAAAAAAAAAGTTTTTATTCTAAATGACATGTTACCTGGATTAACATAAAGCTACTTCTCTGTTATAGTTACAGATTGTTGCCTATAGTCCTAACAAGCAGATTAAGATATTTCCAAATAAATTAGAATATTTTTTACCCAAATGTGCATTTTTTTCCTTATTTGGTTCATTTTCTAAGTCAGTCTATATATATATTAGGTTGCTATTCAGCTCTTCTAATCAGAGGAATGTTGCAGAATATAGAAGTACCTTTAAGCATATTCACACTGATGAAGCAGTGAGCTACCAAACTTTTTCTTTTTACATAAAACACAGTAAACTACTTCACTGGCTATGTACTTAAATTACCTCCAAGGAAATAAATGATTTAAGTCAATGGAAAGTTTAACTGAAAAGAAAAACACCTTTATTATAAAACTGGCACAGCAGGAAACTTACTTACAGCCTGAGTGTTGTTTGTTGATTTTGCTTGGTGCAAATAATCACAGCCCAAGGCAGACTCCTTCCGTCATTTCCACAGCCGCACCTGAAGTGCTTATGGCTTTATTTACTAGCATAATTCAGTGAAATGCCTATTGTACCCCTTCAGAGTCACCTTTTGGTAAACCTTAGTATGCAGGAACCTAAGGTTAAATTTCAAAACCTATCTTTGCTTCTTTTGGCTTGAGAGGACAAAGTTACTTTGCAAAAGACATTCGTGACTAAGTCTTGTTGGTACATGAGCATTAGGTCACTTGCTATTAGGTCACTTGGTTTTACTCCTGTTAAGAAGATACTCTCGGTTAGTGCACGTACATCCCAGGGCGAGCTTATCCAGGACTCTGTCTGAGTAGAGACAGCCATTACTTTCAGGGAGGCATGGACAAAGATTGACACTTCAGTGATTTTTAGGGGCACAAGATGGTTTTTAAATACTACTGATTTTAAGAATTAGACTATTGCTGTTCTATATTGTTAAGAGAGAGAGAGAGACAGAGAGAGATTTATCTCCTTGTCAACATCCCAGAGCCAACTGTGATCAATATTTTCAAGAGTTTGTTTTATCAGGATGTCCACCCCAGGGACTCAGCCCTCTTTTTCTCTGTCTTCCTACAAACTTCCCCAGGATCAAAGCTCCTATTGCAGCTAAGTGTTAAAAACAAAAACAAAAACAACTGGGATTTGAGGGTGGTAAGAACATTCTGGAATTAAACAGTGACAGTGGTTGCACAACATTGTTAATATAGGAAAATGAATGAATTGTACACTTTAAGGTGGTTAACATGGTGTATTTTATGTTATGTGAATTTTATCTCAACTGGGGAAAAACGATCCTCATTAGGATGTAATGACTAACACCCTGTCAAGTTTAAGTGTATTTTAATGAGAGTGCTTTGGGCCCAAGTAAAATCTTGACTTGATAGAGCTCTAAGCATTTAGAGAGAGGTCATATTCCTTTTACTGGAGTAAGGCCAATCTTGTGTAGCTGTCCATTTGTGTCTAGGTTTTTTCAACAATGCCATCCTGTGCTCTTGACTTTCTCTCAGCCTAGCTCTTCGAAAGGCTGTTCTTCCTCAGACCAAGAACCAATTACTTGATCAATAGTTCTACATGCAACCATTCTTTCACCACTGAACAGATATTTATCTTACCAGAGTTTTCAAAGAAAGTATCAAGGAAGGCCCTGGGATCTGTTTCAAATGCTAGGACCTTATCAAAATGCACTGTTCACCACCCATTTTATCAGGCTGCATGGGCTTTGGTCTGATGGTTGGTCAAAGCGTAAACAGACAGCCTGTACTTCCCTACCACTGCCAAGGGTGTGACTGCCTTGGAAAGAAGGTGACAAGAACTTAGGAAAACAAAAAGTGGAGATTTCCTCCCTCAGACATACACATTATTATCCCAACATCTGCAGAAAAGGATTTTCTTTTAAGCACTCCTATTGAATCCTCAAATAACAGAAGCTATTCCAAGGTGGGATATTTTACATGTAGACCAATAAACACCAGTAATTAAAAACAGGGACAATGAGAGAATGTAGGAGTGGTAACTTCAATATGTGCTAAGTATAAGTTCCTCAGGAGTTTCAATATTTACCCCGTAGAAGTAGTTTATATTTATCTTTATAATCTCTAGGTCTTATTCAGGGATTGCCTGTCAATTTGTCTCTTCTTTAGTCCACCCAAGTCTTTCTGAAATAGAGCAGCTTCTTGAAATAGAACCCCATTGCCAAAGTCTGATTTCGGAAGTATCCTTCAAGGATAAGCAACTGTTCCAGGAGTCCCTGCAAAGCTTAGGGATGTAATTCATGAAGATCCCAAGAAATATTACTTATTCACTGTGTGCAAATTTAGGGCAATTCTAATTTTCAAAAGGACATTCTAGAAACCTCTAGGCCTGAAAATCACTCATGTGAAAACTAGGTGTTGCTCAGGACTTTGTGGGTTGCCAGTGACAAAAACCAAAATGAAACTAGTTTAAGCAGAAAAGAACGATAAAGCCTGAAACGCAGGGCTCCTGGACGGCTCATTTGGCTCCTCTTTGCTACTGGCCCTACTTGAGCGACTGCAGGCATGGATCAGGAAGGACAGCCTCGCTGCCTTGGTCTACAGTGAACATCTGCTTCTGCCTGCTCAGAACCACTTCCCTCTTTCTTCCGTAGCAGAAGCATGATTTTCTGTGGGGGAAGTGTTCCTCTCCCAGTCTCTGAAGTCCTATGGGATTGTTCATCACAATGTCCCTTCCCCCTTGACCCAAGGGAAGCCTTGTGACTAGCTATCTTACTCTCCTTCTAATTAACTCTTTTTTTTTTAAGTAGTCCACATTGGCTTATAATACTTGCAACCAAAGAACTTTAATTTATACCCAACTCCAGGGAACAGAACTTCTTTCTCATAGAATATATTCAGGATCTCACAGAAGGAATTTGATCGACCCTATTTGTATCACATTCTAACCCATGGATCAATCGCTGTGGCCAAGGCTGTGGGATGTTATCATAGACAACACCTGTGTCATGTGCGAGAGGTCAAGGACTGGGAAATGTAATCAGAAAAAAGAAAATGGGAAAACTTTCTGGACAGAAGACAAAAAATACCTCTCACTGTCCTCTTTAATCTACTTTAATGAAACCTTTTAAACTTGGAGAAGATACCCATGAGTTGAAAATCAGTTGTATCTTGTCAGGAAAGCACAAAATTTATCTACTTTCAATTTCAGACTGCACATTTAGGCCCTTCCTTTGCAAAAGGCCTGGAAATCTATTTATTTTGTAATTAACAAAGAGTAAGAAGATCCATTCTGAAATTTTTGGTAGGGGTCCAAAATTTGGACCTTTGCTAGCTATACCAGCTGTGGGAATTCAATGATCTCAAGGTCTCCTCCCTCCTTTGTTTGCAAGACTAATTTTGGAATTATAGTATTACCAGGAAATGCTGTCCCTTCCTTCTGTCCATCCCTTAGGAATTTTTTTTTTTTAAGTCTCCTGGCTTCTGGATCCAGAGAAGTTGGATAAAAGGGCAAGAACCAGCTAATGTCAAACAAGGCACATGGGAATTGGAGCTTGATCAATTTCAAAGATCTCCTACTTAACTTAGCCATGGAGACTGCTATGATCACCAGAAGAACATGTGATGTTTGGCAATGCTGTTAAACAACCCGGATTAGAGCTGAGAAGGCAGGCGATTTGCAGAGAAACAGTTGAACACTCCTTTGTCAAACATCAGCAGACGGACGTTTGTCAACATAAGATGAACTGGAGAATTTGGGGTTGCAAACAGTTGTCAGCCAGCTGGAACACCAGTGTAGCTTTTCCTGGTACAAACATCTCGGTGCCCAAATCGGAAAAGTGAATGACGTTCTCTCTTGCATTCCCCAGAAACCTCACTATTATTTCATTTAATGACTCCAAGTGTCCTGATAGGAGGTTCAAGTAGAGAATAGCTACGTTGGTCATATGAACAAATTTGGAGGAATGAGTGGATACTTTTGGGGGCTTGAGCTCATCAAATTGAGAAAGGATCACAGAACAAGATTCCACTGGACAAATGGGTGCTTTTTGTTTGAAGGCACAGGATTTATTTCTGGTAGTAGGATAGTATTAGATACATATTCTTGTGTATATATATATTAGATATATACCCCTATGCACATTGTGGTGGTCTATAAGAATATTTGTTTTTAAAGATACACTGCCTGGACCAGATTATCCTTCTATGCTTCTACATTCTCAATCAACTAAAGCCACAATTTGATGTTAGACAAAAAACACGTGATTAAGAAGAAATCAAGAGTGAATGTAAGAGGAACATTATTACTGATTTGTTTAATATGCAATTGGATCCAGGAGAAGTGTATTAATTATGCTGGCATAATAATCAGTGCCTGTAAGATAGGAAAACGTTCTTGCTCTTCTATAAATGCTTTCCTTAATCCCAGAAATTATAGCTGCTTTTCCAGTAAGACCTGGAAGTCCTGCCACACCAAGCTCTCATCTCCACCTACGCCCACTGTTAAAACATCTGCTCTACAGAGATGGTCTAGACATGGTCCAAGGGCCCATTTTTTCATTGGCTATCCCTAGTGTGTAAGGAAAGAGCTCTGTTCCCATTCTAGGGGATTTTGACTAGCACTTGGCTGGCAAAGGTGGGAAGAGCCCTCAGTCACAAACTGATCTTGAATTCTTATAAATTGATGAATTATAATTCCAAAAGGTGAAATTTCTGAGGCCATGGAAATAAAGGGATACAAGACAGACGGTAGAGAGGAAAATGTATGTTTCATGAATGGACAAAAACAAGAATTATAAATTCTGAGTCCTCAAAGTCAGAAAAAGCATTTATAAGACTCAGGTCAATAGGATAAAACCTTCTTAGTTGTATAGAATCCTAACATTATCTTCACTCTTATAGTCCTAAATTTATAAGGTAATAGGTAATAAAATTTTTATCACGCTGAGGATATAAGAGGATTTTGACTTCAAGTAAAAGTCTCATCCTCTAAGCTGATCTCAATAGGTCAACAACCTATTTGATAAAAGAGTCCGCCACAACCAGATGCTATTCATTTTCATTTAAAGTTAAATATAATGTTAATCCACATATAAATTTTGCTTACTCTCTTTCAAAGATTACCTGGAGTTTTAAAAGGAGAACTCTTTTAAAATATAATTTTCATTTTGAAGTTTTAATATGTCACATATCTAGAGAAATCATATTACTAGAACTAAAAATCAAGATACTGACATAAGATCTAGCATATAAATTAACATTCATACTCAAAACCACTTGAAATCAGGAGGTGCGCCTGGGTGGCTCAGTCTGTTAAGTGTCTGCCTTCAGCTCAGGTCATGATCCTGGGGTCCTGGGATTGCCCCCACATTGCTTCGGGCTCCCTGCTCAGCGGGGAGTCTGCTTGTCCCTCTCCCTCTGCCATGCCTTCTCCCACTCACGCTCCTGTGCACTCTCTCTCTCAAATAAATAAATAAAATCTTAAAAAAAAAAAACTATTTGAAATCAGGACTGTGCTACAGAATCCCAGATATATTATCACTAAGAGTTTAAAAAGGATTTCATGAGATAGTGGAAATGCCACATTTATCTAATGGATTTTACTTGTGGACCTTAGCAGCTAAGAGTCCTGGGGTCTTAGAAGAGAAAGTGGAATGTAATTAACACCACAAATCCAGGAGAATGTCAGGAGACATTGAGGGAAACACAGAGCTGCCTACTCTTAAAGTAAGACTTAGGGCTTATCTTTCATTAATTATCTCATAAGAAAATATTAGAACCAGACCTTATATAATCCATCTATCTTAATGCTATAAACATTTCCAGATGCAACCGGCTGATCTTTTCTTTTTCATAATCATAACTTTTCCATATAAGTCCCAAGAGTCAGTAATTGAATTTGAGAAAAGATGTCCTTCTTTTGAAGTTGCTTTTGATCTAAAGCAAAAGGGAAGTAATTTATTTAGCAGAAGCTGTGGGCTCTAAACAACGATGTATATGTGGGAATATTGGCAAGCGAAATAAAGTACCTTAATTTATTTGTCAATAAAGCAGTACCAAGATGCTAAGAATTCAGTTCAGAATAAATTCTTAAGGAAGTGGAAACTGATTTGAGGTTTTCTTTTTTCCTTCCCCATGAGTACACGCTGATGAACACTCTTATTTATGTTATATAAAAAGGCTTTGGTCCTTTGAAAACATTCCCAAAGAAAAGTGATAGATCTACAGTCTTTTATTGCCTCAATTACATCAGCTTTCCTTTGGGCTAATTTAAAGTAATAAATACTCTTACCCTTTCTTAATGACTGGTTTCACATGTGTATTTCTATTTTGGTGGATTTTATTTATATTATTCCTGGAGTTATTACATGCATCCATTATATTAAACACTATTTGGTGCTTACGAAAGTTAAACAAGAGTAAAAAAGATCTTGATTGAACTTCAAATCACAAGAGGGAAGAAAACATAATAAAAAGATTATGCCAGAGAAATAAAATCTACATGAAATGAGCAAAATTCAAACCTAATTGAAATACGACATCCATATGCAACTACTAGGAATTTTCCCCCAAAGTACCATTCTGCTTGGTACCTGAAGGCTTTGCATTAGCCACTTCCTCCTTCTAAGATGCCATAACCTTTTCTCTCTCAATCCCTACCCTTGCCCCCTTTGTCTTCTGATCCTTTTTCAGAATCTCTTTTGCAACTATTTCCACCACCACCATCTCCCCACCCACACCCTAGCCTTCCCATGAGTTATGTAACCAATAAATCTTGTGTACACCAAAGTCATAACATCTCTTACAAGCTTATTCTTTCTTTTATTACCAATAGAGTGGAGGTTTCTTAAAGAGAAACAAGTGATGGTGTCTTATTTTTCTTTGTATCCACAGCCTAGCGCAGTGCCTGATGCTTGAAGGTCATGAAGTGTTGGATGAATGGATACTGAATAAAACTTACTGGGTCCTGGTGTTCTATTGCTTAATATGTTTATGAATTGCTAGGTGATGGAATGAGTTTGCTTATTAAATTAAAAATTCGAAACCAACCCACGTGGCAGATTTACCAGGGAACAAATTATATTTTCAGATTGCCAGTGATACCCATGGAGCTGCTAGCACAGCTCCCAGCTCCCAGGTTGAAGTAGATGATCAAATCCTGGGTTTGAGTTGAACTACTACTGATTCTGCTGCACTGTATCATAACAAGTTGATTCTGACCTATCTCCAACTGTGTTATTTTGTGACTTTTCACTTTACTATTTCAACTATTACCAATATCATGTACATATATTTAGATGGCTTAAAATTTGACACTCATGGTTCAAGTCAGAGGTTTGTCATTACATTGGCCAATCCTGTAAAACTGAACTGACCATTAGTTCCCAAATCCTTTATATCTACTCTTAAAACTGGCTGGTCTCCCTGACCTACTTAGCACTTTGGACCAGTACCAGCAGTCTTGTGTTGGCCATAGCCTATGCCTTGAGCCACGCTAACCCTGCTCATCGTGCATACCAATTTCTGAACTCCTCCTGACGTACTCTGGTTTGTCACTGGTCAACAATTTTATGAAGATTTATTTGGTTTCAATACTCCAGGTGACATCTTGTGTTCTCACTCATTTAGTGACTGAGCAATATAGCCCTCGATGTATATCTGCTTCCAGACATTTATTTAGATAATATCCAGGCAGATTCCAGACAGATATTTAGGTAATATCCTGCCTAATCCTAGCCCAGACATTAGGATTCTCTCCCCTGTGGCCTGATGCTCCCATCAAGTTGGTCTGGTTCCCATAGATACCAAGATCTCTTAGAAATTTAACCTTCAGCGGTCTGGCTCAAGTCAACTGTGGCTACTTCCATTTAAATCATGATTATCTAATCCCTGGTTCTTCACAAATGGTCTTGTTTCTTTTTCCAACCATCTCAGTGCTTTATATTAAAGGAAGATAAATTATGCAGAAGTAGAGTTTGGGTAATATCATTTTCATAGTCAGAAATATTTCAACGGCTTCCCATTGACTGTGAAATAAAATTCATTTTTTTTAGCCAACACTCAGAGCCCTCTATAAACTGGCCTCACCTTATCTTTCTAGACTTATTTCTTAAAACTTCCTTTTACACACTCATATTCCCTCTTTCCATCCCTTGCAGGACAAAACCTCTATCTCTGTTCTTTACTTCTGCCAACAAAGTAACAAAACCTGCCTGATTGGTTTTACTTTGCATGATTACAGACCTCAGATGAGCATTTAACTTTGCCCAGCCAAACAGCTGAGATTTTTTTCCAGAAGGCTGCTTCTCACTCTCCAAGACAACTATTCTCTAACCTCTTATCTCTTCTCAAACTTCACTCCCCTCCTCCACACTTACACCTAGCTGATGACCTCACCTATAATTCACTGAGAATATACAGGCCGTCAAATGGGGACTCTCTCATCTTTCCACTGCCAAATCAAAATTCTTGCTTCATATTGTCACATGTGTTCTCCTGATTGCTTTTTGTTATCAGTGGAAAAAGTGTTCCTCCTCCTGTTCAGGGTTCTATCCTCCTACTAGTGCTCCTGATCCCGTGGTTCTCACCTTCCTATGTATGTCACTTATTTACCCTACTTCACACTTGCATCACATACTCCTCTTTTCCAGCTCATTCCTATCTGCATAGGAACATGTTGGTATCTCACATCTCTGCAAAAACTTTCTCCGATTTCTCATCACTCAGTACCTTTTTCCTACTCTTATTCTAAGCTAAACAACTCCACACAGTCTTCACTTTCTCACGTCCTTCCAATTTACTGTTTAATCCATTGGTCTTAGTCTCTCCACCCCATTTAGATGATGGTGTTCCACTGAAAGTGCTCTAATCAAGGTCCCCAACAATCTTCATGATGCCTGACCCAGTGTAAACCTCGCTATGTTCACCTTACTTGAATTTATAGTGTTGTACAACACAAATGACCACTCCTTCCTTGACACATTTCCATTCTAGGCCTATGTCAAACCACAGAGTCCTGGTTTTTCTTCTTCCTTATTAGTTACTTCTTTGTCTAATTTGTTGAATTCTACTTTATAGAATCTCTAAATATCTTCAAGACCTAGTTCAAGGATGCTTCTTCCTCTGAATCTTCAATTTTTCCCTGAATTATTTCGTTCATTCTCATGGCCTTAAATATCACTAATAGCCTAATAATTCTTATGTTTGTATCTCGGGTCCATCTTTTGCTCTTTGACTCCAGATTCATACATTTGCTAGTGAACTTTATGTTTCCTCTCGTTTATCTAACTTTCCAACTTAATTGTGCTTCAAACATGGTTTTTCCTATCTTCTCCCATCTTAGGTGATGGCATCACCACCTACCCAATTGCTCAATCAAAATACATTGGTAAGAAGAAAAGCTACAGATTGAGATCACTGCAATAAATAAGTAGAGCTCTATGATATACAGTAAAGGTTGGGATAGAAGGGAAGAACACGTTGATGAGGTAGGTCAGCAAAAAATTCTTTAAGAAGGAGAGGACATTTCAGCTGAAACATGAGTTATAAGAAAGAGTCAAGCAAGCTGAGAGGCAGAGAAAAGCACATTCCAAAAGGAAATACCAAGGTTTTATTATTATTATTATTATATTCAATTAGCCAAGACATAGTACATCATTAGTTTTTGATGTAGTGTTCAATGATTCAATAGTTGCATGTAACACCTAGTGCTCATCACCACATGTGCCCTCCTTAATACCCTCCTTTCTGTAACCCTCAGTTTGTTTCCCTGAGTCCAGAGTCTCTCATGGTTTGTCCCCATCTCTGATTTCTTCCCATTCAGTTTTCCCTTCCTTACCCTGTGGTCCTCCATGCTATTCCTTATGTTCCACATATGAGTGAAACCATATGATAATTGTCTTTCTGTGCTTGACTTATTTCACTTAGCATAATCCCCTCCAGTTCCATCCATGTTGATGCAAATGGTGGCTATTCATCCTTTCTGATGGAAATAGCAAGTTTTAAAACTGTTTCAGAAAAACAGTTTTGTATTTTTTTCATAATAGTAACAAGTCTAATATCCCTAGAGAGAAGTAAATGAGGGGAAAGTAACAGGATGAGTGTGTAAAAATAGGCAGAGACTAGATCAAATCTGAGTATTTCAGTAGTCCAGATGAGAGGTAGTGGTGGCTGGGACCAAAGAAGTAGAATTGAAGAGAACGGATTTTAGGTAACTTTTTTTAAAAAGTTTTGATTTTGGTGTAATACACATAAAATATTTGTCATCTTTACTATTGGTAGGTGCACAACTCAGGAGCATTTAATACACTCACAATGGTGTATAACCATTACTACTATAGAGATTCAAAACTTTTTCATTACCTCCAACAAAAATTCTCTTCTTGTTACACAATAACTTGCCCTTCCTTCTAGCCCTTGGTAATCTCTACTTTCTGTTTCTAGGACTTTGTCCATTACAGGTACTTCCTATAAGTGGAATCACACAATATTTATCCCTCTGTGTCTGGCTTATTTCACTAAGCATAATGTTTTCAAGGTCAAACCACGTCATAGGAAACATTAAAACGGCATTCCTTTTTATGGCTGAGTAATAGTCCATTGTAAGTATATGCCACATGTTTTATCTAAAATTGGTTTGATCTTTACTTTGGAAACAGAATTAGTGAGACGTGTTGAATTGGATATGGGTATGGAAATGAAGGTAACAAAGATGATTCCTAAGATTCTAACTTGTGAAAATAAGTTGGAGGAGATTAATTTAATGAATTGGGGAACACTTGGGAAAGACATTCCTTAATCCCAATCAAACTGAATTCATACTCTAGAGGATGGAGGAGGATTCCTGAAGGATGGGGCCTCCACTGAGTCTTAAATGAGAAATGTGAGTTAACCATGTAGAGAGAGAGATGCATGGGAAGAAGTTGGATACAGAAGAAAATTTAAAAAAAAAGAAAAGAAAAGAAAAGAAAAAGGACCAAGTGATGAAAGTCATGATGATTTTTGTTTTATTTCTTTTACCTGGAATATCTTTCCCTAATTCCTCATGTCCCCATCCAAAATTGTCCTGATCTTCAAGTCCCAGGTGAAATTCCAGCTTGTCAGGCCTCCTCAGGCACTTATGTTCTTTTAATAGCTTTTACCGTCTTTTGGCATATATAACAATTTGTGTCCATTTCTTACCTATTACACCATAAACCCTTTAAAGGAATTGTATTACACTGTTAGCATATTTATATTCTCTCACTGTACCCAGCACTGTTGCCTTTCATATAGAAAATGGTCAACACGTGTTGGGTTTTAGCAGAATATCATTATTAGGAATGGGAATAAAAAATGTTATGCCAGGGCATTTGGGGGGCTCGGTCAGTTAAGCATCCAGCTCTTGATTTCAGCTTAGGTCATGATCTCATGGTCCTGAGATCAGCCCAGCATCAGGCCCTATGCTGAGTGTGGAGCCTGCTTAGAATTCTTTCTCTCCCTTACCCTCTTCCCCTCCACCCCCAACTTGCACACACGCACGCTCTCTCTCTCTCTCCCGTTCTCTCTCTCTCAAAAAAAAAAAAAAAAAGATGTTATGCCAATCACTAAGCATAAGAACAAGCCAAGAGGCTATGAAGAATGGGTTTCAAAAATTATTATTTTAAGACTTTTAAGTTCTTTTTTCCCAAAGATTTATTTATTTGAGAGAAAGAGAGAGAGAGAGAGAGAGAGAGCACGTAAAGTGGGAGGGGGAGAGGGAGGGGCAAAGGGAAGGAGAGAGAGAGAGAATCTCAGGCAGACTCCCCACTGAGTGCAGAGCCTGACCCCAAGACCCCAAGATCACGACCTGAACCAAAACCAAGAGTCAGACACTTAATGGACTGAGCTACCCAGGTGCCCCAACTTAAATTCTTTATATCAGAATTAAGTTATACAATTATCTGATCTCATTACAGTTTTGGAGCCGTGGAGAAAGCCCCCAAGTTACAAAGTAAACATCATAGAACCTTGTTATCTCAAGAGAAAAGGTAGACAATCCTGAGATAATTAAGGGCCTGTGTTCTGCTGTTGTCATTGTTTAGTTTTGTTACCATGTAAATCTAATCATCAGAAAGATCAAATCCTGGATGCAACTAGCAGTAGAGAAAAGAACAGATGTAGTCATTTCTAACTTATATCAAAATTGATTTAGTATCTAAGTTTCTCACCTTAGGTAAGATGCAGCTTAGATTTCCAAAAGCCTTAGAATAATCTAGGTGAGATTAATATGTATTCCTTTTATAATTAGAAGTATTTTCAAGTACGTACATAGATTTCAGATACACTGGTGATATCCAGAGAAATTAATCTCCATCAATCTAACAGTTCACTTGGCAACTAGCAGTGGTTCTCTAAATCGCATTATCAGTCAAGTTATCAGTCCAGTTATCGTATCCAGTCTTATGAAGATGTAGCATTGTTTCACGTGATGTTCTAAAAGAACCTAGATAATTTTGGATTGAAAAAAAAACTTACAAATCTGTATGAGAATTGGTCAAATGTAAAGACTTAATAAAGATTTAAAAAAGAAAGTCAAGAGTCTGGTTAAATTTAAACCCATGGCTCAGGGTTAAGAAAAGAAACAGTAGAGAGTAGGTTTATGTGAAAATAAAAGAACAGAGAAAATAATGCTCTCCATTGTTCAGAGTGACAAAGAATTGGCAGGCATCCAAATACCATGGGAGACAAGATTAATACTAAGTATATCTGTCAACATCCTGTTTGAAAATCTTAGCCAGGATCAGAGGTATCTGAAAACATCCAAAGGGGGTTTCGCCTAAGAATGAGTCATATTCTCTGCAGCACAGAGCCCTAAAATATCAGTATAGGATGTTAGAAGTCAAACAGAACTTAGTGATCATCTTGTCCAACTCCCATGTTTTACAGATGAGAAAAATGGGGCCCAGAAAACCCTCTCTCCGCTCTGCAGAGCTGGGAGGCACTAGCAAGTAATGCACAGAATATGGACTTTAGAGCCATACAGAATTAGGTCTGGAACCCAGCTTAGTCACCAAGACAAGTCTCTTACTAACTCTGACCCTAATTTCCTCAGCTATAACATGGGAAGAACTATTCTGGAGAGTGGCTGTGAGATTAGAAATAAAGTGCACAAAGCATCTGGCACCTAGAGAATCAACAAATGCTTAGTCTTATTCTCCCCAACCCTGGGATTAGTGGCAGAACAAGGAAGCCCACCTCAATCCAAGTGTATCCTCAATATACCCTCAGAAATCCCCAGTCACACTTCCTCCCCCCAAAAAAGAATGAGTGTGGTAAGGGCAATATACCATTCTATAAATACTTAGGCTTTTAGTAATCTGGAAATATTTAATGAGTCACTACTGTATAAAATGCCAAAAGGAACTTCCAGATTTTTCCAGTTCTTAAATGTAGCAAAGGACAGTTGAACACAAGGGGGAGAAATCTAATACCCTGGTGCAAATATTCTAAATATTACTGAGGGAATCTTTCTGAACTGTATCTTTCACACATAAATGTGTGGAGATGGGGTGTCAATGTTGCATATATGGATGCCAAATTCGGTTTGTTTCTTTTTCAAGATTTATTTAGTTATTTTAGTGGGGGAGGGGCAGAGGAAGAGGGAAAGAGTGAGAATCCTAAGCAGACTCCACACTGAGTGAGCCTGACACAGGGCTTGATCCCATGACCCTGAGATTATGACCTGAGCTGAAATCAAGACTGGAACACTTAATCAAATGAGTCACTCAGGCACCCCAGATGCCAAACTAGGCTTTCTAACTATACAATGGATTTTTTTTTAATTCAACAAGATTGTGTTAGATTTACCTAATCTTTAAGACAGAAAAAAAAAATTCAAAACTTCAAAGACTGAATGAATTTATAGGGAGGTAAAGGAAGATTTCTGAAGACTTAATGATTTGCCAGAGTGAGACACAGCTAAAACGTTTATCTGTCCTAATTAGCTATCTCCATTGTGAGCGTACATAGTAACATGGAAATACAGGCCCTACCACTGACACAATAGACTTAATGAATCAGAGGCAATCTGATTGCTGAGACCTTTTCGTCCTATCTATTTCTAACCTACCTGTATAGACAGAGTCATTGGCCATGACATGTTCAATGAGGAGGGACAATTAAAGTTTCTATATCAGGCATCTGCTCCGTTGAATGCCCTCTTAAGCTCATCCTTTTAAAAATGAATATGAATCTTTTAAAATGAGGCAGGATTACATCTTTAAGGAAATACCCTATAACTAATTTCTGCTAGTTACCATTTAGATAGTCTCCATGTGCCTAGAGTTGCCAATATGGTAACTTAGATCTGGAGAGCTGAGAAAGGTAGGAGATATAAAGGATTTGATAACTAGAAAGGATCATAAGGAGACCTACAGGCTAAGTCTTGCTAACCAAAGTGTTCTAATTACTCCTTAAAGTATGGGCCTGTGCTGTATGTTAGATTATTTTGCATTAGTTTCAATCATTTAACAATTATGATATTTCACACTATAAGCAGGACTTTGCAGCTTCCCTGGAAAAGCAGGACACTGTGGCAATTCTGAGTCTGAATTCTTGCCTGCCAACTTTTAGTTAGAACTGAACAGTGTTGGCCCCCTTAAGTGCAGTGAGTTTGCTCCAATGGCCCCCTCTCCCATTGCTCCTGTTGGGTGTACCCAGGTCAGTCCCACTCACTGGCCTTAACTTCACAGCTCCAGATAGAGTCCAAACCATATCTGAGAGGTGAGAAAAACCAAAGCCCAGACAGATGATGCTAGCTCCAGGACCTAGTTCTCACAGACAACTATATATTTTCCCATTTTAGAAAGTCTTTGATGAGTATTAGAGTGTTGGTTACTTCCTAAGAGATCAAGTAAGCCCAAAAACACAATCCAGAGCAGTATCTATAAGGAATGAAAGGCCTAGGTAAAAAGAAATGGCACTGCAGCCAAAATATTACTGATTATAATCTTAGGTTACAAATATATTCTTAAAAGGAGGCCTAATTATTATGAGGATATTGGCTCATATATATATATATTTTTTTTTTAAATTTCTTTTTGTTTTTAAAATTTTTATTTATTTATTTCACAGAGAGAGAGACAGCCAGCGAGAGAGGGAACACAAGCAGGGGGAGTGGGAGAGGAAGAAGCAGGCTCCCAACAGAGGAGCCTGATGTAGGGCTCGATCCCAGGACTCTGGGATCACGCCCTGAGCCGAAGGCAGACGTTTAACGACTGAGCCACCCAGGCGCCCCTATTTTTTTAATTTCTAAACTGGCTTTATTTGCGTTTCAAATGTTAACATACACTAAGAGTCACATGGAGAATTAGTGGAATTTAAATTCCTAGGCCCTTTCTCGAGGAAGTCCTGACTTAGTAAATCTATGGTGAAATGTAGGAATTTGCATTTTTGATGAGTATCATAGGTGACTTATTATACTTACTTGTCATAGTAAGAGTTCACTTTCAGATACTCAGTTCTGATCTCAAGCTCCAGACCTTAAGCATGGGACTCTGTCCTCTTCGCTCAGAGAATGGAAGTTTAGCATGCAATCCCTGCATTTTTTCCCCTTCTTTTTCTGTATTCTCTGTGTTGTGTTTTATGAAAGAAAAATCCAAGAAAGATACAACTGACAGAGTATGAGGGATCTGAATGTAATTACCTAAATGCAATCGCTCAGTTGGAATGTTTTTTCCATGGTGACTAGGTTAATAATTACAGTATCTCCTACCCACTCTATGGACTCAGCTCCTCTTCCTAAAGAAAACTTCCTTTGAATTGGAAAAAATTCAACTCGAATTGAAAAAAAAAAAATGTCCTTTATGAACCAAGTCTACTATGAATTTTTAAATGTTTAGTGTAAAACATGGAGTCAACTTGTTTTGTGTTTCTTCCCTAAAATTTGTATCTTTTACAGGCGTTATATTTTGTCTTCTGGGCCTGTTAAACAGACTTTTAATATAACTAAACAAGCAAAAGAAGTATTGTTATACAGTAGTTCCCTCCCACGTGACCATCCTTTGATTCCACCTAGTTGAACTAGACCTCACATGCTGTATTACAGCAGGAGCTACTTAAGCTTATCTTATTTAAAGCAGTTTTAAAGAGAAAAATTCTATATTCAGCCTAAAAAAGGTAAAAAAAAAAAAAAGTGAGATAAAAAATTACGTTTCTTAGAGAGGAGAGGTTGCCCAAAAGGAATATAATATCTGTCTCCAATCAATCCATACTGAAAGTCTGCAGAAGTAATACCACATTACAGAAGATAAAAAGAAGGAAGAAAAATTTCATAGAAACAGAGCTGAATTCCCAGTAGGTAGTTCTGAATGAATAAGTTCAGGTTCTCAGGTTATAAGTGCAAACAATAAAGCAATTCTTGATGTAAAAGCAGGCATATCTAATCAGGCCTCTTTTATAAGAAGAGGTAAGGCCTTGGAGGATTTTTAATATCATTTAATGGAAACCAGCCTTATGCATATATGGAATAATATGGTTTTAAGAAAAAGGGCATATATAATGTTTTCTCTTCTCAGTTTTTCTCCTAAGAATTAACTTTAGAGAATTTTCTCATTCCTTTGTTATCTTTCAAAATTTTGCATTAGAATAGATGTTTTACTTTAGGAAATCCCTTTAAAAAATTACTTGAAAATGTGAAGATATTTAAGAGTCTTTCCGCTTCTAATGTGTTTAACTTCAAAAGTAACTTTTATAATACTAAAACATAGGTTAATGTGCTTCAGACGTAAGTAACTGACATGATGCTATCCAGTAATTTAGCCCCTCTGTGATATTACAGGAGAAGTTTAAGGTACTGCGTAGTTGAACAGTAATGGTTTTTAAAAGAGCTAAAAAAAAAAAAAATTAACTTCAGCTTTTTCATTAACATAGAAACTAAGCAACTGGATAGCTTTAAAACATGCTAAAGAATATTTTAATGGTCTGAAAGAATTCCTAATAGGGTCCAAATATTAGTTAATAGAGAAGGAGAGTTAGTTACTAGATTCAGAGTTCTCTATGGAATAGAGGGCTTGTTTACAGGTGCAGTAATTTAAGAAAAGAAAAGAAAAAAATATGCCCTTCTTTAGGCAAAAGTAGCCCTGTTTTGCACGAATGGTGAAGTGGGGGAAAGAAGGGACAAGTAGGATAGACGGGGAGGAGATGGGCATTAACACAGCACAGCAAGCAGGAAGGGTGTATGGATCCCATGAAATACCCAGGATATGGAAGGAGCAGCCTTACAGGGGAGCCTGTTTCCAGATGTGCATCTTCAGCACGTCCTACCAGCTGACAGGCTTGGAGTGGGGGAGAGGGAAGGGGTAGAAGGATGGAGGCCACTGGTGGCCAAAAAGTTTCCAAGGTAAATTGTAGCAATTCAGTACTTAGGACAGAATTATGGTTTCTTTTTTTTTTTTTTTTTTAAGATTTTTATTTATTTATTTGACAGAGACAGCCAGCGAGAGAGGGAACACAAGCAGGGGGAGTGGGAGAGGAAGAAGCAGGCTCTTAGTGGAGGAACCTGATGTGGGGCTCGATCCCATAACGCCGGGATCACGCCCTGAGCTGAAGGCAGACGCTTAACCGCTGTGCCACCCAGGCGCCCCAGAATTATGGTTTCTAAACAAGACTTGGGGCTCTGGGGCACGTGGGTCACAACAGAGGAGGACAGACTTGCTCTGTGAGCAGAGGTCCCTGACCTCAGTTTTGCCTTCTCTGTGGCGCCTGCTCCGAATTCCAGGGCAGTGATAACATCCAGAGAGTGGGTTTCTTAGAGTCAACTAGCTTTTTAGGAAGAAAATAAAAATTTAATAAATGACTCATGAGTCACGGATGTGTCCTGAAATTGAGTTCCAAATGTTATAGAATGCTGATAATTTTAAACTCCAGATTAAAAGTTAGAATTATGTCTTTATTTTTCTGTTCTGCATTTTTTTTTTTAGAGGCTAGAGGTGGGATAGGGAAGACTTATTTCCAATAAAACAAAAGATGGTTTAAGACAGGTTTAAAGAGGGCTAAAAAGCAATCATTCTAAAAAGACATTTGCCTGGGGAGGAAAGATGTACAAGACAAGCAGTGGAAAGATACAGACACCCAGAAACAGAGACACAGGCCCTGTTTGGAGGCTGCTGACCACCTCCACCAGCTCACACAACGTTTGCGGAAGAGGAAATATTCAGAGAGAGTTTCTGGAACAAAAGGGGGCTACCTTAGTCATAAAGCTCCAATGTCAGCAAGCAGAAGGCCTGCTTCTGAATTTACAAGGCAAATATACAGCTTTTCAAATGCCAGCCATAAATATGAAAGGTGGCTAGACATGCCCTCCCACCAAAGATAAATAAATAAATAAGAAAAAGGATCAATGAGAAAAAGACCTCAGCTACTGTACATCCAAACCTGGTCACCCAGCAGAGACTCTGCAAATTCAGAGCTCATTTGTGAGCTTGCAAATAGCTCCGCTTGAGGATTTGGCCCTGATCATAATCTTGCAGGACCAGATTCACTGTGTGCAGTGTTTTCAAAAATATAGTAAGTTCTCAAAAGTACCTGCATGTTTATCTTTGAATATTCACCCAAATATAATAGATGTGTGTATGTTTCAAAGGAAATGCAATGGGCATAATAAGGAGGAGTGGGCTCTAAATTCCATGTGGGATGGCAGGTGGTTAAACTCAGTCAAGTTCATGTTTCCACTGATGCTCAAGTAGTAGCTTCAGATCCCCAGAGAAAAGTGTCCAGCCAGATTCAAAAAGCACCTGCATTCACAGGTGTTTAGTTGAAGTTTATCCATTATTTGTTAGAGACATTTTTTTAAAGATTTTATTTATTTATTTGACAGAGAGACATCCAGCGAGAAAGGGAACACAAACAGGGGGAGTGGGAGAGGAAGAAGCAGGCTCCCAGCGGAGGAGCCTGATGCGGGGCTTGATCCCAGGACCCTGGGATCATGCCCAAGCTGAAGGCAGACGCTTAATGACTGAGCCACCCAGGCCCCCCTGTTAGAGACATTTTAACGTGTGTCTTGAATAACTAATTCTCAGGAGAGAGAACAGAAAATGAAAAATAGGGATCTGGATCCCAGCTCTGCTAATCCTAGTAATTTGGCTGTGCCTCAGTTTCCTCATTGTTCTAAAACTGGAATAGCGTTGTAAGAGTTTGTTGGAAAAAAGCATATAGAAACATTCACGCTACTTCCTTTTCCTGGAGGTGTCTCTTCCCCTTAGAGATGCCACACCTATAAAGCAGTGTTGCTTATTTCAGCCTATCCTAAACGCAGACGTGCAGGTAAAGTGGAATTATGTTCATTCTACTAGTTACAAGAGAGGCACTAAGGCTGGTCCACTTTCAAGGGGAGGGAAATTAGACTCTACCTCTTGATAGGGGGTAGCCAGTCCACATTTCAGAAGAGTACGTGAAGCGGGATATAGTGCTGCGGCCATGTTTGGCAAATACGGTCGGCCACACGTGGCTGGCTGCATGACCCAAATTTGAAGGTTGAAAGCCAAGTATAGCCTGCTGGTATTTTCTTTGTAACAAATTCCAATTACTCCTCAGGCAGATAAATACTTAGAGTGGAGGAGTACAAAGGATTTTGGATACAGGAAGACAAAAGAGAAAAGCACATTAAATATTGTAAAACATTCTCACAAGTGCACCTAAGACTCAGATAAGTTGATCAGGATCCTGAGCCTCGACCTCGTGGACATAACTGTTGGGCCTCCTACAGGCTTAGCTACCAAGTAAGAGAAGCTGAGCAAACTCTTTTATTTAATTGGGTTTTCTTTCAAATTATTTTTTATTAAAGCAGTATACGGTATAAAAGAGGATACTGCTGTGTGGATCAAGTCTTACTAAATAGCTGGTGTCTCTTCTGCAAAAGGACTGATTTGAGAAAAAAACTTCTGGATTCAGGATAATTCCCAGACAACATATAATTTGGTTAAAAATATGTGTAAGTCTTATATAGGTTATTTTTTAAGCAGAAATATAAATTCATCTAAACAATGAGACATGATTGTCATCGATTTTATTTCACACAATAAAACCGAGCATCTACTTGGAGCAAACAAAAAATACACATTCCTTGCTTTCATGAAGCTTATGTAGTGCAACTCATTCCATATTGTTTCACTGAAATATTCCTCAAGAAATTAAACTGTTTTGTTAAATTATAGCATTGCTAGGTAATGGCATGAAAAATCACTCCATTCCTGGGGTGCCTGGGTGGCTCAGTCGATTAAGCATCTGCCTTCAGCTCAGGTCATGATCCCAGGGTCCTGGGATAGAGCCCCACAGCTGGCTCCCTACGCAGCGGGGAGTCTGCTTCTCCCTCTGGCCCTCCCCCCACTGCTCCTGCTCTTTCTCTCTCCCAAATAAATAAATAAAATCTTTTTTAAAAAATCGCTCCATTCCAAATGGCAAAAACTGTCAGTCGTTGCAAAAACGGAAATGGCATGAGCAATCATCAGTAATTCACAGTTCTTCTGGATAGACTTAGGCCAAAGGAGGAGGGCCTAGGAGGCTGGTGCCAAACCTGTGTCTCATTTGCATTTTTATGAATGATTAGTAAAAGTTTTTGCTGATGAGAAAAATATATAGGTGAGGTGCCAGACATCTTATAAAACTATATTCATGTCCCTACTGAATTCGATTGGTTAGAAAAGTAAACAAATATAAACAGTCTGGAAATCAATAGAGAAATCAGAGACATTAGTTTAGATATGAAAAGCAAACACAACTAAAAATAAAACCAAAAATAATTACATGATGGGAGGATTGACAGAAGAGAAGGAGGTTGTTTTTACACCAGCTTTGAAAGAAGCCTAAGGGAAGCCAAGAATCTTCCTCACGCTCCAAATCAGGCCTTTTTCACCTTTTGTCTATCCCTGTTACACACAATTTCGATAGTTCATCTCAAACCCCACCACCCTGAAGTGACTGCAACATTCCAATCATATTTTAACTTGGTCCCTCCTTGACCTATACTCCCGATCATACGCTTCCTATTTTGACCTGTGATTGTGCTCTATTCTCTATCATTTCCTAATTGTCATATTTGTAAGCTGTGTCAAACCAACCCCAGTGCCCCAAGTAAGCAGTCTTCCTACAGGACTAGTCAGTCAATCACAGAGAGTCTGAGGAGCAGTGAGCAACCTTGTTTTCTCAACATGGAAATGTGCCAAGTAGAATGAGGTACAGATGAGAGTATTAGGGTAATAAACAGGATGAAATGTATGAACTTTCTTCAAGGTATTCTTTTTGTAAAGGCCCTTGGAGCACATTCCTGCACCAAGGAAAAGTCACATGTGGGCAATACTAACCAGGCACCATCTCCAGCCTTAGTCCAACAAAAATAAATAAAACTCAACTTTTCCTGACCTCCCTGCCCACACACATCTTACTTAGGGAGTTGGAGGCCTGGGACTGCATCACAGATAGATAATGGTCTTAAATGGTTTAGGCAAGGTGGTCAAGGAGCCGACAGAGAGTTCACTCTTCAACTGGGTCCCAGACTAGTGTAGGGGAGGAAAAACTATTCCTCTACCTTCTTGAGTTTTATAATTGGAGACTGTAAATTAAACTGAAACAAGACAATTAACAGGAGAAAAGCATACAAATATATTTGACGCTTGTATTTTTACATGACACGGGCCTTCGTAGGAAAGATATGAAGACCTCAAAGATGTGGCTCGTCCTGAGAGCTTACACACCATTTTAACAAGGGTGATGCACTGGAAACAACAAAGGGTTTGGGCTTTTAGAAGCAGTTAGTTGTGGAAAGGTAAATGTATAGGGAAAATTAATGAAGGATTAGGGTCATTTAGTAAGGTTTGTTTGTACAAAAGCCGCTCAGCATCAACTCCACATTTCTAGTGATAAGGATGGTACAAGGAGGGTACCTTTCTCATGGGAAATTTTTGCTCCACTCTGAGGGAGAAAGGGGGAGGGGACAAAGCCCTTCCTGCATCTGCTGTTTCTCAACTTCCTTCAGCTCCAAATACCCAACATGCCAAATCAGCATATTTTGGGTAGCATGTTCTGATCTCCTTCCCTAGCTACCAGTGAAAACCTGGAAAGTTCTATTCTTCAGTCTGTATCTTTCAAGAGTGTTTTTCAAAGAAGGATTCTGGGACCTTTGGCATCAAAATTACTTTGGATGAGAGACACAAATGCAGAATCCTGGGCCTACCACAGCCCAGTTAAATTAGAATCTGGGGTGAGACTAGAATCCACTGTTTAACAAGTCTCCAAGCAATTCTCAGATTTTGTGTTTTTCCATGCATGGGGCTGCTTTACTGTACAGAGAGGATTGGCGAGAACCGTGTGTAGCCTCCTTTTGAGAGGGTGTGTGTTCCAGAGCTCACTACACTCCTCACAGGCCCCCTCCACTCAGGCACAACTATCACACTGGCCCATAGAGGAATTTATATTTTCAACCCATGGTTGAGAGCCTTCTGGGTTTTGTGATGAGGGAAGACCGGCAGCCTCTGGTACATCTAAGAGAGGTTTCTAAAAACCTCTTCTGCCTAGTTTACTTCAGAAAAAAACAAAACAAAACAAAAGCCCAAGTTAGAAACATAGGGACTCTAATATGGCAGAGAACTACATTTATCCTCTTGGGACTTGGGGAAAACTTATGGCCCTTCTCTCTATACCGAACTGCTGTCTAAGAAAGCTGTCTAAGAACTGATTCCCAGAGCTTTATCCTTGTTTCATGGCTGGAACAAGGAGATCAATACAAACTATCTTTATGTCACCTCTTCAACAACTGCTCAGAAGTCATGAGGGAATTTAAGAGGCAAACTTAGGACCGTTTCCCAAGACCATGTTCATTCTGACCCTTAGGAAACAGAGGTCAGGGGAAAATGTCATCGGAGTAAGAGAAAGGCAAGACTGCTTGAAAGTTAATGATAGTCCACTTTAAATCAATGACAAATGAAACTGTTACATACATCCAAATAACCAGAATATATTTAGATAAACATTCTTACATAAGATTCTTATCGCTACCAAAAATATGGTACATAACTATTTCATTAATAACATTAACCAAATTTTTAGATAAAAATAACTCATTGTCACAACAAAATACTATTTTTTCATATTAACTCTTTCTAAATAAATATATACATACATAGTTTTATAATTAAAGTACTATATTATATATTCTGCTATTTTAATAAGATCTTTTACACTTCACTACTATAGGGATCCCAAATATGGTGAATAAATTATATATACAAGATAATAATTGTTGAGGGATATAAATCTTTCTTTTAACAATAACTAAAAATCTAGCAACAGCAGGAAGCTATAAAACAGTATTTTCCATTCTTGAAGCTGGGTCCTGACATTGACAACATACTTGTTAAAAAAACAACAACAACAACTTCCTGCCCTCATTCAAATAGTTTACTAAATACTCTTCAAATGACTTTCATAAGTGTTGCTTACTTGACCATTACGCCATTTCCAAATGCCTCCTATCTCTGTGCGTTTGTGGACCATATATCATGCTTGGCAATGAAAGTATTGTTGGACTGGTCGTCAACAGAGTATTCAACACCCTGCATGACTATAAAGAGAGAAGTAAATACCCACAAAGATTGCTGCCTGCCACGGTTGTAGACAATTTTCTGGGTTTGTGTGGCATTGTGGAGGGAATTCTAAATGATGACACCAGTTATTCCGGGCAGGCAGAGCCTATGAAGTACCCTAGTGCCTCAGTGATTATTTTAAGTGTGTGAGTTGAAGTTGTTACTTACCTGAAGTTGTTCTGGAGCACATGACTAACTTGACTAACTCTATTCAACTTTATTGGCTCATCAGTCAAGACACATGTGGTTGCAAGTGCCAGGAACCCAAATTAAACTTGTTTAAACAAAAAAGAGCAAGTGTAGACTTTGCTAATAAAAATTTCAAGTGTGGCTAGATCCAGATGCTTGGATAACGTCAATGGGATCCAGGACTCTGTCTCTGTCTTCCAATCCTGCTTTCCTCTGCAGTGGACTTGCTCCCTTCCCCACTTGCTGGACTGAGGTGGACACCAGCAGCTCCACACTTGCAATGTATATACTTAGCAACCCCACTCAGACAAGAACTCCTTTTTTAGAGCAGTCTCACCTAAGTCCTGCAATTCACTGTCTTGGCAGAATTTTTTAAATAAATCATTAAAATTGGATAATGTAAAGTTTTAGATGGGTATGCTCAGTCTATGTGGGCACCAGTGGAGCTTTCAGCAAGATCAGCTGCACCCAAGTTCTACAGCCTGGGAGCAGAAAAGGGGAAATTACCCAAAGTTAAACTGGTTTTACTAATAATAGTAGCACTAACAGGAACAAACAAAAAATAGCTGTACACTGCAAATAGACATGATAAAAACTTGGTCTCAAGTACTATCTTATGGGACCATATTTAAACCAATAGTTTTCAAAAGAAATTAAATCCAGGGAAATGGAAACTTCTACTGAAAGCTGTTTTGTTCTAAGATGGCAACCAGTTATTAACATTAAATTTAAATGAGTGAATTTCATCATGACAAAAAGTGGCTGTGATAGATAACGACTCGCTCCCCGCCCAACACCTGCCCATGATATTCTAATCCTAAACCCTGGAATCTGTGTCTGTTACTTTACATGGCAAAAGGGACTTTGCAGGTGCAGTCAGTATTAAGGACCTTGAGATGTGGATATTATCCCGGATGATCCAGGTGGGCCCTGAGGACACGACTCCTTAAATACATGGTACCTTGCCTGCCTGTCATCAGAGGGAAATGTGATTATGAAGAAGGGTCAGAGATGTAACATTAATGCCACTGAAGACAGAGAACGGGAATCAGGAGCCAAGGAACGTGGACAATTTCTGGAAAATGGAAAATGTGAGAAACGGATTCTCTTCTATAGCTTCCAAGAAGGAACACAGCTTGGCCGTCAATGTGATTTTAGCCCAATGGGACCTATGTTAGTCTTCTGATCTCCAGAACTATAAGTAAATTTGTGTTGTTTCAGCTGCTGTTTGCAGCATTTTGTTGGGCAGCAACAGAAAACTCACACAATTATTTTGGCACTCAGGACATGGTCAGTTCACACTACTTGGAATAGCTCAGACTGAAGAACCCCATTTTGGCAGAGACATTTCTTGCTCACCGAAAATGCATGTGTAACCCACCTTTCCCAGGCTCTGTGCAGTCGGGTAGGGTCATAGGATTTTGAATTTAAGTAACATAGATCACATCTCAGGCTGAGACAGTGAAATGCCCCTGCTCTTCCCCTGCCCAGCTCTTTAGTTCTCTGCCTGGGCAAACTGGAAGGCTCTTGAAAAAATGGTGGTGCCCCAAGACACAAACATCCTGCCCGGATCCCTGAGATCTGCTGAAATGGAGCTGCCTTGAGAACTACTTGCAACAGATTGTGCATGAGTGAAAAATAAAGTTCTGTATTTTAAGCTACTGATATTTCCAGATTTATTTGTTCCTATACACTAATCAAGACTACCCTGACTGGATACTTACTCAGAATAAGGCTATCTCAGGAGACGAAGGATGCAACCTACGTAGCTTAACATGGAAACTACTTTACAATTCCCTCTCTTATTAACCTATTAAGTTGTATCATTTATGCTTCAATTTCTCTGTACATACAATTGGGAGGTAGGTAATTTTATACAGCACTTGGGAAAATACTCAATATTCTATAAATGACTATTCTTTCCATTTGTGTTGTTTTCATCATACAATAATGAATTTTAATTTAGAAAATAGAAAGGAATTTTGTATTTTGTTAAGAAGCAATAGTCTTGTTTTTCTGTCATTGGCTGGTAATGATAATGGAGATTCTACACTTTCAATGTTAAGTTTATATGATGAAGATTTATATTTGTGTGGTGAAAATTGCTGTTTTCTATCAATATTTTACATTTAAGACATCTGCCAAAATATTAATGAATTTTAGCAAAACTGCACGCTTATGGCCATGAAAAAGTATAACTGACGAGGAAAAGTAAACTCACAGTCTGAAATGCTTTCCTAAGACAACCGGAATGCAAAAAAGTAAACCCAAAGTACAGTCCATTTTAAATAGAGTAATGGCTTAATATTTTCCGTTTAATCATCCAGGATGATAATAACAGCTCAAGGAGAGCCAAAGATGACCCAATTCCTCTCCTTCATTTGATGGAAGACAAAACTGAGGACTATTAGTTTATGTCAGTAACCAGTAGGGACAGAGATCATACCTGAGGGCAAATCTAAGCCAACTCAGAAAGTTGCTATGTTGTTAAGGCTAAGCTAGATTTATATGATCAAAATTCACATCTTTTTAATTGTGGTAAAATATATGCAATATAAAATTCACCATTTCAAACATTTTCATGTGTATAATTTGGTGGCATTACATACATTCGCATTATAGTGTAACCGGCATTACCACCACCCATATCCAGAAATTTTCCCTCATCCCAAACTGAAACTCTGTGCCCACTAACTGCTCCCTCCCCTCCCCTGGGCCCTCAGTAACCAAATTCTATTTTCTGTGTCTATAAATGTGACACTTTTAGGTCCCTCCTATAAACGGACTCAATCACTATTTGTCCTTTTGTGACTGGCCTCTTTCTCTAAGCACAATGTCTTCAAGGTTCATCCACGTTGAAGCATGTGTCAGTATTTCCTTCCTCTTTAAGTCTCAGTAATCATCCATCACACATATGTACCTCTTCTGTTCAGCCATTCATCTGTCCACGGACATTACGCTTGTTTCCACATTTTGGCTATCGTTGAGTAATGCTGCTGTGACCATTGGTGTACAAATGTCTGTTGAGTTTTTCCTTTAATTTTTTTTGGGGGGGCTATACATCTAAACGTGCGATTTCTGGATCATATGGTAATTTTATTTCTCATTTGTTGAGGAATTGCCATACCATTTTCCGCACATGCTGTGCCATCTCACATCCCCACCAACAGCGTGCAAGAGTTCAATTTCCCCATATCCTTGCCAACATTTGGTATTTTCTGGGATTTTGGGGGGTGGTTTTCTTTTGTTTCATAGCAGCCATCCTAATGGGTATGAAATCTTATCTCATTGTGGTTCTGAAAAAAAATCGCATCTTTTTACAACTGAGAAATCCTTCCAAAGGCTTTGTGTGTGTCACTTGTTTTTTGAATTTGAGAATGCCTGCTGCTTACAAGAGGAATCATACCAATGAACAATGTCGAACTAATCCACAAGTTAGCATTTTAATCCTTTTAAAGCAACACAAGTAAATAATTCATTTATAAAGGGGCAAAATTTTTTTCAAATTTTCTCTTTTAGAACAAATTGAAGTGTCTCATCTATCTTAAAGCCTTAGATTTAGATTACAAATTTGTCTCAACTAATTTACACTGAAAACTTTTTTTGCACATTATAATTTTTTAGCTAGTGTAATTCAGTGTTAGTATCACAGAATTTTTAGATATTTTACCACAATTAAAATTTTAGATTTCACAGAATCTTTCAATTACTTTCTTTCTTGAAAGAATTAGATACTTAGACGGTAGTCCAACAACTATTTCAAATTTCCACTTCCAACTGGCTCTATCTTAATCAGCTATTTCAAATAATTAAATATTTAACCTCAATTTTACTTCAAGAGGTTTTGAGTTTCCATTAAGTATACTCCCAGTGGCTAAAACCTGTAGGCACAACATGAAAAAAAAAAAAAAAAAGTCACCAAAAATCTTTGGTATTGTAGTGACTCTTCTTTAAATGGCAACCAAGGAAACCTATAATAATCCTTATCCCCTTTGTAATCAACTGAGTCAATATGAAATGACCAGCGAGATGCTTGATTCAGCAGCCTACAGCATTCTGCCCTTCTAGACACAATAGCAACAGTGTATAAACTCTGCAGATATGGCAGCCAGCTTATAATAAATAGGAAGTATATTTGTGAAGGAATGTAGGTGCTTATTGTCTACTCAGGGTTGGTGCTTTCTAAGAATATGATCACAATTCAGAGTGGCTTAATGCTATCATTCTGTTCTTCTGAAGAATCATGCTATCTGATGCCTCATCTGACACACACTGATTATACACATCTCATTGCTTGTTCATCTCTAGGACAGCAAACTTAATGGTTCTTTCTCAGGGCAGATTTTTTTTTTTTTTTTTAAGAAGGAAATATTTAAAACATAGTAATACTCTAAGCTCGGTCATTTTCCCTGGTAATGTAATTTGGAAGCTCTTTGACTTGGGCCAGATCAGGTTTTCCCTTAGGAACTTAAAGGTCCAAGGGTTTCTACCAGGAACTAAATGAAATAAAGTTTATATGAAGATGTTTTTCTAAATCTGAATTTTTACAGAAGTGTAAAGGAATATTACTCATAGACTAACATTATCATTCATTCTTGTCTCATCTTTCACTTTCCCAAAACAGAATGAAAACTTCAAATAAATTAGATCAGAAGTAAATTTTAACAACACTTCTCCCTGATAAAATCTAAGTACATTAGTGCTATCATATCACTTGCTCAAGGAAAACTTAAAACTGTTATACTGGTTTCTGATTTGAATTTGTGTAGAAGTAGAAAAGTGTTTTGAAATATCCCGATATAATTTCTAGTCTTAGTAACTTATTTTTATTTTTATTTCTCCTCAAATTTCCTTTTGCCATTAAGTGTAGACCTTGAAACTAAGACTTACTCCTCAGAATAGGGCAGAATACCAACTGTATAGTACAAAGAATAATTGTTTAACTCTGGCATTCAAACTGAGATTTTTAAAGCTCCATAGGAAGAAAATAGTTTTGAAAATCAGGCTAGGAAGAGGAAGAGTCATTTTCTCAGACTCTCAAGATCATATTCTTTCTAGGCTGAATCACATGAAACTTCTAATATTCAATCATTTTTTACCAATAAGAACAGGAACCTATTATTATTCATCCTTTAACGTATTTTTAGAACATGAGCTTGGAGAGCTGGCTCAAGACTGTACCATAGAAAAGGAAAGGAGATTAGGTGATGTGACATAAAGAAAATTCTTACTTTACTGTCCCTGGGAGGAAGAGCCAAAGAGAGGAGAAAGAAAAGTCTGTGAAGACAGACACAAGGTCAAATCTCTAGGAGAAAGCAGTAGGCAATAGTATAAACACCCTGTTAGACTGGGGCAAGTTCACTGCTTTACCACATAGCCTGAGCAGTCTGCCCTCCAAGATACCCCATGCTAAATGGCCAGATGTAGGAGCATTTCTGATCCCCTATGTCTTAGATAATAGTCAAGGAAATGCAGGCGTTCTCTTGCACACCATCTGGGGTGAGGAGTCAGGGGCAAAAGAGCTGAGACTCAAAGAGGGCTAGGGTTGGGGCGGCAAGAAGACAGCTTTGACATTTAGAGAAGAAACCAGGGAATAGTTCCAGTCCAATGTTCAGTTCCACTGCAACATCTGAAAAGCAGGTGAAACCAGCTATATCTCAGCAGACACCAATCAGCAAAGGACACAAGAGAGCAGTGGGACAACAGTGACCACAGCAGGACTATACAAGTATCAGGCACCTTTGTGTCAACCCATAGCAGTATGGTAGTCACTATGGCAAAGTATGGAAGAAGGAGGTAAGAAGACCCTAGAACTGACCTCAATCCTTTAGGGACAGAGAGATGACTGTTTTCAACTGCAAGACATAGTAACCCTGAGTGGGCAAGATTGGGTTCACTATTTTTCCCTGGCTGCCAAGTGAGAATAGGAGATCAATAAACATAAGATATCAATTAAATTTTGAGGCACACCACACTAGACATGGATAAATATGTTCCTCAAGATGGGTTGCATTTAGGAAACACTTTTTTCTGTTTTTAACCTGTTTGCAACTTTCTAATTTGCTGCCTTCTTTGTGGTCTTCTATGCCCTTCGTAGCAAATGGTCCCAATCTCAACAGCTATGCATGCTGCAAAGTTAGACAATTTGTCCATCTCTGTATGGCAGGTTAATGAAAGAACTAGAAGCAACACCGGCATTTCCTGATACTAGAAAGTCCAAGCGTGTTTTCTATTAAAGAGAGGGTTTTGTTGTCTTATTTTGTTTCTTTTTTAAGTTTTAGTTATAAAGTACAAAGACGACAATACACTGAAGTTTTACTGAGCTAATGATAAATGGCTTCTTTAATTTTTTTATTTTTCTGGTCAAGATAGACTAATAAAGAAGTTCAAGACTTGATAAAATGGCTTATACATATTATTTCACTTCTCAGAGAAGACCAGAATCTCAACTCATCTTTTAAGATGTTTTTTTATTAGCTCTCCTATGAAAAAGCATCAGTAGAAGGACCAAATTTCAGTATTTTCAAAATGTGCTCATTTCAATTTGGCACAGCTTCCTTACTTCCGCTATGCCTGCCAAGACAAACACCTGTGTGAAACAGACATGTCAAACAGATCAAACGGAGGCACGGACTGACTCTAAGAAGATGGAGATGATCAGAATGTTTTACAAACAAAAGTTGACCTTCCTGAGTCTCCAGAGCCTCCAGGTGATTTCAGGTCTGCAACTTCTCCCTGAAGCTAGAGGCCAGACCCTTCCTGTCTTGTTTGTACATCTGCAAAATGACATATGCCTGTGTGGCTTTCAAGGTGACGTATTGTAAAATTCTGGTATTTAATTACCTTTAAATTGGATCACTATGGAGTGGGTCTCTAGAAGCCTTGGTGACCTCACGTAATAGAAAATTCAAAAGCTCAACGGACAAGAACAGGTAGCACTTGATATTGGCTTCCTAAGTAATTACAAAGAAGTCACGTTCAAATTACCAATGCTGTACCTTTCTCAGAGTTGTTGGTTCATGTATCCATCTTCATTAGCAAGTGAGTGGTACAGGATGATACAATATAAAAGGAAACTTCCGGCTGAGCTTCTAAATGGTTGGGTGTGTAATAGGGAAATCCAGACAACAATAAGCTTCCAGCGTTGAACTAGTAATTGTTCAGAACTGAATAAATATACAGGAGTTTAAATAGTTGTATGTAGCACAGTTGCCCTGACCATTCCCATTGCTTTCCCATTGCAGCAAACATGGGGACTTCTGTTCCCAGGCAGGAGCCATAAGCAAGGTAGCATCCAGTAGTAAACAGTGGACACTGACTATCCAGATCATAGTATTTCACATGACCCCATACACAGGCTAACAGCAGTGTTCTGCCAAACTATAACCCATGGGGAATAGGCCTTTGAGGTTGTTTAAAAGTGGCAGGCTGTGAGAGAGAAGCCTATTTCCTTTCTTGGAGCCTAATTTAGCTGGAAAATGAAGATAGAATATGAGTTTCCTGCAGCTTCATGCATTGTGTAATTTCAGCGGACGTAAACAAACTTGTTCTGAATGACTTAGAGTAGCCCACTGAGATAGTTACTTTTATGTAAAATGTGACCTTCAAGCTATATATAGCACATCACCCAACAAGAACACAAAATAGCTCCCCACAAAGCCCCTTTACAACCAGTCGCATCATCAAATCCTAGAACGGAGACGGCCTTCTTAAATTTCACAGGGCGCACAGTGAGTCCTAAAATACTGCGAGGACATCAGCCCACATTTGTGGAACATGACGGTGGGCCACGTAGTGTTCGAGCCCTGGAGCTAAGCCGCCAGGTGACACCCTGTCTTTATCCGCAAGGAGTTTACATGCCAGAGGATGAACACAGATGTGGATACGCAAATATTAATAATCATCCCCCGTGTTCTGATGCCTGAAGAAAAACTGGACGATAAACCTGCTGCCGTTATTTAAACCTGGGAAGTCCTCATGATTCCAGAGATATTGCCATTTATTTGCCATCAAAATGGACATATCCTACACCCTCTCCCATAAAGTGATCGCGGGGAGCTAAATGAGCACACGTACCCAGTATTCCTCTCAGCACAAGTTGGTATGCTCTATAATCTATATGTATTGATAGACAGATGTTCATAGGAGACTTTTTTCTTCCAGGCCCACAGAGGGGAAGACCACATAGAGTAAAAGTGAGATAGAGGGAAAGAACTGATACCACAATTCCCTATTTTTGCCTCATTTTAAGCCTTTTACCCATTTATTTTAAGCTTTATACCCACTCATCCCCCAGCCCCCACCACCTCCTGCCAAAAAAAGGTTTTGTCAGGAAACAAGGAAACATCAAACAAGGAAATGCTACTAACGTTTGGTGGCGTCTTCCATCTGCTCTTCCAGTAAAGTAGACGTGTATCTTCATGGACAGCGTGTTAACAACAGCTCGTAGAGCCGTTTTTCTATTACCGTCAATGAGAACAAGTTCCTGGGGTAAAGGGGGAAAAAAGTCATACTTTACACTTTCTTTTTAAGTATATTTAAAGGTTACACGAGAGAGACTGTGGAATTTGAAGTATTCCAGGTAGCCAAGGGCTTCTGCATTTGCAGAAAGCACAGAAGAAAACTGGTTCCTTGATAATCGGTCTAGCCTCTTATCTTGACTGGATTCCTCTGGGTGATAAGAAGGTGTTCAATGGAGTTATAATATCTGGGACACCAGGGATTGTTCCGGAAGAGGGACTCTTCACTCTCCGTTTAGATTTTTATAAGCGACTGACGTTTCTGCTACAGTTCTCTTCCATTCAGTTTTCAATGAGCTTCCAGTAAGACTTCTTAAGGTTTGCCATGAGTTATGTTATCACTGGGTTTACATCTATCCAACTCCTGACTGCTTTTCCTGTCACCTTGTTACTTAGGACAAGGCAGTCTTTGAAATTTAAAAGTAAATTAAAATTGACTAGAGCTATGTTCTGCATGTAGCCCTGATCAACACCGTGTCCTAGCACCAAAAGTTACACTGTCCACTTTCACACTCGATTAATACCTACCCATGGTGCTCAGCAGTGGCAGAAATGTTGTGTTTTATGTCCGAGCTTTCCAGAGGTAGCATGACAAGATCAGTGATTCTGGAGTCAAAGAGATCTAAATTCGAATTCCAGCTGAGTAATTTTCTGCTGTGATATGGGGCAAGTCTCTAAAAGCACAATGAGGGTGCCTATTTAACAGACCAAGAAAATGAAGCCCAAGGAAGTACTTTACTCCAGGATACATAAAGAGTAAATAGCCCAGGGAGAATTCAAATGCAGACCTCACTTTACCATACTTCCTTCAAAACTGGGTCTTCACCTCACTGAGGCTTGACCGCGCCACTTGTTTGGATGAATATCTATAATAAGCCTACGTTTACCTCTTTACTGTTGGCCACCTTGGTAACTACGTACATCTTGAGGCCTCCCTGACCACAAAAGAAAAAGAAAACATCCTGAGCCCACTGGGAAAAAGATTTTCAGCTTCACATCTACCTACACTGCTGCTTTCTCGAAGTAATGCGAGTGAGATCAGATTTTGAAACCCAGCTGTAGTCACTATAGTTAATCTGATGTGGAGATAGTCTATTTTGGAGAGTTGTAAAACATATGACTTGAGATCCCCTGGAGACACAGAGGAAGGAGCTGTAGAAGAATTTTCTCCTAGACATCTCTGAAGATCTTAGGAGTCATTAATGAGAATAGGCCTTTCAAATTGAGATCTACTGTCAACTTCCTGAGATAAAACCAGATGAATTGCCTGAAGACTAGAAAATTCTTCCAACCAATAGCTCAAACATAATAGGACATTTGCTGGAGGGCAAAATGGAGTTCATATGCTTATTAAGACCTATCCTTCTTGAATTCTTC
Organism: Ursus americanus; assembly: GCF_024610735.1. Lineage (NCBI taxonomy): Eukaryota > Metazoa > Chordata > Mammalia > Carnivora > Ursidae > Ursus > Ursus americanus. The sequence continues at coordinate 63,603,165 of NC_142131.1, read as the reverse complement.
ACTTATCCCAGCTTAAGGAAGGTGGAGAAAGCCCTCGAGAACATGGCTGAGGGAATACATACCTACCACCAACAATTTGAGGGTTTTTTAATTGAAGTACAGTTGATATAACATGTTATATTAGTTTCAGGTGTACAATAGAGTGATTGGACAACCGTTTGAATCTGTTTGACCTGTACTTTATGATGCGTTTATACGAATACGGACAGAGATTGGAGAAGGTGGGTAAGAGAACAAGTGGAGGGGGTAGAATTATTATCATTTAATATATGTTCCCCAACCAAAATAACTGCCCCCTTGGAAATTACAGCAGGAAGAACAAGCAGGAGGGAAGACTGACCTAGTGATAATGAATGTCAAGGAGGAAACAAGTTTCACATTTTTTGGATCTAGAGAGCTGATTGGTTCAGGATGTTTATAATTGGAGAAACTTCACATCCTTGCTTAATAAATCTTGCCTTGCAGAGCCACAGATGGAAATTTCTTCTATACTGTCTATCCTAATATAGCTCTACAATCTCTTATCTGAATCTTGGAGGTCAAATATGCTTCAGGATGCAGAATTTTTCAAATTTGAAAGGTAATCCCTATAGGGACAATATTCCATAATCAAATATATTCATACAGTATTTACACTGAATGGGTTATATAAATAGCTCCCCATCAGCTCAAATCAGATTTTGCTGCCAAATGAATTCAGATCAGGTCAGGTCAGATTTTGCCACCAGATGAGCTATGAAAAACTCTTTTTCCAGAGCTTTTAGGATTTCGGAAATAGAGCTATGGGATTGTGAACCTATACAAATGGAAACTTCTATTTGAGCATTCTACTAGACAGAAACATCAGCTAATTTATAGGAATATGGAAAACTTTGATTCAGGGAATATGCTTAGAAAATGTAGGTAGACAATAGTAATAATACAGTTAACATTTCTTTAACAATTATTGTGTGCCAGGCACTATCCTAAGAGCTTAACATGAATTAACCTCCTAAGTCTTTTACAGTTCTATGAGGTGCTGTACTGATGTATTGATAGGCCTGTTTACAGATGAAAAAAATGAAGCACGGTTTTAGTAATTCTTCCATGCTCACACAGCAAGTTGATTGGAAGCGCCCTAGTTTGAACACAGATTGCTCCTATCCATGAATCCTAATACTCCAGTGTTATGTTCCCCAGAAAGAAAAAAGTTCTTATATATCATCCTGCTAACCTTCCTCCTGACTATAGGAAACTAAGGTGTATATACAGCACACGTGCAGTTACTTTAATCCTTCTCAGGATGCTTGTTTTCGTCATGGAATGTTTTTGGTGTTGGAGAACATTTGCAGTTCTCTGTCTTCAACTGAGACAATTAACAGAATGTTGACACAAACAAGCTTATTATGACTAATAGAGGAAGAACTGAGCATTTTATATTTTCCCTTTCGGGGTAGATTGGTTTTTAGTCGCTGTTTTATCCTAAGGTCTAACTAAGAGGTTTGGGTATAATAGGTCCTTTGCAGGGTGAATGAATGCATCCACACTTCCAAAACAAGTAAGTCCCATTCGGAAATGCTCATTTATATTATTCCATTTTCTCTTAATTGATGTTAATCCATTAGAATTTTGTACAAAATCAAACTTTTACATTAATTTGGTTTTGTATAAAAGTATAGTCTTGATGGAAGGGTGGTTAACAACTTTGCATTTGGTTGACTATTATTTTACTGGTCTCTACCAACTCCTAGCCATGCTTATATGTATGTACATATGTAATGTACATATGACATATATAATGTACATACGCACATGGAATGTGTGACACATCCAGGTAGGATCAGGACTTATTCAACCAGCACTTGGAAAATGATGCTGCTTATCCAGTTTTACCACTCCAGATACTTGATTGCTACAGTCACATGCTTCCTCCTGGTTCCCATGACTATCTCTAATACTATCTAAAGGGTTCTTTGACTCAGAATGTTGTAAAGATGAAAGACTGGGAAGGCCTCAAGCCATACTATAGAACACACTACACACAGTTTTCTAAAGTTACCTTGAGCAAAGTAGGTAGTTCTTATATTAATTTCCAATCTTACTCATTAAGGAATTTGTGGATAAGGAAACAACTCCTTCCTGGCTCTGTCCATATTTTGCATCAGTACCATTGATCTGCAAGATCCACTGTTCTTTCCTATCCCTTGCACTGTCCCAGTTTCACACTGTATATGGTAGAGTCACTCTCTTGTATCAGAGCTTCTGTACACAAAGCATAGAATTCTTAGTCTCTCTATCCACAGTTGTACAGAGTTCTCCCTCAAGACACAAACTCATTGTCACTGGGGTTTTATAGCAGATTCTACTTTGCTACTACCTAAGTCGGCTGAAACTTTAAAGAATCACTATTTTCCAAAGCATCCTCTGCAAAGTTTGCCCAATGACTGCTCAGTCCTAAAGCTTCTCCCCCTACTATGGTGCCTTGCTAGATGTCATTCTCCTTCTCTCCTTCTTTCTGCCTCTTTCTCTATCTCTGTCTCTCTCTGTCCCTCTGTACTTCTATCTATCTGGTATTACAGGGGCAGGATCAGCTATTTCAACAGAGTACAACTTTTAAGGGGGTTAAGTCCAGATAAAGGATTCCCCATTGGGTAGTAGCCTCTTACCCTCTATTACTTCCTGTGTCACATTATCTACTTCTTCTCTGAGTATTTTGGGACCATAAGGACAATTGTTTACACATGTACACACCTGCACCCCTATGTCACCCTTGCAGAGAGATGTTAATCTGAGGATTTAAGTTGTTCTATTGGCTTTTCAAACATTTATTATAGTAGTTATTACTATAGGACCAATTTTAAAAGTGTTTTCTACAGTTTTAATTGAAATTCTTACTTGGCAGCATTCTTATTTTCCACACTTGAGAGATTCATGCTTTTATGCAAATATGTAACTTTGTGGCTTATCATCAATTAGGTTCGTAATTTCCAGGAAGCTGAAAAAGCTGAAGAAGTATTATTTCTGCCCAACTTTGGTCCTTTTGGCTGTTTTTCTATAGGTAAAGACTGACGAGTAGTTTTGGGGGTCATCGTGACATTACAGGAATACTAAATAAGCTATTTACTCCTACCCTTCCATCTATTAAAGAAGACAAGATCATAATCACCATCATTGCTTCCAATTTAACTCAGCGAGAATCTGGCACTTAACACGTACCCACTACAAGGCAATAACTATCTGGGCTGTTCTACCAAGCATAAGGAGCTTAAATGCCAACAGGTAAACCAACAATGCAACACACTGTGTTAATGAAAAATAGTTTAGAATGTATGCCTGGAAGTTCAATGTCTTTAATACAATCGTTGGACTCTGCAGTCAAAAAAAAAAAAAAGATTAACATCTCTGTTTTATAAATGAAGAGGCCCCTACACAGAGGGGCTGATTTGTCCACAAGTTTAAGTAATTATTGCCATGGCACTCCATGCAAGTGTAGGCTCTGAACCCTCCCATTGCATCTTTTGGGAGCTACTCTCTCTCCCTATACTGAATTACATAATTCACTCACTGGCTCTTAGACACTATTAATTTGTCCAAGAGTGTATTTTAGAATGTATAAAATATATATATAAATAAATATATATATATATATATATATATATGTGTGTGTGTGTGTGTGTGTGTGTGTGTGTGTATATAGTTGTTTTTTTTTTTACTTTGTGGTGTGTATAGTTATCATTTTAGAAATGTTGACATTTCTGGCATTAAACATCACTGCACACTAAAAAGTACATGCTACTAAAAACATTTCTTCTTATTTATTTAGATTTAAAAACTCTCTTCAAATGATAAACAAATATCAAAGACAAATTCAAACCCAAACTAATTGAATTCTGTGTGTGTTCTTTAGCCAAGAAATAATTAATTCAATTTCCTCAATATCAAAATGTCACAATGAATAACTTCGTCTTTTTCAAAACCAACAATTGCATCCAAAACGACCAGCTTCTTATTCTGCTAGAATTTGGATGCTGATGTGGCTTTTACTAGACGTTTCCTATAAATTTGATGTTTATGATTTGCTTGGTTTCAAGCTATCTTCCAGACAACAATTATTTGATTTATTGAGACTCTTGCTACGGAAATGCCTACTCATAATAATTGAGAGAGGTCTTTATTCATCATTCATTCATTCATTCATTTTGTCTTCCTGATTTTTTTCCACTTCTGTCAGAAAATTAGTGTTATAAGTAGCATTGCTTTAAATATATTATAGTGTTATAAGCTTAAACATCAATTGTATAGCCCATGTACTGGTTCAGAGATGAGCTTATAATCTAATACAAGCCAATGGAACATGAGGGATATTTGTTGAAGATTAAGGGATAGAAAAATCTCCTGTTTTTCTATAGTAAATAAGGTAGAGACCCCAGACAGAAAGGAGAGTCATCACAGGAAGACAGTGGCAGTCATCTGGCTACCAGAATAGTGCTAGGCTTAGGAGGAAGCTCACCTTGTAAAGAGCAGAAAGACCGAACAATCTTCATTTACATCATTGGGACTACTAGTTCGATTCTTGCCTGAAACTAGCCCTTAACTCTGGAGTTAACACATTCTCTTTACTACTTAAACCAGTTAGAGTTGGGCTTTCAGCTTTTTTGCAGCACAAATATTACTGAATGATACACTAGTATTGGCTTCTTTTTTTTTTTTGTAAGCTCTACACCCAATGTGGGGCTTGAACTCATGACTCTGAGATCAGGAGTTGCATGCTCTATCAACTGAGCCAGTCAGGCATCCCTACTGGCATCCTTAATAAAAAATGTTGTTCACTGTAGTAGATGCTATTTATCACCTACATAAAAGATACTATTCTTCACCCTTCTTAACACAATTCCAACTTTATTCATCATTTGGGTAGATATTATGTTTCAGAGACCCTCCCCACCCACCCCAGAACATTAATATTTATTGGTCTCAACCAATCACAGTGATTCTGTTTTCTTGTCAAGGGCTTCTTTAGGATTATGATACATAACTATGGACAAAAATATATAAGGTAAATTCTGCTGAGAGCATCACGGAGGGTTTAATGCTTAAAAAGGGAAGACAAAGGGCACCTGGGTGGCTCAGTCAGTTAAGTGTCTACCTTCGGCTCAGGTTATGATCTCGGGGTCCTGGGATTGAGCCCCATGTCCGGCTCCCTGCTCAGCAGGGAGTCTGCTTCTCCCTCTCCCTCTGCCACTCCCCCTTCTTGTGCTCTCTCTCTCTCTCAAAAACAAGGAAAAAGTCTTTTTAAAAAGGCGGGCACAGAAACGGGTTGCTTTTCTATACACTAACAATATACCTGTAGAAAAAGAAAATAAGGAATTGATTCCATTTACAATAGCATCAAAAACCATAAAATACCTAGGAATAAACCTAACCAAAGTGGTAAAGGATCTGTACTCTAGAAACTATAGAACACTTATGAAAGAAATTGAGGAAGACACAAAAAGATGGAAAAACATTCCATGCTCATGGATTGGAAGAATAAACATTGTTAAAATGTCTATTCTTCCTAGAGCAATATACATTTTCTTTTTTTAATTTTTTATTATGTTATGTTAGTCACCATACAGTGCATTAGTTTTTGATGTAGTGTTCCATGATTCATTGTTTGCATATGACACCCAGTGCTCCATGCAATATGTGCCCTCCTTAATACCCATCATTGGCCTAGCCCAATCCCTCATCCCCCTCCCCTCTGAAACCCTCAGTTTGTTTCCCAGAGTCCGTAGTCTCTCGTGGTTCATTCCCCCTTCTGTTTACCTCCCCCCCCTTCATTCTTCCCTTCCTTGTGGAACATAAGGAATAGTAGGGAGATCGGTAGAAGAAGCAATCTACACTTCCGATGCCATTCCTATTAAAAAACCATTGGCATTTTTCAAGGGGCTGGAACAAACAATCCTAAAATTTGTATGGAACCAGAAAAGACCCCAAATCGCCAAGGGAACGTTGAAAAAGAAAAACAAAGCTGGGGACATCGCATTGTCTGACTTCATGCTATATTACAAAGCTGTGATCACCAAAACAGCATTCTATTGGCACAAAAACAGACACATAGATCAATGAAACAGAAGAGAGACTCCAGATATGGACCCCCAATTCTGTCAATTAATCTTTGACAAATCAGGAAAAAGTATCCAATGGGAAAAAAAAAAAGAGTCTCTTCAAAAAATGGTGTTGGGAAAATTGGACAGCTACATACAGAAGAATGAAACTGGACCATTCTCTTACACCATACACAAAGATAAAGTCAAAATGGATGAAAGCCCTCAATGTGAGACAGGAATCCATCAAAATCCTAGAGGAGAACATAGGCAGTAACCTCTTCGACATTGGCCACAGCAACTTTTTTCAAGACACGTCTCCACAGGCAAGGGAAACAAAAGCAAAAATGAACTTTTGGGACTTCATCAAGAAAAAAAGCTTCTGCACAGCAAAGGAAACAGTCAACAAAACTAAGAGGCAACTCATGGAATGGGAGAAGTTATTTGCAAATTACAATACAGATAAAGGGCTGGTATCCAAGGTCTATAAAGAACTTCTCAAACTCAACACACAAAAAACAGATAATCCAGTCAAAAAGTAGGCAGAAGACATGAACAGATACTTCTCCAAATAAGACATACAAATGGCTAACAGACACATGAAAAAATGTTCAACATCACTAGCCATCAGGGAAATTCAAATTAAAACCACAATGAGATACCACCTTACACCAGTTAGAATGGCAAAAATTAACAAAGCAGGAAACAACAAATATTGGCAAGGATGTGGAGAAAGGGGAACCCTCTTACATTGTTGGTGGGAATGCAAGCTGGTTATAGCCACTTTGGAAAACAGTACGGAGGTTCCTCAAAAAGTTAAAAAATAGAGCTACCCTATGACCCAGGAATTGCACTACTGGGTATTTACCCCAAAGATACAGATGCAGTGAAAAGAAGGGGCACATGCACCCCAATGTTCATAGCAGCAATGTCCACAATAGCCAAACGGTGGAAGGAGCCAAGATGCCCTTCAACAGATGAATGGATAAACAAGTTATGGTACATATATACAATGGAATATTACTCAGCCATCAGAAAGGATGAATACCCACCATTCACACTGACATGGATGGAACTGGAGGGGATTATGCTAAGTGAAGTAAGTCAAGCAGAGAAAGACAGATATCATATGGTTTCACTCATCTGTGGAACATAAGGAATAGCACAGAAGATCATAGGGGAAGGGAGGGGAAACTGAAGGGGGGAGCAGAAATCAGAGAGGGAGATAAACCATGAGAGACTCTGGACTCTGGGAAACAAACTGAGAGTTTCAGAGGGGAGAGGGGTGGAGAGTTAGGGTAGCGGGGTGACGGGTATTAAGGAGGGCCGGTGTTGTGATGAGCAGTGGGTGTTATATGTAACTACTGAATCATCGAACGCTACATCGAAAACTAATGATGCATTATATGGTGGCTAACTGAACATAAAAATAAACTAAAAGTAAATTAAAAAAAAAAAGAGTGGGTGGAGACAAGACTTTCTTTTCTCTTCCTACTCTTAGACAACATTTGAAGAAAACAGCCACCTTGCAAATAGGAGAGAGAAACAAGAGAACCCAACCTGGCTTCCTTGAGTCACAAAATGAGCTGTCCCTGGAATTCCCCAGACTTCACCTTATGTGCAATAATAAACTCCCCATTGTCTTAGGTTGGCGATAGCCATGTGTGAAATCACCCTGACTAACGTACAGATCTTCCTAGACTTATAATGAGATTATGTTCTGATAAACCCATCATAAATTAAAAACATTTTAGATCAGGAATGTGTTTAACATACCTAACCTACAGAACACCCATTGCAGTTTAGCCTAGACAAGTGTAAATGTGCTCAGAATACACTAGCCTACAATTGGGAAACATCATCTAACACAAGGACTACTTTATAATAAAGTGTGGAAAACCTCGTGTAATATATTGAATACTGCGCTGAAAGTAAAAAACAGAATGGCTGTATGGGTAAAGAGTGGTTGCAAGTGGATCAGTTATTTATCCTGAAGATCATGTGGCTGACTGGGAGATGTGACTCACTGCCACTTACCCAACAGCAAGAGAAAGTATCATAGCCTATATCACTAGCCCTGAAAAAGATCAAAATTCAGAATTTGAAGTTTGGTTTCTACTGAATATATATCACTTTCACACCATCATAAAATTGAAAAATCATTACATTGAACCATCATAACTTGAGTATTACCTGTATTCAGACAATATTAATTCTTTGAGGCTAGCTCCAAGTAAAACTAATCTTACTTAATTGATTAAACCTAATCTGAGTCTTCAAAAAAAACAGATACTTTCACAATTTTAAGTACACTTTATCATTTGAAGGTTCCGTTTAAGTGGTTTGAAGTAAAGAGGTAACCAATTAATTCACGATGCAGATGAAATGTAACTAATTTAAATAATAATTAAATGATGTACCTTACACCAGAAACAAAATGAGAACTTATCCTGCTGAAAATTAATGTGTCCCTAAGCTTTTGTTTATCCAGGTGGCTTGAACCAGAAGACACTGGGAGGGTCATCTTGGAAAGTACCCAGAACAAATGCCCACAAATCTTAATGGTAACCCAGCTGCCAGTTCCTAAGATTCCTATTATTTAAGCATTTTTTTAGATCAGAAATTAATAATAGATGGAAACAAAAAAGAATGACACACATAGCCTGTTGTTCTGTTTTAAAGCCAGGAATATTCCATAAACTGCTGAGAAATGCTCAGAATATCACCCCCAATGGATAAATTGTGACTCCAGATCAGAAAAGTGGCCAACATATTTCAGACCTGTGCCTATACAAGTACTGTGGTGGTATTATTGGTCATAACAATGGAAACAAGATGTAAGCATTTCCTCTGCTTTATATGCTTGCTGAGCAAGTTCTTAGTAAAATAACACAGTAGGTGCTATGGAAAAGTTTATTTCTTTTCCCACTTCCCTTTTCTCTCTCTTTTCCTCCTGTCTTACAAGTATGGGGGGGAGTTGCACAGAAAGAGGAAAAAGTGAAATTATAGTTATGGGAGTTATTTGACATGTCTAAAAATTATAAATATTATTTTTCAAATACTAATATACAATACATCCAAAATATACCACAAAACTTCCCAGTATCAGAAGCATATTTCTAAGAATTTCAATAGTTTCCCAAACGTGTTTTTTGTGCTTCTCTATGGTGCCTTCAATTTAAGAACACCCTGAAAATAATTCCTTTGCCATTAGCTTTGATAATGTTCTGAAGGCATATAAATTACATGATAAAGGAGGTTACTTAACAGGGAAAACATCTATGAAAGTTAACATTTGTACCAAATATCAGAAGATTTCCTAAATAAAGAAAAGCTTATTTGAATTCCCTCATGGGGAATTTCTCCATCACTTCTGAATTATCTTTTATAATTTCAAGATGAAATTACATCTTGAAATTTCAAAAAAAGAAAATAAAGCTGATAAAATTGGAATGGCATTCCACTGAGAGGAGAACTTGAAGGAACCATGTTCCATAGGCTGTTGTCAAAAACAGGGCACTTTTAAGCTGTCGATTTAAGTTAGTGGAGACATCCCTGGCACTCACCCTTCCCTGACTCCATTTCGTACTGTTGTCTTCTTACCATGAAATGTAAACTAATAGCAAGTTGCATAAAAGTAAAAGAAAGTTAATAAAAATGAAGTTAGACTTGTATAGGAGGTGACACTGATAAGCATTGCTTGTTTCTATGAGCTATTCCTCTCAAGGGTGCGCTTTGGTATTTCCTACCTACTTCAACTCTGCTGTTGTCTCTCATGCACTTAAAGGAACTTCAGGGCTTCTTCTCTAAAACCCACATTTCTCTTGGTCTCTTCTGAACCAAACCTTGGAGATTTCAACAATAAATGTCCAAATGCTCAGGTGTGTCGTTATAAAGCCCATTTGCGTCATCTGAAAAGTAGGCCCCACCAACCATTAGTTCCTTATGGCCATCTATTATAGTTTCATGAAGTGAAACTAAAGCTGAAGTGACTAAAGTGAAGTGACTTGAAATGTAACTAATTTAAATAATAATTAAATGATGTAGTGACTAAAACTGAGGAAGAAATAATGGAGTTTGGGAAAGTCCTTGATAAAATAGTACTCTGTGGAGATTCAGAACATAATTTTTGAATGAGAATTACAAGTTGAAAGATGTTACAGGAATACATAGCCTGATCTAATGGGTATGGAGAAAATTAGACAAAGTTAAGAGTTATTTAGATGTTTGAATCTACAGCACTTAGGGACAAGAAAGGTGGAAGAGCATGAGAGTAAAGGAGAAATCTAAAATAATGCTCAGCTTTCTGATTTTAGCAAGGACAGGCTTGGTGATGCCACTTTACTTAGCTAGGGAATACTGAAAGGAAATCAATTTTGGAGGTTAGATAATGAGTTTGGGACGTATTGTATCTGAGATGTTTGTGAGAGATCTCAAAGGAGGGGATCCCAGGTCCAGGGCTCAGGTCTCACCTAGAGTTATAAACTGGGGCATCATTCACACAAATAGATTGCAACCAAGATCATAGAGAAAAAGAAGAAAGCTTAAAACCAGGAGTTTAAGGATCTCCTTGCAGTAATTACTCTGAGGAGGCCCACAAAATGAGACCAAAGGAGTAGTCAGAAAGTTTGGAGGAAAACAGTGTCATATTACAGAAGTCAAGGAAAGAGTGTCTTATGGGAGGCTGTCAACAACCGCAAATGTTTAGAGGTCCTACAAGATGAACAGTAAGTCCAGTGGATTTAGTGACATCAGAAAGCTCAGCAAGGCAAAGCTGAATAACGTAATGGAAAGCAAAAGCTAGAGCGCACTGGGTTGGCAAGGAAGAAAGGGAGTCAGAGTATAGACAACTCTTCCAAGAGATCTGATAGTAAAGGGGAGAACAGTTATAGAGCAATAGCTGAAGGGGCATTAAGTAGTGAAAGGGTTTTATTTCCTTTTTAAGATGGTACCAAAGGAGTATATTTAAATGCTAATGGCATGGAGTCAGGTTAACACTCAAAAGGAACAGAGAATAACAAGGGTATAAGATTCCAGAGGATGCAGGAGTGTCTGGAATCCAGACCTCTCTGGGATGTTTGGTACCAAAGGAGTACATTTAAATGCTAATGGCTTGGAGTCAGTGGAGAGGTTAACACTTACAAGGAATGGAGTATAACAAAGGCACGAGATTCCAGAGGATGCAGGAGGGTCTAGAATTCAGACCTCTCTGGATGTTTGGAAACCTTTAGTTGTCCTTAGCTGAAATCCAAGTCCATTAGTGGCTTTGTACCTAAATGAGCTTTTTGGGAATCCTATAGATTTTCCTCATTACTCAGATGTTCGTTAGTTTTCCCTTCTATATTTTCTTCCCATTAGTGCTGTAACACATTACCACAAATTTTGTGGCTTAAAACAGCACGAATTTATTACCTTAAAGTTCTGGAGTCCAGAAGTCTAAAGCAGGTGTCACTGGGCATCACCTGACTGTGTTCCTTGTGGCAGCGCTAGGCCAGAATCTGTTTCTTTGCCTTTTCCAGCTTCTATGGGCCACTTGCATTCCTTAGGTTGTGGTGCCTTTCTCCATTTTCAAAGCCAGCAACGCAGCATCTTCAGAAACATATTCACAAGTCCGGGGACATCTTTGGGGACCCATTATTCTGGATAACTTAGTGGGCATATTTGGGAAGGGGCATTATTTTGCCTACCGTACTTCCCTATTTCTAAAGGACTCTGACAAATTTGTTGAAAATGATGGATGAAGCCAGAAGAGCATTCTCTGCTTGATGTTTTACATAATGAAAAATCTCAGTAATTAATCTCAGCAATGCCATTCTCAAAAGGAGTGTTCACCACTTGCAGAACTGTACTGCACGATGTGAAAATTGAACCTGGACAGTACTAGCAGCAGTTGATTTTATCATTTTTAGGATTCCAGGGTGAAATACATCAACAATCCGAATAGAATCCTCAGCTGCTATTTTTAAGGAAACAACAACAACAACAACAACAACAATTGTGACAGTTGGGAGAACAGTGAGGAAGACTTTATTAAGGGCTATTGATTGCAATCAGTGTCCACAGTAGGAAAGAGAGGGTGGTTCCACTCTACATATGACAAGGAAAAGTGGGGATTTATAGTAGGAGGTGTGTCTGGGGTTTGTGGGTGGGAGATGAGTAACTGGGGAGGCAGGCCAGGGTGACCAGATGTCACCTGGGGTGTGGTGGAGGATAAGGAATTTCTTCAGATATGGAGGATGATCAGATACTAAGGGTGGGGATTCTCGAAAAGTGATTTAGCAGATTTCTCTTTGCAGCTGGGCGCTTGAAGACAAGGTTTAAGGATGACTTCAGAGGAGCCTAACTCAAGTTTTGTTAGGAAGAGAGCCTTTGTCACTATAGTATTTTTTTTTTTTTGCAATTTATTACATCTTATATATGGATTTCTTATCTTCACCCAAGAAATGCTGAGTCTAGACCTAGCACTGAATCTAGGAGGCTGGTAAAATTCAGTGATGCCATCATTGTCATCCCAGGGCTATGCAAAAGAAAGAAATTGAGGGACAGGATAAGACTTAAGGAAGAGAAGAAGCCATGTGTGGTGAGATATAGCTGTCATGTCACTCAAAATGACTGTATCCAAGTGTCCTGTTGTCAGAGACATTTAATAGCACTGTCAGGTCAACTAAATCAAAATGACTTGCACCTCTTCTCCACAAAACCCATTCTCCCGCGTAGTTTATACAAGCAAATCCCTAATCCACAAAAATGATAAATTATTTTTCCTAACTTTCTCCATAAAAGAACATTAATTTTCATTGCCCCTGTCAAAGAATAACAGGGGCAATACTATTCTTATAATACTAATATAATACTATAATACTATTGCTATATACTACTATATAATACTAATATAATACTATAACACTAATACCAATACTATTCTTACTACAGCATCATAATTTCTCAAAGTCATGCAACACCAGAAATTTAACAAATAACTGCTTGAAAATTAATGCAAACAACTAAATTGTTGTCCTTCATTCTATAGACTTAGCCTCATATAACCCCTGAGCACCAAGAAGAAAAGCAGGAGAGTCTCACTGTTACACTCTAGTGCAACATGCAGTCCAAATGATATAAAAGCATCTTTACTCTTATTCCTCCAATTGACTTTGAGTCCATACTGATTCCCCTGCAGATAAGCATAGAAATAGTCCTTCATCTACTATCTCTTTTTTTTTTCTTCTTGTCTCATAGTCTCTTAGGTATCTCCCTCCTGTGAATTTCCTTTTCCCCTACCAGAGTCCATTTTCACCGTTAGGCCTCTGGCCAGGAATCAGTCATTGTGCTTGAACCATTCTTCTCTTCAAAGGAGCCAGGTTTATAGAAGGGGACTTCAGGTCCTGCTTACTGGAAAAGGTAAAAGAGAGTCCAAAGAAACCTTTCTTCTTCTTAGATTGATTTCCTCTAGGCATAACTCATGTGCATTCTGATGCTAATAGTGTTTGTGTTGTTTCCCAATCTTGTTGAAGAACTCCTTCTGTAGAACAATCTGATAAGACCTGAGACCCTGAAGAGGGTGGGAAGGCACCCTTCCCCGAAAGGGAGCAATGGACTAAGTTAACCAATGTTGTCCTACCCTCACCCTGGTTAAACAATTTACCTTACTGGTGTAGATAGAAGGTGGGACACAGCATTGCACTAGGCCCCTACGTAGTGTCTGGCCACTGGTTGCTTCCCCCATCTTCCATCATGGACCAGCCTATATTTGTTTTGTGGTGCCATCTTTGAGATGTCCTCACTTGCTTTTCCACACAAACAAATCTCTCCCACCTCCCAACCTAGTACCAAGGTATTCACACATCTTTCTATTATAATTTTCTTAGTCTTCTGGGGGCAGATCAGTTGACTTCAGGAAGCTCCAGAAAGAAAATCCTGGATTCAGATCTGCTGAAGGGGATTCACTTGCTCGCTCCCTGTGTGGTGGTGGTGCCTGTTAAACCCTTATGGAAGCCCAGGAGTCACTGTGCTTGCCTTCAAGGCATCATCTCTCAGAGTAGCCTGTGAGGAAATGGATCCATCCAACCACTGAGGAACAGAAACAAAAGCAAAAACAAACCTCCAAACACTCATCATTTTCTCTGGATTCTGGAGATGATTCAGCCAAGTTAGAACTGGCAAGATGTTGTGGAGATTTAAGCTAATTGTGGAGGAAGGGAGGGGAAGACCATGGATACATTCAGTCAGTGATAACATTCACAGGCAGAGCCATGTCAGGTAACAAGGGAGAGGCACTGAGAATATAATAGATGTGATCTCCCTTCTGCTTTGTGTAGCACAGCCTTGTCAAGAAGGGGCATGCCTAGAAGATTTCTGGCCTACCTTTTAGGATTTAGCCAGAAATTTAGTTCCCCATGCCTATTATAGGCCAGCAGAAATTCAACTGCCAAAACCTGGCCAATCATCAGAACCACCTAGGGCACTCTGTAAAACTATAGATTCCCAGATACTTTCCTAGATTCACTCAAGCAGACTTTCAGCAGTGAGACCCTGTATTCTCTGTATTGATGAAACTCCCCAGGTGCCAGTGTGTAGAATCGTTTTTATAGCTCACAGAATCTAAGTCACAGATCTGCAAGAGAGCTGTTCTAACTTTTCCATTTTTCCATTTAACAGAATCCTAAATTCACAGATGTTAACTGCAATGTTGTACAATCACAACAGTTCATTATCTGGGGGTGGGGGGGGGGAGGAATGCAGTAGTGAAAAGCTTTGTGTGAAGAAAATATGTGCCTGGGGAGGAAATCTGGGAACCATCCTAACAATGTACCAATGGAAACCTTTGGACTGGTCATTGCTACTATGGTTTTGTATCATATATGCACTTAACTTTCATCTATTTATTCACTGAACAAATGACTTAAGACATGTGCCAGGCACTGCTTTAGACAGAGAAAACACAATAGCGAACAAAACAAAGATTTCTGACCTCATGGAGCTTTCGTTCTACTGGGGTAGGAAGAGACTACCAAGAAGATAAAAATAAAACAGTCAGACATAGCATTTCAGAAAAAAGCAAAGCAGGGAACAAGGATCTGACGTGCCCAGCAGTGGGGGTTGCAGTGAAATTGTAGGCAAGATGGCTGGGGGAGACTTCCCTGGGTGAAGGTGACTTTAGAGAGGAGAGACCTGAGGAACTGAGGGAGCCAGCCATGTATGCATCAAAGCTACAATTATCCAGGCAGAGGAAGAAGCAAATATAAAGGCCCTGAGGTAGAAACATGCCTAGCCTGTTAGGAAGAAGGAAAGGAAGAATATTGTGTCCGTGAGGTAAAGGGGGGCCAAATCATGTAGTATGTTAGCAGATGGGTTTTTAGTCTACATGAGATGAAAAATCATTGGAAGATTTTATCTTATTTTATTTATTTTTTTAAAGATTTTATTTATTTATTTGACAATGAGAGAAACAGCCAGCAAGAGAGGGAACACAGGTAGGGGGAGTGAGAGAGGAAGAAGCAGGCTTCCCAGTGGAGCAGGAAGCCCCATGCGGGGCTCGATCCCAGGACTCTGGGATCACACCCTGAGCTGAAGGCAGACGCTTAACAACTGAGCCACCCAGGTGCCCCAATCACTGGAAGATTTTAGACAAAAGACTGTCAAGACCCAACTTAAAGTTCAATGAGACCTCTCTGTGCAGAGCTGAAACCAATCTGAAAGGGTAGGCCACAGAAGCAGTAGGACCAGACATGAAGCTACCACAATACTTCAACTATAGTACTTGTGCTGGGCAAGGGAGAATTAACCATTTCAATAAACACTAACCATGGGCATCACGGTGCATTTATGCCTCTGAGTCAACAAAGGAAGGAGGGTAAGGGTCTGCAATTCCCTCAATCCATTTACTTCCTAGACGTGTCTCCCAGTGAGAGCATCCTACTGCCACAAGAGCAATGCTAACCATTGGAGGTGCATGTTTTTCATCCTACCTGGGCCTCAAACACCATACAAGTCCTCAAAGCATCCACATCAGCCAGACCCTTCATGCTGATTCTGGGGACTGGCACGGGCCCAACATCTGCGGGAGTCCCCCAAAACTTGAAGCAATAAGTGCTTCCTACATACTCTCTCTCAATCCTTGTTTTTCCTAAGTGTTTTCTTCATCAAGTGCTCTATAAGCTCTTTGATCACTCTCCAGAGCACTTCCACATGTCATGAGCACTGCATCCCTGCCACCATGGTTTTAAACTAAGTATTTTGTTCCTTCCAAAGCTTTTACTAAAACACATGTGTTCAGGATCTAAGGTGTGGGGCTGTTGGACTATGGCTAGGTGAAAATATGTATTTGCTCCCATCTACCATTGCATTTTAGATATTTCTGCTAATATAAAATCCTATTGTAACAGTGGTTGTCACTAAGATGTGGGAAGTTTTCTGATATACACTGAAAATTTCTAAGCATATATCAAACTACATTTCAGTTCTTTTAACTGACCAAACTTATTTGTCAATTAAATCTATCCTTTTTTTAAAAAAAATTGTATTTCTTTATTTGAGAGGGAAGAGAGCGCAGGGGAGTAGGGGGCAGAGGGAGAGGGAGAGACTCGCCAAGCAGACTCCGCACTGAACTTGGAGCCCTATGCGGCACTCGATCCCAGGACCCCAAGATTACGACCTGAGCTGAAATCAAGAGCCGGACGTCCAATCAACTAAGCCACCCGGCACCCCAATCAACTCTGTTCTTTTAATGCTGCTCTTATTTCCAAATCAACAAACACATGCCAACTTCAAATGTATTCTAAATGTTCACAGCATTAATGGGAAGTAATTGAAAACTCTTCAAAGTTGGCCGTTTGTCACTAGAGACACCGGTCTCCATATGAATAAAAACACTAAAGGGATAAAACAGAGAAAACTTCAAGTAGTAAGACTAATTTGACGTTTACAATGTAAAACACTTGTGCTATAAGAACCCCCAAAAGAAGCGAATCATTTATTTCAGAGAAGTACTATTCTCAGATGGCAATTGTGAAAGTCTAGAGAAGGACAGAAAACTAGGAAGGTTATTGTTGAAGTTTTGTTTATTATTCAAGTAGTGAGAGAGAGATATTTACAAGGATGAGCCAATTTTCAAGTCCAAGTATGGCAATAGATGAAACTGGACTCCCTTGTGGTTACTGAGAAATATACACAGCTTCCAAAACCACATGAAGGTGAGTCAGAGTGATGGGCATTTGTACAGAGGAGGAAGCTGACATAGTCTTTTAGGCCAAACAGTAATCCTGGGTGGCTCTGATGAAATAAAGTATTTAATCACCTCACCGGGAAGAGTCGTTCTTATTGAGTAAACACTTGGCAGCCTTGGTCATTAGCTTGGAAAGCAGAGAGAAAAGTAAACGTTCACGAGGTAGTACGCGACGGAGATGTTTGTTTAGGCTAAATCCCGAACGTCCTTTGGGGCCTAACTCGGTGCTGCCTCTCCCCTACCACGGAACTGAGAATGTGGGAGCCAACAGCGCATCTGACTCGGTCGCCATGTGCAGGGCTCCAGTGACTAATTACTGCTGAATTAATTTTTTAAATGACGGTGGAGACCTGTCTGGGGAGAGGTGTGCTTCCCATCGTGAGAGGCATGTGAAGCAGAAACCAGATCAGTGGTTCTTAGCATTTCTGTGTTCACTGAACACTTTTTGGTGGTAGCATTAGCGAAGGGATCAAAAGGGGAAATGCCCGTTTTTAGAAAGTATTTAGAAAATCTTTAAAAAGCCTCCCAGACACTCACTGGGTCACCCTTCAGTCATGTATTACAGTAGACGCAAAACTATTAACTTCCCGGATGCACAGAGCGATGTTTTCACGTGATTTAGGTCTTTGAACCTAGTATTAACCACATGTCCTTTCTCTGATTAGCAACAAGCTGTATCCTGCTTTCTCCTCCAGTCTGTCCATCACAGCTTTCCACCCACCAGATATCTCTCTAACAATGTGCAGCCACACTGACGGTAAAAGGCAAATTTTACTTATTAGTTACAACTGGCAGCTGACCTATGAAAAGCTGGAGGGACACTCATGTCTGAGAGCCACTTACTTAGACAAGCATCAGTTAGAGATGTTGCAGATGTAATTCCTGTGCAGATGAGATCAGATGGTCCCAAAATACACATTCTAAGCTAAGTCTCTAAGCTACTCAAACTATAATGACAGCTGCTGTTATCTATTTAGTTCCTAGTATTTTTGTTGTGACTCACATGTGGTACTTTGCATGAAGGGTTTAAGGCTAAGAGCATGAGGGTTTAAGGATATTAAGAATGAGAAGCTGGAAATGGTCAAAGGCAAATGTCACAATTTCTTCCGGGCCTTTTGTCCTTCAAGGCTACATAGAAAAGTGAGCCCAGTCTGCCCCAGCTGCGAGCAAAAGAATGCTCCTGTTGTCTGTCTTCTTTCTAAACCTTTTTAAGCAGCACAACTGCCACCACCTCTTCTCCTCTTTGCCATGACCCTAAGTTATCATTGTCATTCCATCTTCACACTTACTCTAAGTTGAAGAAGAAGGAGGGGAAATCATGAAAAACGGCATGTACTTAATGGTAGCAACTGTGATTTCATACCCGAACTACGGCTAATCAGGTTTGCTCCCTACCTGTGACAGAAGAATTTCTCTTGTCTCTGTGTCTCCTGGAGCCCCTGGGAATGGGCGAAACCTGAGATTATCTGGTCAGATGACAGAACCCTCTATGCTTCAGGCAGATGTGACCTTGGCAAGACTATCTGAGCTGCTAATGAAAATCTAGGAAAGAGCACCAGTGGGGATGGGTAGTCCTGTCAGGAGCTTCCAGATAAGGGAGCCTGGACTCAGGGAGAATGGTGCAAGTCAGATCGTGCTGGAGTGTCGACCACCCCTGGGCTAATTCCACTACAAATAGGATATGAGGCTCCTGGAGCCCCCACTTCGTTGAAGAGTTTAAACACTTTTATGATTTGTAACGTGTTTAGAAATGGGACAAAAATATTTTTTATTGTATGTGTGAAGAGGTCATTAAATAGTAAAATATAGCTGTATGAGAAACTTCTTTCTTGGTATATATACTTCGTTTTTTCTTTTTTCCCCCCAGTTTTCCTGAGATATAATTGACCTATAACATGGTGTAAGTTTAAAGTGTACCATGTGTTCACTGGATACATGTGTATTTTGCAAAATGATTGCCACCATAATGTTAGCTAAGATTACCAGCCCATCACAGAATTACCATGTCTATTTTGTGGAGGGAACATTTAAGATCTACTCTCCCAGCAACTTTCAAGTATGCAATACAGTAGTATTCATTATAATCATTACACTATACATTACTCAGAATTTAAGTTTATAACTAGAAATTCATACACTTTGACCAATACTTCTCCAATTCCTCCCTCCCCATCCCCCTTCTTAGTAAATACCACTCTTTTTCAATCAGTTCAGTGTTTACACTCTGTTTGGTAAAATACGTCAGACAGAGAAAGACAAATACTATATGATATCACTTATACATGGAATCCAAAAAACTGCACTTTAGCTTATCTCCTTATCAGCATTTTCATTTAATACATGAAAACAATACAATGAGAATCAAGGCCCTTGTGCTAACTCTTCTTTTCCAATTGTCTTTTCCCTTTGCTATTGTCCGAATTGCATCCCCAACGAAATTCATGTTGAAGCCCTAACCCCAATGTGATAGCATTTGGAGATGGTACCTTTGGGAGTGATTAAGTTTCAATGAGGTCATAAGGGTTGGGTCATGAAATGAATGCCCTTAGAAGAAAACTTCAGAGAGCTTGTGGTCTCTCTCTGAACCATGTGAGGACACAATGGGAAGGTGGCTTTCTGCAAACCAGACAGAGTTCTCACCAGAACCCAACTATGCTGGCACCCAGATCTCAAACTATTGGCCTCCAGGACTGTGAGAAGATAAATCTCTGTTGTATAAGGCCCTGAGTCAAAGGTTTGGTAGTGTGTTATGGCAGCCTGAGCTAACCAAGACACCCTGCCTCTCTTTCCCTCATTCTCTTTCTCTGTCTTCTGGGCAGGCAGAGACAGAGGATGCAGACCTTGCAACTGCAATTGCCTAGATAATGACATCCTGCTGCATTTTTACCCCTTTATCACTAGAATTAGATGAACAAAGTATTGCACCTATTTTGCCTTATTTTTAAAAAAAAGTTTTTGACCAGTTTGCCTCCTTAATGGCACTAAATGCCTTTTCTTAGGTGTGTAAATTGGTAGGAAATAACTCCTCCTTGAAGAGAGGTCAAAGAGAAAGAGGACAAGCAGGCACAACAAGGAGGGAGGCCCCTGATGCCCTTCTCCATCCCGGAGCCTCATGAAGGCCCTGTCTTCCCTTTCCTGCCCACCATTCCTTTCCTTCCTATCTTCTCACTGCCTCTTGTTGCCACTTCCTGTCTTTTCTTTCCTCTCCTGTGAAAACTCACTTCAACCCATAAGATTTCCAAGATTTCCATGCCTCTACCTTCGGGAGTAACAGAAAAATGATCTGTGTGCTAACAGTTGAGGGTCAACAATCCTCCCTCCCAACCAACAACCATACATGTTAACTAGAGCCACCTACAAGAAACCCATCCCCCTGGGTTTCAGAGAGGGCTCACCCAAAAGGAAAGTCGAGTCCAGCACCAGCCAACAGAAAAGTGAGAGCCACCAACGCAGGCCACGTATGATGTTTCACATTTTCCAGGAGCCACATTTTTAAAATAGGAAAAATGAATGAGTGAACATTGTTTTAAAATGTATCTTATTTTACACAACAGATCCAAATTTTATTGTTTTCATACATAACCAATTTTTAAAATTTAATGAGATAGTTCACATTTCTTTCACACTTGTCTTCAAAATCAAATGTGTATTTTATACTTATAGTACAACCATTTCAGACTAGCCACATTTAATTGCTTAATGCCACATGTGGCTAGTGGCTACTGTATTGGACAGCACAGCTCTGGCCAGATAAAAGGTGAGGAGGCCCTGGCGTATCAGCAGCTGATGAAAGCCTCCTGCCAAATGGACTGACTCTGCCGGGCCTGAAAGCACAGGCCTATTGCAGAGGCAACAAACCACATGCTCCTTTGAGGTGTGGAGATTTTTTTCCACTGCTTTTAAAGAAAGGTATTCAAACTACCATCTCCTTCAATATTAGTGTTAAAATTTCACATCTTCAGAACAAAAACTTCTCCACAGATTCTTGGAATGTAGGACATCGCTAAGCACAACTGCTAAAGAGCAAAGGACATCCTGATCTTTCCCCTCATCACTTTTGGGAGGCCCAAAGCATCCTGCCCCCTGTGCAATTCAGTGTTCAAGCTTTCATCCCACGATCCCTTGGGGAAAATTAGAAAAAAAACTGCAAATGAGTTTTATTTGCCGAGAAGTGGGTGATTCCCTGCCTGCATGGACTATCACAGCAAAGCTGCCCCATCTTTAGCCCGTCTTTACACCATAGTAGCAGGCATTTGTCTCCTGGACTGGCAGTTAGGTTTCCCTCCGGTGCAGCTGTGGGGTTTGGGTTCACGGAGGACTAAATGCTGGACCCTTGAATTATAGTAATCAGCTGTCAATACCATTCATTCGTATGCTATTAGCTCGAATATTCCTACAGTGACACCCAAGCAATTGACATCCCTTACTTACAGCTGATTTGTCTGCCCTTTATATAAGTCAGAGACGTGATTTTAATGGTGGAGATTTCAGGATGAAAGCGGTAAACGAGGGTGACCCTACTAAAGTCTAGTAGGATGTGGTTTGCTATCAGCAGCTACATTGTTTGATGGTCTACTGGAACTTTTTTTCCCCCAAGGCTTCCCTGCTGCCAGCCACCAACATTTTAGCTCTTTATTGGAGCCTCCCTCTTCCTCCTTACTCAGGCTTCTATCCTTCTCTGAGGGGTCAGAAATTATAAAGGATAAGCTTTTCTATCCAGGAGATACTGGCGATTTTTATTAAGAAATGCTGAAAAAGCTTCAGACCTTACAAAAAGAATCTCTATGGCAGATACTATGCTAATAGTTTTCCTGGATCACCTCAAATTATACCCCTGCCAACTGTAAAGCTGACTTGGGTTAAGAAACTAGTCTTTTCTCATCACATCCTCCAGAAGGGGCAGTAACAAGTTTGTTTGTTTTTTTTTCCCCCAGTTGAGTTAAACTCAAGTTAAAGTATATCTCTACTCGATTGTCGCTCTTGTGAAAGATTCTTAAGCAAAAGGATACCATGAAACTTGGGATGACTGTTGTTTATAGATTGGATTTTCAAAGAGTGCTCATTCCCATGGTTAATTAAAAGTTAAATGCTACAAAAAAGAGTTGGCAAAGACTGATTCTCCTCCCTCTCTGGAGGCTTCCAAGTTCTTTTTTCATGAGCACCCTGAAACTTTTCCCTCACCGGATCCGGATTCCATTCTCAGTATATCTGACCAGATGACGCAACATCTGTGTTCCCTTTTAGGAACGTGAGAAATACAGCTTTTTCATCTTCCCTCTCTTTGAGCTCTGGGAAATCCAATTAAAACTGCTCAGACTTTCTTTTTCTTCTTTGCTCTAGAAGACAACTCTCGGGAAGAGTCCAGTGGCGGCCTCCCGCCTGTGGAAGAAGGTGATCGAAAAATTAACCTGATTATGGAGTTGTCGACGCAAGTTTCCCTTCAGACTGAGAAGATCACCCAGCTGGAAGATGTTTTAGAGCAAAAGGAAAGGAAGATTCAGCAGCTGGAAGCTGAGCGGGGATCCCAGCCCTTCCAAGAGGTTGAGGACTCTCCAGAATGTTTACAAGAAGCCCCGATTTTCTTTAATAATAGTGTCACCCCTGTGGTCTCTGATGAGGATATGTAAGGATTCCCAGTAAGAAAATAATAAATGTTTATTAAGTGTCACCAGTGTAAAGTCCAGAACCCAGCTAGTCTCCCCATTCGCAAACTCAAGTTCAAGATGATGGGTTTGAATATATCCTATAACATTTGTATTGGAAGGAAACAAAGCAAAGGGGAGTCTTCAGATGCAATTCCTGAATATTTCCCCTTCAGACATCAGTAGTCAGGTAACCCACACACTTGTGGAACACTATGTTTTTAAATATCCCAGATAACCATGGGATGGAGAAAAACACACAACTACACCAACGGTCAAAGAACATAGTATTATTTTCTTATCAGAGGTTTGTCACTTTGCAAGGTGGCACCACACCTGGATCCATAAGCAGCTCATCTGTGGACAGAAAACTGTCATAGAAGGCAAGCTTCAAGCTGGGGAGCATTAGGGTACTGAAGAGTGGCATCATTGCCAGCAGAGTTAACAGACGTGAGGTCCGTTTTTTCATGTCCTCTAGAATATATTTCTTTATGGCATGTATCTTATTAGCATTTAGCAAGGGTAGAATTGAAATAAAATTAAAGAATAAAAATAAATAAAGAATGGATGAATCAGCACTGTGGTCCTTTGGGAAAAGTGTCCTGGGACAACATCTCCTTGGGAAAACAGACATCACTATTTTTTCCTGTTGGATCAAGACTCAGACCAAAACAAAATATACTCTTCTGTTATTATTGTATCAAGGAGGTGTGGACAGCACAAAATCATGTCAGGAAAAATAGAGGATGGGCAAAGGAAAGCTACCCTATAATTAATGGTCTAGAAGGAATCATATCATGTTCTTCTTTCACGCATCTCCTTCGAGTAAACTATTTCCCACACAAAGGGAGCAGCTAGGCACTAACTTTGGTACTTAATTCTTACTGTCCTAGTATAGAATGACTCAGGCAAACAGCTGTAGCTCTCCCGTGGATCTGACTACATCACCACTTCTTGATTTAATTAAACCAGTTCAACAAATACTGAGAGACTTCTGTCTACCAGAGACAACAGATATTAGAAATATCATAGCAAACATGAGAATCACCACTTTTATCATGCAAGAGTTTATAGACACACATGAGTCTCCTCAAAGGGAAGGGAGATAAGAAATGGAAGGGAGAATGTAACACAGAGTAAACCTGATTAATGCTGCTTAATAAAGGTTCTCATTTACTGAGCATGAGTAATCAATAAGAATTCATATTCCTGGTCTTTGGGTTAGGCCCCAGGAGCATGCATTTTAACACAGGTGGGATTCCTGATGAATGTTTTTTTAGGACCTACAATTTAAGACACATTGGTATAAGGCTGAATTCAAGCAGAGCTGTCACACTTTTATTCCCAGATAAAAGACTATACCCAAAGGGAGAATTGCTCCTTGCAAACCAATGGGAGGTGTCTTCTACAAAATTCAATTAGCGTATAATCTGATTATGGATCCCGACTATCTACAAAACAAAGATTCCAAATCTGACTTAAAAAAAGGGGGGAAGTAATTAAATTTGGGGCTCATAATAGCTTTACAACATTGACTCTAGGTGTTCATTTCAAAACAAGACAAAACAAAACAAAACACAGATTGTACCAGTAAGTGCTCTTTCTTACAAAGCTAGACTCTTTCTATATTTGTATATAATCTCAGAGTTTCACATGTAATGTCAGCAAGGATGTACAGTTGCAGTCCATGATCGGAAATGAAACCAATTTACAACTCTCTGATCATGAATAGACACCTACCCCAGAAAGTGACTCAGGGTACTTTTCCATGATTCCAAAAAGAACCTTTTCCACGGAGTGTGCTTCAGCCCTTACAGAATCCACTTCAGAAATCCCTTCTCCTTCTCACCTCCTCAAACCCCATGATGTCCTGAGTCTTTCCATTTCTCTGGCCCCGACTAGGTCTCTCTGTTCCAACCTTGAAGTTTTGCCCATTGTTTCGGACAACATGGCTGAGGGTTGGTATGTCCTCATTGTGTCTATCTGTGAGAAAGCTTTAAATCTTTCTGTTTCTGAAGAGTGGACTATCTCCAAGACAAATCACCATCTCCACAATTTTGAGCTGTTATTATGATCATCAAGTTTCCAGCTCTTTATTTTACCAGAGATTGTCTTAATCCCAAGGGATATTGGGGGGGGGGGTAGTGAGAAAGATGGAAAGTAGGGAAGGAGAGAAAAGAAAATCCCATCATATCCCAGAGAGGGGGATGTTAACTTCTAGGTCCATCCCCCCCCCCCCCCCCCCCCCCCCCCCCCGCCAATGCCTTGGCTAGCCCTCAGAAGGAAAGCAGACTGACAGTGGAGATAAAATAACAGGCGGAGCTGGAACTGTGGTTAATAATTAACTGAGCCTGTCACTTCTAAATATCCAAGATGAGCCAGTGAAGAAGCAAGCAAGCATCAGGGCTCCCGTTACCCTGCAAAACCATCCTTATAAGAAGCTCATCTGGGTTACTAGACTCAGGTCCTGGTGATCTCCAAATCAGAAGTGGGGAGAAGATTCCACCCAAAGGTGAAAAGACTAATCTCTGCTAGTGAATCTTAGTAACAAGCATTCTTTAAATATCCAGGGTTTATGGGGTGGTGTGGGGATAGTTGAGGGAGGAGGAAGGGCAGTGGGAAGAGGTGTTGCTGGCCTCTGAGGCTTTTCTAAGTGGAAAATTCACATTCCCAGCTGGATATTTACACCACTGTATGTCCCCAAAGTTCATTTCCATTTTCTGCCATTCCTCCAAAGAAGTAAATAGTAATCTTCAATTGTGCTCAACACCTGTTTCAGATGAACTAAAAATCAGATTATGCCCCACACTGTAGCAAAGTCTATTTTCTAACAAGCCAGTTAAGCTGCTGAAGCAGCCTAATAATCTTTCAAATATCTGGTGTAAATATCACAAGACAATTAGCATGCTGAGGACCCTACTTCTTAATGAAAATTTAGCCAACCTTCAGTTAACATTGCTGGTTGACTACTGCAATTCAGAAAATTAAAACACTTAACAAGTAAGTCAAGCCATTCTCATATATTCTAAACATTCACAGAATTATATGCATAGTTTTAATTCTCTTTTTTCACCAGTCATTAAATTTTCTTAGCAAGAAAGTCTAATTTAAATAAATGTTGGATTTAACAGTTTAGTTTTATTATTACGTCAGTGTTCTTCTGAATACTTTCATGGCAAGCTGAAATGACAGCAAAGGATTTGTTAAAGAGTATCAGGAACCCATGTCATTGGAGAAACCAGCTCATAAATGTGAAAGGCGTGCCCTAGGATTCCTTGAAGTTCAGCAAAAGAGAAGAAACTATGATATTTTCTGCCTAAATACATTTCAGGGAAAGAATGAATTGAATCAAGTTTTAATTATGTCCTACACTCCTCCCTGCTTATCCCCAAATCCAATTATTCCCTTTTACATTACACTGAAGTAAAGAATTTTGGGTTTAATGCAACAAATGGAGAAGTGTTGATGAATGTTGCAGGCTTAAGTCAAAATAATATTTATTTGGCAATTATTGAGTATAGGGACTTCAGAGACAACACTGTTCCATAAGAAGGAAGACAACATTTTTAAAAGACTTGGTAAATCAAACGCCTGAGATTCAAAAAGTCTGACTCTGGTAATTTGAAAAAAAAATTAGAGGAGAAAAAAAAAAGGAAAAAGGAAACCGTAAAGAATAAATCAGTATGATAATTTTCTCCTGCTATTACAACAACATCTTTTATTAAGATTTCCCAGACACAAGAGAGCTTTTTGCTTAACAGAGGAGAATCAAGTTCAAGTAGGAAATAACCTTTTTAAAATAAAAGTACTAGTACACTGGGACGAAGTTCATTGCAAAAGACAGGGCTGGCCATGAGATTTCCCATATCTAATGAAATGAGAACTTTTATGATAAAACAAAACAAAACCAAAACAGTTCTTATTCCCAGCTTCCCAAAGAAACTGAACATCTGGAGTCAGATACTCAATACAGTCCCAATAACACAAACCTATGGCAAGATGACATTTAACTGACCATTTCCATCTATAAGATTTACATTTATTTATTTGCTTTTTGTTTCACAAAGAAGGACCCTTAGTACTCAAATCCAAAAATACCCAATTCTTTGTTTCTGGATGGAAAAATCACATGACATATTATCTAATAACTCCTGAATCCATTTTTCTAAATGTCACAAATAAGTCTCGCCAAAAGTTTATTATCTGATATCACCTTTTTCACAGAATGATGGTAGCACAGGCAAGGGATGATAGGAGAATGGGAGAGAAAGAATTATCCCAGCACCAGCTCTCTGTCACATGGGATCTAAACAGCAATAACAGTGAATTCCAGTTAAAAGAAAAAAAGCTGGTAATATAATCACTGGTCTTGTAATAAAAAGGGGTTCCTTATTGCTTGGCTGCTAATTAAATAAAATCGGTATGAAAGAAACTACAAATAGTGGAAGCCCTTGTTAGGGACCTGCATTTACTAGCCATCAGTTATGTATATAGGAATATAGCTATAGCTATATTATATAGCTAACATTTACATTGCAATTTATAGTTAATCGAAGTATTTTCAAATCAATGATTTTATTTAATTCTCGTAAAGTATGCTTTAACCAAATATGTAACCCCAAGTTTACAACTAGGAAATGTCAGAACCAAGACTTGCGGCCCCCAGGACTGAATAACTTTTGCAACACTCACTGTCTCTGTGCAGTCACAGAAACAAAGACATTCACCATCTATACCTCTTTCTCAGGTAACACTTCATTTCCATTTATAGGAAAAACAATTTTCCACAGGTACCTTCTTACTCAAGCTTATTCCACAACTGGAGACAAAAAGCTGTCCAGATTCAACTGACCAATTTATTGGGTTTAGCCAGTATAGTGTTTTGGATTTTGTTTGCTCATTATGTTTTTTGCTTTTTAAATTGATTTTTAAGTAAATGCTTTTAAGAGGCTGGGGCAGCACTGTACAGTTCTCACTAGACCTAACCATTTCCAATTGTCTTATATCTTAGGGCTCCTTAAGATATTTATCTTACCTGGCTGGCCCTGTAAGTAAATGGGTTTGGAATTCCTGCCAGAAATACTCACAGTGTGTACCCCAGATGAATTTGGTACATTGTGGTTGTCACCAAAAAATTCCAATATCTTAATCTTTTGATTTAGAATCTAATATATACATTCAAAATTAGGATTTTACAGCCTACATTCAATGTTCATGCATATTCTCATATGCATAAGAGAGCCAACACAGCAAAGACCTAAAGAAAGTACTAAGCAAGAATCCTCATCAGGTCAAGACAGTTTCTGAATCTTTCTGTTTTGATGTGCTGTGTAGAAAAAGGGAATTCTGATAGTAAAAAGTCATCTTGTCCACATCACCAACACCAGTAAGCAAGTAAATGATTATCAGAACTGGCATTTTCTAAAGGAAGGAATCCCACACATAGTCTACTTTTTGAGACTACAAAACTCTCCCTTTGAGTCAGTGGCATGGATTCTATGCTACCCAGGGAGAGAAAGACAACCAGTTAAGTGACATCCGCAAAGGTGATCAGTTGTAGCTCTATCTGCTTTTGTCTTCTACTTAGACGAAAATGCAGGCATTGGGTCTCCTCAGCACAGAGTATATTTAGCAATAATGCCTTAAATGTATCAAGCAAAGTAAAAAAAAATTATGCCTATATTTATCCTGATGACCCTGTGAGTTATGGGTTTCTCATTTACACATGGGGAAACTGAGCTCTAGATGTTAGAGCTATAGTTTTAGAGTCCACAACGAGAGTCAACAAACTATAGCCACAGGCCAAATCCAGTTTGCCACCTGTTTCAGCATGGCCAGTGAGCCCAGAAGAGTTTTTGTATTTTTCAATGACTAAAGGACAACAACAAAAACCAAAGAATGACATTTATGGAACAAAAATTATATGATATTCAAATTTTCCTGTCCCTAAATTAAGTTTTACTAGAAAGCAATCATGTTCATTCATTTAGGTGTTCCTGGGCTCTGTTCTTGCTACAATGACAGAGTTGAGTAGTTGTGACAGAGATCTATGACCAGCAAGCCTAAATAGCTGGGCCTTTTTAATAAAAGTGAAGTAAAGTTAAGTCAACTACTCAAAGTCTTACCAAAGGTGGTAAGTTTCAGAACTAGGCATGCATCTGATGTTCTTACTCCAGTTGGAGTCCTCCTTGGGGTCAGGGAACTAACACTTTTACACAGATTCATTCTCAACTTGGCATCCTAAAAAGTATATGTTATCCAGGGCTCCTCAAATCCTGCTAGACTATGGCTGGAAAAAAAATAGGCTGGTATGTCTTTTATCATCCTGTAGCAGAATGCTTTTTCAGATTATTAATACATTTTTCTCCATGTATTGATCTATTTCGTTCCCACAATAGAAAGGTAGCTTGCTTGGTGTGATTTTGCTTAAGACCCAGAAGGTCTGTGTAAAAGGAACAGAGCATAAGGAGAACCTGATCATGAGATACTTTCTTTCTAGATTTTTGTTTCCAAAGCTTACACCCAAGGAAGAAAGATGGGATGAAAAAGTGCCTCTGACAGGAGCCTGGGAGACAGGGAAGGATTCCCACCACTACTGAAAGGAGACCAAGACAGTCATGTGTGTCTCAGCAGCAGCCGGAGCCTGTCCCTGCTCTCCGACATTGCTTGAGGAATGTAGCACAATCTCAGAAGGATCGACTACATGGAACACCAGGCGGGTGGGATTCTGGAGGCCCAGGACATTAGGCCTTGCCAAGAGCTTCAAACCCACATGAGCCTTGTATGTGACCAAACAGCAGACCTGAGAAGACCAAGCTGACTGGGAAGGTAGGAAACTCGACATCATCAGGTGCCAAGAATCCTGGCATAAAGCCAAGGAAATGGAAGACTCAAAATGACTGAGGATGAATTTCCTGCCTCCCTCATGGGATCAGGGCTTAGAGTCAACATTCAGCAAATTTATAGAAAATAAAGAAAAGGAATTAGTGTAGATGTGAGTTTGCAGATTGAGATTCACACGAGGCATACTATTAAAAGTCCCCATTAAAAATGCAAATCACAAAGCCTCCATACCTCTATTCAGAAATTCTCATTGGGTCCAACATTCCATTGAGTTCTGCTCCCCTAAAAATTTACGGAGATCCCACTGTTGTTAGTGACTCAACACCTCAGCCCACCTCCTCACTCTAACCCTCTGTAGCTTCAGAGGATGGCTGTCACCTCTTGCTACATTATGACTGCCTCCTCCCGCCCCCCATGCCTCTACTCTGGTAGTAGAAGGGCTCAGGCCATAAACAGAAGCACCTCCCTCAACCCCCCAAAACACAGACAAACCAGACTGTGGTATTTAACAAAACTTTATTAAATGCTTGGGAATACCCAAAATATGGTGTAAAATACCACACAGTTCAAGTGACTCATAGGCCTGAACTTAAGATCTCAAGGTCTTGCTTTGTTCTTTCCACATGGCAGACATCAGCTTACCTACCACCATTGGCATTTCACTACAGACACTCTGTTCCTTTCTCAGAGAGAGGAGCAGGTCAACAGTTCACCCAACCCAAAGCTGTTCAGTTTGAATCCCAGGATGATTAATGGTAACAATATTCTTCTGGAGATAACTCTAACCCACCTACAAGTTGTGGTCTGACTTCGTGGACTCTAAACATATGTCCTAGAATCAGAGTTATTCAAGCTTAAATAACACTCTCTGTGGGATACTGACAATCTTATAGATATCTATACTTAGGAGGAAATATTCTCAATATATACTACTTTGCAGAATACTAAGTTTCTTAGCCTGCACATTTATTCATATACCCTCAAAAAAGAGAAGTGGGTATTTGCTTTACATCCCAGCAATTAAATGACCATTTTTTGTGACTCTTCTGATATAAGGGAAGGCTTCTCTGAAGATGAATTAAAACTACAACTCTAGAAATAGAGCTGCTGATAATTTATATGGCAGTTTTTGTGGTAAAACAGTCTCTTTCTCTGTCATATCATCCTCTCCTATTTCGAAGATTATACAGAGCACTATAAATTGAAGTAAAAATCTTCTCACCACACTGTCACTTTTGGTAAAATTTCCCATTTTTTTAATAGATTAATACCCAGAGTATATTTTCCCTCACTCAACAAATATTTACTGAGTACTTATTATGAGCTTGTCCTTATTTTACGCTCTATCAATTATGTCAGATGTGTAGATTTATCCCAAATTTATACAGAAAATAATAGAGAGTTTATTACTGCCTCAGAGGTGTTTACTTTACCTTTTAAGTTTATTAAGTAATGAGTTCAAGAAATGGCTGGTAAAAAGAAATCAGGAGGGGGAGTTTTTCTATGCCGCATTTCCTTTTATAAATCCACTTGAAATTGGTGAGAGGGATTTTTTTTTGAAAGCTTCCACAGACTTTGTTGAGTGGATGAATGCTACTTTGCAGGGCCGAACGACCTTCAGAGAGGCAGGCCATGTGCAATCTGCAGCAGATTATAGAGTCAGAAGCCTGCAGGAAATTCTCAGATGGAGAAGGGCTGTGGTTCCCTTTGTTCGCTTTACCTCCAGCCTCACAAAGATGCCAAGAATTTAAATTAATCTGATTATCCTCTGGGAGTTATTCAATCCTACTATTTTACCATAGAAACTTTGACCCATTCCATGCAGTTGTTTTTCTAGATTGCTTTTTTGCTAAGAACTTGAACAAATGGACATCCTAAGACACAGAAAAAAAAATTTTTTTTCCATCTTGTTATGCCCTCCCCAGTTTTGAAACATGGTACTTATCTCCTAAAATGTTAGAATCAGGAGCTCAGGCTGTGGGAAGGGGGTATCCATAACAGTGGGAGTTGTTGCGAGCACTAGACCATACTGACAGATCCCTGAGACCTCATCAAATATTGAAACTGAATAGGCCTCTAGAGTGATGTATAACTTCAGGGAACAAATTCCCATCTGTTACTTTTTCAGTAAAAACTGGAGAACCCAATGCGTACTAAGAAAACAGAACTAGATTTAAAAAGTAAGCCTGTGTTTATACTGAAATTTCTTTTCTTTAGTAATTAAAATCAGAAAATACAATACTTAAATTACAAACCAAAGATGGAAAACTCTTTTGGAGGATGAACCCCTCAAAAAGCATCTGTTCTCTCTAGTACTAGTGTTAATCTTTAATGGGTTGCAATATTTACAGCATTTTCCCCCCAGGAAAATGTGTGGCAAATCTGTAAGAGTTTTAAATCCCGACATACAAATGTTTTATTGCTTTAATGAACGTTCTATAGGAGTAGTAAGTCCTTAGATGAAATGAGAAACTCTATGTTACTAAAGGGCAAATAGAGATACAAGTTTCCCCTCACCCCTGCCCTTGGCACTACCATAGTTAGCCTTCTATATGTATGGTTAAATTATGGTTCTTTCTGATGTGTCTTGAGTAGGCATAATTAACTGTGATAGCTAAAGACTGGACAGGGAACTGCCAATCTGAACTACTTAGCACTTCTCCAGGCAAAGGGAAAGAGAGAATTTAATGTTTTGTGTCACTTCCAGCCAGTGAGGTTTGTTCTAAGATGAATTTGGTGGAATTTTCCCCCAGAGTAAAGTTAATTAGAATTTGCCATAAAGTGAGACAGCTTGAGGAAAGTACATGTCTTATATATATTAGATAGTCATAGATGCTTTTTCATTCTTCCTGGTTACTTTAGTTGTACTAAACTAAAGGGATTATTATGGAAGCTTTATAAAATAAGCCATTTAACTTTCCTTCCAGTTGGAGAATACCTTGTGAGAGTCTTCATTGTGTTATATTTCTTTGAAAGAATTTTAAAGAATCACGGGGCGGGGGTGGAGGGGCTGGGTAATGAAACAGCACTATCATACTTCTCACCTCGAAAATTATCCACACATGATTAAGAGAACTACCATTTAAAATGCATTCAATAATGTGCAATATTTTCTCATCTCCAACAACAAAATTCGATGTTATGTATATATAAGGTAATACCTAGAGTAAACACACAAAAAAAAACTGTACAAAAAGAGATACTCGGGCGCCTGGGTAGCGCAGTCGTTAAGCGTCTGCCTTCCGCTCAGGGCGTGATCCCGGCGTTCTGGCATCGAGCCCCACATCGGGCTCCTCCGTTGGGAGCCTGCTTCTTCCTCTCCCACTCCCCTTCTGTGTTCCCTCTCTCGCTGGCTGTCTCTCTGTCACATAAATAAATAAAATCTTAAAAAAAAAAAAGATATACTCAAAATTGGCACAGATGAACCAAAATGGAATTCTAAAAAATGCTCAAGTAACCCAAAGGAAAGCAAGAAAAAAAAAAATAGAAGGGCACCTGGCTGGCTCATTTGGAAGAGAAAAACTCTTGATCACGGGGTCATGAGTTCAGTGTAGAGATTATGTAAATAAATGAACCTAAAAAAACCCCAGAGAAACAAGCAAGCAAACAAACAAAAAACCAAGAAGGACAAACAGAAAATTAAAAAAACAAAATAGCAGGATGAAACCTAACATAGCAACAGTTAAATATAAATCCAAGGGGTCTAAATATACCAATTAAAACAGAGAAAGGCAATGTGGATTTAAAACCATGTCTGAACTATCTGCTGCCTCTCAGAGACTCATTTAAATGTAATGCTATAGACGAATGGAAACTTAAAAATGTGAAAAGATATATAAATACTGATCAAACAAAAGCGGTAGTTGCTATATTAATATCAGATAAAGTAGACTTCAGAGCAGGTAAAATTACCAGAGCTGGAGAGGGGCATTATATTGTGATAAGAGTTGATCCACCAAGAAAATATAGCAATGCTAAATGTATATATGCCAAACAAAAGAGCTGCAAAATATGAGAAACAAAACCTGATAGAACTAAAAAGAGAAACAAAATAATGATTTTAGTTGAAGATTTCAATACCCCTCTTTCAACAACTGGTAGGACACCTAGGCAAAAAGTCAGCAAAGACACAGAAGAACTCAACACCACCAATAAGCATCAGGATCTAATCAACACTTCATAGAACACACCATCAAACAAGAGAACAAACATTATTCTCAAGTGCCCATGGAACATAGACCAAGACAGAGCATATTCTGGACCATAAAACAAATCTCAACAAATCTAAAAGAAATGAAATCACATGAAGAGTAGTCTCTGACCACTATGATATCAAACTAGAAATCAATAACAAAATTACAATAGGAAAATCTCCAACTTGAAAACTAAATAATACACTTCTAAACAATCCATGAGATAAAGAAGTTCCAAAAGAAATTGAAAAATACCCTGAACTGAATGAAAATGAAAATACCACACATCAAAATTTGTGAGACATTGCTAAAGCAGTGTCATTCTTTTTTTAACAGAGCAATATAATTGACAACCTGTACAAGACTGACAAAAAATAAAGAAGACACAGCATGTTATATCAGGAGCAAAACTGGGGACAGCCATATGGACATCAAAGGGTAATGTAAGAATATTGCTGACAACTCTGTACACCTAAATTTGACAATGTAGATGAAATGGACAAATATCTTGAAAAATATAAACCACTACAACTCAGCCAGATTGAAGTAGATAATAAGAATAGCTCCATAAATAGTAAGGAAACTTCATTAATAATTTTTGAAATTCAAAAAAGAAATCTTCAGGCCCAATGGGTTCACCAGCAAATTCTATCAAATATTTAAAGAAGTATTCACACCAATTCTATACAATCTCTTCCAAAATATATTGGAGCGTATTATAATTCTCCAGAGAAATAGGTGTGTATGTGTGTGTGTGTGTCGATGGGAAAGGATTTATTCTAAGAAAGTGGATCACGTGATTGCAGAGGCTGTCAAGTCCAAAATCTACAGGGTATGCTGGCTATCAGAAGACCCAGGAAGAGTTAATGTTGCAGTTTAAGTCCAAAGACAGTCTACCAACAAAATTTCCCAACCTTTTAGGAAGGTCAATATTCTTCCATTAAGGCCTTTAGCTGCTTGTATGAGGGCCACCTATATTATAGAGGGTAATCTGCTTTACTCAAAGTCCAATGATTTAAATGTTAATCTCATTTTTAAAATGCTTCCACTGAAACATCTAGAATAATATTTGACCAAATATCTGGGTGCTGTGGACAAGCCACGTTGACACAGGAAATTAACCATCACAAGGAAGGAACACTTTCCAATTCATTTTATAAAGTCAGTATTTCCCCCACTGTCAAAACCAGACAAAGAAAACTATGATCAATATCCTTTCTAAATAATGACTCAAAAATTCTTACAAAATATTAGCGATATAGTATTTGGCAATAATGAAGAATAATGACATGTCATGACCTAGTGAGATTTATTCCAGGGATTCAAGACTGGTATAATAATCAAAACTCTATCAGTATAATTGACCACATTAATAAGCTAAAGATGAAAAACCACATGACCATATTAACTGATGCAGGAGAAAACAGTTGGTAAAATTTAATATGCACTCATGATTTAAAACTCTCAGACATATAGTGATAGAGGGGAACCTTTTTCAACTTGCTCTCTTACGAAGAACTTATTTTCTTGATTAAGAATATCTACCAAAAAAGTTACAGATAACATTATACTTAATGATGAGAGATTAAACATTTTTCCCCTAAGAATGGGAACAAGGCAAGGATGTCTGGTCTCACCACTATTACTCAACATAGTGCTCAAAGTTATAGCCAGTTAATAATGCAAGGAAGGGAAATGGAAAGCATGTAGAAGGGAAAGAAAGAAATAAAATTGTCACTAGGGCAGACATATGGAGAAGTTCTAGGGCTAATATGTGAGTTCAGCAAGGTCTCAGGATACAAGATAAAACTACAAAAAGTCATTTAAAATTTTTTAAATTTCTACATGTAAACCTAAGAAAACACGTATAGGACTTGTATACTGAAAACTAAATACTAATAAAAGGAATTAAAGAAGACTTAAATAAATGGAGAGACACATTGCTTATGGATCGGAAGACTCAACATTGTAAAGACATCAACTCTCCCCAAAATGATATATAGGTTTATCGCAATTTTGATCAAATCTCAGGACTTTTTGGATACTTAGAAAAGATTGTTTTAAAATATGTAAAGGGAAAGGAACTGGAATAGCTCAATAATTTGTAAATACTTGAAGTAACAATGACAAAGAACTTTCCAAAATTAATGAAAGACACCATATCACAAATCCAGGAAGGTCAGAGTATGCCAAGCAAGATAAATGTAACACATACACACCCATGCATATGCATATCATATTTGAAGTGCAAAAAGCAAAGAAAATCTTGAATGAACTTAGATGGAAAAAAAAAAAACCCACCTTCCCTAGAGAGGAACAACAATAAGAATTACACTGGGCTCGCCATCAGAAACCATACAAGCAAGAAGAGAGTGGAGTGGAATATTTAAACTACCAAAAGAAAAAAGTCACCAACCTAGCATTTTATACCACCAACATTATTCTTCAAAGGTGACGGAGAAATACAGACTTCCTCAAAATAGCAAAATTAGAGAAGTGAAGAACAGATTAGTGGCTGCCAGAGATTAAAGATAGGGAAGGGAACTAGGTACGGTTATAAAAGGGCAACATGAAGATCCTTATGGTGATGGAAAGGTTCTGCACCTTGGCTGTATCAAGGTCAACATCCTGGTTGTGGCATTATACTGAGTCTGCAAGCTGTTACCATTGGAGAGATTGGGTAAAGGATATAAAGATCTCTCTGTATTATTTCTTCCAACAGCATGTGAATCTTCAATTATCTCAAAAAAAAAAATTAATAGGGAAAAAAACCTCAATCTGTTCTGGATGGTTTCCTCTTTATCCTCCTCCTGGCATAGATGCTAATAAGCTCCAAGAGGACATAAGCAGATGGCACCCCTGCGGCAGCAGGCAATAGGCTTCTACGTCGGTGTCAGGCCCATCCAGGCTGGCCTCCTGCTCCACGTGTGGCTCATCCTATCGTATTTCAGTGGTGCTCGGAGGGGCTGCAGATGTTGACCTGGCTCCAACATGGCATCCTGGCTTCTATCTGCTAACACGTGGCCTCAATCTCCTGGTAGTGATATAACCCCCCATTCTGGCCACAATAGCTACAGAGGCCAGAGGCTCCCCTCAGCTTACATCAGTGACCTGCTCTAGAGACTTGGGAGTATTTGAGTGCCTTCTCCTACAACTTCAACTGCACACAGAGCTGAGGAAACTGTCTCCACCCCCACTCCTTCCTGGATCCACTGTGCCACCAGTTCTCCTCAATACCTGCTAGCTGTCACATCAAAATGGCCTGGTTGGGGGGAGGGGCCATTTCCCTGAGAATTGCTGTTTCCTGGTCCAAATCCTGGTTCTCAGGGTCTGTTTTCCAAACTGCACACTTAAAAGGGGTTCCTTCATGTCTGCATTCACCCGGAGCTGGTCTCAAGAGAAACTGGTTCTACATGGATGATTGTGAAGTTTTCCACTTGCCCTCAAAACCAGCAGTTTCGATTGTAAGAAATAAGAATATGCTACTTGTTTTTCAGCTTCTAGTACATCTTCATTTCGCTAGGGCAGTGGGCAACTTCTATCTAACTTACTGAGGCTGAAGGGAAATACATTTGGGTAAACAAGTGAAGAGATTGAAAGAACCTAGCAAAAAGGACAAAGTACATCAATTAATTCATTGGTGGGTGGGGATTACACCAGTAAAATATCTCTGTATTGTATCAAGGGTACAAATCAGCAATGCTCCCACGACACTGTCCCTCTGAGAGCATGCAGGGCTTCAGCCATGAATACGGCCTACGACTTGTCTTTCAAAAATAATCTAACCCTGCCAGGGACCTCATGACTGAAGAGGCTCTTTGGGAATACATATTAATGTGAATGTTTTCATGTTTCTTGAACAGAAAGGAAGAAATCCGTAAGAAAAAAAAAAAAAGAGGAAAACCTTGAACACAAAACCTGAGGGAAATGGGCTATTTGCAAACCCTTGTCTTAATTTTATCTTGACAATAAGGCTTTCCTTTTCCTTTCCTCTGTGCTGTCCTCCAACTTCCTGATATCTTTCACTGCGCATTGAACCTCTGTTTCCATGTAGGCCCTTTGTGATGCCTTTGCACTGTGCACACAAAGCTCCTTTTCAGAAGCTCCGGCAACATACTTGTTTGGTGCTAACCAGCTGCTTGCTAAGTCACCTCACATCCTGGTGCACAGAGCACTGTAGATCGTTAACGTTGCGAATTCCCTATAAAAATCCAAGCCAATATCCCCTTGGTCAAAGATTTCAAACACAAGAAAATCCTTTGTGTGAACAGGAAACTGATTTGCGTACTTACTGTTAACTAGACAAACAACTTGTAAGGGAATTGTATTTGTTCTCCTGGCAGCTCTGTTTGTATAAAGAGGCTTAACTGGAAGATTAAAACAAATTCTATCTTAAAATATTGCACTGTAAAACCCTACACCTGCTCAGAGTTCAAAGGACTGTGGTCTTATTACAGGTTGTATAAGCATCAGGAAAATTTTACACGGAAAATGGTTCATAGTAACAAACCTGGAGGTCTAAGGCAAATCCTCCCCCAAGTCCAAGATTTTCTGGTCTGGCAAACTGAAAAGAGAAAGCCAGTCTTAGCAGCTTGTTGAAGGAAAGCCATCTAGACTGATAGTGTAAAGTGTTTTGGAAACTTCCAAAGTACGGGTAACGAGAGGAGGTGACGAACTTTAAAGAGTAGGGAAAACGTGAAGTCATTTTTGCATTCTGTGACAGAAGCCCACTTAGGATTTTGCTAATTCCAGCAATAATTATGGTCATGAACAGTGGCTGCTTCCTCGCCTATGTGGTGATTACCCTTCTTTTCTATCAAAGATGAGTGTAGGCTGAGAAAAAGAGAAGATAGGAAATGTAGGAGAAGTTTTAGAGGCGCAAGAGGCCGTTGAAGCCGTCACCAAGACTGATACTTTCTGAGAAACCACCCACACACGAGATAACATTAACCTAACCCAGGCGTGCAGCAGGAGATGCCGGGAGAGACCCGTTCACCTAGGTGTGAAGGAAGGGACTGCTGGTTTTATTACTATCTGCAGTTTTTGGACTAATGACCTAATGTTGCACAGGATGAATAGACCACCTCTTAGAGACTGGTTGGGTTTATTTTTCTAACCCAGAGCAGGAAATGCTCTTTCTGAGCTCTGTCCCTCTCCTGAAGCTGCTCTGGGCACCCTGCCAAGGATTGCTCACCAGGGCCCATTGTTCTTTTTGATCTTCTCCAATCCTTTTGCCTTATGCTCTCACTTCTTTTCTCACTTTTCTAAGGTTCCTCCTGCATGTTAGGTAATAGAAGCGACCTGCGTGCCTTGGCTGCCTACTCAGAGAAGGGAAAGATTCCACTCAGGCAGATATGAAAATAAGTTGTTGGCTTTGTCCTCCAGGTAGAGGAACATATAAGAATCCACTACAAAGTGAGAGTGAATTGGGCATTCACGGGGCTCTGGGCTGCTTGTGTTTCTCTTAGATGAAACAACTGGTCTTTGGGAGCTCGAGATCTTCCTGTGGATCCTTCCTGTGTGGTGTGCAAACAGGTGGGTGTCTCATGGGCCCAGTGCCACAGAGTCCCCAGTGGCGGTTTATAAGTTCTGGTCCCTTATCTAACAAGGTACTCAAGAATCCGCTCAATTAGGCTCTGATGTTTTCACTGAAAGAGTTTTGTCTTCATCACTTGCCAGAGTTAACAAAAGTTCTGAAGTTTAAGCCTCTTGGCAGTTTCTTGTCATTTTTAACAGAGGTTTCACATAAGCCAGCCTCAGAAACACATTCATTACTCAGTTCTGTCTCTCAAGGTCTCTCTCTCTCTCTCTCTCTCTCAGAATATCTGTTCTACTTCTGAGTAACTAATAGAGTTCACTTTTAAATCCAGTTAAAATCTCCCTAAAATAAAACTTGCAGGAGTTTAGCTCAGGTAGGTGGGATCACGGCAGCTACGTGGAAAGTCACCTGTTGCAGGCTTCCTTGCTGTTACTACAGAAGAAACTGCACCTGCGTGAGCCGTTCTCCAGAAGGCTCCCTCCGCACACCAGCACGTTGCCCACTCTTTCATTGCCTGCTATTTCAGCAGGTGGCGGAGCGGCCAGGTTCAAATTTCGATTGCACCACTTGCTACCTGTGTCACTTTGGGGATGGTTCCTTTTACCTCTCCCAGCCTTGGTTTCTGGCTTAGTGCCATGCCAAACAGTCTTATCTGGTCTTCCTTTCTGGGTTTTCCCTTGGAGTCAGAGGCCATTTCCAGCTAAACTGAGCAAGACAAAGCATTGCCACGCAACTCACAAAGAATTAATGCCTGTTCCTTGACCCACCCTTTATAAGATTTCCTATTTCCTGCTGCAGCTGCTGAAATTAGGGGTCCACGGACATGAACAGTTACTACTGACTCATTTCTCATCTTCCTGTGACATCCACACACTTATTTTATATATTTATACATTTTTATATTTTTATTTATGTTATGTGTATTTATACAGAGAGATATATATGTCTATCTCTATATCTGTATAGATGTCCATAGATGCATATAGATAGAAAATAGTTATATGTCATGATGAAAACTTAATGCTTGTTCTATGAATAAATGAAACTTACTTAATGGAAACCTGACAGCATACGAGATTTTTAAAACGAAGATAGACATGCCTGGACCCACAAATGCATGACTTAGCAAAGTAGTTTGCAATGCCGAAATTGCACACCAAAATGACCAAATGACTTTAATGATAAGATTTAGTGTTTTGAACTGGGATGTTCCCTTGCCCATTACATTTCCCTATCAATCCGTTCAATGATGAACCCAGAAAGGCCTGATACTCCAAGGTGAAGGAAGGTCAGTTGTCTTTCTGGTCTGTGACACTTACCAGGTGTTTCCTTATGTCATATGTCAAAGGCTATTTTTATGCAGACTCAGAAGTCTTTTGTTCCTAAAGAATAGTACAACAAAATCCAGATATAAAATGACTTAGAAAACATTAAAAGTATAAAAATGATAACAGTAGCTCTTTCATACGGTCATAGTGAGTTTTAAATGACATCATATATATTATATACTGAGCACAAAGCCTAGTACATGGTACTTAGCAAATATTAGCCACTGTCATTTTATCAAGGTGCAAAAGGGCACTTTGAAATCTCATAGAGATTGCCACCAAACCAAAATACGCAACTTTGCTTATAAATATGTATTGATGACAAGGACCTGCTGTCTTTCGTCATCACATCATCATAAAACATCTGTCTTGGGAGGGATCCCTAGATGCAGGGCCCAAGGCAGGGGATTGGGAGTCTGTGAATGACCAGGGGAGTACTTTTCAGGAGAAACATGTAAAGGGATGCGGAAAGTAAGGCAGGGGAGGGATAAAAGCAGAGCAAGGATATGGTCTCAGGTCCAGTCTAGTCTTGAAGCTTAAATCACACCACAGAGTAGTTGCCCCTTGAGGCAAAGGGGCTGGCCTTTTGTGTTCCAAGATCCATCAGTCGTTTGCTGAGGACTACATCTCCTTCCCCTCACAGGAAAAATGGGGCATAATCTGTAGAACAAGGCAGCCCCCTTCAGCTGAGGGCAATTCTCCAGGAAAGGGGAGGCTTCTATGAGACTTTAGCAGCTGAGGCATGAGGACAATGGCCAGTTATGGTAGGTTATTTGCAAAAATTAGTTTTTTGTTTGGAAAACATTATTTTCCTCTGTGTCCATGCTCCTTTTAATATGACTTTGCAGCTCTCTACCCTTTTTATCTGGACTGGCTTTATGATTTATCTTGGCCAACAAAATATAGTGGAAGTGCCACTGTGCTGGTTCTAATCCTAGGGATGAAGAAGCCTGGTAACCCTCCACATGCTCTCTTGGAATTCTGATGCTACCCCATGCACAAGCCTCTGATGGCTTGCTAAATGATAAAAGACACGGCTCCAGGCAACAGCCTGCCAGCCAATCACGAGACATGTAAGTGGAGCAGCCAGCTCACCATCAACACTCAAGCTGAAAACAGACACATGAGTGAGCCCAGCTGAGATCAGCCAAGCTTGGACAGATCAGCACAACTTCCCAGCTGACTGGAAGGCTTTGGAGCAAGAGTAAATGGTGACTGTGTTAAGCCACAAGCTTCAGGGCAGGGACTTTTAAAAACAACAGTAATTAACACATACACTCAACAGAGGGAACCTGAACAGAAATATGGACTTAATGCAGATGATCGAGCATTCTAAAGCAATAATTCCTATAATCATGCTCAGGGGAGTTTTTTTTTTTTTTTAAGGTTTATTTACTTATTTTTAAAGAGGGAGAGAGAGGTGGAGGGGAGAATCTCAAGCAGACTCCCCACTGAGTGTGGAGCCGAACATGGGGCTCAATGTCACGACCCTGAGATCATGACCTGAGCCAAAATCGAGTCAGACGCTTAACTGCCTGAGCCACCTAGGTGCCCCTCAGGGGGGCTTTTTAAAGGAAACTTGATTCTGTGACTTCTTAGAAAAATATAAAACCTAATCTGTCATAATCAGGTACATTCTTCTCAATAAACATTGAATTCAACCCTACAGTCTTGTTTAATTTCTGTCTAGCCTTAAGATACTTCCCTAGACTTGAAATCAGCTTTTGTCTGAGGACACGGGTTTCATCTAGGTCATTAAAGAAGTTCACATGAGGTGTACTCAGACAAAGAATTTCAGCATTGGAGGACTGGCTCCCCATTTTTTATTTGTCTAATTTGGCAAATAACCTGTCTGAATCCATTTTTCTATGTGCTAAATGATATTCCATATCTGTGGAGAAAATGTGTCAAGACGCTCAAATGAAATATCAGTGTGAAAGTCTAGACAAAGTGCAAAGTGTTCCACAAACAGAAGTGAATTCAAGGGGACCTAATCTGTATAACCTCCCCGGAAACTCTGGAATGAAAGGATAAACAACCAGAAGTCCTTGTAGTGTAAAGGTCTTGAAACTTCCTGAGATAAATGTGAAGTCAATTTTGAAAGACATTTTCTAAATTTGAGCCTTTGTGATTATATTCCCTAAACAGTGATGCATGGTGGGTCTCCAAATTCTCACTCTGAGAAAGAGGACATCTAAGATGTGCCTCAGCAA
This sequence comes from Ursus americanus, assembly GCF_024610735.1. NCBI lineage: Eukaryota > Metazoa > Chordata > Mammalia > Carnivora > Ursidae > Ursus > Ursus americanus. Next base: position 63,560,115 of record NC_142131.1, on the reverse strand, counting down.
GGGACTCTGATTGATCATGACCAGGCAATAGCCTAAGAGGCAAAGCCCAAAGTAATTCTGACCTGACCCTGAGATATTTGTTCTAAATTCTTCAATAGAGGGAATAAAATGGAAAATCCTGGTTACATATTAAAGGCCTAAACAAAGAGTTAGCCTTCCAGTTCAAGTTGGCTAACTAAATATTAGATTTACTCCCATTTTTTAAAAAAATCCCATTAAAATGACAGAGTTTATATATAAAATATATATATATATATATATATATATATATATATATATATATATATATATGAGTAAATCTTAGAGTGGCAGATATGAAAGAGATACCATCAACAGTATCTCTGGAAGATACTCAGCAATTCAGACCAGACTGAAAGTAAAACCTGAGAACTAAGGAAGTCACAATCTCATATAGAAGCAAGAGAAGGTCAAACTGTGTGTGTTTTCCCAACTGTGCCCCAGAATAATCCAAAGAGCAGCAACAGTGGGAACTAGGGGAAAGAGCAGGAGGAAGGCAGTTGGTGAGGTGACTAATTAAGAATGACAACACATTTACATCAGTATCCACCCACGTCCCTGTCGTCATGAAGGGAGTGGTAACTTCTTAGAGCTACAGACTCTTGATTGGTCTGCAGATTCAAGTTGAGGCATAGGAAATTCCAGGGTAGCAGAGGCTGGAGAAACAGAGTAATACTACAGGCAGACCGTGGTTACTAGAGGGACTGGGATTTCTGGCACTATGGTCCCACACACGCTCCCCACCTCCCCACATAAACTGCTGGAGCCAGGTTCCTGTAATCAGAACCTGTTTCAGTGATTTTTAAGTCTGGTAAGGACTCACATCTACGGCTGGGAACAGACAACCTGAATGTCTACATATTGGAAAAGACATCAAATATGATTTTTTAAAATAATAATAATCACAAAGTTCTAAACTCGACAAGTAGAAGAAAGAGACCCTGGGGAAATGATGGAATCATAGCAAATTCAACTATTAAATTAGATAAACATAAGAAATTAAACTGCCAAATAAACGTAATTAATTTCTTCGAGTTGGTCGGAAGGAATACTGTGTTCAAAAGGAAAGAATAGATTCCAATGAAAAAATAATGAGGGAGATCTCTGAAAATATTATCAAAATATGATGGCTCAAATAGTAAAATACACATAGTTGGAGAGTCAAAAATCAGCGGAAGATAGAGACAAGTAATTCTCCTGTCATGTATTGTGGAAAGATAGAGAGGCAGACAATGTGGAGGGAAACCTAAGGAACACGATGAAGAGATCTGGAAGAAGAATCATCCAGTTAGTAGTAATCCTAAAAACCAACCAACCCGAAAGCGTGACAATGGAGGGGAAGAAACAATAAAAAAGTAAGAGTGAAACACACTTATCAGACCTTTAGATGAAAAGCCCCAAAATAAAACAACAACAACAACAACAAAACACACAAGGCTCAACCTGGTCAAATTTCAGAACTTAGACAATAAAGAGACTATCCGTGAACACCTCAGAGAGACAAAGAGTATACCAGTAAGAAAACAGAATCAGATTAACACTGAACTTATCTGAAAATAGGGTTGATGGAAAACAAAGGAACCATATCATCACAATTCTGAAAGCCAACTGAACCTAGAATTCCATACCTAGCCCAGCTCTCACGGAAAGATAGGAACAAGGGAAATATTTGGGAAGCATATACTTGTATCCTTACTCAGAAAAGGTACCATTGAAAAAACCTGTTCTAAAATAATATATGAATATCACAATGAATAAGTTTCATTTGATACATTTAGAGAGAACAGTATCCTTAACAGTAAAATAGTATACATTCTTTTTAAGTTCCATGAATATTTTCAAAAATTGGTTGTGTGGGGCGCCTGGGTGGCACAGCGGTTAAGCGTCTGCCTTCGGCTCAGGGCGTGATCCCGGCGTTATGGGATCGAGCCCCACATCAGGTTCTTCCACTATGAGCCTGCTTCTTCCTCTCCCACTCCCCCTGCTTGTGTTCCCTCTCTCGCTGGCTGTCTCTATCTCTGTCGAATAAATAAATAAAACCTTTAAAAAAAAATTGGTTGTGTATTAAGTTGACATACACACATACATACAAACACTCCATATATTTCAAAATGGAGAATTTATTTCAGCTACATTTTTCTAACCCTGATGCATAATAAATGAACAAGAGAAAAAAATTCAAGTATCTTTCTATAATAAATCCTGAGTAAACCCCAAGTAAAAATCAAAAGTATAAACAAGTCAGAGCTGAATGACAAGGAAAACATGACATTTCGGATGTGGCCAAAGCAAAGTGCATGAGAAATCCAGAGCCTTAAAAACATTTATGACAACATTAAAACTGAAAATAATCTAAGTATCACATTAAGAAATTTATTAGAGGAAAAATGCAAATAAATTAGGAATACAAAAAGACAGTTATAAAACAGAATATCAACAATTAGGAAATAAAGACTTGATTAGTGAAACAAACCAGTATTGTCTTTTTGAAAGGCAAATTAGTGAAACCTTCAGCAAATATAAAAATGGGTAAGATGTCAACACCCCTGGAAAGAGGGGCACAGATGAATGACAAGGATCTTATAAACTGAGCTAAGAGGCTTGAAATGTATTTTGAAGGCCATGGGAGAGTCATTATAGGGATCCCTAAAAGGAGGAATGACGTGGTCAGAGTTTCAGTTTTGAAAGAAATCTGTCTTATAGCAATGTAGAAAGAAGACAGGAAAATGAAGTCACTGATATTAGCAAGTGGGTTTTATAGGAACCTGAGTAAAAGAGTGACAGTAGGGATAGAAAGTAGCAGAAAGAGCCAAAAGAGATTCAAGAATGAATAAACATAGGTTTTGATGACTAACTAGATGGTAGTATAAGGAAGACAGAGGAGAAACTGGTTTGTAGGTAAAAATGAGGATTTCATGTTTGGACATGTTGAAATTGAGGTCATCCACGCAGAGATGGGCTGTCAAACATTCAGATACACAGCTTGAAGGAGGACTCAATTAGATAAGTTTTGTTTAAACTAGGTCCAAGGTTAACTAATTGTAGGTCCGAGAACAGATTTGGTGCCAATTCTGAGCAGTCTGTCTGTAGTGTCAGACTAAAGACACATGCTTGAAAGGACTATGAGGCCAACTCAAGGTTGAGTGGAAAGGAGCACGAGGAGAAATCAGCCATGTGTGTCATGAGCACAGGAGAAAGGTGTGGTGGCAGGCACACAGTATTTCCATTCTCCCTAAGTAGTGGTTGAAGTCATGGGTGAAGATGAGTTGGCCTCCAGACAACATGTAGCATGAAAAGATTAAGAGGAACCTAACAGATCACCAATATTTAAGGAATAATAGAAGAAGGCCTTCGCATAGGTTAGCAAGTTTTATCAACCATTTTATCAATGGGTTTTAAAGCCTTTTGCCCTTATTACAAGGGGACAAAGGAGTTGCAGAAATTTGGGCCTATAAATTAATGAGGTGATTTGAAAGCTGCATGTATCAATTGACTTCACTGCTTTATAGCTACATCCATAAGAATTTGAGCTAGAAAAGTTGTTAGTAACTGTGCTGGGGTTAATTGTCCTCATTTTTATTAATAAACTCCTATTCACTGCCTTATGCCTTTTATCCAAGCCTTGTATATTTTAGATCCCATAGCCCTTAATGAATTTCCAGAACAAATGCTTTCTTTGGCTATCCTCAAAATACTTCATTGATTTTTTTTTTTTTTGCCATCCACTAAAGACAGAAATAGCCTACTATCCTTATTAAATTTAAATTAGGTTTAAAATTGATGTGCTAATGTTGAGTTCTTAGGGATGAGATGGCCCAAATCAGAAGTGGGAGAAAACTTTCATACATATCCTAGAACACAGTCAAACTGGTCATTATTCTAGAATATTGATATATTTCTTATGAATGGGGAAATATTTTTATTGCATTATGCGGTCATGGGGAAAACCCTATACCAGAGGTCAGAAAGCATGGATTTTATCTGTAGGATATCAATAACTGCTATGAGACTTGGAGTTAGTTAATTGGTTGTTGGGATAACCAACTCACCCCCATGGGCCTCAGCACTGAAAGCATTGCAGCTCAGGGAAAATCATGATGGTTGGTTGGTCACCATATAAGTTGCTATCTCTGAACCTTAATTTCTTCATTTATAAAATGTGATGGCTGGAATGAACGATCTATCAAATCTGTTAGGTCTAAAATTCTAAAGACAGGTAAATTATATATACAAAAAAAGGTAACTGCTTTCATGATAACAGTCTTCCCTGACTCAAAAGGACAATCTAATCAAATATACTGCCTCTGCTATAAAACACATTTTAAATCACTAAGATTCAATTTCAACAAGGTTATATAGATGAGTTACAACTTCACTATCTAACAGGGCAGGATTAACATTTTTCCAGAATCTAATGCTTAGGAGAAACTAGGAGATACAGAAGCAAGGGGCAATGCTTGGGCCGGGAAAGTGAACATTTTGAAACGAAGAGGCTTTCACTTCACAGTCCTACCCCAGCCAACATCAGATTTCTTTCCTTTCCTTCGGTGGTCATCAACAACAAAGGTCCTGAATAGAGATCAGCCTCCAATAAGAATGAAAGCAGGGCTTTGTGAAGCCATGAATACAGGATGCAGTGACCTGGTTAGTACAGGGTTGGTCAAATAAAAGTGAAGTTTTCTCTAGCTAAGACCAAGAGGTTGCTTATCTCTGCCACTGCCAGTACTGAGTCACTCAGAAAGATAGCAGGTCCAGAAGAGTATATGCGGTTGTCTCCCTGCCCTCCCCCCTCCCATGAACAACCACTGTCAGACAATTCCGTTCTTCCAAGACACAAGCAGTTCTCAGTTGGGCCATCTGAGTTTCACTAGCATCATCAATCTGGGGGGATTCTACAGCACCAAAAGAAAACTGACCTGTTCCTTTCCGATAAAGAGCTCACCAAATCTTTAAAAAGCTTTCTATAGTAAAAAAATAATAATAAAATAAAACTAAATACCAGGCAGTAGGATCCTACAGTTCATGCCACACAGCCACCGACTTGTTGAGTCAGCCTAATAATGGACAGTTGACTCAGATGTTCTTACATGAACATTTCCAGCAGCAAAACAAAAACTATAATGTCTCGTTGAGGCTCTCAACTGTGGTAAAATGTACCCTTGAAAGAACGGGGGATGGATTCAGAGATGCATCTAATTCCAGGAAGAGATAAACATAATTTAATAATTAGGTTGCGGGAAATTAAAATTTTAGTACACAGAAAAGCTAACAGTAATTTTTTTGTCCACTGAGAGTGATACAGAAAGTGGGTTTAAGTTTATCATTTTCTCTCCTGCTTATAAAAATAGCCTCCTACATCCCGCACAACAAACTCCAAAGTCCCTGGACTGGTAGTATTCAAGATCCACCACTGCTCTTTCCACTTTAGATTTCTCATCTCATCTCCCATTTCTGAGCTCAAGTCTTGCTCTCTAGCTAGTCTTTTTTTTTTTTTTTTAAGATTTTATGAGCAGGGGCAGAGGGAGAAGCAGACTCCCCACTGAGCAGGGAGCCAGATGTGGGGCTTGAGCCCAGGACCCTGAGGTCATGATCTGAGGCGAAGGCAGATGCTTAACTGACGGAGCCACCCAGGTGCATCTCTAGCTATTCTGTTCTAATTACCATTTCCCAAGTACTCATAAGCCTTTCCTTCTCTGTCCCCCACTTGTACGATGCCTTCCACCTGGACTGCCTCCCTCCTGCCATCTTCCTTTCGGAATCCCATTTATCCTCCAGTGTCCATATTTTCACAAAATCTTTCCTGAGTTCTCCAGTCCTCAGTGATTTCTCCTGCGTCTAAATTTCTACAGCACATATTTAAAAGCCAACATTAGGTATTTAATAACCTCATGTGTTAGCTGTTTTTTCAACCGCATGTGTCTTGCCTCCCCAACTAGATGCTTGTTTCTTTGAGGACTGGGACTTTTATACCTTGCATTTCCCCTCACTACTATTAAATTGAAACAGTGCAATTTATTGAGTTCCTGGATTAAGTCACAAGACCATGTCCTTCCCTTGAGATGAGGAGACTTGCCCACTGCTTTGAAACAACTTAAAGGAAGAATAATTAAAGCTGGAGGGATAATAATAGACTCCAGAAGGGTAATAATAGATAACAGATAGATAATAATACCAGACTCCAGAAAGATTCTAAAATTCTAAAATTAGATACAACTGACAAGCCACTTCTCCCAGGCCAAACAGAAAATAGGATGGAAAATCTGGGTTTATATGACAATAACCATTGACTGAGGAATGGAAATATTTAGTCAAGGAATCTATTGGGTTGTTATTATGTCAAACACTGATTCAGAGGTATTATTAATTTTTTGTAGTGAATAAGTATAGTCAACTAGTGTTAGAGGGAAATCAGATCGAGATCTCTATTACAAACCAAGCCAGAGCTAAAGTAAGTTCAATTTCCTGCCTTCACTTTTATTCTTAAATTTATCTGCACAAGAGACTGTGTTTTGGCAGAATAATTGAGTGTATTTATTGCAAGATTGAGAGAAAATTAGAAGCTACAAGCAGATGATGAAATTTGTTCAATAACTGTTAGAAACTTTTACTTAAGACATGAATAATGTTAAAGAGATAGAAACTTTATAAATGAACCTTCTCAACCTTCTGAGAGGGGCTCATTATGGAGGTATGTTGTTTCACTTAGAGCCCCATAAAGATCCCATATGTCTTGCTTTCTTTCTCTCTTGTTCTCCCTTTATTTTTAGTATCTCATTTTCTATAAGACATATGGAGCTGTGCTGCAAAGCAAAAATAAACTTAATATGCAAGCTCAGTGGCACCAAATGTAAAACAGAATTACCAGCGAGAAAGAATTGTTCAAAAGGAAAGGAACCAAATGACCAGCAAGAAAGAATCACTTTCACGAAGGCACACTTGACAGAACTTTTTTAAAGACTTGATTTTTCTATAGCAGTTACAGACTTACAACAAAATTGATCAAAGGTACAGAGATTTCCTGTACCTCCTGCTCCCACACATTGCATAGCCTTTCCCATTATCATTGACCAGGATGCTATTTATTTTTTAACCAAGGATGAACCTACACTGACACACCATAATCACCAGAGGTCCATAGTTTACTTTAGGATCCACTCTTGGTGGATCCACTCTTGGTGTTGTACATTCTATGGGCTTGGACATATGTATAATGACATGTAACCTCCATTTTTGCTGCCCTAAAAATCCTGTGTGTTCCACCTAGTCGTCTCGCCCTGCCCCATCTCCCCACCACCAGTCACTGACCTTTTACTGTTTGGGTAGTTTCCTCTTTACTGGCATACCATGTGTTAGAATCATAGTATGTAGTCTCTTCAGATTAGCTTCTTTCACTTAGTAATATACATTTCACTTTCCTCCATGTCTTTTCATGGCTTGATAGATCATTTCCTTTTAAAGCCAAAAATACTCTGTTCTCTGGATATACCACAGTTTATTTATACACTTGCCTACTGAATGACATCTTGGTTGCTTCCAAGTTTTGACAATTATAAATAAAGCTGCTATAAACAGCCATGTGCAGGTTATATGTGAACATATGTTTTCAACTTCTTTGAGTAAATTCCAAAGAGCATGTTTAGTTTTCTAAGAAACCATCAAACTGTCTTTCAAAGTGGTTGTACCATTTTGCATTCCCACCAGCAATGTGTAAGAGTTCCTGCCCCACATTCTCACCAGCATTTGGTGTTGTCAGTATTTCTGGATTTTGGCTATTTAGTCAGTATGTAGTGGTATCTCATTGTTGTTTTGATTTGTATTTCCCTGATGATATACCATATGGAGCATCTTTTTGTGTTATTTGCCATCTGTGTATCTTTTTTGGTGAGGTGTCTATTAAGGTCTTTGGTCCATCTTTTTTTTATAATAATATTTTTTTATTATATTATGTTAGTCACCATACAGTACATCCCTGGTTTTTGTTGTAAAGTTCGATGATTCATTAGTTGCATATAACACCCAATGCACCATGCAATACGTGCCCTCCTTACTACCCATCACCAGCCTATCCCATTCCCCCACCCTCTTCCCCTCTGAAGCCCATCTGAGGCCCATCTTTTAATGAGGTTGTTTGGTTTCTGATTGTTGTGTTTTAAGAGTTCTTTGTATATGCTGGTTAACAGTGACTTATCCGATGTATCTTTTATAAATATGTTCTCCCAGTGTATGGCTTGTCTTCTAGGTCTCTTGATATTGTCTTTTGCAGAGCAAAAAAATTTAAATTTAATGAAGTCTAGATTATAAATTATTTCTTTCATGGATAGTATCTTTGGCATTGCATCTAAAAATGCATTTCCATACCCCAGATCATCTAGATTTTTTGCCTATATTATCTTACAGGAGTTTTATAGTTTTATGTCTTACATTTAGGTCTATGATCCATTTTGAGTTAATTTTCTTGAAATGTGTAAAGTCTGTGTCTAGATTCATTTCTTTGCATGTGGATGTCCAGTTGTTCCAGCACCATTTGAAGAGATTATCTTTGCTCCATTATATTGCCTTTGCACCATTGTCAAAGATCAGTTGATTATATTACAGGAGTCTGTTTCTGACCTCTCCATTCTATTCCACTGATCTATTTGTCTATTCTTTCACCATACCACACTGCCTTGATTACTGTAGCTTTATATTAAGTCTTTTCTTTTTCTTTAAGATTTTGTTTATTTATTTATTTGAGAGAGAGAGAGGAGAAAGAGAGAATGGGGGGAGGAACAAAGGGAGAGGGATAAGCAGACTCCATGCTGAGTGTAGACCTGAGATCATGACCTAAACTGAAATCAACAGGCAGAAGCTCAACCAACTGAGCCACCCAGGTGCCCCTATACTAGGTCTTAAAGTCAGGTAGTATCAGTTCTCTAGCTTCAAAATTGTGTTGGGTGTTCTGGGTCTTTTGCCTCTCCACCTAAACTTTTAGAATCAGTTTGCCAATATCTGTAAAACAAAACAAAACAAAACAAACAACAGAAAAACAAAACAAAACAAAAAAAACCTAGCTAGAATTTTGATTAAGATTGGTTTGAATCTATAGACCAAGTTGAAAAGAATTGATATCTTGACAGTATTAAATCTTCCTATTCATAAACATGGAATATCTCTCCATTTATTTAGCTCCCCTTTGATTTCATACATCAGAGTTTTATAGTTTTCCTAATATAGATCTTGTATATGTTTTGTTAGATTTATACCCAAGTTTTTCAAATTTTGGGGTGCTAATATAAATGGTATTGTGTTTTTAATTTCAAATTTCACCTTTTTGTTGCTGGTATATAGGATTTGCAATTGACTTTTTATATTAACCTGATATCCTGCAACGTCACTATAATCACTTATGAGTTCTAGGAATTTTTTTTTCATTTCATTTAGATTTCCTACATAGACAATAATGTCATCTACAAAGACAGTTTTATGACTTCCTTCCCAATTTGTATACCTTTCATTTCTTTTTCTTGTCTTACTGCATTAGCTAAAACTTCCAGCACAAGTTGAAAAGGAGTGATGATAGGAGACATACGTGCCTTGTACCTGATCTTAGTGGCAACACTTTGAGTTTCTCACCACTAAGTGTGATGTTAGCTATAGTTTTTTTGTAGATAGTCTTTATCAGGTTGAGAAAATTGCCTTCTTTTCCTAGTTTACTAAGAGCTTTTTATCATGATGGGTGTTGGATTTGTCAAATGTTTTTTCTGCATCTATTAATATGATTATGTGATTTTTCTTTTTTAGTCTGTTGATGTGATAGATTACATTAATTGATTTTTGAATGTTGAACCAAACTTGCATACCCGATATAAGTACCATTTGGTCATGGTGTACAATTCTTTTCATCCTACTTTGGATGGATTTTCAATAGCTCTCATGAAAAATAGAATGTCCACAATGCCATAATAAAGGCTGAGTCAGCTATACCTAAATAAAAATTCCCATGAAAAAAGAAATATGGCTTCAAGACATATGGCTACCCACAATTAAACTAATTCTAACATCATTTAATACATTTGCTCTAAGGAGCTCTGTATTCTTTGTGCCTTCCTCTGATCTTAAACTCCTCCTTCCTCAAGATAGAAGCGGACTTTGTCATTTCAGTGACAGTTTTTTCAACAGCTGATATTCCTCACCATCTTGTCCTACTAATTTGTCTACCTTTTTGAATGCCCATGTCTACACTAACACTTTTTCCCTTCCTTATCTGAAAAGAGCTATTGCCAATATTCTGACCAGTGAACCAAGGGGTCGCCTTTTAAATCACTGCCCTTAATTTCTGCTTGACAGTCCTCTCCCTCATCTCTTTCAGACTTCCCACAGCAATACCTCATCCTCAAGCTCCCAGTCCAACTATGCTTTTCTCAGTCTCTAGAAAGACTTACCATATACTTTACTTAGATCAAAGCCATTTGACAGGACATCCTATTAATTCCCTTTTTTCTCTCAACATATGTCCGTATTTTCACCTTTCCCTTCCCTACCTCTCTCTCTGGTAAAGTGCCAGGTATCTTTCCTAAGTGAACCCCATCTCTGCCTCCTAGATTATCTCTTCCTACTTCTTCATCCACCTGGCTTCATCAGTCATTCCCCTCTCTTGCACCTCTCTCAAGTCTTTCTCATCACTTTTTTCTTATTCTCTGCCTACAACTCGGTATAGGTCTTTCCATTCTCTTATAAAAAATATTTTCTAATCCTAATGATAAAACACTTGAAATTTTAACTCCTAATGGCTTTATACTCACTGGCCTATCCTCCATTTAGGTAGCAAAGGCTTATGTTTATTTCTTCAGAGGAGACATGCTTTAACAATCTTTTAAAAGAAAATTTGAATTCTTAACTTTTTTTAAAGATTTTATTTACTGATTTAACAGAGAGAGAGAGAGAGAGAGAGAGAGCACAAGCAGTGCTAACAGCAGGCAGAGGGAGAGGGAGAAGCAGATTCCCTGCCGAGCCCAGAGCCCAATGCGGGTCTCAATCCAAGGACCCTGGGATCATGACCTGAGCCGAAGGCAGATGCTTAACCAACTGAGCCACCCAGATACCCCAATTCTTAACTTTTCTATTTCAAAAGTCCAAACTAATTGAGGATGAAACATAGAAATAAATAGCACATAGCAACAGATTTCGGAGAACGCTGATAAGAAAAAGCCACAGACTAGTACAAAATATTCACATAACTATTTCTAATTTAGGACTCATGTCATAATATGTAAGTGTTCATAAAATCAACCATAAAAAGAATGACATACAAATTATTGGTGAAGATGTGGAGCAACAAGAATTCTCATACGTTGCTAATGGTAATATGAAATAATCAAAGTAATTTGAAAAACTGTTTGTCAGTTTCTTATAAAGTTAAACATAAACCTTTTCTATTACCCAGACATCCCATTCTACATCTTTACCCAAAAGAAATGGAAAAAAAAAAGTACACAAAGAGACTTGTATAATAAGCATTACTATAATAACTAAAAACAATACAAATGTCCATCAATAACTGAATGGATAAACAAATTGTGGTATATCCAAACAATGGATATACCAAAAAAGGAACCAAGTATTGATATATTCAATAATATGGTTGAATCTCAAAAACTTAGTATGCAAGGGAAAAAAACTCAGAAACCAAAAAATACATACTGTCTGATTCTATTTCTATCAAGTTGAAGAACAGACAAGCCTAATCTGCTAATCTGTGGTGAGAGAATTTGGAACAGAGGTGGTTTCTGGGATTGGAGAAAGGCAGGGGATGACTCGATGGGGGAAAGTAACTTTCCGGAATGATGGAAATGTTACATATCTTAATAGAGGTAGGTATTTCATAACCATATGCATTTATCAAAATTCATCCCACTGAAACTTAAAATCTGTCCATTTCATTGTATGTAAATTATCTCTTTAAAAAAAAACTTTAAAAATAAAACTAACTCAAAGGAGAAATAAGTGAAACTATATACATGTATATGTCATACATTCCCCAAAGATTGCCTCTGGGTTTTACTTCTGATATATCTTATCATAATGAGTGATTCACACCCTTTTTGTAGGTACTTTACAAAGCTTGATAAATTATTGATTCCGAAGTACATTCTTATAAGCCAAACTGTTTCATTTTCCAAATAAGATTAATCAAATTTGGAAGACTAGCATTGCTTTGTTTAAAAGTCTTTCTTTTTTAAAAGTACTTTATTTATTTTATTTATTTAAATTCAATTAACATATAGTATATTAGTTTCAGGGATAGAGTTCAGTGATTCATCAGTCTTATATAATACCTAGTGCTCATCACATCATGTGCCCTCCTTAATATCCATCACCTGGTTACCCCACCCACCTACTCCCCTCCCCTCTTCTCCCCTCCAACAACCCTCCGTTTGTTTCCTATAGTTTTTTTTCTTATAGTTTGTCTCCCACTCTGATTTTGCCTTGTTTTATTTTTCCCTCTCTTCCCTTATGATCCTCTGTTTTGTTTCTTAAATTGCACATATGAGTGAGATCATATGATAATTGTCTTTTTCTGATTGGCTTATTTCACTTAGCATCATACCCTCTAGTTAAATCCATATCATTGCAAATGGCAAGCTTTCATTTTTTTTGATGGTTGAATAGTATTCCATTATATATATACAAAATCTTCTTTAGTCTTGATATCCACCTCAAAGAATGAGCTTTTTTTTTCTTTCAAGTCAGGGAGAGGCTGGTAAGAAACAAAGCACGTAAGGCAACACATCAATGTTAGCCATGTCTGTCTGCTCACCACTGCATTATTAATTCTCAGCCCAGAGCACTACGTGCTTACAAGCACTCAGCATCTGTGCAATAAATGAACAAGCCAAGATGGGTAGAAAAAGAAGTGAATAGGGTTACTGGAAAAGAGAAAAAGGTATAATCCCCAAAGGCAGATACTCAGCAATAAAATAATTAATATTAGACATGTAGTTGTATTATGTCAACCATACCAAGGATTTTGCAACATACTCGCTTGCCTAAATATGTTATAGAAGAAGAAGGGTCCATATTAGGAGAATGTCAAGTGCTCTGGTTTAACTGTGCATGAATAATTTAAATTTTGATTTAGGCACTTAGGGCTGAGACATGGATAAGGAGAACTTTCAAGTTCTTATTAAACTTGATAATCAAAAAAACCTTGATATCATATTATGAAGGTACAGGGTTGGTAATTTACTCAGGTGTCATCCTCACAGAAAACGTGTTCGGACACAATAAATTATACTTCAATATTCTCTAGGGCTATCAGGGTACTAACCGAAGACAAACTTACTTTACCTTGCTTGGGATCTACCAAGATCTCCAGTGTTGGGATGCAGAAGCCCTCCTTTTGCTACACCCCAATCTGTATCAAATTATCTCCAAAGGGATTCCAATTAAAAAAAAAAGTTTTTAGAGATGTATTCTTTTAAATTAGCTCTAGAAAATCTCTTGCATTTAACCCTTTGGGAGAGGTGAAAAGGGGATATCAATCACTAAACCTATCAGGCTTGGAAAGGCTTGCATGAACGTATTAGAAAGAAAACAGAAGACTAGAAATTTCAACAGCTGGAAAGCGGTGGAGGGGTGGAAATAGATAAAGACAAGAATAAAAGAAGATGCCAGGCCAGAGGAAGACAAATGAAGTAACCATGGCAATGAGATACAAACACAGCAGACAGCCCTCCTCACACAGATATGTGACGTTGCCCTGCAGGAGACAGGAGACAAATGGGAATTCATGTTTATCTTTCCCATTCCTAAATCTCCCATTCCTAAATCCCCCATTCCTCAGTCTGGCTTTATTACCCCTCATCTCAAGGGGAGAACATTCCACTACAGGCCTTCTTTCAGCTGCTGGAATCTCCAAGCCAATTTACTGAGCTCCAGCAATGGTGCTCAGCCTCTGGGTGATCATGGTCGAGGAAACAGGAAAAGAGGGGAGAGCTCATTTCCCAGTCTGGGGAGCTGTACTTTGGTTCTGGCTGAGTGTCCTGTTCAGGAATCTAACATTCTCTTCTGAATTTAGAGCTGCAGCACCCTGTGAGCTCAGAGCAACACACGGTGAGCCGAAGCAGCAGCTCTTGAGCAGGGCTTTCGGGACCCCTGCGCAATTCAACAGGCATCCTTTTTCTTCTCTTCTTCCCAATTAATGTCTTCAAAATCACTTCCCCAACGAGCTCCTGCTGCAGGGCTCAGCTCAGGTGACAGGCCCAGGGTGAGGCAACACAGGGGACCCCACTCTTCAAAGGACTCCCCACTTAGCTCTTTTCCACACAGGAACCTATGTTGTATTCAAGGAAAAAGTTAAAAGGTATTGCCATTAAATGTAGGAAGCCACTCCTTTCTTTGGTTGCTTGGTTTGGTGGTGGTGGTTTTGATTGTTTGTTTGTTTTTTGTAAGGTATATTTTCCGATAACTAGTTTTAGCTTCCATCAATACATTTTTTTTTTAAATCCAGGTTCTTAAAATTCAAATCCTTTGTGATGTTTAATTAGAACCCCTCCTTCTCTTAATAAAAATTCTGAAAAGGCTGCCTTCCTTAACCTCAAAAACAGTGAAGGCCTTAGCACATAACCTACAGAGTTTCATAACCTATTTAATTAGGCCCTAATCCAGCCTCCACAACCCCTCAGCCAGGTTGGACTTTTTTCCACACACACGAATGCCAGAATTATCTCAGAGTATTTTACACACGTGCTGAAATATCTGGAAGGGAACACTCATACCTGCAGGAGAACAGTCAGTACAAATTGAGTACATTTGCTCCTCTATACCCTAAGGTGATTGTCCTTGTTCGGGCTTTCCCTTCCACATTATCCTTGGGAAAAAAAAGGAACAGTGAATGTTGTTCCCCACTCAAAAAAATGGATGATACAGTCTCACATTCAATAGAAGAAAAATGTCAGCTTTCCTGAATGTCCGCCACGCGAAGGACATTGGTGCTAGATATTTTGTCTACATTTTTTCTCTTTAATCCCTGCAATACCTATATGAGGAAAATATACTTATTTCTATTTCACAGATGATGGAACCGTGACACTGAGATGTTGAGTTCTAGCTCTCATTCCACCACATCATGTTGTGTTACCTCTTCAGGTCGCCAGACTATTTATATTAAACTCAAGAAGGTAGCAGTGACAGCCCTAAGGACCTACATCTGGTCCTGTTTTGGCCGGTGACTTCAAAAATCCTATGTCAATGAGAAGGTAGCCACATTTTCTTCTTCTGAACTGAGCAAGGTCACAGGACAACCACACTGCCCGAAACCACGTGCTGAGGCTGAAAGGGGCACAGGTGTTGGGTCAGACAACTGCATCTGGGTCCTAGTTAGCCACGTGACCTTGGGGTAAGTGTGGGACCCTGCTGGCCATGTGACCTTGGGGTTGTTTGTGCATTCATTTGTTCATCCATTTATTCTACAGTATTTATTGAACATCTACTATGAGCCAGGAATTGTTCTAGATGTTGGGGAAAAAACAGGGAACAAAACAAGTCAGGCTCTCACAGAGCCTACACACTCAAGAAATGTAAAATATGCCTCTACTTTCTCCCTGTATGAAATGGGAGTAACCTCATCTCCCTCACAAGATTCTGTTGAAGATTAAGTAAGTTAATATATACAGTGCTTGCCATGGTAACAGGCATACAGAAAGCACTCAATTGATGTCAGTCATTCTTGTTATTTTAAAGGGGAAATTCTTATCTCTGGCATAAATTGAACCAAAATCAACAGAGGTGACAACAGTGGGACTTCCAGTATATAGAGATGGGGTAGGGGGTAAAGAACAATTGTCCCCAGATGTACCAGGAGTAATTTCCTGTCACATTTAGTTGAAACTGGAGGGCTCTAATGTGAGCTGCTTGACTATCACTCATTTGAACACTAATGGAAATGTCAGGCTAAACTGAGAGTCTCGTTTCTCTGCACATTTCAGCGTACAAAGTGGACCTGGGGTTTATTTTTGCCTAGTACAAAAAATTGAGGTCTCCTTAGAGAAAGCTAAGTGCAGGTGTTACAGTAATTATTTTAAATAATGCAAGCATAAGAGGGAGAGCTTTTCTATAATACCTTTTGAAAATTAGACATTTTTTTTTCTCTATTTTTCAGAAAGCTGGAGCTGTATCTAATGTGCCTTATAAGCTTCAGGAGCTAAAAGGAGTGCACAGAACAATGATTTCATTGGTTAACAGTTTCCTAGCCATTCCAAGGACTCTCTAGTCAAGACCGTACCAGGAGAGTGTAGGAGGCAATCCAAGTTTCAGATAATCAACTTGCTAAAGTCAAGTAGGGGCACTGGCGAGAAATGAGCCATGGCAACAAAAAACTTATTAATCTTCCCCACATCTCAAGTAATATGATGAATCTTTCTGAAGGCCTCAGCAGTGATCCCAATCTCTCCCTTTGTTTGCAGATTTTGTAATTAAAAATCCTTTTGTTCAGTTTTGGTAATATTTTGATGTTCTTGATTTTAAAAAAATGTGTTTGTTTCATTACAAACCTATTTATTGGAATTTCAAAAAAGAAAAAATCAAAACAAACCCTTTCATTTAACCATATCTTAAGCCAATATGGATTGACTGGTCTATCTTTGGTTCAGGGTTAGCAAGTTTGTTTGTAGTTATGGTTTTTGATACATGTTGCAGTTTGGTTTAAATGCCTGCCCAAAAGTTCTAAAAAGACTCAGACACGAAGTGAAATCTGAATACAAACAATGAGGGAAAGACATAAATAAATTCTTCAGAAGACATTTTCTACCAAATATTCCTAATAATAAATAAATATCCTGGTTATAACAATAGTGATATGGTATTTCCATTCACAGGAATCCTCTTTCTTCTTACACCAAGTTGCATTACTTCCTATGCATACATAAGAAGATTTTCCTATCTTCTCAGGAGTCTCCAGGAGAGAGCCAAGAGCTTCACGTACTTTTCTGATGTCTGTAGTCCAGACCCTCCAGAGGTAGAAAGTATTTGGGGAAGCCTGCAGACCTCCCTCATAAAAGGGCCTTGGAAGGATTATTTTGGCTGACTATGCATCTCTTTTGACAATTTGACAGTTACTAGTTTCTTGACTGCAAATCAATGCTGTATTGATTTTCTACCTATCGGTTTTTCTGAGTTACAGGGGGTTGTTCATGTGAGTACAGCTGGCTTCTTTGCTAACTCCCAGGAGCACTAACTGCATGTCCTATACACCTGAATCTGGAACCCAGATGGTCTGCTCCTTTGAGGGGGGATCCAAAAATCACCGGATTGTTCTATACGGATGTGTGTGACAGCACTCCCTAGCTTCTCTGCCAGTGTCCCCCCCCCCCCCGAAATATCCTAGCACTTTAACAACATGTAACAGGAAAGGGAAAGTATTGAACATGAAATCCTAGGAGGTCAGCTTAATTTAAGCCATGACTCTGCCCATAAACGGAAACTGTGAATACACAATAGAAATTAAACACAAAGAATGATTATTTACCTAGGAAAAGTACACTCACATATTTGCCGAGGGAGAAAAATAAAGATGTGATTTTTTTTTTTCCTACTGAGTAAGAAAGGCGTCACATGTTTTTCAGGGTGACCTTTAGAGGTCAGTGTCATGGAGGGCAGCTACCAGGCCAAGCCGCAGAGGAGATTTTGAGCCTACTATCACAGTAAACTCTTCCAAAGTCACAGATGACAAATGGACTGATAGCAGCTTTGAGGCGGGCAATGTAGCTGCAGAGCCTAACTCCAGCCTTACATATAGAAGAGGCTCTGTGGTGACATAAGACCCAAGACTGAGTTCTTACTGTCATCTTAGATGGGTCACTTAGCCTTTCTTGGGGTGAAATTAGATAAGGTTTGTGGCAGAATCTGTGTGCCAGGTTTCCCAGGAAGCCCAAATCAGGATTCAGGGTCTGGTTGTGCTTAGGAACTGGGTAGTCTGGTGATTCCCAAGTCTATTTCATGAATTGATTTGCCTACAAGTAAGAGGTAGTTATGAACTTGAACAAGAAGGTAGATGGGGAAGGAGAAGGAAAATAGGATTATGGAGAGGATAGTATGTCTAATCTCCAGCCTGAACCCTACTGGGGGAGAGGCTGAAGCTGAGGGACTGTTTCATTTTCAACTTCATGAGGCCTGAGACCTACTCATGAACATTTGTAGAAACACCTGGGAAGTTCAAGAAATACCTGGAGCAAAGTGAGAAAAAGGAAGGAGATGACTGAGCACTGATGTTTGTAGAGGATCTGATCCAGGGAAGTTGGGGTAAAAATGTTAACATGAGGGCACCTGGAGTGGCTCAGTCAGTTAAGCAACTGCCTTCAGCTCAGGGTCCATGATTCCAGGGTCCTGGGATTGAGCCCTGCATCAGGCTCCCTGCTCCACGGGGAGCCTGCTTCTCCCTCTGCCTCTCTCTCTGTCTCTCATGAATAAATAAATAAAATCTTAAAAAAAAAAAAAATGTTAACATGACTTTGCTTCCCCAAACATAAGAGGTCATTTAATTCTCACAGTAGGACAAGGAGGTAAATGTTATCTCTGTTTACCCCATTTCTAGCTTCAAAGAGTTGAGGTAGATAGCTGAAGTTAACACTATTATGTGTGTAATATGATTTGAACTAAGGTCTTGCTAAAAAGTAAATGTCCTTTCCAGTATATCACGTCAACTTTAAGCCCCAAATGCTATTCACTTTCATATTCATGGCTGTAAAATTCCTAAAACAAACCAGCAACTATCGAGGATGCTCCATTGGTTTTAGATATAGCACAATTAATAGCATCAAAAAGAGGGTTAGTAGCGTTTGGCCCTGAAAACAACCCAGACATAAAAATCATACTTTATACTTGGTATAAACACTTTGCTTTCTTAGGTTCACAAGAAAACAGAGTGGACACTTAGAGTGAGATCCCTCTCTCACTGCTCTTCTAAAAGTCAAACACTTCCTTTATCTAACTCCGTTTTCCTTGGGAGCACGGCTCAGTCACTCTGGCTCTGGCTCCTCGTGCTGGAGATATAAGCCATTGTGGCCTGCCTTGGGGGATGGGGGGCCCTGGAGCAGAAATGCTAAGCAGCTCACCCAACAAGCAGTTTTCACTGCTTTTTTTTTTTTTTTAAATGATTTTTTATTATATTATGTTAGTCACCATACAGTACATCCCCGGTTTCCGATGTAAGGCTCGATGATTCATTAGTTGTGTATAACACCGAGTGCACCATGCAATACGTGCCCTCCTTACTACCCATCACCGGTCTATCCCATTCCCCCACCCCCCTCCCCTCTGAAGTCCTCAGTTTGTTTCTCATAGTCCATAGTCTCTCATGTTTCATTCCCCCTTCTGATTACCCCCCCTTTCTTTATCCCTTTCTTCCCCTACCGATCATCCTAGTTCTTATGTTCCATAGATGAGAGAAATCATATGATAGTTGTCTTTCTCTGCTTGACTTATTTCACTTAGCATTATCTCCTCCAGTGCTGTCCATGTTGTAGCAAATGTTGAGAACTCGTTCTTTCTGATAGCTGAGTAATATTCCATTGTATATATGGACCACAACTTCTTAATCCAGTCATCTGTTGAAGGGCATCTCGGCTCCTTCCACAATTTAGCTATTGTGGACATTGCTGCTATGAACATTGGGGTGCATATGGCCCTTCTCTTCACTACGTCTGTATCTTTGGGGTAAATACCCAGTAGTGCAATGGCTGGATCATAGGGTAGCTCAATTTTTAACTTTTTAAGGGACCTCCACACTGTTTTCCAGAGTGGCTGTACCAACTTGCATTCCCACCAACAATGTAGGAGGGATCCCCTTTCTCCACAACCTCTCCAGCAATTGTTGTTTCTTGCCTTGTCAATTTTTGCCATTCTAACTGGTGCAAGGTGGTATGTTAGTGTGCTTTTGATTTGAATTTCCCTGATGGCTAATGATTTTGAACATTTTTTCATGTGTCTGTTAGCCATTTGTATGTCTTCATTGGAAAAGTGTCTGTTCATATCTTCTGCCCATTTTTTGATTTGTTTATTTGTTTCTCGTGTATTGAGTTTGAGAAGTTCTTTGTAGATCTTGGATACCAGTCCTTTATCTGTAGTGTCATTTGCAAATATCTTCTCCCATTCCGTGGGCTGCCTCTTAGTTTTTCTGACTGTTTCCTTGGATGTGCAGAAACTTTTAATCTTGATGAAGTCCCATAAATTCATTTTATCTTTTGTTTCTCTTGCCTTTGGGGATGTGTCATGAAAAAGGTTGCTTTGGCCGATGTCGTAGAGGTTGCTGCCTATGTTCTCCTCTAGAATTTTGATGGATTCCTGTCTCACATCGAGGTCTTTCATCCATTTGGAGTTTATTTTTGTGTATGGTGTGAGATAGTGGTCAAGTTTCATTCTCTTGCATGTAGCTGTCCAATTTTCCCAGCACCATTTATTGAAGAGACTGTCTTTTTCCCACCGGATGTTTTTTCCTGCTTTATCAAATATTAGTTGCCCAAAGAGCCGAGGGTCCATTTCTGGGCTCTCTATTCTGTTCCATTGGTCTATGTGTCTGTTTTTGTGCCAGTACCATGCTGTCTTTGTGATCACAGCTTTGTAGTACAGCTCGAAATCCGGCATTGTGATGCCCCCAGCTTTGTTTTTCCTTTTCAACAGTTCCTTGGAGATTCGGGGCCTTTTCTGTTTCCATACAAATTTAAGGACTGTTTGTTCCAGTTCTTTGAAAAATGTCCTTGGTATTTTGATCGGGATAGCATTGAAAGTGTAGATTGCTCTGGGTAGCATGGACATTTTAACTATGTTAATTCTTCCGATCCATGAGCATGGAATATCTTTCCATCTTTTTATGTCTTCCTCAATGTCTTTTAAGAGTGATTTATAGTTTCTAGAATATAGGTCCTTTATGTCTCTGGTTAAGTTAATTCCAAGGTAACGTATGGTTTTTGGTGCTATTGTAAATGGGATGGATTCCCTAATTTCTCTTTCTTCGGTCTCGTTATTCGTGTATAGAAATGCAACTGATTTCTGAGCATTTATTTTGTATCCTGCCACGTTACTGAATTGCTCTATAACTTCTAATAGTTTGGGAGTGGCTTCTTTTGGGTTTTCCATATAGAGTATCATGTCATCTGCAAAGAGAGACATTTTGACTTCTTCTTTGCCAATTTGAATACCTTTGATCCCTTTTTGTTGTCTGATTGCTGTTGCAAGGACTTCTAGTACTATGTTGAATAATAGTGGCGAGAGTGGGCATCCTTGTCGAGTTCCTGATCTTAAGGGAAAGGCTTCCAGCTTTTCCCCATTGAGAATAATATTTGCAGTAGGCTTTTCATAGATGGCTTTTATGAGATTGAGAAATGTACCTTCTATTCCTACACTCTGAAGGGTTTTAATCAGGAAAGGATGCTGTATTTTGTCAAATGCTTTTTCGGCATCGATTGAGAGGATCATATGGTTCCTGAGTCTTTTCTTGTTGATATGATGTATCACGCTGATTGATTTGCGAATATTGAACCACGCTTGCATCCCAGGTATGAATCCCACTTGATCGTGATGGATAATCCTTTTAATGTACTGTTGGATTCTATTAGCAAGTATCTTGTTGAGGATTTTGGCGTCCATATTCATTAGGGAAATCGGTCTGTAATTCTCCTTTTTGATGGGGTCTTTGCCTGGTTTGGGGATCAAGGTAATATTGGCCTCATAGAATGAGTTTGGTAGCTTTCCTTCTGTTTCTATTTTTTGAAATAGCTTTAGGAGAATAGGTATTATTTCTTCTTTGAATGTTTGGTAGAATTCCCCAGGAAAACCGTCCGGGCCTGGAGTTTTGTTATTTGGAAGGTTGTTTATCACTGACTCAATTTCTTCATAATTAATTGGCCTGTTTAAGGATTCAATTTCTTCCGGTTTCAATCTTGGTAGTTTATAGGTTTCCAGGAAGGATTCCATCTCTTCCAGATTGCTTAGTTTATTGGCATATAGCTGTTGATAAAAATTTCTAATAATCCTTCCAATTTCAATGGTGCTCGTCGTGACCTCTCCTTTTTCATTCATAATTTTAATAATCTGGGTCCTTTCTCTTTTCTTTTGGATAAGTCTTGCCAGTGGTCTGTCAATTTTATTGATTCTCTCCAAGAACCAGCTTCTAGTCCTGTTGATCTGCTCTACTGTACTTCTGGTTTCTGCTTGATTGATTTCAGCTCTAATTTTGGTCAACTGCTTCCTCGTGCGTGGATTAGGCCTGTCCCTCTGTTGCTGTTCCAGCTTCTTGAGGTGAGAATATAAAAACTGCATTTTAGATTTTTCTATTCTTTTGAGTGAGGCTTGGATGGCTATGTATTTCCCCCTTAGGACTGCCTTTGCAGTATCCCATAGGTTTTGGACTGTTGTATTTTCATTCTCATTGGTCTCCATAAATTGTTTAATTTGATTTTTGATTTCCTGGTTTATCGAGTCATTCCTGAGCAGGATGGTTCTTAGTCTCCAAGTGTTTGAGTTTCTTCCAAATTTTTCCTTGTGGTTGAGTTCCAATTTCAGAGCGTTGTGGTCTGAGAATATGCAGGGGATAATTTCAATCTTTTGGTATCGGTTGAGACCTGTTTTGTGTCCCAGAACATGGTCTATTCTTGAGAATGTTCCATGGGCATTAGAATAGAATGAGTATTCTTTGGTTCTGGGGTGTAGTGTTCTATATATATCTATGAGGTCCAACTCGTCGAGTATGGCATTCAAAGCCTTTGATTCTTTGCTTAGTTTTTGCCAGGGTGTTCTGTCTATTTCTGATAGTGGAGTGTTGAGGTCCCCTACTATTAATGTATTTTTATTTATATGTCTCTTTATTCTGGTTAAGAGTTGGCTTGTGTATCTTGCTGCTCCCCTGTTGGGGGCATATATATTTATAATTGTCATATCCACTTGTTGAATACTTCCCTTAAGAATAATATAGTGCCCTTCTGCATCTCTAACTATAGTCTGTAGTTTAAAATTCAATTTATCTGATATGAGAATTGCTACCCCAGCTTTCTTTTGAGGACCATTTGCGTGAAAGATGGTACTCCATCCCCTTACTCTCAGTCTGAATGCATCTTTGGGTTTGAAATGAGTCTCTTGTAGACAGCAAATGGATGGGTCATTTCTTTTTATCCAATCTGCAACCCTGTGGCGGCTTATGGGATGGTTCAAACCATTTACATTAAGACTGAGTACTGAGAGATATGATTTTAATGTTGCCATGTTGCCAGTAAAGTCTTTGTTTGTATTGGCTGTGACTTTCTGTTCTGTATCACTCTTGGGGCCTTTTTACTTTTATAGAACCCCCCGTAATATCTCCTGTAGGGCTGGTTTCGTGGTTACAAAATTGGTTAGTGACTGGCGATTCTGAAATGTCTTTATTTCTCCATCAATTCTGAATGACAGCCTTGCTGGATAAAGGATCCTTGGCTGCATGTTTTTCTCTGAAAGAGCTTTAAATATGCTCCCCCAACCCTTTCTCTCATTCCAGGTCTGTGTAGACAGGTCTGACGTAATTCTGATGCTTTTGCCTTGGTACGTGAGAAATTTCTTTGCCCTGGCCGCTTTCAATACTGTATCCTTGCATCTAATATTTGCGAATTGCACTACGACATGACGTGGCGTAGGTCTGTCATGGTTGAGCTTGGGAGGGGTCCTCTCTGCCTCTTGGACACGAATGTTTGTTTCCCTTGCTAGATTAGGGAAGTTTTCAGCTACAATTTGTTCAAATATCTCTTCTAGACCTCTGTTTTTCTCCACCCCCTCGGGGATGCCGATGATTCTAACATTGGATCGTTTCATTGAGTCAGTAATCTCCCGTAACCTACATTCGTGGGCGTGGATTTTTTTAAGACCATCTTCTATTTTCATTTTTTCCTCTATTAACCCATCCTCCAATTCACTAACCCGTTCCTCTGCTTCTGCGACCCTGGCCGTCAGAGCCTCTAGTTTTGCCTGCATTTGGCTCATAGAATTTTTAATTTCTGTCAGATTCGCTCTCATTTCTGGCCTTAGGGATTCTATATTCTCAGTAACCTTTTCGTTAATAGTTTTTTCAATTCTACTCATCACTTTGACCATCGTTACTCTGAATTCCATTTCTGATAATTTGGTTACATCCATATCCATTATTTCTGTGGCAGAGGCCACAGAATCACTGTCTTTTCTTTGCTGGGGGGGGGGGCTTCTCCTTCTTGTCATTCTGATGAAGAGAGGTTGCGGGGTTTCCAGAGCCCAAATTATTGACTGGGTCCCAGGCCGTGCCCCTTGTTTTATAGGGATCTTAGGGATGTGGGCTTCTTCTTTAAAGATTTTATTTATTTATTTATGTGGCAGCCAACCAGCGAGAGAGGGAACAGAAGCAGGGGAGTGGGAGAGGAAGAAGCAGGCTCCCAGCGGAGGAGCCCGATGAGGGACTCCTTTCCGGAACGCCGGGATCACGCCCTAAGCCCTAAGGCAGGCGCTCAATGACTGCGCCACCCCGGCGCCCGGGTTATGGGCTTCTTGATTTTTCAGCCTGCCTTCTGTGTTCTGGGGGAGGGGCCTGCCGCGCTGATACTCAGGCAGCCATGTTTGGGTAGAGTCTCCGCGTCCCCTGCGAGGGGGGATGGGGATGGGCACTCTCTGAGCCGGTATTTCCAGGCTTTTGTTCTCTGGCGGCTTTCCCTGGCGGCCGGCTATGCCTCTTCTGAGGGTCAGAGCAGCAGCGGCCAAATTTCAGCCTCTGTCACAGAACAGAGGGATTGCGGCCCGTTCTCCACTGATGTTCTGGCCACTTTAACTCTATTACTGTTGGTGCTGCTCAACCCTGCAGCGTCCCGGGATGTGCGCCCCACACCCGGCGTCCCAGCCCTCACTTCCAGGGCCGGCGCGTCTCTGTCCTTTGTGTTTCTAGTGCCGCCAGCCGCCAGCCGCCCCGCGCGCGCTCCCGGATCTCCCGGTCTCAGTCTGGATCCAGTGAGCGCACCGGGATTCCGGGGTTCCGCGAGATGCCTGGTGGCGCGCGCACCCGGCTCACGGTCTCAGTCTGCTGTTTTGCGGGTGCCGACCGTGAGCCCCGTGCAAGTGGCTACCGCTTCCCGGCGCCCGAACACGGCGGCTCCCTCCCCCTTCCGTTTATCTTCCGATATCTGTGCACAATTTCATGGCTCCCCGCTTCGTACCTCAATACTCAGCGCTGGAGATGTTCATTTGTAGAGATCCAGATGCGTCTTCCTGCGTCTCAGGCTGGTTCCGTGTTTGTTTAGGCTGGTCTGGTACCTATCCAGCTCGACTCGGAGGACCGGCTGAAAACGGTGTCTCCTACTCCTCCGCCATCTTAACTCCTTCCCCTTCACTGCTTTTTATGTGATGATCTTAGGTTGTAAAGAAAAACCTGAACAAAGGTGTGATTCTCTCGAGCAGTTTTTGTTTTAGCTTGGGTCATACCCAAGATGTCTGGATTTCTTAAATTTTGAACGGACCCACAATATCTTGACTTTCTTGGAAGCAATTTCAGTCATTTATTGATCAACTACAGAGCCCTTTTCATGTTTTGGAGACAGAGCATGCAGTTGCATGAGACCAAGGTCTCCTATCCCATATTGTTAGGCCAGCTCTGTCCAGGGAAATCATTAAGCCTATTCGATCTTAGAAAAAATATATATATAATTGACTCAAAAATTAGGCTATTTATGTTTACGCATCTCTTCATATTAATGGACAGTGCTTTACATTTTCACATTCATTTTTACAAAGTGCTTTTACATCATTTTTTCACTTGATTCTCACCAGTTTTCTGTGGTTTTGGAAAGGCAGATAACACGGTCCGCACTTTACAGATAAGGACACCTGAGTCCAAGAAAGCTTGACTGACATGATGAAGGTCTTAAAGCTAATAAAAGGTAGAGGTATTACGACTTCTTATTCTATGCACTGATTCAGGAGTGTTTTAGTCACCTCTTGCTATAAAACAAACAACCCCAAACTTAAGGATCAGGAATTTGAATAGGGTCCAGGGGGGATGACCTGTCTCTGTTCCTCAATGTCTGGGGCCCCAACTAGGCAGAATGGCTGGGAGTGACTAAAATCACTGGGGTTGGAATCATCTGGAAGCTTCTTTACTCACATAGCTCGTGCCTGGGCGAACATAACGACAACACACATCTGGGACTGTAACCAGAGTACCTACACACCATGGCCTCGCCACGGGGCTCAGATTCCTCAAAGTTTGGCATCTGTGTATTGAGGAGCATCCCGAGAGGACAAATATGTCAAGCAAAAGCTGAATGGTTCAGATCCTACACAGTGTTTTCTTTAGTGACAAATGAGTCACTAAACCCAGGTTCAATAGAAGGGCACGCTCAGTGGAATGGCAAGGTCACATTCAGAAGATCACATGGGATGGGAGATGCTACTATAGCCATCTTTGAAAAACACAGTCTTTCACAAGAGGCACTAATATATTTCCTACACATATAACATGGGATGAAAGAGAATGTATCTGAAATAAGGCTCTAAATGATTACAAAATAAATAAGCAAATATTAAAAGCTTTCCTACATATCAACAATAATAGGTAAGGAAATAAAGTGGAAAAAATGTTGAATTTATATCAGCACAACAAAATATAAAAGAATTTAGAAAAGAGTTAATAAAAAATTATATGATAGTCATATGAAGAACATGTTAAATATTCTGAAATATACTTAAAAACTAAAATAAATGAAGAGAGATACATTATGCTTCTTTAGTGTCATTTCCGACCAAACTCAATATATCATGTTCCTCAACAATATTTTTTCTGCTATAAATGTAATTTAATTCTAAGAAAAAGCTCAACATAGAGTTATGTGAACTCAATAATATTAATGTGAAGTTCATAAGAATGAAACTATTAGAATAGACAATAGCCTTATTAAATAAAGAATAAAGGAAATAAAAGCATACCAGATATAAAAATGTTATAAAGTCTCAATAATTTAAATAACTTCTGATAGTTAATTGTATAAGCATAAGATCAAGACAGTCCCAGGTTACATCTCTTGTCCCAATATAATTATAATTTTTTTTTATTCTCAAAGGGTCCTGGTTTGAATGATGAACTGTATGGCCATCCTACAGTAAATACTTGGCTTTACTCCCTCCCCAGAACCTCACTTAAATAGCAATAAATACATTTTATTAGTCACATGGTCCAAGAGAAGAGAAGGATGGATAAATGAATGATGGATAGATGGAAGGATGGGTGGATGGATAAGTGGAGGGATGGATGGACAGATGGAAGGGATGGATCAGTGGATAAGCACAAAGGTAAGTGGACAGATAGGTAGATGGCTGGAAGGACACGTAGTTGAGTAGATATATAGATAATAGGTAAATTGATCATTCAATCAACACCAACCAATAACAAGAGATCAAAGAGTGAGGTGTAGGTTGTGGTGAGAATTAAAGCTGGGTGTGAGGATCAAGTAACCTTTTTTTTTTTTTTTTTTTGTGAATTATGCCCTATACCATAAGGGAGTG
This sequence comes from Ursus americanus, assembly GCF_024610735.1. Classification (NCBI taxonomy): domain Eukaryota; kingdom Metazoa; phylum Chordata; class Mammalia; order Carnivora; family Ursidae; genus Ursus; species Ursus americanus. The sequence continues at coordinate 63,532,587 of NC_142131.1, read as the reverse complement.
AGTTATTGATTTTCACTCAACCTCCTTGCTCATGGGGCATCACTGGAAAGCCTAAACATTTTTGGAACACCTCTCTGCCTGTTTTCCATCACTCTTTCCCATCATCCTTGCCACTTCTCATGGCACCTTCTTTTTTTTTTTTTTTTTAAAGATTTTATTTATTTATTTGACAGAGACAGCCAGCGAGAGAGGGAACACAAGCAGGGGGAGTGGGAGAGGAAGAAGCAGGCTCATAGCGGAGGAGCCTGATGTGGGGCTCGATCCCATAACGCAGGGATCACGCCCTGAGCCGAAGGCAGACGCTTAAGCGCTGTGCCACCCAGGCGCCCAGGATCAAGTAACCTTGGCTCTTTGAGGAGAAAAATCACTTTGGAAGAGATTAAATTTAAGCTGTGATTTGAACGGGAAGAAGCAAATCATTCAAAGAGTTGGAAGGGATGCTCTCTGTTCAGGGACAGTAATTAGTGCAAAGGCCATAAGCTGAGACTAAACTTAGCTTGCCTGAGTAACTTAATGTTATGTAGCTGAAGCACTGTACCCATAAAAAATGAAGTCTGAGAGGTATGCCAGACCATTTAGGGCTTTTCAAGCAAGGGTAAGAAGTATGAATTTCATTCTAAATGTGATGTGAAGAAATTAAAAATTTTAAGAAGTAATATCTAATGCACATTTTTAAATGGAACAGGTGTGGAGAGTGAGCTGCAGAGACACAAGAGTGGAAACTGGCTACTCAGAACTATTGCACTGGTCTTGGCAAGAGGCCCTTGTGTCTTAGGCAAGAACAGGAGAAAGAAAGATGAAGAGAAGGGTTTGGATTTGAGAGGAAGTGTCAACAGGACCTGGAGAAGATCAATGGATGTGATTGTATGAGAATGTAAATCTTGTATATCAAAAGGGCCATCAACAAAGTAAAAAGTTAAATGACAACTTATGAGAAAATATGTATAACACATATAACAAAGGACTAAAAAGAAATATATTTGGTGTATATAAAAAAGATAAATATCCAAAATAAAGAAGCTACAAATCAATAAAAGACAAAGTACCCAATAGAAAAGTGTGCTGTATTATAAATAGATAATTGGTAGAAAAATTACAAAGGGAAATAACATATGCAAAAATATTCAACCCCCCCAATAAATACTTAAAATATCACTTCAGTTTTTCTGATTGGAAAAAATTGGAAGTTGTGAAATTGAAAATAAAAAATACATGAGTTTAAATTTCTGTAATAATTGAGGTTATGAGGAAATACATACTCTCATACTCTAATAGGGAAAATATAAATAAATATGGACATTTTGAGGGCAACATATCCACAACTATAAAATTTTTAATTAACAAAATTGAATAAATATCTGGAAAATTCCTAAAGATACCCCTTTAAATGCATGCATGAGGTATATAAAGAATACTCATTGCAAGAATATTTGTAACAGGGGAAAGTAGGAAATCATCTACTTGCCCATTTTTAGTGACATATCATAAAATATAATGGAAATACTGGGAGCATATAAAGAGTGACATTGATGTATATATACTTACTTGGAGATAATCACTATGACGCTGTTAGGAGGGGAGAAATCAAGCCATAAAATAATCTCAGGAATCTGGTTTTAATTTATATGGAGTAGACTAAACCTGTATGTGAACATTTATAGATACATAGAATACTATCTGGTAAGCTCTACATTAAACACGTAACAATGGATCAATAGTGAAGTAGGGAATTTGTTGGTCTTAGTCACGGGAAAGATGATGGGTACAGAAACACTTTCACTAACTCCATACATTGTTTGCATGATTCATAGCATATACATATGTATTACTTAAGTAATTCTCTTAAAGTACTTTTATTAAGGAGGGCACGTGTTGTGATGAGCACTAGATGTTATACGCAAATAACAAATCGTTGAACACTACATCAAAAACAATGATGTACTGTATGTTGGTTAACTGAACATAATAAAAAAATAACAACAGGACATAGAAATAACAAAAAAATATTTTTAAGCATTTGTTCAGTTTTTGAATGAAACATAGAGTCTTGGTAATATCTATGCCTTTGAAAGAATTATGTCAATACTCTTCAAGGGGCTTTAATGCCAGACAGTTGTGAAACTTTTGAGGGAATTTAAATTTAATAAATCTTGACTGAACAAGGATCACATGAATATAGTTCCACATACAGTCTGGTCAGGTGGCATGAAAGAAGCCCAAAGGAAGAGCTTCAGGGGAAGGGTACAATGACTTGGCAAGGTGGATGGAGCATGGCAGTGATCTCTAGACTCTCTGGGTTTCCTTTTCTTTACCTATAAAATCAAGTACTGGCCAAAGCAGCTTTGCAAACTTTTTCTTTCTCTTGAACACTTTTAAATCTTCAAAATGAAATATTTTTCCATCTTTTTTTGTCTTCTTCAATGTCTTTCAAGAGTGATTTGTAGTTTCTAGAATATAGATCCTTTACGTCTCTGGTTAATTCTGAGATAACGTATGATTTTTGGTGCTATTGTAAATGGAATGGATTCCCTAATTTCTCTTTCTTCAGTATTATTGTTCGTGTACAGAAATGCAACTGATTTCTGAGCATTGATTTTGTATCACGCCACATTACTGAATTGCTCTATAACTTCTAGTAGTTTGGGGGTGGATTCTTTTGGGTTTTCCATATAGAGTATCATGTCATCTGCGAAGAGAGACAGTTTGACTTCTTCTTTGCCGATTTGGATACCTTTTATCCCTTTTTGTTGTCTGATTGCTGTTGCAAGGACTTCTAGTACTATGTTGAAGAATAATGGCGAGAGTGGGCATCCTTGTCGTGTTCCTGATCTTAAGGCAAAGACTTCCAGCTTTCCCCCATTGAGAATGATATTTGCTGTAGGCTTTTCATAGACGGTTTTTATGAGATTGAGGAATGTACCCTCTATCCCTACAATCTGAAGTGTTTTAATCAGAAAAGGATGCTGTGTTCTGTCAAATGCTTTTTCTGCATCTATTGAGAGGATCATATGATTCTTGACTTTTTTTCTTGTTGATATAATCTATCACACTGATAGATTTGTGAATGTTGAACCACCCTTGCATCCCAGGGATGAATCCCACTTAACATAGTTAAAATGTCCATGCTACCCAGAGCAATCTACACTTTCAATGCCATCCCGATCAAAATACCAATGACATTTTTCAAAGAACTGGAACAAACAGCCCTTAAATTTGTGTGGAACCAGAAAAGGCCCCAAATCGCCAAGGAAGTGTTGAAAAGGAAAAACAAAGCTGGGGGCATCACATTGCCGGATTTCGAGCTGTACTACAAAGCTGTGATCACAAAGACAGCATGGTACTGGCACAAAAACAGACACACAGACCAATGGAACAGAATAAAGAACCCAGAAATGGACCTTTGGCTCTTTGGGCAACTGATCTTTGATAAAGCAGGAAAAAACATCCAGTGGAAAAAAGACAGTCTCTTCAATAAATGGTGCTGGGGAAATTGGACAGCTACATGTCAAAGAATGAAACTTGACCACTCTCTCACACCATACACAAAAATAAACTCCAAATGGATGAAAGACCTTGATGTGAGACAGGAATCCATTAAAATCCTAGAGGACAGCATAGGCAGCAACCTCTATGACATTGGCCACAGCAACCTTTTTCATGACACATCTCCAAAGGCAAGAGAAACAAAAGAAAAAATGAACTTGTGGGACTTCATCAAGATAAAAAGCTTCTGAAAAGCCAAGGAAACAGTCAAAAAAACTAAGAGGCAGCCCACGGAATGGGAGAAGATATTTGCAAATGACACTACAGATAAAGGACTGGTATCCAAGATCTACAAAGAACTTCTCAAACTCAATACACAAGAAACAAATAAATCATAAAATGGGCAGAAGATATGAACAGACACTTTTCCAATGAAGACATACAAATGGCTAACAGACACATGAAAAAATGTTCAAAATCATTAGCCATCTGGGAAATTCAAATCAAAACCACACTGAGATACCACCTTACGCCAGTTAGAATGGCAAAAACTGACAATGCAAGAAATAACAATGGTTGGAGAGGATGTGGAGAAAGGAGATCCCTCCTACATTGTTGGTGGGAATGCAAGTTGGTACAGCCACTTTGGAAAACAGTGTGGAGGTCCCTTAAAAAGTTAAAAATTGAGCTACCCTATGATCCAGCCATTGCACTACTGGGTATTTACCCAGTACAGAGGGTAGTGAAAATACAGATGTAGTGAAGAGAAGGGCCATAGGCACCCCAATGTTCATAGCAGCATTGTCCACAATAGCTAAATCATGGAAGGAGCTGAGATGTCCTTCAACAGATGACTAGATTAAGAAGATGTGGTCCATATATACAATGGAATATTACTCAGCCATCAAAAAGAATGATTTCTCAACTTTTGCTGCAACATGGATGGCACTGGAGGAGATAATGCTAAGTGAAATAAGTCAAGCAGAGAAAGACAATTACCATATGGTTTCACTCATTTATGGAACATAAGAAGTAGGAAGATCGGTAGGGGAAGAAAGGGATAAAGAAAGGGCGGTAATTAGAAGGGGGAATGAAGCATGAGAGACTATGGACTCTGGGAAACAAACTGAGGGCTTCAGAAGGATGGGGGGTGGGGGAATGGGATAGTCTGGTGATGGGTAGTAAGGAGGGCACGTATTGCATGGTGCACTGGGTGTTATATGCAACTAATGAATCATGGAACTTTACATCAAAAATCAGGGATGTACTGTATGGTGACTAACATAATATAATAAAAAATATTATTAAAAAATCTTCAAAATGAAATCCTATGAAAATCTCATTATTTAAAACTGATAAACGCAGTATTCCTCCAGTCAAAGGAAGTCACGGGCCAGAGCCCCACTCCCTCTACTTCCTGGGCATCCCTGTGGGCTTTTCCCAGGGTACTCGAGGCCCTGCAGAACACTTCTTAAAAACCTGTAGTCTAAAGCCTTTTCATCTCTAGGAAGACATCATTTTCATTAACTAGATGTAATTTATGAGAACTGACCAAAAGAAAGCCCCAGTGAGGCTAGACAGTGTGTTGTGTTGGTAGAACAGGACTGAGGGACATGAGGAAGGAGAAGCAAAAAAGGGTAGCATCTGTTACACTGTTAAGTCAATGCTAGGCATTGCGTAAGGCATTCAATACCTCACTTGGTTAAATCCTCACAACCATCCTGTAATTTTAGCCTTATATCAATGAGGAAACCAGGAGTTAAGGAACTTGCCACAAATCATGCAGTAGGTACTGATCTAACACTTTAACCAGATTTGCCTAATCGTTAAGGTCATGCTGGCTAGGCCTGGAGCATCGCATCCTACAGAGAAAAGGGGACACAACCAATAATAGCAAGTCTGGGGACTTCAGGAAGTGGCAGAGGATTCCAGGAGAGAGGAGGTGGAAGGATTGCAACATCAGCTCCCTACACTTCCAAGTTTTGTCGGGGATGATACCTTCTAACCATCTATCTAGAAACCTTAGATTGCCACATGTGAAATAACATTAAGGAAAACAGAGGAGGCAGCATGTAATTTAGTTCTTCAATCACGTGGTATATTCTAGAACTTGGAGAGCTTTTAGTTATTTTTTTAAGAGCGATGATAAATTTATACTACTCTTATACCACCTTCTCCAGAGCTGGCAGAGCGAGTGTTGTGGTCAGCGCCTATGGTCAAAGCATCACAACGTGTATCTAGCATGACGTGCTCACACACATGCAAGGCTAGCATAATTCCACAAATCTGCCTCTACAGTAGAACCAACTGACCTAAATGCCTACCCTAATAGGTCGGGTTTTTTCCTGCATGCTAATGACCTGTTTGCTAGTTGTCCCTACTTGTAACTCACCATTGTAAATGTAATTTACATTATTTTCCAGGTAACCGATTCACAGACCTACTCAGACAAGAGCTGAGTCATCTTGGAAGACAGCCCCAAATCTCTCCTGCACAGCAAGCTTTACAAAAGATCATCCTTTGTGGAATGCAAACAAAATGGCCTCCACTGTTGATCAATGTTCACAAGAGTTATTATAAATCCCAGTATTTTTATACTCAGTTGAATATAATGCCATGTGAACAGGGCATCTGCTGACAAGTTACTCAAAAGCAGCCTGAGGTACAACTGAAGATTCCGGGTCCTGTCACGCAAAACTGAGAGCACTTTGTCTTTTAAGCTGGAAGGTTAGGCAAGATTTACACTGAAAGCAGCAACCACAACCAATGACTGAAGCTAGCTAGGATGCACATTTTTCTGAGTCATCACATTCTCCAATTTGAAGGTGAATAAAATATTGGCATAGCCCCAATTCAAACCATTCCTTCAATGCTATTTATATGAAAGGATATTTAAAATAGTAAGAAGAGGGGTGCCTGGGTGGTTCACTTAGTTAAACATCTGCCTTTGGCTCAGGTCATGATCCCCGGGGCCTGGGATCAAGTTCTGTGGCTCTCTCTTTAGCGGGGAGACTGCTTCTCTCTCTCCCTCTGCTTCTCTCCTGCCTCATGTGCTCTGTCTCTCTCAAATAAATAAATAAATAAATAAAATCTTTTTAAAAAATAAATAAAATAGTAAGAAAAAAAGACTTCACTAAAGCATCAAACATAATTTTAATTTTCATATAATTTAAAACACCAGCAATTTCACAGGACAAACATCAGATGTGGAAGTTGACATGATTTTTTTATTCAAAAAAGCAGACAGGAACTGTATCTATTCATACATGTATCCCCCGTGGTTAGTATGAACTGGCATGTAGTTGTTGCTCAATAAATGTTGATTATGTCAATAAAGAAGAGTTAGTTATGGGATTTTGTTTCAGTAGTATAAAACACACTTCTGTTTGAAGACAAAACTTCATTTTTCTGTTGAGGTTTAAAAGTTAGTACACTCTTATCTATTGTAGAATGCCCACCATAGATTAATTTTTTTTTCCTTTTCCTCTCTAGTGAAAGAAGTTTATAGTGAACAAACATCCCAGTTTGCCTTGTCTAGGACTAGAGCCCTTATGTAATTGTTAATAGTACCCTTTCAGAAATGTCACAGTTTAGGAAACAAATTAAACAAACTATATAGTCATCTAGAAAACTGCCATGAAATCAACCTCATATCTCTAGAGATTGTGCCCTGGGGACAATAATCCTCTGTGGGCTTCCTTGGAATCACTCGGAAAACTTCTTAGAGGATAAAACACCTTTGAGTTACTAAGATATCCTCGGAAGAGAGGTTGAACCATTGTTTTTAGTATGAGGAAATCAACTCTTTCAATGATTCCAAAGGAACGTGGGGAGCTGTAGTTGTGGGCCTGTAAGTAGCAAGAAGTCAACCCAGCACACCTGATACCTACTAACACCCTGAGAGGTACCTGTGTGGGAGTCAAACTTAGTGTTTACAGAAGTGTTGGACTCCCTCTAAGGACTCAGGGTCCTAGACAAGGTCTAGATCAGTCTAGAAGCATACAGTCAACCCAGGTACAACAAACACCACCTCTCCTGAGAGCAGTATTAAACAATGACATGATGTGAAGGTCAGAGGCAATGGGAGCTGATCAGCCTAATTTTCTTTCCTTGCTGGGAAGGGAAAGCCAGGTTCTTGCCTCTTCCTGGCTCCCTAGTGTTCTTGGAGACACAGAAGAAGCAAACAAAGCAAAAAGCGTTCAAGAGATTGCTTGAAAATAAAAGAAAGTGGCTTTAATTTAATACCCAGTGTGCAGAGGAATTCACTCAAGATGGACAAAAAGAATAGGGTCTAAATGAGAACCAATAATTTTAAGTAGTATTTTGAGAAGAGGACTTAAAGACAGATGGAATGTCTATACCTGGAGTTGTTCAAGTCCCATAGTGGCTTGCAGTAAAATAGACACATGATCTATTAGGGTCCCAAAGTTAGGCAATGACTAGGATCTTCCACTTCTAAATAATTCACCATAAATTAGCTCTAAGCTTGATAACAAAGACCAGAGGGCAGTCTTGTCTTTGTCCAGAAAGAAATCTGGGATGATGGAAAAATATTAATTCTTAGAAGTATAAGGACAATGACATGGTTTATAGAACTTAAAATTGTTGGTAGGACCATCTGAAACTGAGAAGTTTTCTCTACACTCAGAGGTATTATTAGAATGACTGGCAGAGAAATTAAGACTCTGAAGACCAAAAGCCAAACCTAACAATGCTATTGGACCTAAGTGCTTCTCTTATTAAATACTTATCATTCCAAGGAGATCTCTTTAGAAACACCAGGAAACTCAATGAAAAGAGTATAAAGAATGCATAGAAACCAAGAGCACTAGAAAATTTATAGAAAAGATACATGTGGGGTGCCTCGCTGGCTCAGTCTGTACCACATGTTACTCTTGATCTCAGGGTTGTGAGTTCAAGCCCCATGTTGGGTGTAGAGATTACATAAAAATAAAATATTTTTTAAAATATATATGTAAAAAAAGATTGATAAGAACAAAGAAAGAAAAAGAATGAAGAAAGACATGCAAAGTAAAATTATATAGGAGAACAAGGAAGATAGAACCAACAAGGTTCCCCAAACATGGTACATGCTTTGAGAAAACTGCTGGTATACTATTTTATGGGGAAACTCCTCAATACCAAAAGATAGTCCAGATTTGTGAATGTCTTTGGTCTGGAAAAATATAATGAGTGAGAATCTAGAAATAAGATCCTAAATGTAGTTAATTGCTTTCCTTGTAGGTACAAGGCCAGTATTTTTTTTTTAATATTTATTTATTTTAGAGAGAGAGTGGGTAGAAGGGCAGAGGGAGAGAGAGAATCTCAAGTAGACTCCAGAGTGCAGAGCCCAATGTGGGGCTCCATCCCACGACCCTGGGATCATGACCTGAACCAAATTCAAGAGTCAGACGCTGAATTGACTGAGTTACCCAGGTGCCCCCAAAGCCAGTATTTATATAGCCTAGTGTTTGCATTCATAATTAGGTAAAATGGGAGGTGGCACAGTGAATCACCCAAGTAAGCAGTCATGGGTCTGGTCAGAATGTATATTGAATTCTCTGATCACTAATTGAACAGCTCCACAAGATGGCACATGGAAATTTTCCATAGCATATAGTCTGGGCCAGGCCCTCACTTCCATGAAAGGTAAATTAATTTCTTTACAAAGATCTTGGAGCTTCAAAGGGAAAACTACAGATTGAATCTCAGCTCTCATCTCAATGAAAGCCGAAAAGGGTGAGTGGCTGCCAATTATGAAATACTTCCATTGTTGGCTATTTGGTGGCGAGGTGTCATTTTAAAAAACTGGTTTCACTGATAATTATGCAGCATAGGGGTTATGTTCTAACTTCTCTGAGATTTGGTCAGCGGTTTCCCAGGTTTGAAACAGAGGTAGGTTCTTTGCAAAACTATATTCTCCAGTCCCTACTCACCACATCAAGTTCTGATTTTGGAAATCTAAACTCTCAGTGAGGACATCATGATTGATCTAATTAGTAAATTGGATCCCTTTAAGAATTGTTTTGAGCAACACTTAATATGAAATGAATCATTTCTTTAGTAGCCAAGCAAAAGAGCTTGTAGCATTTCACTCTCCTTACCACCACCCCCCAATCCTATCAACTGATTGGGCTATTAAACACAGTTACGAAACATATTTGTGAGAACTAAACAAAGTCAAACACATAAAGGACATGTTAAGCATCCGGCAGGTACAAAAAAGTAACCCTGTGTTACAGAACAGAAGACAAAAAGAATAATTGTGAACTAATCCAAGTAAACAGGACGTGCTGTCATAATCAATTTAAAGTCAAACACAAGGATCTGTCAATCTGACTCAGGAAAGAAAACAAGGAAAAACTTCCCTCAGCCAGTACTCACTCAACAAGAGTGCCAGCGCTGGTAGATGCATGTCAAGAGAAGCTAGTGGGGTTTTGTGGTTGCACAGATCCTCATTCGTATTTCTCACCTTGTTAAGGCCTTGCCCTCTGACATGGGCAAGACATTCATTCATTCCACAAATATGTATTGATTCTACACTGAACCAGGTTCTAGCACACTGTATTTAATGCTTTCTCTTTTTTTCTATAAACTGAAGAATACTCTTGCTTGTGAGTAAAATAGGTGGAAATAATCTCTGATGCGACGAAATGACTCAGTTCTAGTTTATGTTTGATTAGTTGTTAAATATGTGACCATCAGCAAGTTAGATCCTTGGTTTTCTCATCTATAAAATGGCTTGTAAACAACTGCCCCATGTACTGCCAAGTATAAGCTCTTATAAAATTTTAAGCGATGATAAACAGTAGGCAAGTTGCTATGCTTTTCATCCAGAAGGGTGTGTTGGGCTTTTAAATGTCAGAGAAAATTTTGTTATAGAAAAGGATGGTTGGTAATTCCATCCTCCCCTTTGCTCTGCTACCCCACAATGGGCACTTGTCATACCTCCCCCTTCCCCTTGACAGTGATGGGCGCACAGTGGAAGCCAGCCCTATTAGGTCACATAATCAGAAAACTGTAAGAACCACAGTCTAAAGCTGTGGTAGCCGTGTCCCCACTATGCAGAGAATGGTGGGTTACAGAATTCAGCCAATATTCTGCTTGTCAAGCAGAGATGAGAGACAAAGGGAGTTCTGATGGAATGGAAACTACTAGTCTTCTGGAGAGCTCTCAAGGCACATCTTTCGGTTCTAATAAATCTTTTTTTGTGTAAGCTAATTTGCATTGGTTTCTGTCACCAATGCAATGGCTGACCCATAGAAAAAGGCAGAGAAACTCACATTTTCTTTGTGCTTGCATTAAATGCTACCTTTAAGAATGCATGGGACTGTGAAAGTGGTCAGAACTCTTTTCTAAGGGACATTCAAAGCCACAGTATCTGGCTTTGGTAGAGAAGGGATTCATGTTGATTTGTGGACAGGGCAGTGGGCCTGAAGTTCTCTGGCTTGGGTCTGAGCTCAGGTCCCCAGAGCTATGCCATCCTGACCTTTAAGCCACAATTAAGGTATTAGATGCATAAACAGGATGTTAATCCTGGAGATGCAACCAGGTGAGTTTTTGACTTCAAGCCATTCATATAGCTTCTCCAGGGCTGGTTTGCATTACAAAATAAGGGTCTCACATTGCAAAGTGCTGTAATTCTTGAAGCTCTCATAAAAATTTGTTTTAAACATACTAAAAAATTGACTATAAGAAATGCTATGAGAAGTGTGGATGGGGAAAGATTTAGATGAAAATAGTCTATTAGGATTATGTTTCTTTTAAATAATATTTATAGTATCAATAATAACTAAAACCTACAGCATTATGAGATGACAGGCATTGTTCTAAATGTTAACTCATTTAATCCTCACATCAACTCTATGAAATAGATACTATTATTATCCCCAGTTCATAGCTGAAGAAACCAGGCACAGAGAAGTTGAATAACTTGCCCGAGGCTACACAATTAGCATGTCAGAAATAAAAACCTAACTCATGCAATTAGCACCCAAAATTCAAGCTCTTAATAACTATGCTATGTATCCATTGTTAAGTGTGCCCACCTCTCTGCCTGACACAAAGGAAAATTCAACAAGTGCTCATTAACTCCTAGCAGATGAATCAAGTAACCTTTGTAAAGGTCATTTTTTTTCAAAGTCACTGGGACTGTAGTGGCGGTACCTGTCCATGAGATAAGATAGCCTTGGTCATATTTTGCAGCCATAGTCCCAAGTGAACGCTCCTTTTTGTCATGTTCCCACCAGAGTTCTTAGAGCATTATGCGCAAAGGCTAATTAATTTTTGTTAAAGGTAGGACAATCTATGTGTGTATTTCCTTGGAAAGTGGATTACGCTAAACACACTGGCTTTTGACAAGCAGTCCTACCTCATGTTGATGGGTAAAATCAGGACATAAACTCTTAAGAGACAAAGAAGAGCAGAGAAAAAGAATATGGTCATCAAGAACACTCATTTGTCTTCTCTCCCATTTGTTAAACGAAGGCACTATTTTCTCTCATCAGAGACCTACATAAAAAGTCCTTTACATTACGACTTTCTCAGCTCCCAGTTGGCAGAAATGACTTCTATAACTAGTCTACAATTTGGACGGTATCCTCATAATAAAATTTACTGAAGAAAACGTATTAGATCAGAGTAAACTTTGATAAGTGACCTATCCCTTTAAACTAGCATCAGATTTTCCTACATTAACTTTACAGTAAAGAATTCTATTGCTAGACTCACACTCAGTGGTTTAATAAAACCACTTCCTCATCAGAATGCCGAGATAAAGTTTATTAGTCCATACCAGCAGAGCTTATCTAAGCAATGGAAAAGACCATTGTAATTATTATCTACGGTGTGGTTTTACGAAACAGCTGAAGTTTAGTAATTTGTACTTTTATTGTACAACAGCTTCAAGGATCTAAGGAACAAAATGGCTTAAAGTTTAATTCAAACTCAAACTATGACAATTACCAAACCAGGGTTTGGAAAATTTGGATTATAAGGACAACCAAGAGCTCTCATGTGATCAGAACAATAGCTGTGGAAAAAAACTATTAGATCACTGCATCTACTGATCCCCCTGCTGGTTCTAGAGAAGCAATTAGAGTCTCCCTTGCTCTGGTGTGGCTCTGCGGAGTGCAGAGGGACAGCTTTAACTCCTTGTGGTGCAGCCAGGTTTGCAGTGGGGAGCACTGGGGCACTGCCCATCCAGGCAGCGGGGACAGGGTGGCGGTAGGAGGGAGGAAACTCGACCCAAGCTAAATCCTGGACTCAGTTTGTGTCTGTGCTCCAACGTGAATCTTAAACAGGATACGCCTGGACTTATTTTGCAGAACTTTCCCACATGTGATAAATGCAGCCGCAGGAGCAACACCTCACCAAGCTCTGAGAAGACACAAACACTCCAAACAGGGGACAGCCTATTGAGTTCAGCCCGTGGAAAAAGCCCTGCCTGTTGGAGCTCAGAAGTCTCTCCAGCTGCAGCAGGGTACAGGTTCAAGTCTTTACTTGTCGGATGACTTCTGAATTACTAGCAGAAGCTGTGCAACTGTCGTGCCCGCAAGGCTCTCTAGATGGAGATACAGCTTGTCTTGAGGGCTGTGCTAGAGGTTTCAGGGAGCCCCTACAGTGACAATAACCCCACGTCAAGAAGAGGTTGTGCGAGCCAGAAAATGAGAGTTTGACGTCATCAAAATTATTTACCCTTACTCTCCTGCCCAGAAAATGAACTAATAAAAACTGAATTGAAAAGGTGACTCCTTTCTGCCCCTTCTGACAGTTTGAACAGAGGAGAGGGATCCAGAGATGTTAGACTGGAAATAAATTTCTGACCTTGGGCCCCAAATTAGATGGCTTCAAAACCATTCCATTTCAAATACTGTAGCAGAAATGTGTGGGAGGGATCTCTGGATTTTGAGGGGTGAGATGAGTGGGGGTCCCTGTGGGGCCACACACTCTTTTGAAACAGTGTTCATAGCTAATACCGTAGCCAGGCTCCAAGATGGCCCCTGACGATCTCTGTCTCCCGGTATTCACACACTAGACTAGTTCACTGACACTTTGTTCCAAAATTGCAACAACAGAATATGGCACAAGTACTGGGATGTCATTTCTGAGATTAGGTTTTAAGAGACTGTGGCTTCCCTTGGGGTTTTCCCCACCCGCCAGCAGCCTTATGAAGAGGTTCACATGACCAGAACTCGATGGCCTACCAACAGCCAGTGAGGAACTGAGATCCACCAACCACTCCGTGAGCGAGCTTGGAAGCAGACTCGCCAACCCCAGTCCAGCCATGGCATGACACAGCCCCAGCGAACTGCTTGGCAGCATTATCATCAAAGACTCAGAGCCAAAACCACCCAGTTAAGCTACACCTGGATTCCAAAGTAAGTTGCCACATTTCAAGGTAACTTTGTTAGTCGGCAACAGGTAACTACACAGAGCCTATATTCCTTCTCATAGTAGATAGTCTACGAAACTCTCTTGACTATAGGCATGAAAGTGGCAACTGGGGACACAGATAGCTAATGAAGCATCCAGTTGGATTTTCAGTGGCCCTTGATTTAAATTTTTCTGTCCAGCTACCCCAGAACCAAAACCATCTTCCTTGCCTCCTGAGGAAAACTGCATGGTCCTTTCCTAGTTTGACTACTTCTAATTTTAGTTGAAACTGAGCTGTGTTCATCTAGTTTGCTTTAAGCTGGTCCCTCTGCTGACTGAGATGTTTCCATTCCATGTCCATTTATTCATTCATTCAACAACAGTTTAATGAGTGCCACTACTTTAGGTGCTGGGGCTCTAGCAGTGAACAAAACTAATAAGGCCCTTAGCCTCAAGAGCTTACACCTAGTATCCTCTCCTGATAAGCTCTATCTCCCTGACTACAAAGCTGTCCTTCTGACCTTTCCTACCAGCTACCTGGGCCTTGAATCTCCATCTAAACTCTTGCTTAGGGGGACCCAGGACTTGACAGCCTTTCAATGGGAGCCTAAAAGACACATTTCCTCTATAAGACGTAGCATTTGTAATGACTCCTAACAATTATTGGTAGTCATTTATCCCATAATTGACAACTGCCAAACACACAGTTATGGGCACATTTATTGGAGGTAGGCATTTGACACTCCTACCTCGCTTCCTTACTGCTAATGCATATGTTCCTCACCCTTCACAGCAAGTCTTAATAAATTATACTTTATTAGTTGATAGACATTCTGATGTGACATATCCTGCCTGGTACCCACTTGGACTTGGACCATGCAGATGGGTAAGATCCAAGCAATTCACTTACATAAAAATTGGCTGAGAGTGTCTCAAATGCATTACATACCTGAGGTGACTTTTCTGCCCTCCTTGGTTCATCTTTATTCTTGCACAAAGTCTAGGTGAGAGGAAAACCCATGTTTCCTAGGTCACTGCAGCCAGAAAAATAAATGTTGTGAAAGAAATTATCACAAAACAGTATTTCCTGACTCTGCCCCAATCAGCGTCAGTTCCTCCCAAGAAGTACAAAAATTCTCAAAAACTGCTTTTTCTGTGTTCCACAAGAAACTTCTCTTCTCCTGTCCTATATTCACGCCCACTGTGGACACCAAAGTTCGTGGCCACAGCTGATGCCCGTTAAAGGCCCAAGGCCCCATCCTGAGGCTACACAACCCTGAGCCAAAGCTCCATCTCCTGAATCTGCTAGGCCCTCGTCTGACAAAGCTGCTGAAACTATTACACAAGAAACAGGGATTAATCTGAGTGTTAGGGATTAATTTGAGGGGGTGGCCACAGTGTCACCCCTTTTCTCAAGTACTGGTTACCTTTTCTTTCTGTAAATGAAATTTTGCTCAGCATACTCATAAACACGGCATATTCCCTACCTCCTTTTTGCAAATTTTTCAGACTTGTTCCCACGGGCCTGAATGCTGGGTGAGCTTAGTTGAGGCTTCAGCTAAACCCCTGATTTAAGGGTATCCGAGGAAAACCAGTTTGGGGCCCAGATTAACCGGTGTGCTTCCAGGATAACAGTTATTTGTGAAAGTCACCAGAGAGCCTGGAAAACCTCAACTTGAAAAAGCTTACAGACCAAAAACTGGATTCATTCATTAATCCCACTTAAACTTACTGACAAAAACCTATTTCCTACCTTCAACATTTTCATTTCTGTCATTAAGTTTTTAAATCAGAGATAAAGGGTTTTATCACCTTATTCAGTAGACTAATTTTTAGAAAGCCTCTGAAAAATACGATGACAAGTTCTACCCATTATAAAGAGGAGAACCTTTGTTTTAGACAAACTGGTTTTTTTAGTTGTTAGGAATGAAACTATTAAGTTGATGTTTAGCTGTGATTTTAAAACAACATATAGTTTCTTTTCTGTGATTCAGAGATTAAAGAGGGTTTGTGGGGTTTTTTTAAGATTTTATTTATTTTTTTGAAAGAGAGAAAAGCAGACTCCCTGCTGAGCAGAGAGCCCAATAAGGGGCTGGATCCCAGAACCCTGGGATCAGGACCTGAGCCCCTGAGCTGAAGGCAGACACTTCACGGACTGAGCCACCCAGGCGCCCCTGAGATTAAAGAGGGTTTTAATGAAACAGGTAAAACTGCAAATTCAAGCTACATTCACAGCTTTTTCTTTTACCCTGCTTCCTCATTACTGGCCTGTGTTCTATTTATTTCCCTAAGGTTACATTTTATAAGACATATTTGTTTTTCATAAAAGATACATGTTGAATTAAATATACTTCAAGATAAATTCATTAAGACAGTAAAAATATATAACCCAATGCTATGAAAAAGAAAATTATGGGAGTAGGTAGATTCAGAATCAAAGTGACCGTGGTATTTTAACTAGCCAACCCCCCCCCCAAAAAACAAAAAATAAAACCACAAAAACAAACCCCATAAAAACCAGACATATATATTGGCACTGTATTAAGCAACAAATGGAATAGTAGATGGACAATTTTGCATTTTCTTTGCCCTTACCAAGGACCATTTGTAATTTGCATGCTAAATTGATGTAAAAGATTTTTTTTTTTAAAGTAATCCTTATAGGCTCAGAACATTTCCCGACCAATGAACATACACGCTCATTTTAGATAATGAATTAATAAATATATCTGGAAGTATCAGAAAGTAGAAATAACAAATCTTGAAAAAAATGAATTAAAAGGTTGCCAAACATTTATATTGATAATTTCAGACTGGGGGAAGGGTAATTGTTTTCTTCTTTATACTTTTTTTCGTACTACATGATTTTCTATAAAAAACATTTTACATTAGGAGAAAAGTTTAAAGAGAAGGAGGAGAAGGAATAGGAACACACCTGCCCAGCCCCACTTGTACATTTGTGCCTTTCCTTTGGTAGAACACTGCACTAACTAGCCAATTGGAAACTGGTCCGCTTAAGCTCTACTTATTCAGGTGTTGATCCTGCATGCTCCATGAGAGTATGTAGAATGGTACACACCTATAGGAGCCAGGCTAACCAAGCAGACTGTTCTCTTGTTTTTGTATATTAACAAGCAACAGATGATTATTGTCCCTTTTCAAACAGAAGATGGCAGTCATCTTTAGAATGTAGCAAGTGAAGTGTGGCTTCAAGCCTGACTACCTTTAAGGGGAGAAGGTCAAAATGCCAGGATGGACTATGGTAAAAGGAGAGCAATATTCAAAGGCAGCAAGTATCTTCTCCAGAATTTTGGATGTTGTGGTAGGCTTTTCTGTGCATAAAGATCTATGTATTGCCTTTTAGAACACTTCCATTTTTATATTATATTCTATCTATAAGCTATGAGTTCAGAATACAGCCTCATGGCTCACAAGTCTTATTTCCCTGCCTCCAAGCAGAAAGGTAAAAATGGAGCCATTAAATGCCTCTGAAAAGAAAAAAAAATCTGTATGTACAGGCATGTTCAATATAAATATAAATAGCAGGATATCAGACTAGAGAAGGTATAAGATTATTCCAGTGGTATCCGGACATTAATGAAAGCCAATTTGCAATTAGGTGATTAACATAAGAGCCAGTGGTAACAAGCAATGTGTTCTTATTCCAAACATCTTTGCTACAAATTGCTGCTAAAAGCTTCTCCCTGCATTTTCTTTGTCTTTCCAAGGCATGGTGATGATATAAGGTAATTCACAGTAACTGCAGAATGCAGCATGTCATTTCATGCAGGCCGTTCAGTAACTATGTCAGGTAACCACACAGCAAACTCTTTTAATTACAAGATGTAACAACTCGTATTACCCTGCTTCAGGCTCTCCAGTTAACCTTGAACTAAAGGTTCATGCTTAAAGTTTTCATGTATCCCCAGGTGTGCTCTGCCAAGCTGCCAGGGCTGCAATGACTCTGGTCATGGGCTCCTGGAGCTTCAGACACACGGGGATGCTCCCTAAACTCTCTGTGCTGGGGACCGCAGGCTTGGCTGCAAATGCTGCTCGGATCCACCTGGTCCTGCTTATCAACACTCGGCAAATTCTGCTACTCGTGGACTCCATGAAGCAAGCAAAAATTTAATTGTTGATGACTCAGCCCCCACTGAGAAATAAACTAAGCAGAGCTTCCCTTAACAGCTCATTGAAGCAAATACATGCATACCTACATATATTCATTGTCAGTAATATTGAGTTTGGGATTGCTCCCCCCTAGCATTCTTTTGGATTTTTTCCTCATTGGAGAATGGTGACTCATTTAGCCGCTTGTGGCTAGGAATACTGCATCTGCTGCATTTAGCTACTGGGAATCGTACACCCGCTACTGTCTTACTTGTGCCCTCTTCCCCCCCCCACCCCCCGCATCATCTTAGTTACATGTTATCTGCTGAGAATCCTCTATTTCGGGGCTGTTTCATTTCCTACCTTAGTATGTGCCAAGGCTGTTATTTCCTTTCGCAAGGCTGACATGCTAATTCGCGGTGCATATTCAGTCTCTTTGCTGGTAACTACTCCAAATTCAATTTCCAAATACACATAATGAATTGTATTTATAGATCTTGCTATTGCTAATTTGCTGGAGAACACATACCGAAACTTAAAGAGAGATATTCTCCAGAGCCCTCTAAAATACCTGCCTCTGTGAAAAGACTGCCCTCAGGCGCTCTGGCCTTTGACAGTGTGAGAATGACCGCCTTTGGGGCTGGACTGTACTATGGGGGAGAAACTAGATCCTATTGTGCAGAAATGGATCACCTCATTGAGAGCTTTCTGGAGCTACAACTATCAGAGGCCTGTTACTTAACTATTTCATGACCACATACATGTAGGCCACCACGGTTATGTGTAAAGGAAGCTTCCTTTTTTGTTCGTTTGTTTCCTTTCTTTCCATGGGGCTTAGGGGTACAGGCAGTGATAGTATAATTGGAACGTTTTGATCCGCATTAGGAAAGTTTTATTTTGTCCAAAAACCGCATTCTAAAAGCTAAAATATGTCGTATTGCAGAGAGGTAACAATCTGGTTTTCTTGACTCAAAAAGTCTCAATATTTCTTGTTTTCATACATCCTGATAGGTGACAATATCCTGCCTTGGAGTCCTGAGTTAAAGAGACATCCCAACACACATGTCCTAATCTACTTCTCCTTCAGCACCAAATTCTTCCCAATGGGGCCCTTCTCCCAACTTCCTGTCTTGTCTCAATACTCTCCTGGCCTGAACTTAGAAAGTTTTCCTTGACTCCTACACACATGCCCCCCACACATTATCAGGTAGCAAAATGCCGTATTTTTCGAACCATAAGACAGGAAAGATATATTCCGTTTTTTAAATAACCTGGTGTAAATTATATATTTACTCACAAAACCACAGGGATTTCTTTGTTTTGGCCATAATTATTTAACATCAGCAAAATAACTTATTATCTCGGGATTATTAAAACATTCCACTGGCTTTTGATGGCATCAGAAGAATTCCTGAAACACGAATTGTAGATCTGACTTAAATTTAAAATGTCCATCACGTAATTGACCTTGGCTATGGGTACAGTGACAAAGAGCTGCAACTGAAAGCAGTAAAATTTTATAGATCTGCTCATTTGCTCATTTGGTGCTTCTTATCACAACCAGGACAATAATGTGACTTTGAGCCCTAGATGATTATCAACTGTTCGTTACAATGTGAATGCGTTATAATGGGGAAAATAATAACCTCAGATGGAACATTTTTTCTTTGTTTAGTTAAATCCAGTTTGCTTCATTAACGAAATCTTTGGAATTATGGAATCACAGTTGGTAGAAACACTGGGAATCACCAGTGTTGCTGACCTACAGAATAGCTCTTGTGTCCATCACAAGTCCAACTGCAGTTGCCCTTGTGACTTCCTTGCCTTTTACTTGGCTGTTGTGGAAGACTTCTAACAAGGCTTCCATCCTTTTGCCCCTCTTGGTTGTATACACTTCTACTCAATCTTGATTAAAAATTTTCAAAAACATCTCTATTAAACATCCTAAGTATAAAATTCCTTGCCCTGGCATTTAAGGCCTCTAACTGCAACTCGCATGCTGAGCCTTAAGTCCCATTACCGCCTAACAAAATGTGTCAGTGAAGATGTCCTGCTTCCCACTATGAATCATAGCGGTTACGCATCATCTTCTGTGCTGCCGACCCCATAGGTTCAAATCCTGACTCTGCTGTTCATTAGCTATGATGGCAAGCAAGTTCTTAAACCTCTCTGAACCTTATCTCCTCATTGGCAAAATTAAGAAAGCTCAAAACACTAGGTACTTTATTATTATTTAAAGTGCCCTTCAGTTCTTGCCTCTCCAATATGCTCATCTCTTTCTCTGGGAGAAAGTTTCTCTATTCTTTTTCAACCTTTGTAGGGCAATGATTCTCCAAGCACTGCCTCTGAACAAGAGGTATGAGAATCACCTGGAAACTTGTTAGAAATGCAGATTTTCAGGCCCCACCTCAGACCTCCTGCATCGAAAATGTTGAGTGTAGTGCCTAGCAATCTGTATTTTAACACATCCTCCAGATAATCCTGATGCACAGTAAACTCGGAGAATCCAGATGTTTATCAGGTGCAAGCACCTCAGTTTTTCCTTATCCCTCCCAGGGAGCCTGACCTCTTCTGCCATTCACACCCTGAGAGCACTTTGTACTCTCCCTTAGCCTTTACCTTCTTTGCGTTGTATTAACCAAATGTGTATGTTCACCTTATTTTCCCCCTTAATCTTGCCAAGTTGCAAACTTTTTACCAGGAGGAATTTTGCTCCCTAATCTTCAAATAGGAAGCAGGGCTTAACAAAGTTTCTTTCAAATATTTGTTTGGCTGAATTGATTCAAATTATCTTAGAGCTCAAGGTATTAGAGACTGAATGAAGAACTAGAAATAGAAGGAAAACGTTCTGTTTAATAACTATTAAGAAGTTCCCTGCTGGAAAACAGAGCAGCAACACGGATTAAATGCTTCACGTTCTTACTGGAAGCAGAGGTTCAAGATAGGCAGAGGAGTAAAACTTCTAACATTGCAGTCACTTCCTCATTCTTTGATTCTGTGGTGTGAGCCACTTTTTAAACATAATTTTCTAGACAGATGATGATGAGTTGGCGTATGTAATATCAAGGATTGAGGCAAAATGAATGTGCAAGGCTGATGTTTCTAGGTAAGTGCTTTCTATTTTATCTGCCTATAAAAGGCATATATAGTATTATTTGTGTTTCCCATTTTGCTTAAGTAACTTTGAACTTGGGAATGAAGCCAAGGTTGGCCTACTGAATGACAAATCCAGTTAAAACAACACAGAGTCGGGGTGCCTGGGTGGCTCAGTTGTTAAGCGTCTGCCCTCGGCTCAGGGCGTGATCCCAGGTCCTAGGATGGAGCCCCGCATCAGGCTCCCTGCTCCGCTGAGAGACTGCTTCTTCCTCTCCCACTCCCCCTGCTTGTGTTCCCTCTCTCGCTGGCTGTCTCTCTCTCTCTCTGTCAAATAAATAAATAAATAAAATCTTTAAAAAACAACAACAACAATGCAGAGTCTCTCTACTTTCTGAGTGCGTGGAGTTGTGGAGTCTGTCATGTACAAAAGGAAAGAAAGAGTCCTGTTTGTTAATAACATCAGTGATTCATTAGTACCAATAAGCAATTTTTAAAAAGAAGAAGAAACTAGTAGCTAACTAGACTTTTTCAAATTATGTGTGCAGAGTTGTATACACATATATTAATGAGATAATTATGAACAAAAACACTCTTTGATTGATTGGATACGAGATATCCTCTAAGTGATAGCTGGGGAGTCATTGAGCACAGTCTAATTTTCAAGCAGTTTATAAGTTAGTGTGACTTTTAAAGAATGTAAAAGGAACCCATTGCTATTGGTGAAAACTTGATTTCTTTTGATCTAGTGCTTTTAGCTATATTAGTTACTTTCCTTGGAGGCACCCGTAAGTTCTCCACAACTTTAACAAATTGATACACAGCCTGAACTACGTAATCGAAAGCAGTGGTAACCACCATTCTAACTGGATCTAGGAGATTGTTGGTTTTCTCCCCTTCAACGGAGATTCCTGTGCTGCTGCCCTGTCACATGGGAGGAAGAGCCTATCTGAGACGAAATGCGGGTCTCTCCCATTTTTTAAACTTCTTCACCACCTTAGTACTTAACTTTGTTCACTCATTATTTGAGAAAAAAACAATAGCTACTTTAAATGCTAAAGAGGTGGTTGAGTTGCAGATAAAGCCTATGCAACATGACTTTTAACAGGTATTTTTCTTTTTTCTTTTTTTAGAGTTATTTATTTTACAGAGAAACAGACTGCAAGTACAGGTGGGGGGGAGGGGCAGCGGGAGAGACTCTTCAAGCAAACTCCCCGCTAAACACGGAGCCCGTATGTGAGCCTCCATCCCATGACCCATGAGATCGTGACCCTGAGCTGAAACCAAGATTTGGATGCTCAACCAACTGAGCCACCCAGGCACTACAACTTTTTCTTTTTTTCTTTTTTTTTTTCTTTTTTCCTATTTCTGAGGTCCTCAGCTTTAGATATTATTTTAAAAGGGTCTAGAAAGAGCTCTTGGAAAAATTCTCAGAGACACCTAAATTGTTCGGGGCCGGCTCTATCTGCAGTGGCTGGTTATGCATCAAGATGAGAGCAGAGATTTCAGTGAAGCCCTACTCCCGAGTCACAGACTGAATAATCAGCACGCAAAACTCTATTCACCTGCTAGGAAAAGCCAAACAAAATCAATGATTCCAGAATCCTTACCTTCAGTATAGGTAGACTCAGTTTTCTCCCCAAGAAAGGTGGGGGGGAGGAGGGGAAGAAGGAAGGAGGACCATGAAATAACATGAGAGAAAGAACACGACAGAAAATGCAAACTCTGTTGGAAAGATCTAAGAAGAAATAGAGATGATAAAAGCAGAGACGAACCTTAAAAACATCGTGGTGAGTTAAATGAGCCAGACACAACAGGGGAAATATTGCAGGATTCCACTGAATATCTACAAGTACCTAGAATTGGCAAATGCGTAAAGACAGAAAGTAGGATGGGTGTTACTGGGGACTGTTGGGAGAGGAGAATAGGAAGTTAGCGTTTAATGGGCACTGGGTTTCTTTGGAATGATGAAAAAGTTGGGGGAATGGATATTGGTATGGTAGCACAACACTGTAAATGTACTTAATGCCACTTAATTATACACTTGAAATTGGTTACAAGGGTAAACTTTGCTATGTACATTTTACCACAGTAAAAAATATATATATATAATGAAAACAAGCAAATGCAAAAAGCAAGCTGGGACACCGTGAGACACAAAGTGATGCTAACATGTCAGGAGCCTGAAGAAAAGAAAAAAGAATTTTCAGAATGAATAAAAGAAATTAAACTAAATTCTCATCTGTAAGGATTCTATCATGTTTTCCATAGAGGAAAAAATAACAGAAGATCAATAGAAAAGAAAACACTTAGGACTGAGTAGTGCTATTTCTGAGATGGAGGTGAGATAAGTACAACAGATTATAATAATATCTTGTCTATTTACGATGATTTTACTAAAGTTAATGTATTCCTTAGACTATCACCCTTACTTGTGAAGAGGAAGAACAAGGAAGAGCGAGCCCATCCCTGATAAACAGCTAGCTGGAGAGGAAGAGAGCCTTTACCCCCAAGTCCAGAGATACTGGCTTGAAGCACAATTGGTGAAGTTGTATTTAAAGTCCAATAAAGAAAGGAAATAAAGGACGAAATTAGAAAATCTGGCCTGTAAGTTTTGCCCAACACTTGACAGATTCAGTCACTTGAGAATTCACACATTTTAAGACACATTTTAAGCGCTCATCGTCTCGCAAGAAAAAGTGATTGGTAGGCATGCTCCGGGATTATAGAAAAGGGTTCACTTTGTTAATAAATATAATTTGCTATAAACATACCTCTACTGCATATATGAACGCAGCAGTTCTTCAAGGGTGACCACCAGACCAGCAGCCACGGCATCTCCAGGGGACCTTCGGAGAGGCTGATTCCGGAGCTCCACCCCGGAAGGACTATATCGGAAACCCTGGGAGTGGGGCTAGCAGTCTCCGCTGTGATAAACTCTACAGGTGATTCCAATGCTAGACTGTGCGAATCACCGCTTTAGGAAAGAACTGGAGCAGAGGTAGTTAGGAGGCCTACAGGTGGTGGTTAACCCGACTGAGCTGACCTGAGGGAAGACCTTGGGCAGGTCTCTTATAGGAGGCAGCTGCTCTGGAAAGTGGGAGAAGCCGTGGGGGGAGTATTTTCTTTTCCTTTTCCTGGAGGGTTTCTTACTTGCTGCAGGGGAACTAGGTGTTTGCTGCTACTGTTAGGAAAGCAAGCCTGTCATTGTGCTGGACAGTGATTCTGCTGCTAAGACAGCACAAAGGCTCTTCTAATTTCAGAATACCTGCCTCTTCTTTTCCCCTGCATATTTCTCCCTATTAGAAATGTGTCTGCAATTTATTATGTAGATTTCTTCTAATCCTTCTGAATGTATATTCATAGCTCATGATTGTCCAGGAGAGTTTTTAAGTTAGACCCACTTGTTATGACTATCCAAGAATTTCTACATCACAATGGCTTATTTGGAGATTTAAGGAGTCTCATTAGATGTGTGGGATTTTTTTTTGCTTGGTATATGTGTATGTTTGTTTGTTGTCTTTGCTCTTTTTTCTGTCATGGAATGTCTGGAACCAAAGACCATATTAAGCTGATAATAAAGCCCTCTCTCTATATTTAGGCTAAAGTTATAAAAACCCTCTTAACTTCAAATCCTGTCAAGTGATACTATTTTTTAAGTCCATGCACATATATTTCTTTTATAATATCTTTAATGAACATTAGCATTTTTTCTATGTGTCAAAAGCATTCTCTCTTTTCTCAAACTGGACTGAGAGTTAACTTCGTTCCACATCCTTAAGACTGCAGCCTGCCCCTCACCCCTGCTGCCTGCCTCCTTCCCAGGTGTGCAGGCAGCATTCAGAAAGAACGAGATCCAGCTCTCTGTTGGTTCAGGGCCTATTTCCCAATGCATTATACATCCCACCTCAGTTCCTAATCTCCTGACCTATGGAATAGCCTCTTCTCTGGAGCCTGACATGAATTTCCAAACTGACATTACTTTGGTAATGTAGGGGAGGAAAAATTCTCCTCTACCCCTTTAGGGTCTCTGGCTGGGCTTAACAATTAAATGGATATAAGGCAGATTAACAGGAGAAAAGCATGCAAGTTTTTTGCTTTTGTTTTTGTTTCTTTTTATGTTCAGTTAGCCAACATAGAGTACATCATTAGTTTTTGATGTAGTGTTCAACAATTCTTTAGTTGCGTATAACACCCAGTGCTCATCACAACATGTGCCCTCCTTAAAACCCATCACCCGGTTACCCCATCCCCCCACCCCCTCCCTTCTGTAACCCTCAGTTTGGTTCCCGGAATCCAGAGTCTCTCATGCTTTGTCTCCTTTCTGATTTCTTCCCATTCAGTTTTCTCTCCCTTCCCCTGTGCGCATGAGGGGGCAGGGGGAGGGGATTGGTGGACTTCACGAGAGAATGAAAACCTGAAGAAATGACTGGAGCAGAAAGCATTTATACCTTTTTGACAAGGAAATGATAACTTGTGGAAAATAATAAGATGAAGAGGTCTGAGCTGGAGGCAGTAAACATGGGAAATACAAGGAGATACATGGAGAGGCAGAACTAGAACATGAGGTTATCTGAGTACATTTGTTTGCACAGCTCCATTTCAGCATCAATTCCCAGGCTCTGTCCATAAGAATAAGTTCTTTTGTTCCTGGTACAGGGAGGGTATCTTTTTCATGGCCTGTTTTTAGGTAAAAAAAGGCTAAGTTGGTTAAGTGTCTGCCTTTGGTTCGGGTCACGATCCCAGGGTTCTAGGATCAGCCCTGTGTTGGGCTCCCAACTCAGCCAGGAGTCTGCTTCTTCCTCTCCCTCTGCCTCTCCCCCCTGCTCATGTGCTCTCTTGCTCCCTCTCAAATAGATTTTTAAAAATCTTTAAAGGAAGGAAGGAAGGAAGGAAGGAAGGAAGGAAGGAAGGAAGGAAGGAAGGACAGGCAGGCTAAGTCAGAGAGTTCTTCCTGTATCTGCTGTTTTCAGGTGATTTCAGCTCAAAATAATCAAGATTCCAAAATGGCATATTTGGGGGTAGCATATCCTAAACTCCGTCAGGTACTAACGTCTTGCCATAGTTTGCACTGGTCCCTTGCATTATGTCTATTTCTGGAAGTTTTTGGTAACAACTGCAAAGGAACAGCCCATCAAGCTATTATTTCTACCAGTCTTCCCAAAGAGAACTGCATCTGAAATCATTTTTTGAGTCACACCATTAAAAAAAAAAATGGTTAAATGGAGGTTTTCAATGTAGTTTAAGTGACAGCCCCTCCAAAAATAAAAACACAGATATTGACTCTATGCTCATACCTGCTGCTGGCTAAACTCTGAATGCCCGGCTGCCCATCTGAGAATTTCTGATTGTGGAATTTATTCTTAATGCAAAGGTACTGTGCACAACACTTTTAATTAGACCTTTTATTAAGGCATGGAGCATTACTGAGCCAATGAAATTTAGAAGGGAGGATACATCATTTCCTAAAACTTTGGTAGAAAAGGACGTCATTTTTTAATAAGTCATAGACTTATTAATTGACAAAATATGCATTGACTCTTAGAGTCAGGGTTTCAAGGAAATAAGGTAGCCTGAATAAAGAGGATTAGCTGGTGAGCCAAACGGAAAATTTAATGCACTTTTTTCTCCTTCCTATTTTATTTTAGCTTGACCTCCTTGGAATTGATGTTTGTGGAAGAACCAGGGGTTTTACATGCAACAGCAACATTTTTATGTCCCTATTACCAAGTACAGGAGCCAACACTCTGGCTCTGCGTACCACTAAATGCGCCAACATTTGTGAATTGTTCTGTTCAATTCAAAAGTAATACTAATAAAAACAAGAACAACAATAATAATGACGTACAATGCTAGGCTAAGCTACAGTAATAAAAAAAAACAACAAATCATAATGCCTTAACACAATCAACTTTTAGATCATGTTCACATGAAGTCCAATACAGTCCAGAAGTTCTGTGAAGTTCTCCTTTGATAGCGACTTGGGGATCCAGGTTCCTTGCATATTCTAGCTACACCATCATCAACGGTGCTGCTATGGAGGTAGAAGGAGTTGCAGAAAACATACTGGCTTTTAACTGTCTTGGCCCATAAAATGCTGCTTCTCCCCTTCCATTTCATTGGTCAGACATGGTCACGTGATGTCAACCTTACAGCAAGGTAGGCTGGGAAGCATAGAAGGACTCAAGAATATTTGGTGAGCCCTTCCCACAGGTAGTGATGATTTATTGACCAATGCTATCTATAGTCCAAGCACTGTGCAGGTTAATTTATATGTGTTACGTGAGATCCTCAAAACAACCTTTCAAGATCTGCGTTATTAATTTCATTTTATAAACAACTAAACCAAGGCTCACAAAAATTAATCACTTGCATTACCTCAGATTCTCACAGAAACCTTTAAAGGTATGGATTCTTAACTCCAGTTTATGAGTGACACTCATAAACATAAAGGACTTTTCCAAAAGCTGAATGGTGAAAGTGGGATTTGAACCCTGAAAACAGGCCCATCTCCTTGCTTCTCCACATGATGTGTACGAAGTGTAATGCTAGACTCTGGGAATACCAGTAACAAAAGGAGATACTGGGACCGGGAGAGAGAGAGGTCTACTCCTGCTACCATGATCGCAGATAACTGCCCTCCACACTGAGCTCTGGACCGGAGATATAAAGAACAGTATTTTCAAAAGCAAAAAGCTCAGGCACTTGGCCAGATTCAGGTTTTCTTTGAAGTTAATAGCATATACAGTTCAGAATCCTCACTTTCATAGGTACCTTCCAAGGCTCTGGGAGGGACCCCAGCAATGTGCTCAGAGGATTTTGTATTTCTGTAAAATTTAAAAAGGTGACATCTTCTAACAGTAATTAGTTAAGACCATTGTCTATTTCCACTCCTATGTCCCAACAGTCACTTAACTTTTCATGGCGGTGGTGGTAACTTGCCCGTAGGCATGTTTAACCTCCAATTAAGGAGAAATTGAATAGAGTATAAATACATCTACTTTGGCCTCAATGAGATATATTCATGGATTCACAACCACTTCCATGTATAAATATTATTGCAAGCCATCCCCATGTAAGAAATGGCTTTCAGGAATATTTCTAATGCTTCCTGTGCTCACTGGCATCACAACGCAGATGTACAGAGCTAGAGGTTGCATTGTGACATAATGTGTCCTCGGGCACCTGGCAAAAGAATCATGTGGGTGAAGAAGGAAACAGAGGCAGGGCTAATCTTTGGAAAACCCTCCCTGTCATCAGACTTATAAAATTGCGAGTGGAAGTTGCAGTTCCCATAAGTGACTAGTGAAAGTAGAAGTTTTCTTTCTGTCAGGCATATACTCAATAATGCAGCATATACAATTATAAACACACGATATATTTCTTTCCTTTCAATGGCAATTGCATGAAATAAAGTTTATTGCAACTTTTGTGTTTGGAGGAATGCTGCAGAGAGTGCATATGTGAATGAAACTTTTAGAGGTTTCCTAAATTTGACAACAACCTATAATTCTCGTGACTAATAATAGATTGTGGAAATAAAGAAACTTCTGTAAACTATCAGTGATAAAAACAAATTTCAATCAAGCATTCTAGTGAAAAAATTATTCTATTTTCTCTACAGAAAATGATATGAAAATTTTAAATTTGTTGATACATGAAGAGGTAATCAAAGAGCATACACCCAAAAATAAGGGGAAAGGGCAATTTAATTTCAGGTACTTAATTTAATTTGTGGCATTTGTCAGGTCTTAAATTTTACATGTATGATTTCTTTTTCTAAGTATATATTCACCTTCATATGTACTTCCTTTTTTTCTTAAAGAGTCCTCCAATTATGTCCCTGTTATAGACTGAATATGTCTCCCACCAAATGTGTGTGTTGAAGTCCTAATTTCCAATTAGGAGAAAGGGCCTTTGGGAGGTGATTAGGTCTTGAGGGTGGACCCCTCATGAATGGGATTAGTGCCCTTATAAAAGAAACCCCAGGGAGCTCCCTTGCCCTGTCCATCATGTGAGGACATAGTGACAACCCAGCCATCTATGATCAGGCATACTGCAGGTGCCTCAATCTTGAACTTTCTAGCCTCCAGAACTATGAGAAATAAATTTCTGTTGCTTATTAGCCAGTCGGTCAATGGTATTCTGTTATAGCAGTGTCAATGGACCGAGACAGTCCCCACTCAAACTTGGATACACATCAGCAGATAAAATGCCCATCTTCCTGACCCAGCAGGACTTCAATTGTTGCAACATTTGAAAACCGTGAAAAAATGAAATAATAAAGGATCCGGATGACAATAATGTAGTTAGTTCACATGCCAGCCACTTCAAAGCAAAGTAAGTTTTTGATGTTTTAAATTATTCATCCCAGGAGATAAGTATTTAATCTGCAAAGACATGTGGATTTGAAAATCCCCTGGCAAAGATAAAGAACAGAGTCTCTGCATTGTTACTAGCTATATCTCTATGCACATTTTATTTATCAATCATCAGTACTATTCATCTTTAAAGGACATTTATGGCTAAATTAGGCCAGGGAATAAAGGTCCTTGGATAAAAGTGGCCTTCACAGAACTAAGAAAGACGTCCTTCTGATCCATTCTACACAAAATAAAATAATTTAAACTCTCTAAGGAGAATTAGAGTTTCTATCTGGCACAAAGTGAAGTCACTCTCTTGTTAGTGGATATAGGATACTTTAATCACCAAGATATGCAAAGAAATTGGATAGTTCCCAGGAAAAACAGTGGGGGAACTTAATACTAATGATTTGAAGCTCAATAAATAATGTGAATGCTTATAATTAATAAATATCTAACGGATTTTTCTTTTAAAAAGTGATGCTAGTATCATCAACATCTTCAAAAGTACGGCTTGGAAGGAAGAAATAGCATCTCTCCTGTTGAATGTTTTTAATAGCATGAAGAGGAAAATGAAACTAATATAAGATGTTGTCCTTATCACTTTTTATTGGAATATCTCAAAACATGTTACAGAAATTTATTTAGTAACCCTTAAGTTCTACATATTTCTGAATTAATGCCACTGTTTATTAGCTGGGCAATCTGTGGCCTAGAGAGATGAAGTGATTGTTGAAGCCTAAAGTAGTAAATCCAGTACAAAGTTGAGGAGGGGAAGCGGGGGAATGGAAGCTAGAATCCTGAGCACAAATTCCCGGACTAATCTATTCTAGTAAGTTTCTTCCTAACATAAATGATTCTGTTTCTTCTTAAGAAAACACTAAGGCCCTGTTTTCAATAAAGTAATGTAGTTCCAGAGACTATTTAGTGGTCAATCTGAAAGTCATTCGAGTGGATCTAATTATATTCCAACAGATCTAAACACATCGTGAACTACAGATAATTTAAAGAATTTGATTCACGGAAAATGTACAGAAAAAATCGATAGAGAATGTGTTTATAAAAAAGTCCTATTCACACTTTGTATCTCCTCCAAATTCTATTTCATTCAAATTCTAGGAAACAAACAAAAATCTAAAACTAATAAATAAAATCCCGGAATCTTTTTTTTTTTAAATCTGTAAAGTATTTTAGAGATCATCCAGTTAGCCTTCAACTTTCTTGGTCTACAGACACGAAAGTTTAAATGACTTGTCTGAAATAGTCATTTCATCAGAGGCAGAGTTAGGACCAGAAAACAAATCTCCATTCACTACCATAGGACCATCACATGTCAAACTGCCTCTTCCCAAATCTCTATCTACTGTCCCCCCAAAAAAAGGTAAAGAAAAAATTTTTTTACAGTGGACCATCATTTGAAAAATACTCCTAGGTTACATCAGAATTCCTAACAGCCTGAATTTCTTAAATTGTGTGAATCAAAATAAAACTCATACTCCTAAGAGACAGACAATGCAAATGTGATTTGGCTTTTAGGATTAGGGACGGTGTCAGCACAGGGGTGAAAGAGAAAACTAAGTGAAGGGGGAAGCTACACAGAACTATAGAGTCAGCAAACGCTATTTGAGCCATACGCTAGTTGCAGAGGAAAAGGAAATTCAGCTTTGAAATGCAGCTGTCCCACTCCCTGCTATTTCCACTCAAACCTGACTATTTTTCCACCAGGATCCAACACATGTGTGGTGACACATGGAAACAGGGTGAGCTCATGAACCCTGGGGAATAGAGTCCCGCGGTCCCGGTGCAGCACCCTGGAAGCACACGGCCACACCCAACCTCCCCTCCTCTGGATGGTAACTGTGAAAGAAGACTTAGTGATGGAAAAACCCACTTCACAGCAGAAAAGCCAAGCCAAAAACTAATTCAGACACCTGACTGCCGTTTATTAATTATGCCAGCGGGCAATAGATCGTTAGATCGAAAACCAATCTAGTTGTAAAATACCTTTGTTCATTAAAACCAGAGCAACGTACTCCTTTGGGGCACTGGAAGATATGGTACCAAAAACTAGTCATCACTGAAGACTGTACAGACACGGGGAAGTAAAGCTCCCCCGTGTCGGGCAAAGCTCCTTAGGTCAGGCTTATTTAGCAAAAGAAAACCTCTCGTCTGAACACAGTGCGTGACAAAACTTCATACAATGAGACAAAGCCTTCTCTTATTCCATCTTCTCTTCATGTTTGTACGTCTCTGACACTGCAGTATTTACATTTTAAATTGAATCTTTAAATAATCATTATGATGAGAAGCACATCATTGGGAACGCCAGGCTCACTAGATGACCTTCAGTGAGGTGGTTAGCTGCATTGTTTCCGATGATTTTGTTTTGTGATATATCCTCCTCTTCCTAGGTGTTTAGGTCTGGTTTGAATTAAAGTCTGCAGCATGCTCAGGGCTGAGAGAGTAACTGAAAGTACATGTTTACAGCTAGAAATCAAAAGGCTTCCTTATAGTTTGTAGCATACAGTTTATTCACTTAATTACTCATTTGATGAGCATTTATTGGCATTCCTCCCCCATGCCCGATGCCAAGCACTGTGCTACGTATACACATAAAACATGACCTACTTTCATCCTTGTTTCTGCCAAACTTTTACCTTACAATGTGGCATAATATTTAGCTGCTCTTTACCTATTTCCTGTTAGGTTTATTTTAAGAACCAAACAAGATAACATATGTAAAAAGCTCATTCAGTACTAGTTTTACAAAAGCAACCTCTACCTTCGGGAAGCTCAACTTGAAAACATGACATGTACATAATTTGGGTGGCGCCTGGGTGGCTCAGTTTGTTAAGCACCCAACTCTTGATTTCAGCTCGGGTCTTGATCTCAGGGGCATGAGTTCAAGCCCCACATTGGCACGGAGCCTACTTTAAAAAAATGTCATTTGATATTTGCTACAACAGAGGGTGTGTGTACCGAGTAATAAGAGAAAACAGAGAAAGGAGTGGCTAATTCTGTCTGGAGTGGGGATGGGGAGAGGTCATCAATGAAGCCTCAGAGAGGAGGTGACCTTCAAGTAGGAGTACCAAGGGCCAGAAAGAGACATTCAGAAGACGAAGATTGACTCCAACAGGTCCCTGGTAAGTGAGTAAATCGCTCCCAGTAGAAGCAGAAGAGTTCATTCCCTAAGGCTGGTAGTACTTCCCTTCTTGAGACCTGGAAGTTGCTCATTGTAGGCCGTTCCTAGCATTACCCAACCACCTGCGGCCATTTCTTCTCCCTCTTACAGGCACATGCATCAATTCCAGAAAAAGATAGGGCAAAATCAGCAGAGGAGTTGTAGAGGAAGCAGGGTCGAGATAAGCCTCGAGTGAAAAAAAAAAAAAAGTTAAAATAACATAGTATGCTCAGGGTACTTGGGACTTAGTATGTATTCTACTAGTAGAGTCGTTCCTAGAAGCTCAGCCTACAGTCTGTTTCTTCATCTCCCTCCTCCACAACGATTTCATAAACCTCTTAACAGCTAATGACTTTTCTGCTTAGACTCTCTTGTCTATAACTGAACCTTGACTGATAAAGGCATGAAAACCTACCTTAGACCATATTTGCTGGAGGATAAGTATTTGCCCCCCCATCAAGCCCCGTATATGGCTCCCTGCTCAGCGGGGAGTCTGCTTCTCCCTCTCCCTCTGCTCCCCCCCCCACAACTTGTGTGTTCTCTCTTTCTCAAATAAATCAATAAAATCTTTTTTTTTAAAATTACATTCTTGTAGCTTCAGCTATTAGCTCTGTGAAAATGAATTCAGAATCTGCATTTCTACCTTCAACTTTGGACACTTTCTGCTTTCTTTTATCTCACACTGTTTCCTGGACTCCTACACTTGGATTTCCTGCTATCACCAAGAAGTCATATATCTGTAATTTCATTCTTCTTCTTCTCTTTCATTACCCAAAATTTCACCTTCTCTGGCCTCCCTCTTTCTCACATACCAAACCCTGACAATTCTTCTTTTGCATCATCTTTGTTCCATCTCTTTTCCATTGCCCCATCCTGGGTCTGGTTCCAGCCTTTTCCAGCTCATGCTTGCACTGTTATACTATTCTTCTACCTGGTTTCTCTATGTTCAGTATCTTTCCAAAGCCTTTAGTCCTCAAATTTACCCTATCTATGGCAACCCAATGAATATTCCTAAAGATCATTCTCATCTTGACATTTCCCACTCATACATTTCCAGACTTCCGATACTTTGAACATAAAACTCCAACAACTTAGTTTGGCACTCATGACTTTCACAAACTGACTGCCAACTACCTAGCCAAGGTTATTTCCTGCCACTTCCCTCCTCGAATCAATGCTACAGCCAACTACAGCCACACTGGTCTCTTTCCTTCATCTAATTAACACACTATTTTGAAGACCAATGTCCGGTATACCATTTTCCCTTCCTGCAGTGCTCTTACCCCCTTCTCTGCATTTCATGTAATGTTAAATGGAAAATCATAACCCATCCTCCATTAGAATGGAACAGGAAAGGGGTAAATGCCACATACTATCTGAATGACAAATAGAAGAGAATTTCTTCTTTGAATTGGGAAGATAAAATTTTAGATTATTTTGATTGTTTTAGTCAGTTGACTGTTGAACCCAAGTTTTATTTAGATTCTGTGAGAGCTGCAACCTGGTGTTAGTCTTGTGGTTCTCCCGGTACAAAATACTGTTCACATGGTTGAAGCCATCAAATGACCCACATTGCATGAGAAAGAATACCACTAACTTACAGAAATGACTTTCCTGGTGAATGTGCTTGTCCTTCTTGACAGACCAGAACTTGATTAACTTTAACCAAGTGAGACATCTAGGCAGATAACTAGCTATCTGAAACCCTCCATCACTACCGTATATTTCCTCTGTGAATATTTTAGGATCAGGATCAGGAGTGCATTACACATTTTATCTATCTCACCGGATGGCCTTGACCCTACCTGTGGAACAAAGAGACACTTTTCTTTTGCTTCATCCTCTCTCCTGTTCTCCGGGTGCTCGCACCAGCAGATACAAAGATTCTTTCCCAGGTAGGTAACTTCTTAACACACATCACCTCTCCTCTCTCCCTGCCCTGCCAATCATGCTTTTCCAATGAGGGCTCTGACATGGCAGACCGAGTGATGCATCTGAATTCACACCTGCTGATTATAATCTGAGGCTCATTTTGTTCACCTTGCTTGCTATCTATAGTCATATTACACAAGGGATGGATGTCTAAGGCTTCGAGTGTTATTTTTGGGCCCCTGCCAACCATCAAAAACTGACAAGCTCCCACAATCTTCTTTCCATGTCAACAGGCACTTCCCCAGAGGGCTGGGTGTTTCTCTTCATCTTCTCTCCATCTCTTCCATATTCAGTTTGAAAAACTTTAGACCAAGCAAATGCATGCTTCTCCATTCAAGGAAGATGTGCCTGCCCCCAGCCAAATGTCTTTCTATTATTTGCAGCCATGATTTAGAGACCTAGGTCCTCATTTTCAGATCCATGTTTGTAACAAATCCTTATCTTTTAAATCTTATCACTCAAGTCACAGAACTTAACTGGAAAAAAATGAATGACAATTTTCCTACACCTAAAGTACATCGATGTTTTTTCTAGAAACTATTGCCCAAATATGCTTCCAAGCTGATTTCTTTTCCAAAAATGGACTCCACAAGTCTTTTTAAACCTGCCACCCCACCTGTGGCCCTGGAGCAAGACAAGCGATGGGTCATATCAAATCTGCATATAGCCACATAGAGGGAATCATATCTTTCATTTTTCACTCAAAAGGTTAATTTTCACCCAATACTTAATCCTGCTTGATGAATCACGATTCTTCCCAGGTCAGCAGTCTACTCTCAGTTCCACATTCTTTTCTTTTTCCCTCTCCTCCAACTCACATTCTCCCACCCTCCTTTCTCAAGAGCCAACTATTGATTCATCATTATTGTTGGAAGTGTGCATGTTACTTCTTCTGCAGATAGTCCAGATTATCACACACTTCTCAGTATAAAGAGGATCACATTTTCACATTTACTGTGTTTACTCCTCCTTGGGATAAACTGTTATCTCCTCTTCCTCTTGTCACATTCTTCTACTTTTTAGACTCCTCATTCAGGTTTTGATTCTCTGCCATCTTATTGGAATCCTCTGTTCCCTGGTTTTCTTATTTCCTTAATTCACCACAAGTACTTTTCATCCTTTTTTAGTATTGTTATTCCCTAAGTCCCTTCACACTCTGCTCAAGCCAGACTGCATTTAATTCCTGCATATTTGGTTCTTCCTTTGGACAACAAGAGCTACAGAACACATTCTCTAATTTACCCTTAGCTCTATTCCTAGGAGCAAGGGGTCCTAAGATGTTCTAGGACTGGAATCTCAAATGGAATTCTCATTCTTTGCAACACCTGTCCATAGCTGCTTTGGTTGACAAAGTGTTTAATCATGCATGTCCCTGCCAAGAAGCCCATCTTGTAAACTAGAATAACTAGAAGCTTGGATTTCATCATCCATCAGGTCTAGCCAGGCACCCCCTGTTATGTGATCTCAGGGGGCTCTATACCTTTCCTTCATAGCCCTCTTCCCAGTTATTATCAATTATAGGAGTGATTATCTGCTCAACAACTGAATTCTTAACATTGGAACCTACCATCACCTGCCAATTTGCTACTTGTTATGCAAAATATGGATCACAGGCAGTAGGTTTCATAATCATCACATTGAATATTCAGTCGATGGAGAGCTAACATTTCAACTTGCAGCAAAAGCAAATAAGGATGATGATGCCCTTGTAGGCATGTGCTCTGAATACAGATGGGGTGCCCATCCACAGGCACTGCAGAAAGCAGGCTTCAGTCACTGAAGAAGATTATAAACATCCTTGCTCCTGCCAGAACCTCCTGGGCAACAGAGCCACAGGAGACATCTCAGTGGAAAAGGCTGCTTGGCTTCACCTGTAATTACCTGAACACTACACTGGGCAATTAGGCAATTGGCCTCCAGGGTATGCTTTTGGTCACCTTGCAACAGGTGTGCTTTTCTTGTGTGGTCCAGAGCAACTGCTCACTGCTCCACCATTCAGACACCCCCCAGCCCCTAGGAAGAATCAAGTTTCTTTTCTCCTGCCCCAAACTATAGCACATTAACATTTTTTTCTTCTGAACACTTAGCAATTTTTTATGACTTTTTACAAACCTCTTTTGTGTTTTTATCTCATGGAAATCAGAGGTAGAACAAGGAATGAAGGACAAAAGAGAACTGAATTCTAATCCAGACTTTGCCTTGGGCAAGTCACATTTCTGGACCTGTTTCTTCAGCTGTTAAATAAGGATGCCATCTGCTTCAGGATTCAGTTTGGTTTTATTTTTACCTAGGGTAGACCCTCTAGGACACAGTTTTTCAAACTGGAGGTTGTAACTCAGTGGCTCATAAAATTGATTTTTGTAATGGAATGAAATATACCAGAGTATATTACATAGAGTAAGAGTATTGTTCTATGAGTTGAATGTTAAACATATTTTTTATTATGGATAGAAAAAAAAAGTTTTTAAATTCAGCCCTAAAAATACAGCAGTGACAGAAAGTACATTAGTGGTTGCCTGGGACTGGGGTAGAAATGGGGAGTGACTGTAAATGGACTGAAGATTTCTTTTCAGTGTGATGGAAAGTTTCCAAAATTAGATTGTGTTGGTGGTTGTATAACTGCACATATTCTAAAGTTCATTAAATTGTACACTGAAAATGAGTGAATTTTATGGGATTTACGTTACATCTCAATAAAGTTATTTAAAAATAAAACACTGCTCTAGAAGGCCATGGCTTTGCTTCAGCACATCTGTGGACCCTCCAAAATTATGTAATAAATTTTCATTTTCTACGGAGAGGAAATAGAGCTTCTATCAGATTCTCAAAGGGATCTAAGACTCATAGAACTTTTAGAACCAGTTGATCGCACTGTCAATTTCTGTCTAGCACTAAAATTCTATGATTCTAAAACCCTGAAGTGTATTTTAACTTTATTTCTTCAAAGTTATAACGATAAAGCTCTGCCTTCCAAGCATTTGCAAGAGTCTATTTATTTATTTATTCAATAATCTGGTGGAATGGACTATACGCATTAAAATGTTTTTAAAAGAAACTTATTGTGAGGATTTTAGGTATTATCAATAATGTTATCATTATTTGAGTATGTTTTATATATTTTATTATATTTACCTGTACTTGGTTTATATCCACGGGTTTTTTTTTTCCCTGATCTGTGCAATAAATTTTGGAAAGATTTATTCTATAGACCCAAGGAAAACAGTATATTTATAATCATGCTTACCCAGGGAAGCTGATTAGACCCGTCCTTTCTCTTTTCTCACTAACTCACACTCAGTTTTTATTCCTATCAAAAATTCAGTAATAGCTCAATTTATCATGTGATTACTGTACGCAGGGATATAGATAATGCTTTCCATTTGCTGTCCCACTTCTTCCTCACCACAGACCTGTGAGATGTGCCTTTTTCTCTATCGTTAGAAATAGGCAAGCTGAGACACAATAGGACCCAGAGCTGGAATTGCTGAAAGTTCTGTCCAACAACAGAGCCCAAGCTCTTAACAGCGGCAGGTATACCCACAGGGTTTTCAGTCATAGCTGCATCTGTAATCCACATGCCAATTGCATATTGCAATGGTATTTGTACCTCCATTTTTTTTCTCGTATTGTTGATTCCTAGTTCGAAGGGTAAGAGAGCTCACAGATCCTCTACAACACATTTCACTGGTGTGCAAACCTTTGGTACTAAAGAAAACCAGAATATGTGACCCACTTTTGCATGTTGATATTTTGTATTAAAGATACTTTAAAAATTGCAGGTGCAGGAAAGACACCGATCCTCCTTTTTCTTCCTGGAAGAGAACATAAAACTCCCATGCGAAAGGTACCTTGCCTGTACCAGGAGGGAAGAAGACATTCTTATCAGCCCAGAGATGGCACCAAAGGAAACTGCAAACAAAACTCGATCCATTATTTCCCCCTCTATATTTACCTTCCCATGGTTCCTCCGCTTGGAAGCCTTTGTCCTGTCATTACTCTACAAATTCCTTGTTCTTTGTTAAAGAGGCTGTATAAGCCACCCTTTTAAGCTCTTACCTAGAATTTGAAGCTGCCATTGAGTTAGTTTTGGTTTCTTCCCCATGGTGTGCATTGCACAAGTTAATAGAATTCCTTGTTTTTCTCCTGTTAATCTGTTTTTGTTTTTGTTTGTTTATTTGTTTTTTGTTAAAGAGTCCCAGCTGAAAACCTAAGATGGGTAGAGGTAAAGTTTTGCTTCTCCTACCAAAGATAAAGGAGAGTTGAGAAATATAAAGGGACCAGAAAACAGCTGTGTGGGGGATGGGATTCTGCACATCTTCTGTAAAGAGAAAGACAGGCTGGGATTTTTCTAAGTGAAGCGGCAATGTGGAGACAGGGATCTGGGTAAGAGCGATGTTAATAAGTTTAAGCGTTGTAGTCATCTGCACAGCCCATGCACTGTCAGCCAACTATATATACTAGGTTAAGAGTTGTTTGATGGCAAGAAACATGTCTAGTTCAAGAATGCTAAAAATAAGGCGCCTGGGTGGCCCAGTCGGTTAAGCATCCTACTCTTGGTTTTGGCTCAGGTCACGATCTCAGGATCCTGAGATGGAACCCAGCGACGGGCCTCCCCACTCAGCGGGGAATCTGCTTCTGCTCTCCGTCTGCCCCTCCTGCTGCTCATGCTCTCTCTCTCTCTCTCTCCCTCAAATAAAAAAATAAATCTTTAATGCTAAAAATAGGGCTTTATATACACTAAGTATTTAATGTTTGTTACATTGCACAGTGGTTGGTAATAAACAGAGGACTGGATATAATCTAAGTGTCCATCAAAAGAGAAGTGGTTAAATCGATACTTTCAAACCACTACAATAATCAAGTATGATTCTATGTGCTGTTATAAAATGATCTCCAGAATATATTATTAAGGGGGAAAAAAGCACGTGTATAGTATATCCCCACTGAAGGGAAATATAAATAGGGAGAGTTTATATATAATAGAATATTTCTGGAAGGATACAATAGTCCATTTATGGTGAATGCCTTTAGCGAATAGGACTGACTATTATAGGTGGATAGAGGCTCACTCTTCACTATATCCCTTCTTATCCTTTGAGGATCTTTTAATGTATAATTTCGTTATTTTTTTTCATTTAAAATCTCTTAAAAATAGTATCACAGGAAACAATTCAGTACCACCATGTATTTAGCTGTTGTCCATATCTTATTGTATTTAATGCAATCAACCACACGTCCTACAGATGAAGAAACAAGCTCAGAGACCATAAGTGACTTGCACTATGTCACACAGCCTGACAGTACACAGCCTATCCAGTATTTGACCCAAATCCTTGGGTTCCACATCCACTGATGCTTTTTTCACAACTCCTACAGACCAAAGGCCTACGACTATAAAACCATAGTACATCTCAACAGTGTTCAGTCAGTTTAATTGCATGCTCAAGCTTGTTGCTTTTCCACAGATGGCTGGTCAAGCTTTAAAGTACCACATAATATTTTCCATAAACCTCCTCCTCCTTCTAGCCCTTACGATTCCTTTTTAAGGGGCCCAAAGTCTTCATTTACCTGGCTCTTATCTCTGGCTTTAACAATAGGGATTTTAGCTTTGCACCAGCTCTGGTTTCTGGCTTATATGTTACTTCTGTTCCCCCCACTGTCACAGCCCCTGAAAGCCTGATCTGCCATCTTGGTTTTTTCATGCTACATTCATCACTCCTCTCCGGTATTTTTCTTTCTCTCTTTTTTCACTGAACTCTAACTTCTACTGATTTCCATTTCTTTTTTCTAAGTACTACATTATCTCCCGGTTGTTTTATACAACTTCCCATTCTCCAACCCACTCCCAAGTTCCCCAAAGAATCGATCTCTGGTTGAGAGTTCCTTATCCTCCACTGAGCTTGGCTATTTTGATACCTTTTTTTGCCAATCCACATACCTGGGTGTTTTTGTACACTACTTTACATTATTACCACAGTCTATAATAGCCCTAAACTGAACCTCTCTGACTTTAAAATGAGAGATAACATACGTCAAAAACACTTTTTAAAAAATACAACTATAACCCCATGGTTGGCAGTATAGCCCTGTCACTAGAAGCCTGGCTTTGAAATTAGTTAAATCTGGGTTTCAATCCTACTTCTGTCAGTTAATAACTGTGTGAGCTTGAGCAATTTTCTTAATTATATCAATTTATCCTTTTGTAAAGCGAGGACAATAGTACTTTCTTTCTAGGTTTTCTATGGTGATTATGTGAGATCATGCAAATCAAGTGCTTGAGATATTAGTGGATTCAGTGTAAATGCCAAATAAATGCCCCTCCTTTTGTCTTCATATCTCCATCAGCTTTCCATAACCTTGCAAAACATATCCTTTCTTCCCCAACCCCCGCTTCCACCCACTGTTCAGCCTCAATGCCCATCATCTTTGTGGAGACCAAGAAAATCAATCTCATCATGCTACTTACATTAAGAAGTACGTAGGAAAAATACCAAATGGACATCCTCCGGCATACAATATTTTTTGCTTTACCCTTTTTGCAATAGGTGAAAAAAAAAATCCCCTAAATCATAAAACTCTAGTTTCTAATCTCTAAGATTTAACTCAATTTTTTTCGTAAACAATGAAAATCTAGTGCTGCATTAAAATTCACAAAAAAGCTATCCGGTGTTCATTTACATTAATTATAGTGGTGATTGCCTATGGCTAATGCCAGAGAATGTATTCCAGCTTCGAGTTCTATTTTTAGACAACTGCTCTGAGGATCATCAGACACCTGTCCTATTTAGCAGCTGGAATATTTAAGCACCATAGTGCTTTTAAAATAGCAGACAAGCCAGCCACAAAGACATATTTTAAACAAAGGGGTTTTAGTATTGAAGATCATGATTTGAATTCTTTCAATGCTATCATAATAGAAGTATGTTAAGATCCGAGATAATACAAGGCTGTGACACCAAGTAAAGTTAGATGAAGAAAAAGTGGATTGGGGTGCCTGGCTGGCTCACTCACTGGAGCATGCAGCTCTTGATCTCAGGGTTGTGAGTCTGAGCCCCACACTGGGCATGGAGATTACTTAAAAATAAAATCTTTAAAAAGATAGAAAGAAAGAAAGAAAGAAAGAAAGAAAGAAAGAAAGAAAGAAAGAAAGAAAGAAAAAGTGTATTTACCTGAAGACAAAAGCAAAGAAAAATTTATTCCCTCCTTCTCCACCTCTATACCTTAATTGCAGTTGCTGGAATCAAGTAAGAATGGACAAGAGCCCCCACAAAATCCCCGCTGGAATGAAAGAAATTTTGAACATCTCTAATATGCCAAGGTGTCTTCTGAGCTGGATTTCCCTGATCCAGTCCCTTGTTTTACAGAGCAAGAAACGGAGGCTCAGACAGTGAAAGTGACAGTCCCAAAATGGATTCTAAAGATTGTTCAATGAATCATGGTAATAGTGGGATTCAACATAAAATGACTTGTATTTCTCACCCAGCCTTAAGGTATAAAGCGTAATTGCTCTAAGTGAACATGGTAGCCCATCCTCATTGGGTAGAGACTGGGTTATGAGTAAGCATGTAACCCAGTATCAGTCAAACAGATATAATGGAAATTTTCTGTGGGGATGATTTCTGGAAGAGATTTTGATCCCTAATAAGAAGAGAAACAGTGAGGAAGACTACATCTTACATCAAATCACCCAGTCAAGGATTTGATACAAGTAACTCTCTATGTAATACTGCACCAGAGGCATAAAAACACAAAGACGTTGCTTTCCAGCTGGTTAAGAGACACTGTGTTGGCTGAAAAATTCTAACAGGTCAGTCCAAAGTGAATAAAGCAGATAAAAGAGTACTGAAAGAGCAAGACAAGAAGCAATCATTGAAAGCTGGATTTTAAGGAAGATATTTTAAAGAGGCAGAACTTCACATGGGTTTAGAAGAAAAAGAAGTATTGGGGACAGAACAGAAAACTGTGCAGTGTATTCTGGCTGTGGAAAAACAAATTAGGGAAGGGAAACTGAACAGTATTAAGTCTTATGTTGGCTGTTTGTGTTCAGAAAGGATAATTTACAGCTATTTAGGTTTTAAATTAATATTCCAAAATTGTTTGATTTAATGTTTTCTTAAGCCTTTGAGATTAACAGCAACGTCTTCCACTTAAAAATCTAATACTTGCTGGGGTGCCTGGGTGGCTCAGTCGGTTAAGCGGCTACCTTTGGCTCTGGTCATGATCCCAGGGTCCTGGGATGGAGTCCCACATCAAGCTCCCTGCTCAGCAGGGGGAGAGGTTCTGCTGCTCCTTCCTCTCTCTGCTCCCCTGCTCATGCTCACTCACTCTATCTCAAATAAATAAATAAAATCTTTTTTAAAAATCTAATATTTGTTACATAAAACAGGAAAAATCACTTTCATATATTTTTATTAGTGCTAAACTAACTCATATTGAACAGATTAAAATCACTTAAGTAGTTCTGTTTAAATCCTTAATTACATTTTATCCGAATTTTAAGTTCCAATTTAATAGATCTGATTTTTGGTAAGCATTTCAAATGTTTGAACAGATATATTTCACCCTAACGAGTAAGATCTTCCTCAGCTCCTACATAACTTTTACAGATCAAATAAATTACATGAATGTGAATCACAATTGTTCATAAGTAGTACAAAACTGTTTTTTAAAATTATTCAAATTCTATTACACTTTTCCACTTATCGCATTTATAAACCAAATACATATTTCAAATGGAAGTCACAAGTGTAAATCTCTCAGATTAACAAATATATACATTTTCCTAATGATCGTGCAAAATGCTCTTATATGAAAGCATAAGTACCATGGGCTTGGTTTACTTCATTGTATTCATATTTAATTCTAAACCTGCCTGAATATGAAGGCTTAATTAATGGTGATTTATCATCTCAAGGGCAATGAAGTTATTAAATCAAAGTTCTAGGACCCTCGTACATTTACATATTGTTCAGAAATTTAAGACCAGGAAGTAGGACTTGAGTTCTACATCTCCCTATTTTCACTGGAGTCACAAATGGACAGTGCCTGTTTTATATAAACTGTGCCGGCAAGCCCATGCCACTCATCAAATCAATTTTAATCACCTAACTGGTATAGCTAGAATTCTGCACTTTCACCCTGGTTGCAATTAACTTCCTTCATTCTTTGATTGGATTCTATTAATCTATTTACTGCCTCCTGGGATCCTGCAAACTTTCCTATTTTTTTAGTCCTGATTGGATTTTGCATCCTTCTCATACTTTGGTCTAGCTCTAGACATAACCTGTCATCTTTTTAATGACAGAATTGGCTTTGCAGAGGATCTGACCAACAGTGTCTTATGTTCTTTAACAGAAATCTCTTGCCAAGAAACAGGTGCCAAAGAAGAAGGTCTGTAAGGCCAGGAAATTGATGCTCAGGTCATAGAAAATTCAAGAGGGAAGGTAACAGAGAGTGTTGGAATGGTCAGAATGGAAGTCAGTCAGAGAATGAGTTTGGGGGAGTCAAGGAAGTCTTCACTGGGGGAAGGGACCACAGCTGTCTGATGGAGGAGAAGTAGAAAAGACAGCAGCTATGAGAATGTGGTCCTGACAAGGAAATGGCTCTGTTCAAAGTCTCTGGGAAATTTATGATGGTAAAATCCAGGGTAATGCCATGCCCACACATGCAAACAATGTGGTAAAGGTGACGATGTGTGACATTACAGAGATTGAAGGATTTAGAAGAAAACTAAATTTTACTAATGAAGATGTAAAAAGCATTAGGGTTGATGGCAAAGGTAAAGAAAGAAATTTGATCCCAGAGCTCCAGCCATCTACTAGAGAGGACTGCATGGAAAAAAAAAAATCCCTATTCAGCTAACATTCTGGACAATCCAAGAACATCTGAGCAATGAGCCTGCTGCCCCTTCATTTCAAGCAACATCTAAAACATCAAAAATTCCAACTGATAACAAGAACTGAGAAAAATACAGTCAGTTCAGAGCTGGTAGTAATAATGGAATTTGATCTGTGGCAACGTTGTAAATAGATGTATTGAAAATGAAGTTGTGGAAAAATGATAAAAATGGCATCCATGTTCTTTTACCACATCTAATTATCATCCACATTTGAAATTACACTCCAGAGTTGGTCTGCATTGTCTTCCATAGTATACTTGAAAATGTCTCTAGGTGACCTGTGTTTCAAACAGATAAACTGAAATGCAAGAAGCTAGGAAACTTCTCATTTCCCATAGAATTCCTAGAAGGAAAGAAGAGGAAAAACTTTTGGGCTCAAGTGATTTCCCTAAATCCCTACACG
Source organism: Ursus americanus (assembly GCF_024610735.1). Lineage (NCBI taxonomy): Eukaryota > Metazoa > Chordata > Mammalia > Carnivora > Ursidae > Ursus > Ursus americanus. The sequence continues at coordinate 63,487,750 of NC_142131.1, read as the reverse complement.
GCTTTATCACCTCATCCTTAATTCAAGTATACTTGTTAAAAATTGAGTGGAAACACGTGAAGGCAAATTTAACCTGTTCTTCATCAGAGATACCAACTACATTTTTGGTAAAAATTTTAGTTCCAAATAGAGTTGCCAGATTTATCAAATAACACTACAGAATACTCAGTTAAATTTGAATTACAGATAACGAGCTGGGAGTTTTTTTGGTATAAGTATGTCACAAATATTGCACGGAACATACTTATACTAAAAAAAAATTCATTATTTATTTGAAATGCAAATTTAACTGGGTGTTGTGAATTTTATCTGGCAGTACTAGTTCTAAAGCGAGTAGAGTTTAGTGACTTGAAATCAAAGGGTCATGGAACAGGAGTGCCTGACAAATAGCACTAGTAAGGGTAATAATCTAGTCAAAGCCACCAAGGTTCTTCTACTCCCTATCCTTCACTCCTATATCTGTAATATATTTTAAATTTTAGTCCATATTCTTACATAGCCAAGAGCTAATAAGAAAAGCATTAGGTTTGATGGCAAAGGTGAAGTAAAGAAAGAAATTTGATCTCAGCACTCCGGTCACTTACTAGAGAGGACCCCGTGGCAAAAATATCCCTATTCAACAACATTCTGGACAATCCAAGGGCGTCTAAGGAACAAGCCAGCGGTCCCTTCATTTCAAGCAACATCGGAAACATAAAAAATTCCAACTAATAACATGAATTGAGAAAATACAGTCACTTTAGAGCTGGTAAGCTGATAAGAAAGTAAGCATAGTTTGTATACAGTTGTTAGAACCAACTAAATCAGCTAAAACTTGTTTTATAACTGATTGACAGGTCATACAAGTGGAAATAAACAACCATAGATTACTGACTTCCCGTTTTTAATTAAAATTAAAACCCAAATGCTCAATCCATTGTGTGTCGGTAATAAAAAGTCATCCCCTTTGAATGGGTGTCAAATGCGTGAGAGTTAATGAAATTCCTGGAGGAGGGAGTGAAGAGAATACAGAATGTCCATGATGTCAATACTGAGAGGAGAGGAAGAAAAAGTGTTAGCAAATAAATGGCTATCAAGGTACGATAGGCAGAATAATAACCCTCCCACACAAACGTGTTCACGCCCCAATCCCTAGAACCTGTGAATATGTTATCTTCCTTGGCAAAAGGGACATTGCAGATGTGATTAAATTTAAGGATCTTGAAATGGAGAGGGTATCTTGGATATCTAGGTGGACCCAAACCTGAGCCTTTAAAAGCAGAGAACCTTTCCTTGCTGCAGGGAACCAGCCAGATGGCAGCATGAGGACACGATCCACCATTGCTGGCTTTGAAGATGGTGGAAGGGAACGTGAGCCAAGGAATGCAGATGGTCTCTAGAAGCTAGAAAAAAAAACAAAAACAAGGAAATGGCATCTCCCTGAAAGCTTCCAGAGAGAAACTCGGGACTGCCCACACCTTTATTTTAATCCAGGTAGACCCGTATCTGGCTTCTGACCTGAAGAATTGTAAGATAATAAATGTGTGTGGATCTCAATGTCTGTATTTGGGGTAATTTAGGGCAGCATAGAAAACTGACACGTAAGGCTTGACTGTTTCCAATTAAAAGGCTTAAGGAATTGGAGTGACAGTCTCACAGGGAAGGTCTCAGGGCAGGGATCTTTATAAGAAGATAAAAGGATTTTCTCTTGGTATCTGGATGTGAATTTGCAGGCTCTCTCACTGATGGCCACATCTCCTCTCCCAGCTTATAGGGAGTTCAGAGGGGTTGTCCAAATGCTGACTACTTGACTGTTTTGCATTAGAATCTACTCATGCAGCTATGGTGACGCGTACACGATTTTTTTTTCTTTTTCAAGATTTTTATTTATTTATTTTGAGAGAGAGAGAGAGTGAGAAAGAAAGAGCATGAGCAGCGGGGAGAAGCAGAGGGAGAAGCAGACTCCCCACTGAGCAGGGGGCCCGATGTGGGGCTCTATCCCAGGACCCTGGGATCATGACCTGAGCCAAAGGCAGATGCTTAACCGACTGAGCCACCCAAGCGCCCATGTACACGATTTTTAAGCACAAAATAAAATGGAAAAAAAAAAAAAAGAGGTGGATTCCAACAAATATTTAAGCTCTGAAGCAGAAAACAGTTCAAAATGTTGTCATTCCCTAGGAAGCCTTGTGCTCTGGTAAACTTACACTAGGAATCCACAGCTTTAAAGTGCATTTTAAAGAAAAAATTGGGGTGTAGGTGTGAATAGTTAATATCATTTACTATGAGAGTAATCAAGCAAAAGTCTTACTTTCTGATTCTTTAGAAAATATTAATTGTAGAACTTCTGTGTTACAAAGGACCTTGAAGATAAAATAAGCCACCGTCATTCATTCGATACATAAATGCCTTTTTACTCATTCTTCATGTGATATAAAAATGAATTGCTCTAACAAAATGAAGACAGAATTCTTAATTGAATGACAGTAGTATGAATAATTCAAAAGAAGCAAGGAATTTCAGTACCAATGCATTTTGACGCATTTATAAAGCTAGTGAAAACTTGTCCGTTGTCTGTAACATTTCTCAGGTTAAATTGGAGAAAACCCAATTAGAAATAGAATGAACATTTAGCACTTTCTTCTCAGATAATGAACTGGTTAAAGAATTTGGTGGCAGGTTATTAAATAATTTGCATTCACCAGCAGAATACAGCGGTACAGTGGCAAAAATGCATCTGACTTAAAATTAAATGTGATGCATTTGCTAACAAAGAGTGATCATGTAATTTAAAAGAGAGTCTAGAAATTAGCAATTTAGCACTGTGCCTTTTTCAGCATTTTGATGGATGCAGCATAGTTAGACCCCCAGAACTTCTCTACAGATTTTCTCTAAGAGCACGTGATTAAATCATGACAATGTTTCTGTGAATGGACGTCACATACAAGATATATTTACTAACTGAAAGCGTGTAATTTTCAAGTACATCTGGGAATTACAGCAACAAACAACACTAGACTGTGTCAGCTCAGAAACGCATGCTTTCGAACAATGTTTTGTCTGCACATTGGGGTTTTCTGCCTATCTAACTTTCTTGTCTTCATTTCTGAACATCACAAAGATTTTTAGTTTATCGCAGAGTATCCATAGTTGCTGAACTTACAATTTCAAACTAAGCATGACTCAGAATGCCCTCAATTTTTTGCCCTGCAGGCTTTGGTTGCCTAAAGTTTACCTATCTCTGACATCCCATAGCAGTCAGCTGAAGTCAGGAAACTAGGATCTTCCATTCTGATGATTTTCCTCAGAAAAGTGAAGACAGCTGTTGGCTAGTCAGGCTGAAGCACTTGGCGTTTGAATATAAATGAAGTGCTTATAAAATTTCAGTCCTTTCTCTCTTTATCTGTATTCATTCAGCAGCTGATGAAACTGTATTCCATCTTCCAAATTATTTGGCATTTTATTTTGTCTGCAGAATTGTAAAGCCAGTATAAATCAGCCGAGAATTTTTAAAAGTGGCAATAAAAGTCCTGAGGCAAATTCAATGAATTAAAAGCTTCTCATGCATGATTCTGATTCAGTTTAGCTTTTAGGTAATTGCTCTTATTTGAAGGTCAAAGAGGCATCCGTGGGAACTGATACTATCATTTGCGTGAATTCTGTAGTAATCTGAAACTGCAGATGTGAACTACATTTATTATACAACATAAACATCAACACCTTCCAGAGACAAAGAATGAGGGCTCTGTACCTAAAACAAACCAAGAGAGAGATTTTGTGGAGGACGGACAGACCACTCTGATTCCACGGGCCCCCAGGATTTTGCATTCCCTTGAGACGTCTCAGTGCCTGGTGGGCAGCTGGTGGAGGAAAGGTCAGATTGAGCTGCGCCATTCATCAGTAGTATAGAGGCATGGTGGGTAGCTGGGGGGTTGAGGAAGGGGAGAGACTTAGTAGTGAGTAAGAAGAGCCCTGGATTCTGAGAAGATGAATTAATGGGTTCTGAATGAGAAAAATAACACAGGACTATGGGGATGGCTAATATCTAAACTCTGAGTTACTACGAAATCTGGCTCATCCTTGGAATGGTTTTATTTCTATAATTTCTGATAATCTGAATAAATTAAAGGCCCCAGTAATTCCAAATTTCTTCTCCAAAAGTTTAAAGTATCAATAAATTCAGAGGGTAGTGTAGAAGAGTTTGCAATATATATATATATACATATATATATATATACACATATATATATATATTCTTTTAGTAATGAATTTGCAGACTTGTTCATTATTCAGTTTAATTGGTGGTTCAGTTTAATTGGTGGTTCTGTATTTAAATTCTCAAGTATAAAATAATCATACACAATCCACTCATTTCAGAGAGATGAAATGGATAGTTAGCATTTCTTTAAACATTAATAAAGATCTACCTCAAATTCCCATGATAATTGTCCCACAAGTGCTACTATTTCTAAGTTTTATAGTGTTTTAATGCAAAAACCAGGGAAATTTATTGAATATATTAAGTAAATAGATATTTTTAAATGTTTGTTTAAAATATAAATACACATATTTTAATTAATTTATTTTTTTAATTGAAGTATAGTTAACATACAATGTGACATTGGTTTCAGGTGTACAACACAGTGATTCAACTTTTCTGCATGCTATGCTCCCCACAAATGTAGCTGCCATCCGTCACCATGCAATGATATTCCGATGCCATTAACTATAGACCCTATGCTGTACCATTCATCCTCGTGACTTATTCATTCTATAAGTGGAAGCTAGCCCATTGTAATAGACAATTAGTTAATCTAGTTAATCTAAGGGAATTAATCTAATTCCTTTCATGGTATAATGCTAAGAAATTGGCAGAAAAGCTCCACTGATAATTCTATGTTTTATCCTGGTCAGTGTTTGGTATAAGTGAAGTACAATCAAAATTAGAAGATGGAAAAGAGGAGATATTTGCTGGTACAGTTACCATATCCTGATAAAGTGTTTGTAAAATGTAAGGGAAAAAAACCTCTGAGATTTAGCTGCCCAGATATAAACTACATTTAAAGAAATATGGCTCTTCTGGGACTTTTTCAAGCAACAAAAATTGGGATCAGTTTTGCTGTTACTGTCGGAATTGCAAAAATTTGTCAATAACTTCATTTTTTAAGTGACAATTACTTCATTTTTAAAATTTTTTTTAAAGATTTAAAAAATTTATTTGAGAGAGAGAGAGAGAGCACAAGCAGGGGTAAGGGCAAAGGTAGAGGGAGAAGCAGAGTCCCTTTTGAGCAGGGAGCCCCAGGTGGGGCTCGAGTCCAGGACCCTGAGATCATGAACCCAGCCAAAGGCAGACACTTAACTGACTGAGCCACCCAGGCGCCCCTACTTCATTTTTTTTTAAGTGAAAGATGGCCAACATTCAAGAATTTGCATAGACCACTATAAGGAAGTACAGATTTTCTTAGATTTGTTTCTTTTCTCATGTCCAAGAGAATTAAGAATTGCTTAGGCTTATTTGTCCCAAGGGCATAGATGACAAGTAAACGCAGTAATGTTTGCCCTATGGTTTTCAGACTTGATTAAAGTTACTAGTGGAATAAATGTGTGTTGTGGTTGATAGACTTCTAAATTTAATGAAGAACGCTACAATTACAGCCAATCTTAGGTGATGCTCTAAACAAATATTTACAGTTTACAATGAGGACATCTTTGTCCTATTTATGACCTGTAACATGGCTTAGAAATTATAACTTGTCTGGATCCTTTGATATAATTAAATATAAATTTAGCTGGCTACCTAAGATTTGCATGACAAAAATAAAATTGCAAGCCAGTAGGCTTGGGCTATTTTTTATTTGTCTGTTTGTTTCTTTTAGGTTCCCTAAGAATTACTTATGTCTAAAGTCAAAGGCAATCTTTTTTCAAATAATGCCTATTAGAGACAAGAATAAAAAATACCGTACTTTTTATTCTCAAAAAAGGACTTCTATAATTTTAAATAGAGGCAACATTTAGGGGACTCATAGAAGTCTACATCAGGAAGACACTTGGAGAAACCGGACTATGAAATGGAGCTGTTTATCCTATATCAAATACAAGTAGAATTAAAATCTTTCACTCAGATTTGTTCACGCTTTATCACCTTTATTATCTTTAAATTCTTCTTTAAATTTTTCCTTATAGCACAAATCTCTCGTCCCACAATTCAAGTCCAATTCCCATTTTCCACCTTCAACAGTGATAGAGTCACTGGGTTGGGCCTATAACATGTGGTAACTTCCAATAGAAGAGCTTATGCCAGTTCACAAAAAAAAATGTTTTGTACTGTTAAGGATGGCTTATAAATCTGTTGTCTCTATTGAAATTGGGTTTGTTGGTGAAAGGTCAGCACTTGTCACTCTGATTATAGACTGAGGTGTAGTTCTCTCTTAGGGTCCTTTATTTCGATTGTACCTCATGACAACTCACTTTATTGTCAGCTCCCACTATCACTTTACCCAATGAGAGGCAGGTTGGTGATGAGGTGGGGCGGGGGGGGAGTGTAATAGTGGTTTCTTTCTCTTTCACATCAAAGTCCAGGGATGGTCATAGATAACTGCCACTTACATCCCATTGTCCAGAACCAAATGATTTGGCCATTCCTAGCTGGGAGGGAGGAAAGAATATGCATCCTTGATTTGGGATAGCCATGTATCTGGATGAATAGCAAGACTTTATTAATAGGCAGTAAGTGAAAAGTGGATCTGGGGGAACGACCAGCAGTCTCGCGCTCCACACCACACAATTTAACACTGAATTAACCATCAAATCTGTTGTGCTTAGGATCTGTCATAGGAATATATTTAATCCTAGTTGGACCCTCACCCAAACGAACATCCTGTGTAGTTTTCAATTCAAGTATTTCTGTACTTCATGCAGAGAAAAAAATAAATTGGACTCAAAGATGGTACAGATGAAAAAAATAATATCTCTAAGCATCAGGTTACCTAGAACTTACAATAAGACATGCTCATGGTATATTTTAGAAGTGAAGAAAATTATTACATGAAAAGATTTCACTACAAGAAGATCTCTTATTTAAACTAAGTTATTTATTTATTAAGTACTTGGCTCTGACCCTTTTTTTCTAGTGACTTGCTGCAGGTTCTCAAAATAATATGAAGTGTTACATTAAAGGGACAGGACTCAGAAACTTAGCTTTGTTTGGGAATTCTAAAGCGTGGCCAATTTATTACCATGCCAGACATTTCAAGGTGCTTCACAAAAGATGCACATTTGCTTACCAATTGTAATGCAATCTGTGGTCCCAAGATAAGATTGAAAGCAGAAGGAAACAAATGAGTCATTACAACTATTGGCTTCTATTTTTGATAAGATTATAAAGGAATTGCGTGCCCTCAGTCTTAGCTGCTTCCTATGTGAATATGCACGAAGAATGTAGGTGTGGTAAATAAAACAGAAGAAGCTATTTTAATACATTTTCATAACATCTTGCACATACTTTTAAACTGAGTTCATTGGATGCAATCTGGTCATCAAAAAATTATATTACATTAAAAACTAAAAGAAGAACAGAAGACAGCTCTTCCTATTTTTGCTAAAATAAGCTCCTGATTTGGGGTCTTTTAAATTCCTAGGTACTTGCATTTTAAGTGGTATGATTTAAATGATCTATATTGAAGTTTTCAATATTTAAATGTTTTTCTTTTCCTTTTTGGCCAGGATTCTTGGGTATACAATACTAACACTTCCAGGTTTCTGAGCTGTGTGTAAGAGTTGGGGGGCAATTAGATAAAGATATTTTTTTTCTTCTCAATTATATGCTTTTCTGACTTACTGTAGCCTCAAACAGAGTCAGTCTTTGATCCCCATTCTTCTGATGGGCTCACAGCTTCATCACTGATGTCTTGGCTTTCCTGGCCTTTGTATACTTTAGACTTAACTCTGTGTCTTTGGTAAGCATACACAAAAACCTGAAGGAATGGCTTGAAAAGATGACTAATAGAACAGTAAACACAAATCTGGGATTCCCAGAGAGAATCTCCTATGATGAGTTTAATTTGATTTCAAACTAGGGATCTCTAGCAAATAATTCTGATAGTGAAGATTAATAGAAATCACAAGTACTGTCCTGATGAATTCTTATACCCTGTGCTCAGGGCTTTTTCTTCAGTGGTAATAACAGCATCAATAACTAACGTTTATTAAGCATTTACTATGCCTAGACACTATTATATGTGCAGTATGCACACTTGAATTAAATTCTCACAACAGTCTACAAGATAGGAATCATTTTCTTTCCAGTTTTACTATTAAGGTAATGAGACCACAGAATTTGTCCAAAGTCACACAGCTAAGATGTGGCAGATGGGAGATATCCACACAGGCAGGCTTACTCCACAGTCCATGCTCTTGTCCCCCACACTAATTCATCTTCCTCTTTTGTTCACAACCTAGTCATAGTTGTAAGAAATATTCCTCTTAAAAACAAAATGAAAGACATCTTGGAAGCATTTTTAAGTTTTGTGGCTCTATTTGCATAATAATTGGGTTGCTGGTTCCTTCTCAGATAATTACTCTCTATTCTCCTTCCATCTCTAAGTCTATAGTCAAAGCACTAATTTGACCCTGCCTTCCAAACCACAATTTATTGATCCATGAGTGCACACCTGACTCAAGATGATCCACTGAGACCTTTTCCAGAATATGTAGAGTTGGTTGAGTTTCCTGTTTTAGCTTGGCTATTTTCTTCAGTAGTGAACACAGAAACTTAGAAGCTAATAGCAGTGGCCATCTTCTACCACAGGGAAGGAAGGAAGGAAGGAAGGAAGGAAGGAAGGAAGGAAGGAAGGAAGGAAGGAAGGAAGGAAGGAAGGAAGGGAGGGAGGAAGGGAGGGAGGAAGGGAGGAAGGGAGGAAGGGAGGAAGGGAGGAAGGGAGGAAGGGAGGAAGGGAGGAAGGAAGAAAGAAAGAAAGAAAACTGGTGTGGGGTGAAAAAAAAAAGATAAAGCAAAGTTTATAGAAAAGCAAAGGTGACTTCCTGGGTTTATTCTAGTGGGCAGATTGCAAAACAGGCTGCAGTTCTTCATTCCCCTTCCTGTACTCCACTCTCTTCACCACATGACTTTGCAGCTCTTCCCATCAAGAACAGGAGCCTAGTATCTCACCTTTTGAATCTGGGCTGAACTTGTGACTTGGTGAAAGTGACAGACTGCCAGTGTCAAGCTTAGATCACAAGAAGCCTTACATGTTTACACTTTTTCCCTTTGACCCATCCATGCGTGGCTAGTGAAAGGATAAGGACCATCGGTATGGTGCCCCATCCAAGGCCACCTCAATAAGCCAGTGCCCAAATGACATACCAGCTGCCAATGAGATATGAAGCAACCTAGCTGAGATCATTCAGTCCCCACCCAAATGAAAACAATAACCCAACCAATCATAGACTTATGAAAAATAATAAATGGTTATTATTACAAGCCACAAAGTCTTGGGTTGTTATTATATACCACTAAGTCTTGGTTTGTTATGCAGCATTAGGTAACTGATACAGTCACCTGCAGCACTTCTATCCATGGTTCTGGTGGCCTGGATACACCCCAGCACTTAGGTTCCAAGCTTGCCCTTGAAGTCTGACAATAAATTTTCCAATTTGTATTAAGTTTCCTCAGTTGAGTTTCTGTTATTTGCAACCAAAAGAATATTAACTAAGTAGGGTTTCATTGGATTGAGAAGAGCGGATACAACATCTTAACCCTTACACACAGTCCCAAAAGTGGTAACTAGGTTTGTGATAATGTCACTCAAGGATACTGGGTAAGGGATAAGGGGTCTGCTAATCAGCTTCTTGTCAAGAAAAACAAAAACCAAATGAAAGATTCCAAAATATTTAATTCAAGGAACTGGTTAGAAAAGTAATGGAAGAGAGAAAATAAGGAAGGAGGGGTGGTAAATTATGAAAACCAAGAAGAATGACACCCGAAGAATAGAATCTGCCAGAATTCCTGGGCTGGGGTTCACAAGCCTCTACCTGTCACTGTGCTGATCTGTAGTTAGCTCTTGATCTGCTGATAAGGTGTTACCCCCACCAGGAATGGAACTTTGGCAACACTGTCACAGTAGTAAATACCCTCATTGCTGCCTGCGATGGTGTCAGGAATGGGAAGCCATAGATAAATCCCCTTCCTTCATTTCCTGCCTTTCAGTATTCTGCCAGTGCCTCTCATTAGCAGCCCTAAGCAGGACCCCACTGGTAAGGGGTGCCAGGAAATGTAACCTGCAGACTTTTAGCTCTCCAGAATATTGAAAGAGCAAAGAAGAGCAGCAGCAGAACTGAAAGCGAACAAATGACCAGTACAAGGGAGGTAGCAATAAACTTTAAGAGAAATATCTTGGAGGGCTGTTAACGAATCCTCATGGTCAAAATAAGGTGAAAAGAAGCTGAGCTATCCATTCAAGAATTTGTGCTTAGTGTTGAAGACCAGTGGGTCTACTCCTACATGCGCCCTGCACAATGTCCCTGAGACTCTGACAGAACCCAATAGCAGGGGAAGAGAATTCTGAAACAAGACCGACAATGAATTTTCCCACCACTCAGTAAAAAAGAACTCGAGAGGATTAAATTTTATTTGGAGAAATAAAAGAATGTGACATTTCTTACAACCAGAGCATTCAAGTAAGAGTCCTATGAACTACAGAGTGGTGGAATTCCAAGAAGCCTCCACACTCAATATAGCACGGGATGGATACAGAAACGAGGGATGTAATGACATGCCCAAGGACTGCACATTTCTTATAGAGCCAGGTGCTCTGACTTCTGAACTTCCCACTGGACCATGCAGCCACCACAAGCTATCTCACAGGACATTAGCAACAGAGGGGCATCTGGGTGGTTCAGTCGGTTAATCAGCTCACTTGACTTTGGCTCAGGTCATGATTTCGGGGTCGTGAGATGGAGTTCTGCCTCAGGCTCCAAGCTCAGAGGGAAGTCTGCTTGAGATTCTCTGTCCCTCTCCCCTGCCTCTCCCCCACTCTCACACGCATGTTCTCTTTCTCTCTCTCAAATAATAAATAAATAAGTCTTAAAAAAAAAAAAAAAGAAGAAGTAGATATACCATGAGCTCCACTCTGAATGCTTCAATGTGTTTGTGGCCAGATTTCTACTTTTGACATGGTGTTGGCAGGTTTTTTTTTTTAATTATGTAAACAACATATGAATATATTCACATTGCAATGACTTAAAAATATACATATACCTAAAGTATGAAAATGCAGTCCCCCTTTGCCACCTCCACCCATAGTTAAGACACTCCTCAGAGAATGAGGGTAGGAGCGGAGACCACTAACCAAGAAACAAGAAGAACCTTAAACTTGCACCGTTATCTAAAGTTGGCCAACTGAAACCTGGATGGAAAAGATAAAAGGCTATAAAACTGTCAAAGGAGTGAATGGTTTTTATTGTTTGTTTTGCAGTGTTGAATCAACGTTTAGGGCAGATCGTTTCTTTGATCTGAAAATCCTGAATAGGCCATTTAATTAGGTGAGCATTCAGCTGATCCCTCATCTGAATAAAAGATGTTCAAGATGTTGAGCCCCCAAAACTTGAATGTTTTGGTACAAAAAGATTCACACAGGAGGCTGCCTATATAGTGCTTCATGTGTGACAGGTATTATTCTATTTGAGAGAAATGATTTATTTCATGCATTTGCTTTGAGATCTCACTGTCCTAAAAATACCGCTTGTTCTTATATATAAGTGTGTACATTTGTTTGCAGGCTTGCTGACAGGAAACTGGGAGCTGTGCTCTGAGAAGCTGAAGAAGCAAATTTCTTTAGAGTCATGGCACATGTCAGTGCTGCTTTGAGACCCACGAGATCGTTGGCAGGTTTCTAAGCACTGTGAGATGGAAGATCCCTTTACAAAGGCAAGTGGCACCATTAGCCGTGGTGAGGGTAAGGCTCTGTTAGGGGCCGTTATGTCAGTGAACAAGGACCCAGGGAGAAAAGAGGTGGTGGCCACCTCCTAGAGAGCAAAGCAAGCCGAACACGCAACAATGAGAAATAATCAGATTATTCAATATTAATATGAGCCCAGTTTTTAATCACAGATTACTAAAGCTTGCAATATACCAGTTATAATTTATGTAAATACATACCCTCCAAAATTTTGTTTTTTGAAAGGATATACACCAAAACTTAACACAGGCTATGTCTTGATAATAGGATTAAGATGCTTATAAATTCCTTTTTGTACTTCTGCTTTTGTATATTTTCTATTTTCTCAGCAGTACATGTGTACTAACTGTATAATTTTTTTAATACTTAAAAATTACACCAAAGGAGGAAAACAGAAGAATATATACTACATTTCAGTTAAGATGAACAACCGCTTTGTTCTTTGTTTATGTGATAGTTTTTGAAAAGCATGTGAAAACATCTTTTACTTTCCAGAATATCATTAAATAAAATATCATTTCCATTCATTAGTGATTGGATTATCTGGAGCAGCAGCATTTGGGTGTGTCTTGATAATTTGGTAAACATAACCTTTTATATAGTCACTTGGGGTTTGGCTGTTTACCTATTCCTAGGGGAAAATGATAGGATTCTGACTGGAGAATTTATCCTGGCCACTGAAGATTACTTGTTTGGTCCTGTTTGCTTCACAGTTAACACACCTCCAAGGTCTCCCAGTTCCACAGACTACTTAGAGAAAGAATAAACAAAATATCTGTGTCTTCCTGTTTGCTCTGGCAGAAGAACATGTATTCCATGTATCCATTGAATCTTAAAGATGGACCTTCTTATTTAAATATGTGTAGGGTGACCAATTTTAGATATTGTGAGGCTTTTTGTCCCTAAAAATGTTGTTTAGAAATTTCACTCACTTTACAGGAGTGAAATGAGTGAGTTACATGATATGTGAACTATATATCTTATTAAAGCTGTTTTTAAAAAGAGGAGGCTAGGGCACCTGGGTGGCTCAGTTGGTTAAGTGTTTGACTCTTGATTTTGGCTCAGATCATGATCTCCAGGTCGTGGGATTGAGCCCCACATCAGGCTCTACGATGAGCACTGAGCATGGGGCCTGCTTAAGAGTCTCTCTCTCCCTCTCCCTCTGTCCCTACTCCCCACCCCCTCCCCAGTTCATGCATGTGCATTCTCTCTCTCACACACAAAAAAATAGAAAAATTAAAATAAAGGAGGCTAGAACACAGAGGTGACATATGGAACAATAAAGAAAACACAGTTCCCTGACCTCAATAATTATTTGTTAAATGAATGAATGATAGCCTAAATAAAGAGATACATTTAATCCATCTGTTTTAAAAATAAGCATAATATGTATAATTTAGGATACAGAGCATTGGTAAAAATGCCAGAAACTGCGAAACCCCAAACCTTAAACTTTAGGAACATTTTAAGGAAGTCTACATGCAAACTATAAAATTACAATTGATTTGTGACATACTGAGTGCAAAGAAAAAAATATATAGAAGGGAATCAGAGTTCTAGAAATGTAAATAAAATCAAATTAGAAAGTCAATTTTGATGATCCGAGAATGGTATATGCGGTAGCCAGCCTCCAAGATGACACTCAGTGATTATGGGTATAACAGGACACCTCCTGGTATCCGTGCCCTACATACCCCACCCCAACCCGCTGTGCCCTCATGGTATAAGGTTCTGTGTGCCACAACAGAGGGCGGAAGTGATGGACCGCCAGTTCTGAGGCTAAGTCATACTAGACAATGCTGCTTCTTTGTCCCCCTGCCCACCAACTCTGTCTCTCAGATAATTTGCTCCAGGGTAAACGAGCAGCCATGTCATGAGCAGCCCTATGCAAAGGCCCATGCAGCAAGGCCCCCTGCTAAGAACCACACAAGTGAGTTTAGAATCAGATCCCCTTCCATGGAGTGCCTGGGTGGCTCAGTCATTAAGAGTCTGCCTTCCACTCAAGTCATGATCCCAGTGTCTGGGATCGAGCCCCGCATGAGATCAAGCCCCTAATCGAGCCCCTAATGGAGTCCTGCATCGGGCTCCCTGCTCAACGGGAAGCCTGCTTCTTCCTCTCCCACTCCCCCTGCTTGTGTTCCTCCTCTCACTGCCTCTCTCTCTGTGAAATGAATAAATAAAATCTTAAAAAAAAACACACACACAAAAAAAATAAAAAAATAAAAAAAAAAAGAAGTAGATCCCCCAGTTAGGTCAGGCCTTCCGAGGGCTGCAGCCCTGGCTGACAGCTCAACTGTAACTGTAAGAGACCCTGAGCCAGCCAGCTAAGGGCCTTCTGGTTTCCTGACTCTCAGAAACTGTGTGTAATAATAAATGTTTGTTGTTTTAAGCTACTAAATTTGGGGGTAACTTGTTTTGCAGCAATTGATAACTAATACAGTAGAGACTAAGACAACTATGTAGAGAGCCCAGACTTATGTAACACTATAGACTTTTCTAGAAAACAGAACCGATGCGATTCTATAATACCTAGTTTGTCTTGGGCCTTTCACCCCATTATTTCCTCCCTCTCCCAAAGTTTTTGACACATTTGACTGGAAGATTTCACTCTCCTGTGGAAGTATATTTCTAGTTGCATAATGAAAGTCCAGAGAAAATTTAGATTTACTTGAAGTTGGTCATGATTCTTCTCCATAAATATTAATGTTCTATTCTTAAATACTAGATGTGCTTTTCTTGGAATAACCATAAACTGCATGATGTGAGAAGTATGATTTTACATACGTTAATTCTAGAAAAGAACAGTTAACAAATTTTAAAACTCTTTTCCATGATAGAATTTTCTTATTCTCATGATGAATCCACAATGGATGGCATTGCAATTGAATCAGAGAGTGCTCACAGAGGATGGTATCTCCTCTGTAGACACATAGTTCAAAAACATGTGAGGGTGTTGTTGCCCACTGTCAGAGGAAATGAACTCAGTCTTGGAAAAAGCTATTCTTATTAAAGAAAGAAAATAAGAATTTCCTTTCTTTTACTGCTTTAACAGTGCCCATTTATTGCAATAAGTATCTCTCAATAAAAATGAGTGTCCTGAGTGATAAGAGGATGATGGTACTCATGGACTGCCTCCCCAGACACTCTTGATCTCCCCATCCTTCCCACAGCTATGGCTATAGAGTGAGTCCTATAGTGATGCCATCCCTTGGCCTCAGCTGAAGGGGCCAAGGTGAACATCTGCTAAACCTGGAAATCTGGAATGGAGAATGGGGTGGGGGCCACGAGAAAGGACTGGGAATAATTTCATTTTTCTCAGGATAGCTGGACCCGTGACATACAAGCTTGGTTGCTATGGGTGGTCATGCTTTTATGCATGTAGTATGAAGCAGAGGGAGACTTTTGGGTGAGAATGAGATAATGAATCACAAATCTAGAAACTAGTACACATAGGAGTCCAAACCAACAACTTTCTTATCCTTGAGATCCTCAAGATACCCCCTATGTACTTCTAACATATTCCTCTTTTTTTTGTTAAACTCAAATGGGTGTCTCAAAAATAGAGTTCTAACACAGAAGTTATTTCATGATATATTCTGAGGTTTAATTTAGGAAATCAGGAAAGATTTAACTGAGCAGCCATCGATCACAGCATTGCAAACACTAAACATTTAACAGAAAGGAATTAGTACACCTATAATACACCCAATATAGATTACGTCATATGGTAATATTAGGGTAGGACAATATGTTTATGATACACGTTAATGAAAAAAGCAAGTTTGGGAAGGTTATGTTATATATGATCACAAAAATTAATGGCTTCATATAAACAATAATGTCAATAGTGATTCTCTCCAAATGGCGGGATTGTAAAAAAAATTTTATTATCCTCCTTCAAAAAAAAAAAGCCATTATCAGTAAGGAACTTGTTATTCTTGTACCCTAGGAACAAATAAAAGTTTCATGCCAAGAACATGTATAATGTTTCAGTCTACAAGTTGAGTAAGTAAAAGTAAAAGCTGTAATAGTGGATGCCCGGTGGCTCAGTCGGTTAAGTGTCCGTGTTTGGCTAAGGTCAGGATCCCAGGGTCCCAGGATGGAGCCCCGCACTGGGCTCCCTGCTCAGCGGGGAGTCTGCTTCTCCCGCTCCCTCTGTCCCTCCCCCTGCTCCTGCTCTCTCTTTCTCTCAATCTCTCTCAATTAAATAAACAAAATATTTGAAAAAAATAAAAGTTGTCAAAATTGGAAGAGAGAGAGACAAGTCAGCAGTGGCTTAATATCAATTAAAACCAGATAGTACAAAGAAATAAGAAACAACAAAACAAATCCTCCAGCAAATGAATTATAGTTTGACTGTCGCAGTTAAACAATATAGGTAAACAACAGGCTTACAACAACTAATTGGATAAACAATATGCAGTTTGTAAGGCTCAGGTATGCTTTATGGGCAATTAGCCAGCGTCTCAAATCTCACTCATTCAGTAAATGTTTGATCCAAAGTGTAAGTTCAACAGATAACAAACATACCCTGGAGGGATGATGTATGCTAAACTAAGCACACTATGATTAACTGTTATTTATATTTAAAGCAGATGGCTGGGAAGGATCAAAAAGAAAATATTCAATGAAAAAGTAGAAAATGATCAGATTGCATATTGAAAATATTTTTGCAGAAACAGATTATCTAAACCATGACTCACTCAAATATAAAACATTAAAATCAAACTGTCTCTCTAAATACCTGCTTGGCATCTCACCCCTTCTAACCTGTGTTCTACCACAGAACTTTAATCACAAGATGGGGTTGGCAGTCTTTCAGAAATGCTTTTCAACAGCACAAAAACCTTTTTTTGGAAACTAGGATTAGCTTAACACAAATATGGGTATGTAACAGTAGGCACTGAGTTATGCCATATTTATTCAAGTGGAATTCTTCCAATACTTTCTGGAAGAGAAGTACTTTTCAATAATGCCATTCTGTAGACCAACATCTTAGAGAAAGTGCTTATGAGTATTCATCTTTTTTTTTTTAAATGAGTGTTCTTGAGAATAAAAAGGCATCACAGTGTGAGAGTAAGATAAATCTCAGAATTTCTATGTGATTAATAAATTATTATATAGTGTTTATTTAGAAATAAAATAAGCTCAGGATTTTTTTTAAATAGGGAAGTTAGCTCCACTAGCTTTTTTTCCATCCAGTTGTACCTATAAGATATGGCACAAAAGAGAACTGGGTAACTTACAAAAGGAAAATGACATATGGTATTACTTAATTTGCTACGTATGTGTCTTACCTCTTCAATGGGAGTCTAAATGTCTCAGTAGCACAAATCTATTCAGTAGAGAATTTTACCCACAACTACTATCACCCCTCTCTGTCTCCACCCCAATAATGATGTGAAAACACTCCCCACCCACTATTTTTAAAGTTCGTATTTTGAATTGTTTTCTGATGATGCTGCTGTATTCCTATTATATGTTTTCCTCAAGACTGTGGCACATCTATGTAGGAAGTTTGACCAGTTTGCTACACAGTCCCTTGCTAAAGAAATAAAGAAAGTGAATGAACTGTCTAAAGTTGGAACACTGGACTCAGCAGCCCTCACAGTCCAGCCAACTAACCTAAACTTCCAGACTATGTTTTGAAATCTTTTACCCCAGGATCAAGGTCAAATTGTTCAAGTAACTTAAAGTTGGTTTTCATCACATTTACCTATCTTTATGTCCTACAACTTAAGACATTTTTTACATTCTCTTCTCTAATCTATTCAATCAAGATGGGTTGGAAGAAGTTGGCCAGTTGTGTATTCAGTTCAAGTTATCATGACACTCAAACTATGTCTATGTCCAACACACCAATGGTGTTTGTTTAGAGAATGTTCTAAAAATGAGAGGAGATAAAACAAATTCACCTTCTTTATCTTTTGGATACAATATAACATCCAAAGAATTTAACAAGCTCTTCATTTTCTGGTCAGTGGTTTTCAAAAGCTGAAGATAAAGTTAGCAGAAATTTGGGGAGTTCTTCTGACCCAAAATAAATGTCCTTAATGTTTTTAAATGAGAAAAGTTTGAGAATTTGAAAAATGTACTCCTTCACTTAACAAATATTCTTTGAGCGCACTACTGTGAAAAAGCACTGTAAGACCTTGTTCGTCACTTGAAAACTGGTGTTTATTTTTCTGCTTATAAAATACTACATATACTCTTGCAAAACAAATAAACAAAAATTCAGAAACATAAGAGTACCTGCAATCACACAATCATTCAAAGATAAACATTCTTAATGTTTAATGTATTCTGGATGTCTCTTTTGCTTCTTTGGTGGTGTCCTCTCAAAAACACTTCCATGGAAACAAATTGAAGGTTAAAAAAAATTCAAGAGTCTCTACTCACATAGACTCCACATTTTCGAGGTACTGGGATTATGTCTTCGTGGTACCTACCCCACGAACTGGCAAAAATGTTCAGGGGGACAGTTCCTGAGTCTCATCAAAATCCATACCGAAACAAAATATATTAATAAGCTCTATTCCTCACAACGCCTGCTGTTAAAGAGACATCTATAATGTTCAGTCACATTAACTCTTTCTGATAATAAAGTGATATTCACCAACCTTAAATAAAGTTTCTCTATGGTCATCACAAGATGATAAGCTTTGGTGTTTAATTAGGAATGGATCTTGGTGGTACAGGGAACAAAAATCTATACTTATGTGGTTTTGAAAATCAGGAATGTGGTATCATTTGGAGCACATATGGTGATGGTGTCAAATTCCTTTTTTTTTTTTTTTTTTTGGTGTAAGATTCTTAACACTTTTTCATCTTAGCTCAACCAGAGTAAGGTGAAGATTTATTTATCTTATCAGTGACTCATTTTTCACATATGATAAAAAGTGACTAAACTGTAAAATTATCATTTAATATTTCTCCTAGAAGGTTCAATTAATTGAAAAACAAGGGGGAAAAAGAAGTGAGAACAAAGCCCATTATTTTTCCTTTGTTTGGGAATTACATGGTACTTTCCTTCAGAAAAATGATTTCTAGCAGTTATTTGCCAGCTGGATGTGAACAATTAGACTGTTTTAATATAGAATATTTTCCCTTTAAAATGTAGTATTAAAAGGGACACGCTAGCGTTGCCTGGCTAGCTCACTTGGTAGAACAGGTAACGCAATCTCGGGGTTGTAAGTTTAAGCCCCACATTGGGTAAAGAGATAACTTAAATATAAAATCTTAAAAAAAAAAAAAAAGGACATGCTAGTCAGTTCATGGGGAAGAGTACCTTTCCTCTTCCCCATCTTTTCACCTTCAGGACATAAAACAAATATTTCCAATCTTCTGAAAAGTGTGGAAGTGGGTCCCATGTCTGTATAAGTTCTTTTTGCCCTTAAGGAAATGAAATAAGTTTTTATGTTGATTTTAGCTACAGTTTTAAAATGTAATCAAGTTTTATCCTGAAAGAAAAGAACAGAACTTTTGAGTTGAGAAATACAGAAGTAATAGAGGCCTAAGGGCCGGTGGATAGTGGTACCAGTTATTAAAATGGGGGAGGTAGAGAAGCAGATTTGGGGGAGCTGAAGAATCAGGAATTCTGTGTGGCTACTTGATGTCTCTGATGACAGAATTCAACCATGGTCCTGTGTCCCTGGCACTAATTTGTTTAGCTGAACTTCTGCCTTAGTCTTGGTTCTCATTCTGCTCTAGCACCCCATAAGAAGTAAAAATCCAGCTTAGCAGTACCCAACTCCCTTACTGGGGCTTGGCATCACCTCTGCCCTAGAATGGCAGGTCAGTAGGGATGACAATCATATGGAGACAGGCCATCCAGGTGTTACTTCTGGTCTCTCTTCCAAAGCCAAGTAGCTGCTTTTTCTAGAATCCATGTTGAGCAGCTTTTATATGGAACCCTCTATACTAAAATGATGGATCATCAGTCTTTTACAAGTCAGGCTCCGGGGTGCCTGGGTGGCTCAATCGGTTAAGCATCTGCCTTCGGCTAAGGTCATAATCACAGGGTCCTGGGATCAAGTTCCACACTGGCCTCCCTGCTCAGTGAGGAGTCTGCTTCTCTCTCTTTCTCTGCCCCTCCCCCCTGCTGTACCCATGGGTGTTCTCTCTCTTGCTCTTTTTCTCTCTCTCTCAAATAAATAAAATAAAATAAAATAGAAGTCAATCCCCTTCCTCATTTGTCTGTCTTGTAAACATTCAGCTTTCTCCCTGTGAGTCCTGAGAGGGCCAGCTGTTCAGGTAAGAGGACTAATTTTCAGACTATTCATTTGTTAGCTGGAGAAAATAAGATGCTACGGGATACATAGACAATGGTATAATTAAAAATAATCATCAAGATCTTTAAGATCCCATCAGGCAGAAGAAAATACATGCTATTTTGCCTCAATCACTAATTAGTGGTAGTTTTCAATAAAAGGCACCTCTGTTTTAAATAACATATCTGAAAACTGAACAAATGCCACTTTTTACAATAAGCCTCACAATGATGAAGTATAGAGTTAGAGTTATCGAGTTATTTGAATTGCACAGTTAACCACTGGAATAATTCAGGCTAATTGACTCCATAACCCCTCCATTATCTTGGCAATTTAGAAAAATGAGTGGTTCCTATCCTGAATTACCCAAGAAACTATGGTTGTAGACCCGAGCTATTGTCATTTTATTATAAATTATGTTCTGATTTGGGTTGGCAATATTTTAAGTGACATTTTAGGGTTCAACTTCTTCCTTGGGGGATAAAGAAAACCTAAGAAAGAGGTCTTCCAGAACCCCATGTATTATAACAGATGCCAGACACACATTCCACATCCACAAAGCCCAAGTCGAAAGCTGATATCCATTCTGACATTTCATAGTTCCCATTCTACTCTCAAGTATGAAAAGACTTAACTGAATGAAAATAACTGGTTTTAAAATAACATAGTGGTTTGTTTAATTGAATATATTGAGATTATTTGTTAATAATCATATTTCCTATAGCTGCCAAACTAGTTCTTTCTTACGCATTTTGCCAGGCTACGTGCTCAACTAAATGGATATTGACCTCATTCTACTCCAACTGACTGTAGAATCAGTGAAGAGTTCTTAGCTCTAGAATTCACTTCTCCTGATGGCCCAACAAATATAAACTTACTAGCTTTCAGGGATGGCATTAAATGTTTCCTCTTGGCAATGCTGAATACAAAAAGGGACAATGTTCCATGTCAATGACCAACTCAAGTGTTGGTCATAAATGCATTTTCATAAGCAAGATACAGCCTATATCTTTAGAAATTAGTAAATAATTCTATTAATATATTTATACCGATTGTTTAATATCACAATAAATAAAACATTTATTGACCAATAAAATAGCAATTACCGATTTAACATAGTGAGTTAATATATGTGCTTACACTCCACTGCATTTGTATACAGAACAGCTAAGATATTTTTATTATGAGTAATACTTTCCCAAGCAAAGTAAACCAAATATTTATCTGGGGAATTTAGGCAACGGAAAGTAACACTGGCAAATTATACGTTTTAAGCCAATTTGAAGAGAAGTTACTTATCTCCTATAAGCAATATACCCTCAGAGGCAAATCTTCTGACCTATCTTAAATAGATTAGGATTTTGTTCACTCCAGCTTCATGGAACTTGTGTAAAAGTCCATGATATTATCAAATGGCAAAAAAGATATCTATTGGTAAGATGCATTTTTTCCACTAACCCATAGTGGCCCTATAAATGCTAAGCATTTATAAACGACTGATCACATGAGAGGATTACAAAAACAAAGATACCACTTTTCTTTTTCTCCTCCAAGGAACAAGAAGCCAAATGAGATGAAGAGGATATTAAAACAAAACAAACAAAAACAAAAAACCCTACACACAAACAAAAACAAAACAAAACAAAAACACCTTGAGTGGCATCCCAGAACATCCATGGGAAGCCAGGAAGAAGTTAGGGAAAACAGAATCATAAAAGATGTTTGTTTTCTTGAGCCACCCGAATTATTTAGGACAATTGCAACGAATTCTAAGGCAAGTTTAACAATCAGTAAGAAATTGATTTGGAAAAGTTAGGTTGAATATGAGCAAAAAGTGATGAATCAGCAACCGCATACAAGGAATGCTGACCCAGCAATTCAGCAAGCCAGCTGAGAGCTATGCAAAGGGTCAACATTTGTACTAAAAATCACCCAAATTTCCCATGTGCTACCAGTGGCAAGACATAAAGTCTAATTTTCAAATATCAATAATGAGTTGCAAATTTTGTTTGGATTGCTGTGCTAAAAGCCTCACCGAATTTACCTTGACTATTCTTACAGCAATCTGTGGGGATCCACTCAGACCCACAGAGCTGGTATGACGATTATTTTAAACCAAAGACATTTGAGATTTAACAGATACAGGAAGAAGGCTTTTTGGAGCTTCTCTTATCTAGCTTAAGGCAGAGACTTCTGGGAGTGAGGTTGCCATCAATCCCTTCTCAGGGGAGGTTTACTGGCTGGAAAGAGGGCTGAGAAGACCACATGCACCTGCATAAACAAATTTTAGCACCGACTTTGTTATCTCCCATTTGCTCCTCTAGAAACCCATCTGTTCTTTCCACAAGAGTCTCTTCTCCCTTCTCCTTTCCCCTTAATAAGTTAGGTATTTAAACCCCTGTCTTTAGTTGTTTGGAGAGTCACATTTTCTCTTTGCTCCCACTTCGTAGGGGAATAAAAGTTGACTTTTCTCTTGCTAATCTGTCTTGTTTCAGCTTAATTCACAAGTCCCCAGTTAATGAACATAAGAAGGTGGAGGAAAAGTTTTTCCTCCCAGGAACGTAAGATGCAAGTAAATCTCATCTTCATCATAGACATGCAAAAACAGACTCAGAGAAATTAGGAAACTTGCCCAAGGTCACTGAACTCCAGGAGTCAAGAAACAAATACAAAGCTATATGGTCCCACGGCACATATACCGGTTAAATGCATTAAGTTGTTTATATTGGATCTAAAGGCCCTACTAGCCCATGTGAACTGTCAAACCTTAAAAGCAATTCTTCCAAGACCCCACTATCAATGTCTTAATTCTGAATGTTTTGGTATTCACTGGGAAGGATATTATTTGAGTGACTACAAGTTTTATCCAAATTATTTGGTGAAAGCAAGGATAAATGAAGCATTTAATTTTACTTTCTTCACAAACTGGTTTCTAAGGTTGGCTATGTTTAACCATTGGAAGAAATTCCTTACATACAATTTGACAACCGACTCAGGGTGAAAGAATCTAGCGTGACTAAGACTTGCGTTTGTCACACATGGGTAATGAGGAAGTTGAGCAGACAATACACAGGACCTAGACCCGCCAGAGACCAATGTCTTTTTACCCATAGGCATATCCTAACCTTGCAATGCGGAAGAAATGGCCCCAGAATGGCTGTTACTAGCAACCATGAGGGAAGGCAACCAGTCAGGGTCATGGGGAATCAACTGCAGCTCCGAGCTGAGAGTTAAAGGAGGAATAGCCTGGGGAGGAGTGGGAGGTGGGCTGGCCGTGCAAAGATGGAAAGAAAGTCCCCTGTGATGGGCACAGGAAAGCAAACCACATACAAAACACTAGAGCAGTTAGCACCAGAGATCTAACTGTGTTACAAGAAGGCAGGATAAATATTACTACCACCTTCCACCGAAAACAATAAGGATAAACTATTATAGGGATAGATTTCCGGGATTTTTTTTTTTAAGTCAAGTTACAGAACCAAATGATAATGTTGTTTTTAAAAATCCATAAAGTGGAATATATTTCCTAATGATAAATAGAAATGTCCATTTGCAAATTCACAGTAAAAGGACTGGAAGGATATTGTGGAAGTAAAGAAAGACCACCAGAGGAGAACAATCAGAGGCTATTTGGTGAGAGCTCGCTGTAGCAAGGGAGTCAGCCACCATCGCTGGTGTTTGGCAGAGACTCAACAGCAGGCAGTGGTGAAGAGTGGTGGGAAGAAGTGTTACAGTGGGAAGAAGAAAAAAAAAAGCAAGCTTCAGATACGCTGTGATTGGAAATCATCGGCATGGGAAGCTAGAGACAGGCTAACTACAAGTCGGGGGGCGTATGTGATTGGTTTGGGGAACATATTTGGCTTTCTCTGGTTGCTCCTGCATTGCAGGCTGACAGTCATTGATCAAGCTCTGAGATTTTTGGACCAGTTGCTGCAGAGCTTGTGGCTTGGCTTATGAGCCTGCTTGCTGCCGAGGTCGTGAATCAGAGTTCTATTGATACATATATAATCTGGCCCTTGTTGGTTGTTTATTCAGTCTCTCAATATGCACCAGACTGATATTCGTGGTCTCTGGGTCTAAATTCCTTATCTGTAATGTTTTATTTTTTTGTATAAGAAGAATACATTTACTCATTTTTTACTTGTATAATTTTTTTAAAATTCTGAAGCAAAAGGGTAGAAGGATGGTAATTGTCATTTCTAATGCCTATGATGGGTCCTATTCTTATTTTACAGTAGAGGGAACTGAGACACTAAGAAGTTAACCTGCCCAAGGCCACATTGTTGATAAAAAGCAGACAGAATTTAATTCCAGGTATATCTGATCCTAAAAGTTACTTTTCATTGTGCCATGCTGCTACTTACAAAAGCATAGTGATTCAAGCATAGTGATTCTAACATTAGAAGAGAGAACAGTCACTACCACTCACACAGGGTAAGCCTAGACATGTTGGATTAGCACAATACTAGCATCTGTTAGTACAATATTAGGATCTATCTATCAGCATGATATTAGAACACAGAAATGGTTGCTGCCCTTTTTCAAATTGAATTTATAAGATTATAATATAATAGCCTTGGATGAATTATTACAGTCTGACCCTTTGTATTTCCAGAAGAGCAGCTTTGGCTTTTGGGAAAAAACAGCATTTAAAATGCAGTTATAACCAATGAGCAAACAGGATAGTATGAAAACTTTATGTATTTTTCAAATAATTCCTTTCAGAGAACAATCTACCACCTACATTGCTGATGAAATAGTGTGTACCAATAGCTCTTCTAGGATATGCTAATGAATCCATTTCTTGTAGGCCGAAAGCAGGATGTGAACCACTTTACTTTTTCATGTGCAAATAGAGCTAACCTAACTTTGATTATCTTGTTGATCAAGAGCTTGTAAAAGTGTTATATTTACCTCTGGCTTAAGGAGTGCAAACCAGTACTTGAAGGGCTGAACTCTTCTCTTTTTTAAAAATCTTTAATTGGAATCACAGGTTATCATGACCTATGAATTAAAAAAAATAAAAGTAATTTTTATATTAAGTAACTGTAGCACTCACCTGAGACAACAGATTAATATCTATAATTTGTTTTCTATTTTTCTGCCTTGAATATTACCTCAATGATTTACACAATAATCCCAAGGTTCATAACATGAAATACCACATTAAAATCATCTGGAGAGCTTAGAAAAGTGTGTCAATGCCTTCTTCTCCACCACATACACATCGAAAAAATTCAGATTTAATTGGTCTAGAGTCTCTGCCTCAAAATTTTTTAAAAGCTCCCCAGGTGATGCCAGCAGGCAGTGTGAGTTGAAAGCACTGCTATAGACCAAAATGGGTAATATGAAAAGGATTTCATGATGCAGTCGTTCAGTTTGTTTGCCAACATCCATCCCTCTGGGTCCTGGAAGGTTGAATCTACCCCTATCCACCCAGAGCCAGTCCTTATGGTGTGCACATGACCCAGTTCAGAGTAATCCAGGGCAGAGGAGACCTCCCTGAGAAGTTTCTGTCAGTCGATAGAAGTGTACCGTCTTAGGTTCAATAGCAGGGGGCCTGCAAATTAGACTGACAAGAGACAGATTATAAGGAAAAAACACCCCGGAAGTTTATTAATGTGTGCATTGCACATACACATGGGAGAAGTCAGTGATGACTAACTCAAAGGAGTGGTTGGAAACTGGGCTTCTATAGCATGTTAACAAAAGAGAAAGAAATCTGTGATGGAGAAGTGACAAGACAAAGGAAAAGGGTCTTAGGCTTCCAAAGGCAGCAAACTGTGGGAAGGCAAACACATGGGGAAAACTAAGAAGGCAAAGGCTAGTCAGTAAGGTTTGTTATACAGATTCTTCTGGTGCCATCTCTGGGCAGGTAACAGTCTATAATTATCTCCAGTGATTAAGAATTGTTCTGTCCTTCCTAGTTGGAGGGAGGGGGTGTGTGCAGAGAGTTTTCCTGTCTTTTTCTCAACTGCCTTCATCTCAAAATCACCCATATGCCAGATTGGCATATTTTAGGGTGCCATATTCTGAATTCTTTCAGAAGGAAGTCCTCTTTTGTGACTGCGGGCTGTAAGGACAATGTCAGGAATGGCTTACGGCAATTTTATTACCACACAGAGGGATTTCTCACCAATAGAAGAAAAACCATGTTAACATACAAAGACAAACAGAATCTAGAGTTGGAGAAAGAGCCCTGATTTCCATTTAATAAATATTTATTTATTATGTGTCTTGGCTGGTGACAGATGACTGATACTGAGTGCCTGGATCAATCACTAGAGTTTCTACTAGAAGTTCTATAGTATTAACTTAAGTATTTCATTCCATTTTGAGTCAGGCTTCTTTTGCTTGCAATCAAAAGTGTCCAGAAAAAATATAAAAATCATTTAACATTTTTGTAACATCAGAACCAATTTTTGAAGTCCTAGAATAGCTCACCGCTTCCCAACTCCTATTCTTCCAACCATGGCTTTAAAAATCTCTCTTTTTTTTTTCTTTTCAGTGAAATATAACGTATACAGAAAAGTACACAAAACACTATGTGTAACCACCACCCAACTCAAGAAATAGAATTTTATTAGCAACCCAGATGCTCACTTGTACTGTTTTCCAATCGTTAATCCCTATGCACCCATTGAAGGTAACCAGTGTTCTGACTTTAGTGATAATCAGTTCCTCACATTTCCATATAGGCTTACCACTTAAGCATGGATGCCTAAAATATAAAATTTTGCCTGTTTTCGTGTTTTATATGTTGGGAATCACATAGCATGCATGTATTGTGTTTGGCTTCTCTCTACATTTGTGAGATCCATCAATGTTCTTGCAGGTAGTTGTAGCTCATTAATTTTCATTGCTGTGTAATATCTTATTGTATGAATATGTGACAGGTTACTTACTCATTCTACTGTGGATAAACATGTGAATTATTTCCAGTTTTTGGCTACTGTGAATAATGCTGCTGTGGACATGCTTGCGCATATCTCTTCATACTCACGAGCAAGCATTTCTGTTGGGTACGTACCTAGCAGGAGAATCATAGGTGATAGAATATAATTCTGGTCAACTTTAGGAAATACTGTCAACCTGGTTTCCAAGTGGGCATAACAGTCTATATTCCTTCCAGCAATGGAAAAAGAGTTTCTTTTGCTCTACATCTTCATCAAGACTCGACATTAGCTGCCTTCTTAAGTGTGCCTATCTAGTTAGGTTTTCAGGAATTTCATTTTGGTTTTAATCGAAATTAACATCATTACTAAAGAAATTAAGTACTGGTAGTTTACTGACCATTTGGATACCTCTTTGTTCAAGTCTTTTACCCACTTTTCTACTGTGTTGTTACAGCATTTTCATATTGATTTGTATGGAGATGCTCTGTATATCTGAATAAAACCTGTTATGTTGCAAATACATTGTCCCAGTTTGTCTTGACTTTTCACTCTCTTAATGGTCTATTTTGAACAGAAGCTCTTAATTATAATGTAGTCTTACCAAACTTTGCCTTTACAATTAGGGCTGTGTGTGTATGAGTGTGTGTGTGTGTGTGTGTGTGTGTGTGTGTGTGTGTGATGTTTAAGAAATCAGTCCCTATCATAAGTTCATAAAAATATTCTCCTTTATTACTTTCTGGAAGAATTGTTATGGCTCATACATTTAGACGTAATATCCCACTGAGTTGATTTTTGTGTGAAATGTAAGGAAAGAATCATTTATTTTCTTTTCTATGTGAAAATTCACTTGTGCAGTACCATATGAGAAGACCCATCTTCCTCCACAATACTGCAGTGGCATGTTTTTTGTAAATGAAGCGCACATGTGTGTGGGTGTCTGGGATCTCTATTCTATTTCATAGGTTTATGTTGTGCTAACACATAGTAGCCTTAATTACGATAACTTTCTCATAAGTCAAAATATCAACTACACAAGTCCCTCCACCTTGTTCTTCATGTGTGTTTTGGCTATTCTTAACCTTTTGCATTTCCGTATGTATTTTAGAGTCAGCTTGTCACTTGTACTGCTCCCCAGTTAAGTCTCCCCTAAAACAAAGCTGATTAGGATTCTTATTGGAATTATACTGAACCAATAGATCAATTCAGGAAGAAATAACTTTTTTATAACATTGTAGTCTTCCAGTCTATGGGCATAATATACCCTTCTGCAGGACTGCTTTAATGGCTCTAATAAAACGTGATTGTTTCCTGCGTGGTGGGCTTGCACATCTTTAGTTAGATCTAATCCATGGTTCTTTTTAATGATATTTTAAATAGTAACTATTTTATTTTATTTTGATTTTATTTATTTACCTGAGAATTAGCGAGCAAGCAAGCGTGAGAGTGGCAGGGAGCTGGATGGAGGGGACGATGGGGAGGATAGAGAACCTCAAGCGGACTCCTTGCTGAGGGTATAACCCAATGCTCGATTTCCTGACCCCGAGATCATGACCTGAGCTGAAACCAAGAGACCGACACTTAAACAACTGAACCACCCAGGCACCCCTTAAATATTAACATTTTTAAAAATTATTTTTTCTGATTTTTTGCCAGTATATAAAAATGCAGTATATTGAGTGTATATCTAGCAAAGTTGCTAAACGCACCCATATTTCTTATACTTTATCTGTAGATCCTCATGGATTTTCTACAATCACATGCATATTGACTATGAACAATGATAGTTTTAGTTCTTCTTTTCAAGTACTTATTCATTCATTCATTCATTCATTCATTTATTTGTTTTACTGGCTAGAATTCCAATATAATGTTGAATAAGAGTATTCAACATAAAAGTATTTGACATAAAAGTATTTGACACTCAACATAGTAAAAATATGTGATATTTTTATTTTGTTTCCTATCTAAAAAGGGAAGCTTTCAATATTTTAAATATAATGTTTAACATAGGCTTTTCACTAACGTTTTATGAAAGGAGTTCCTTTTACTTCTAGTTTACAAAGTGTTTTATTCACAAAGAGATGTTGAATTTTATCAAACACCTTTTCTGTATTTATTGAGCTTATGATATAATTAATTATTCTCCTTTATTCTATTAATTTGGTTATTTATACTGATTGCATTTCTAATATTAACTCAATGTTTAATTCATGAAATAAACCCAGTTTGGTCATCATGCATAATCTTTTGCATTAATATTGATATATTATCTATGTGTGAAGTAGGTCTTTAATTTCCTTTCTCATTATCTGCTTGTAAGGTGTGAGTATCAAGATTACTCTGGTCTCAGAAAACACGTTGGTGTTTCCTCTTTTTGTCTTCTCTGAAAGATCTTGTGTAAGATTGACATATCACATCCTTAAATGTTTGGTAGAAGCTCGACTAGAATTTTCCTGCCAGTATAGTAATCTATTGTCATGCCAAGTTGGCTAATCTTGTTCACATCTTCTACACTCTTGGCGATCACATATACACACACAATTTTTAAATCTGTTCTGTTACTGAGAGAGGTGTGTTAAAATTTTCTGATTTTGAATTTTAGTTTAGTTACATCAATTCATGCTTCATATATTTTGATGCTACATACTTATACATAAATATTTTATATCTTCATGGTGGATTAAAATGCTTAAATTGTGAAGCATACATTTTACTTCTAATAATGCCTTTTACCTTAAACTGTCCTTTCTCTAATATTTTTACCACTACCTTAGCATCCCTTTGGTGTTTGAATTTTTTCTATCTTTTTATTCTTTTTGCATCCTCACATTTTAAATATCATGTTTGTAAATAGTACAACATTGAGTTTCTTTTAATTTAGCTCTTCTACATTTAATGCAATTAATGACATATTTGTGCTTTATGTAGTGCTTTCTATTTATCTTGTATTTCCTTTCAGCCTTCATTTGGATTTTTTATTTTGCTCTCTATATTAACTAATTGACCCAGGCACTCCTATAAATTTTTAATATTTCAACCTCATGAAAAATAGTAAGTATAATTGGATAAATAAAGCATGTTAACTCCAATATGTACAAGTCCCTATGTAGCTCTTCTACTGTTTCTATTGCTTTTTTATAATACTTTTTTTTTATCCTGTTGCCTGCTCCCTCACGCAAAATTGGTAAAATTGGTAAAAATAACTTAAGGCCTAGGATGCTGTTATCCTCCTCAAGAGATTTACAATTAATTGCTCCAAATTCCTGGGAATACTGGCAATCCAGGATCACCTCCAAATGACCACAGACAGATGATTTTTAAAGCTGGTGGTAGTCCCTCAAAATGCTTATCTCCCTTCTAGTTCTCCTTTCTTTCTAAGCTGTAATGCTTGGTTTCTAGGCTGATGATGAACAAGTAGTTCACCACTGTCCCTGCTTGGTGGGCCCTGGATTCTCATCTCTATGCCTTTAAGTGCTTATTCTAGGCTGCAAAACCATGGGCCAGCCACTTCATTTCTGTCCATAGGGTAAAAGCACCCCACTACCTAGCCATTTCCCTAGTTCTCATCCCTCCCCCAGGTCCTAGCCTGGTAATTCATTATTGTTAACTGTGAGATGCCCACATGCTTTTTTAATTCTTAAATAGCTTTTTAAGTTGTCCTAGAAGGAAGGTTGATTAAAATTGTCTTACATATCAATACTAGATGACCGATTTAGACCCAATGTTTCATATGTTTAGAGAAATTCTGTTCACACAAAACGTAAGAACCTCATGGGTAAAAGTATGACTGCTTTCAGAGGAATAGATTATACATTTTAAGAATAAACCCTCCCAAAAACTCAATGTAAATTTTTACTATGAGCACTGTGTCATAGAAGGGACAAGATGCATGTCAATGACTGTTAATATCAAATAAATCAGAGCTACTAGGCTCTCAAATCAACTGATTGCCAAGAGTGAGAGTGAGGATGAAAATGTTCCAGAAAAAGCACTTAGGAAAACACGGCTTTTTCTTTTTATTATCTAATTAATTTTGCATATTTTATTTCCCAGCAGATATGCAGTAGCACAAGCTTCAATTTATCATCAGTCATTTAAAAAAATGTGTGAAAAGTAACCCATAATAATTTTGAGAAAGGTTCTGAGGAGCTTGCTAGGAAAGCAGAAGAGCCATTTAATACCATGTTCAACATCAGAGGCCCATCAGGGCCCTACATCAGCAATATATGGCCCCTTGGTGAGATCGAGGGCAAAGACTGTTTTGGTATGGCCTGCAAACTATGAATGGTTTTTATATTTCTTAGGATCTTGTGCACACACACACACAAATCAAAGAAGCATATGTAACAGATATCATATATTACCTCTTTACAGAAAAAGTTTACTGATCCCTATTCTATATCATCTTGTCAAGACTTGTGAAGATCCTGAGAATTTTACCCTATTTGCAAGCTAACAGTTTAGCCTGCTATAGTTTCGTGAATGGTGGCAAAAGACATGAGATCCTAGGGTCAGAAAGAAAAGACATATTTCACATGAATAGCAGTCAGAGATAATCAGCATTTGCATCAGTTCTCTAAGCCCCAATTCCCACAAGGCAACATGAAGAGAGCCACATAAAACTTGAACATACAGTGGTTATGTTACAAGAGAGGAATTTAGGGAACCCGAGCTTAAGGAACCTGAACCTTCTATAATGGGCAGTGAGCATACCTGCTCTCTGCTCCCAGGAGACATTATCTCAATCTTCAAAGGCTGGTTGCTATGCAAACATTAAAAAAAAAAAAAAAAAAGTCTGCCACAAAGGCAATGTCTCTGTTTGCAGGATATGTAGAAACACGAAGGATCCATGGAGAATTGTCTCTCAATAAATCTAAACTTGGTATCTATAGCTACCACCTTCAGCATGTTATGATAGCTTTATCATTCCGAAAATTGACCTGAGCCAGAAAAGTATTATTTTCAGTATTCTCTTAAAAAGCAGAGGAAATAATATATATAGAGAGATTTCTAAAGGCAGTTTAAAATCCTAACATTTAAAAAACTATTTTCAGCTACTTTGAAATTTCTAATATTGAGAAGGTTTATTTCTGATAGGGTCCAGTAACTGATAAATTTAATTTACCTTCTAACTAACTTCTTAACTGACTCTTAACGTTTTCTTTAGTGGAGGCACAATTTAGTGTTCAACTTTTAATATTACAGTCCAAATGTTTTTTTAAAGTTATCCCAGAATTTAATGAGAAATACACATTTTAAACAAAGATACTTAAACATGTTTGGAACATTTTTAATATATGATCTAACTGGTATTATAGTTTTATTTAATTTCTAGAATTGGAGCCAAATAAGTAGTTTTTTCACAGCACTATAAATGCAAAGTGTTTAAGTAAAAATTAAGATGCAGTTTAAAAAGAAAAACTCTTGATAAAGTTTTACAAGGCTATAAACTAAATAGCATTTAGTTAAATATTTAACAAGATGCATTTATTGAAAACAATAAGCTTTGTGATATTCAGAATCTTTTAGAAAATCTTGGTCATGTTTAAATGACGGACCTGGGATAGTTACAATTCCCTCAGTCCAATACGAGACGTTCTTAACTACTAAAACCAAAAGTATGACGTCCAGTCTAAATTGGCCTGATGCTTCTATTATATAGGCCTGAGCTGCAGAACTCTGGAGAAAGCAAGATTAGTTTAAGGCAATATGGAATCTCATGGTTCCAGCTAGGACCTCTCTGGTGGCTTTGAGTTCCTAGCCTACTGAACAAAAGCCAAAGATAAGATTTGATGTCATACTAGCTAATTTTACAAAGTAATTTATAAAAAGCTTTAAAATATATGTGAAACAAGAACATAAGCTAACAATGTCTTGCATGGCTGGTTGCTCCCCACTACTTAATAAGTGTTACTGTTTATTTGAACTTGTTCAATCTCTTAGTTTAATTTGGATTGAACCAGAAATCCTTTTAGCTTAGAACTGAGTCTGAGCTAGGTTCACATAGATTATTTCTATATATGCAAATAATAACTCATTTGGATGTCCTTAAGAGTTTTGAGGATCTTCATATACCTATTATCTTTTAAATACTCTATTAAAATATCTATTATAGGTTTTCTAAGGCAAATATAAAGTCCATAGAAATCAATTTCATTTCATTTATTACAAGCCAAAGTTTATCCATGAATAATTTGTTATAAGAGATGCTGGAACTTCTGACAGTATTTGATACGGTGTTTCAGATGAAGTGAGCACATGAAATTGAAGGAAGGTTGGAGAGAAGATACTCTCTAACTTTTTATGGTACATATTTCATGTCTGACAAGATACTGTCCTTTACTAATAATACTTTCCTACCCATTGACTTTTAGGGCCACTGAAGGAAGAAGGAAATAATAGTCATTTAAATGTTAACCACATTTTTGTTTGACGACCAAAACTGATTAGCTTCATCGTATTCACGATCTATAGTGGTTCCTAGAAGGATGTTCACACATACATCTTTGCAAAAAAGAAAAAAAAGGCTGAGCTATTTGTGAGTTACATTTAGCTGTCATTATAAATTTACAAAGCAAATGACAACATATGAAATAGGCTTCTAAGCAATTTGCAAGTTACCTACAACATGAAAATCATAAGTAAAATTAAAACCTACATACAAAAAAGTTATAAAGTATAAAAATTAACCACAAAATAGGAAAAGTATTTGCAACACATAATAGACTAAAATGTTAATTTCTTTAATTTGTAATAAGTTTTACAAATTACTATACTAAGGGAAAAAATGCAACTATCCAACAGAAAAATAGGCAAAGGATATTAACAGGCAGTTGACAGAAAAAGGAAAACAAATGGAATCATGCTCAACTTCACTCATAATTAACTAAATGTAAACCAAATTATATTTTCAACTATTTGAACAGCAAACATGAAGTATTCGGACAATATACAATGCTGACAAATAGTCATTGATTAAAAGGTAAATTGACACAGCTTTTTAGAGGGCAATTTTGCAGTATATATCACAATTTAAAATGCTTGTACACCATGAACCATAATTCTGTAATTATAAATGTACCCAGTGAATAAGCTCTCAAATATTTTACAAGATATATATATTCCTATGTATTTATGGATCCATCATTGGTAATAATAAAAACTGACGTGCATGACGTAATTATCTATCAATTAAATTAGTCTGCCTGGTTAAATAAACTATCATATACCCAACCAATGCAATATTATTACATTAACAATAATAGTAATATTAATATAACATATATGACACATAATGTATTTTTAAATTGTATTTTGATATATATCATCGACATTGAGATACCTTTTTAAACTAATGCCTGCAAAAGAATTGGTTTCCATCCTTTCTACATGGTATTTTAACTTTTATAATAAAATACAACACTAAAACGTTTGTTTTCCTCACTCAAGAAACTTAGCAAATACCTGAAGAGATGCTAAAGAACCTTAAAAATAATACCATTCTTGGTACAACCACTTTCCTTGGACAACAGTTTGTCCTCTATGGTTTGTCACCTTCTATAGATAGATGATGATCTACCAAAGGTCAAGAACATACCCCATGAACCAGCAATATCCTCCTAAGTATAGAACCTACAAAAACTTACACATATTCACCATGACATGTATACTAAATTTTCATGACAGCAATGTTCACAATAGCAAAAACAAAAACTACCTGGAAACCACCAAAATATTCACTAACGGTAGAATGGCTACATCAGTTGGGGTATACCAATACAAGGTAATACAACACATACAACATGGATCCACTGTATAAACATAAGCTGAAATGAAGCAAGATTAAAAAAAACAAAACAAAACCCTGCAGTATGAACCTAATTATATTCTGTCTAGGGATATATATGCATATAAAAAAACAAGGAAATGACTCTCAGTCTATCTGGAAGTAGGATACAAGGGTAGAGAGCTGGAAGGGGCATATTGGGGGCTTCTGGGGGCTAGGTAATGTTATGTTTCATAACTTCGATGGTGGCTTATACAGATATTTGCTTTGTAATTTTTATTAAAAGGTACATATATGTCTTAAACGCTTCCCTATACACACACACACACACACACACACATACACACACACGTTACATGTCATAATGAAAACTGCAAAAATAAAACAAAGCATTCAAAACTATCTGCATCAAAACCATGGTTCGCATGGACCAACACTATTCCAAAGGGTATCTTATTCTAGTCGGCAAGGAGTCAAAGGCTTATAGAATGAATTCTAAAGTTTGGGCATTTATAATCCCAAAATAAAGTACAGAAAGACCGAATACAAAACTGTGTCCAAACCATCACAATCAGTAGCAGTACTAAGAACAGATTTTGTATTTAGATGAGAAGATAGAATTTCTGATTCCTTCTTCAGTATTAGATCTTTAATATTCATTCCTAAATCAGTTATAGGTCATTCCTTTTTAAGAATATTATATTTCCTGATGAATTTACTTCATAAATTGCAAATCCTCTTAAACAATCATACTAATGTATCCTTTTTATCATCACTGCTCATATTCACCTAGCCTGCACAGAAAGAATCCGAAAGCTGAACTAAAGAAGTACCATGCAGCATATCCAGAGACTTAAACTCATCTAGTTAAAAAAAAAACAAACCCTCTTCTGAATTAATGCATAATATTCAAATATATGGTGGTAGAGATGGTGAGGGAGGAGGAAGGAAAGATATGAATTGCTATAGCATGTGCACAGCACACACACACACACCATTTTAAAAGGGGAAACCCTTTTAAAATGTTAGCTATGTATTAATCTTGTTTCATGTTAGGTACACTTTCAGTTTCCACATTCAACATAACTACCATTTTAATAATAGTATTAGGATGTTTTATAACCTTTTATAATACATATATATGCATATATATATAACATGCATACACACACACACACACACACACACACACACACACACACACACATATATAACCAGCAATAAACCCTTTAAAATGCATGTTTCTACCCACTGGCGGGACTCCTCAACATAGAAAATACCAGAATTCCACAGGTTTCGGCTGTCCACATGAATGCCCAGTAAAAGATATTTCCCAACCTGCTATGCATAGTGAAGTGCCTAAATCTTGGTCAACAGGATCCAAGCGTGCATGCATGTGTGTGTGTGTGTGTGTGTGTGTGTGTGAGTGCATGTGTTGTGTGATGCTAAGGAAGTTGCTTGTTTTCTACTCTCTAGTTCCCCCTTCCCACTGACTGAAAAGTAGCAAGAAGTGAAGCAAGTGCCTCTGACCCAGAGGTGAGAGCCTCCTTCCTGATGAGACGGCAGAGCTGCGCGGTGAGCTTGAGACATAACATTTCCGGACTGCTGTCTGAGTAAAAGATGTATGTCAATCTTATTTAAACATTGAAATTTGAGGATACTGTTAAAGTATATAAGTACGTTAGAACCTAAATACTCAGTTAAATTACTTGTAGAAAATTGTTAAATCATTGTCTCATACAAAAGCAAAAATAAATGAGTTAGGGGATTAAAATTAAAACCAAAAATCGAAAAATGTACATATTAATTTTTTGTACATGAGCTTGTAATGGCAAACACTGTCTAAACATTACATCAAAGGTAAAAACAACAAAGAAAAATAGTGAAATACTTGATAGGAATATGTTT
Organism: Ursus americanus; assembly: GCF_024610735.1. Classification (NCBI taxonomy): domain Eukaryota; kingdom Metazoa; phylum Chordata; class Mammalia; order Carnivora; family Ursidae; genus Ursus; species Ursus americanus. The sequence continues at coordinate 63,450,957 of NC_142131.1, read as the reverse complement.
TTTAAATAATTGAATGTCGACGCTACATGCACAAAACTACAATGCAACTGACAAATGGAAAAGAACCAATTTAGTTTAAGGTTTATACATGTGGTACATAAAAAGCTCTTAAAATCGATAAGCAAAAGACAGAAAATGGCAAAGAACGTTCTATAAATACTGTTTGTTGGTTGCATAGGAACGAACTATGGTTGAACTTAAAAGGGAAGAACCAGATGCAGAAAGGATAAGAGAAGTAGTTCCAAAGGGTTTTGGTAGCACGAACTACTATACAGTTTTCCCTCCGTGTTGTCACTGGAACAAATGGGCAGGTGTCTGGAAGCAGAGGTGGAAGATGGCATAGAGAAGGCTGGCTGGGGAAGTGCTCAGGAGATACACCCAAAAGGAAATGGGAAAGGCAGGACTGGGCAGAGGGGGAAGCAGACTCACAGTGAGGATGCAGCTGAAGCCTCTGCCAATCCTATGGGGGGGGGGGGCGGGTGCGCTCATTAGAGCAATCCCAAATAGAAGCAAGGGCCCTTGTAATGTCCCTTTAGCCAGTCCTGCCTTGGACTGCCCCCAGGCAAGGCAGTTCTCTAGTGAGGGAGGCAGAGAAGAATAAGCAACTAATAGCCCCAGCAACTGGACTTATTTTCTGACTTTGCATCACACCATTCAAAATTAAAAACTCTCAGAAGAGCCAGATGGCACATTTGTTAATGTGCTCTCAATTTGGCTGGGGTAGGCAAGGTTCTTGAATATTATATCCTTCAAAACTGCACAGAGAGGTCACTCCCATACCCCACAAAAAAAACATATGTATGCTATTACCAGAACAGGCAGAATGGAAGCCAGACTTTCAGGATACAGCAACACCCTACTACAGACATCAATAGGCAATTGATATGCATATATGTATGTACATATGAATGATTTATATTATTAATAAATTTTAAAAAGTTCACCTTTACCAGCAATCAATGATTGAAAATTAAACCATTTTTTTACTAATCAGACTGACAAAGATAAGAAGATCCTTCTCAGAATTTGTAAGGGTGGTGGAAGACAAGCACTCAAGTACAATGCTGATAGAAGAATACATTGATATAAACTTTGGAAAATCAATTTTGCAACGTATGCCAAAAGTTTTATAAATACACATACCTTGCAATTTCACTTCTAGGAATTTATCCTGAGGAAATAATCAATTATGAAGAAAGACATATGCACAAAGCAATTCAGCATTGCTTGCTATATTTATAAAAGAAGGAAATAAACTAAACATTCAAAAAATAGGATAGATTCAGTAACTTATGATAAATCCAAATGATGCAATATTATGAAGACATTAGGAATCATGCAGTTGCAAGATATTTATATACACAGAAAGATGTTCATGTTATTGGTAAGTTTTAAAAATTACTAAAAATAAAAAAATTGTTTAAAACCAAAAGGTAAATATTATTTTAGGATGATGGCATTATATTTCCCTTCTATTTTTCCTATGACTTCTATATTAAATATATATTACTTTTATAATTAGAAAAATAATTAATGGACCTCATAAATATGAAATTTTTAATTTATATTGTAGAATTTCAAGTCTTTGGAAATTGGTAGAAAAAGAATTATACTTTCAGTTAAAATTTCTTAAAAAATTAAAAACAGTTTTTGACTAACCCAAGAGTTAACTTTCGGGGCCAGGTCTGAAGCCTGATATGATAAGCCCAGTTTTAAGTAAAAACATTACTTGTACTGTAAAAATCTGTCTTTACCTTTACAATCATTAGTTGTTGTTGTGGTTTTTTTTAATTGGAATATTGTACCTAATAGTTTTGGCCCACCTTTAAAGGAAGATTAAATTGCTTGGAAAGGGCCCAGAGGAAAGTAATAAAAATAATTATGTACTTAGAAATTGGGCTCTATAATGACATGTAAGAGGAAATCATTTAGAAACTAAAACAAAAAGTAACCTTACATTTTATGGGTTACCATAACCTCTGAAGAATAGGACAAGAAACAAAAATTTGAATTATTAAAACCATAATTTAATTAAGCCATTAGGAAGAATGATCCATTCTTAAATAAGTATTTGAGTGTTTATTACATGTCTAATACTATGGCTATGAGAGGTTGTGATCATTATAATGTGTTACTAAAGAAAAAAAATGTTTTTTGGGGGGGGTGCCTGGCTGGCTCAGTCGATGGAGCATGCGACTCTTGATCTCAGGGTTGTGAGGTCAAGCACAGTGTTGGATGCAGAGATACTTAAAAATAAAAAAAGATGTCTTTTTAAAGTGTTGATGGTAGAATAATTATTCTATTTTTCAAAGTAGTGGCTTACTTCATAATCCTTAAGATCCCTTCCATGTTTATGTTTTGTTTTTTTGTATTTCAGGCATCCTAAACAATTTAAAAAAATGCCTCAATTATACTTACAATTTTTTGAAAGTGAAAAATGGATTAATCATTAATGAATAGAGGATAGAAAATTAGAGATTTTTCATGAATAGTGAATTTAGTTATGGGATACATTGCAATATTTGACTCCATAAAGGGGGGAGGCAATTAAACTATAAGGGTGCATATTTTTTAAGTGTTGGTGTGTTATGTTGTTAACCTCTATTTTTTGGAAAGTATAGTAAATAGAGTGAATACAGACAAAACATTACTATAGCATACTTTAGTATGTAACATACATTTACTATATAATGGCTTTAGTAACAAACCAGTAGCTTTAAAAGGGCCCAGTAAAAAGAATAAGTGGCTTTACGGTGAACATGAAACAGATCCTCAGTCTAGGGTATTGTTTGATCTTCCAAATAAGTGGCAGGAAAATGATGCTAACAACTGCTTTAAAATTACAAACTCTGCAACAGAAAAAGGAGCTCACATACTACGCAAAAAATCACTTAAGGGTGCCTGGGTGGCTCAGTTCGTTAAGCAACTGCCTTTGGCTCAGATTATGATCCCAGGGTTCTGGGATCGGGCCCCTCATAGGGCTCCCTGCTCTGTAGGGGAACCTGTCTCTCTCTCTCCCTCTGCCCACTGTTCCTCCTGCTTGTGCTCTCTCTTTCTCTATCAAATAAATAAAATCTTAAAAAGAAAAATCACTTAAATGCCTCTCAAAAACAAAACAGAAAGCAAAATTTTAAAACTAAATAGGACACACCCACAAAAAAGACATAATTTAAGTTTTGACTGAGTACTGTTTCTCTTTTTTTTAATAAAATATTTAATGTTTGTATACGTGAGGGCTTAACATGTGTCTGGCACTGTTCTAAGGACCTTACAGGTAGTAAGTGATGTAATCCTCATAAGTCTATGAGGTAGCTACCATTATTATCCCTAATATACATGGGAGAAAACTGAGGTACAGAGGTCACACTAGCCCAAGTCACATGACTAGGAGCCAAGGAAGCTAAGATTCAAATCCAAGTAGTCTGGCCAAGGAGACCATGACTATAACCACTAAGTCATTCTGTAAAAATATTTGCTTCGTATATTAATATTTGACAATTTTGAACTTCAAAGTTTGCAAATGTTCACAGCCTACAGAGTTATAAGTATTAAATCAGTGCAGACAGAAAATAACTTTTCCAGTACAAAATTTGAGTGAAAAAGATTTCCTTGACTAGCTTTATGACAAATACATGCATAGTGGAAATAGGAATGGAAAGAGATTGAGACTACATTCATTTTAAATGTGTTTCCTATGAATGTACTACTTGAATAAGATTTAAATTCAATAAAACCTTGAGCTATCTTTTTTGAAAAATATAACTTAGAAATATAAATTTGGTTTAAAGATTTTATTTATTTATTTGACACAGAGAGAGAGACAGCCAGCGAGAGAGGGAACACAAGCAGGGGGAGTGGGAGAGGAAGAAGCAGGCTCCTAGCAGAGAAGCCTGATGTGGGGCTCGATCCCAGAACGCTGGGTTCACGCCCTGAGCCAAAGGCAGACGCTTAAAGACTGCGCCACCCAGGCGCCCCTAGAAATATAATTTTTTTAAATGATTTTTTATTATATTATGTTAGTCACCATACAGTACATCCCCGGTAGAAATATAAATTTTTAAAGAAGAATGTGAGTGAGACTTGAGTAAGGAAACAAAATTATGACATTTACAACATAAACAATCTTCTCTAGGGTAACTTATTTTTCATGACAGGACAATAACTTTGTCAAGAAAAATACCACTAACCTAACCTGCATGCAGAACACCAGCTAGGAAAAAAGGAAAACCATAACCAGGTGGAATATGAGTACACACAGCACATCCAAGTAAAACTCACTGTAAAAACAACAAAAAACTCCAAATGCTGATTTTAAAGTCTCGACATGGTTTTGTACCTCACTTGTTCTAAATCTGTAGATATGAAGAGTTGTAGATCTAAACATCATCTACGTCTCTTTCTAGAGTTTTTAGTATCTGTTAACTGAGAGGCTTGGAATAACAACCTAAGTCCCTTCTAGTCCTAAAATTCTAAGTACATTCAATACATACTAGTAAATGCATTAACACACACAATGCCACAGGCTGACTTTTTGGCAAAAGGGGAAAGTGAGCAAAATAATGGGGGTACTCCATCATGGCACTGACAACTAGTCTGTTCTCCTCAATGTTAGTCTCTAAATTGACACATGGTAAATCTGATAACCAATTGTCCGCTGACAGTGAAATAACAGAGACCTCTCCTGACAGGGTTTCTACAAGTTTCACATGCACATTTTGATTCTATCTCCTGGAAACTTTGCTCTCCCCCATTATCCTCCCATTGCGTTGGCTAATATATGTTACTAAATTCACTATATTATCACTTTTCATCTTTTTTCATCTCTTGGCCCAATTTAAGTCAGCTGATCTTACTTCAAAAATGACTTCCTCTGGTTCTCCTTTCATCCCTCAGGCCACTCCTTCTTTTATCGAGTCTTTACATGTTGGAATTACACAAGGCTGGACTCTAGGTCTTCTTTTTCTCTATACCTATGCTGTTCAGTATGGTAGCCACTAGTTCATGGGACTATTTAATAAACTCAAGAAAATAAAATTATATATTCAGTTCCTCAGTTGCACTAGGTATTTCAAGTGCTCAATAGGCACAAGTGGCTCATGGTTATTGTACAGGACAGCATTGATATAGAACATTTCCACCACTGCAGAAAGTTCTATTGTACAGTGCTGCTCTATACCGTATCCGAGTGATCTTACTGATATTCATGGTGTCAGTTATCATCTATTTGCAGAAGACTCACACATTTGTACTCTGTGACACAAACTTCTCCTTCGAGCCCAAGACTCATGTAGCAAAATAGTTTCTTAACTTTTCCATTTGGATGTCTCAAAAGTACCTCAAGCCCAATATGTTCTAGACCAAATTTCTCATATTCATCTCTAAACCTAGTTTTGGAACGTTCTTTTTCTCACCAATCTAGCCCCAGGTAAACAAGTAGAAAATTCATCTTTTATTCTCCTTCATTCCTTCAATCCATTTCCAAGTCCTTTAGTTACCTCTGAAGAATCTCTCCAATTTTTCCCTTTACTCATCTCCCATGTATCCCCCACAATGTAAAGTTTGATTACTACAGCAATCTCCCTGCATTCAAATCTTGATTTTGGCTGAGTGACTCGGAGAAGTTACTTAACCTTTTCTCCTTAACCAAGTTTTTCATCTGTAAAATGGGGGTAATGCTATGATTTTCTTCATGGTGCTATTAAAAGAATTAAATAAGATTATAAATGCAGAGTTTAGCACTGAATCCAGGACATAGATTCCTCATAAATGTTAGCTACTATTACTGCTATCATCCCAAGTCTAGATTACTGAAATTGTATCTTGTCTTTCTTATTCTTGCTCCTCTCCAATCTTCTGCCCACAATATAACCAGAGAGATTTTAATGAAGTTAAATCTGATCATGTCCCCCTCTATCTCCCTAGAAACCCATTAATGGTTGTATAAGGCTTTAAGAATAGATGGATTCATCTCCTATCCCTCTCATCCCTTGAGCTCTATGCTTTAACCAAACTGGCTACAAGCTCCTTAGTCAGGCCATGTTCAGTCCATGAGGGCTTTTGCTCACAATATTTCCCTTTTTTGAATTGCCCCTCCCCCCTGCAAGTTATCATCCTTCAGACCTCAGCTAAAAAGTCACTTCCTCCCTCACTAAGTCTGGTCCCTCTATTTTGCATTCTCATTGTACCATGTTTCAATCTATCCTAGAACTTCTCAGTTTGCAGTTACCCATTTATATGAGTGACTACTATTTATTACTACACATGTATTTGTTTCCTCCCACAGACATCTCAGACTGAGTTCCTGATATGCCTCCTACTCAAGTCTACTCCATTCACCATCTCTTCCACCTCAGAAAATAGTAACACACTATTCTTTCAGTTACTCAAGCCAAAACCCTTGCATTCTCTTTCATGTTCCACAACTATCAGAAAATTCTATTGCCTCTCCAGAATTCAACCATTCCTCCCCTCCCCTTTTCACTGCTACCCATCATGGTCAAAGCCATATCATCACTTCCTGGATTGCTGAGTTGCCTCTTGACACATCTCCTTATTTCTTTCTTTGGCCCCACCATTTACGTTCTTGTATATTTACAAGTCAGTTAGATTGATACTTTAAATATATGTCAAATCATGTCATTCCTCTACTCGGATTCTCAAACAACTTGCCATCTGCTAAGTAGTGAAGTGACCTTCCCTCCCAAATCCATATGTGGAACCCCTAACCCATGTGACTACACTGGAGATAGTGCCTCTTGGAAAATAAGATTAAATGAGGTCATAGGGGCACCTGGGTGGCACAGTCGTTAAGAATCTGCCTTCGGCTCCAGCGTTCTGGGATCGAGCCCCACATCAGGCTCTTCCGCTGGGAGCCTGCTTCTTCCTCTCCCACTCCCCCTGCTTGTGTTCCCTCTCTCGCTGGCTGTCTCTGTCAAATAAACAAATAAAATCTTAAAAAAAGATTAAATGAGGTCATAAAAGTGGGGAGCACTGACTCGATGAAACTGGTCCCCTTGTAAGAAGAGGCATCAGATTCCTCTCTCCACCAGGTGAGGACACAGTGATAAGACAGCTGCCTGCTAGCCGGGAAGAAAGCCCTTACCAGAAGCTGACCATGCTTAGACTTTCTAGCTTCCAGAACTTTATGGAAATCAATTTCTATTAGTTAAACAACCCAGTCTATGGTATTGTGTTAGGACAGTCCAAACTAATATACCATCTCATTCAAATTAAAAGCCAAAGTCCTTCCAAAAGCCAAAAGGGTCCATTCTGATCTACCATGCCCTCAACCCCTAAAATCTGACATAATTTCCTTTGATTCTCCCCATCCCTTAAGCAGGCCTGTAGGCCCCACTGGCCTATACGCAATTCCGAGAACAAGTCAGGCATGCTCTCACTTTTCAGTTTTTGTTTTTCTTCTCTTTGGAACACTATTTTCCCAAATATTCCTATCTCTCACTACCTCACTCAAATGTCACCTTCTCAGTGGGGCCCTTCCATGACAAATTTTGCCACCTCCATCTCCCACACACATCCCATTCTCCTTCCTTCACGCTCACTACTAGTGCGCTATATATTGCATCCATTTAACTTTATTGCCGCTCTCCCCCACTAGACTATGATTTCCATGAGAGAAGCGACTGTCTGCTTTGCTCACTGCCATATCCCCAAAATACAGAGCACCTCATAGTAGGTGCTTATCGTTTGTTCAGCTCAATGAATGTTGAATTCCAACAGCTACCAAATCAGCTTCTGTACCACAGAGATCAGCTACTGAGGCGGCAGTGCCCCAACAGCAGCTGTACTGCTTAACGGACCACTTGTTTTTTCTGGCCTCTTCTGGTTTTCTCGTAACAGTAAAGCTGGAGAGGGACTTTAAAAACGTGGCTACATGATCTGAGAGTGGTTTCTTCCTCTCTCCATTTCTACAACAGAAATAATAAATTTCGAAGAATTTCAGGTCAACTAAGATCACGGGTGTCACAGTTTCTTTAAAACTGTCTGGTTGCAACTTTCTTCACAGCATTTTCAAACAACTCTGCAACCTCGATGCTCTTCGGTCATACTTCCCGGGTCTGGTAAAGGAGGGTGTTTATCCCCAGAAATAAAACTTTAAAATCCATAAATACAAATAAATAAAAGACAAGTGATGGAAGAACCCATTCGTTGTCGTTATCTGCTTTTATCTAAATAGAATCTAAAAATAGATTCTGCTAAGAAAGTTGCAAAATCACTCTATCCCCCTACATTTCACAGAAGAGAAAACCGGTCTGCAGAAGAGAGGAGGAAAACAGGAATTCTTCACAACCTAAACTGCGCCTAAAGTCCTCTGTCAGTGCTCCACGGTTAGTCATGGCTCTACGGTTAGAAATTGCTGTGTATCCGCTTTTGAGCTGAGCTTCCTATCATTTTTGGATATGCCTCAAGTTAAGAATCGTCTTGAAACGAAACGGTATCAAACTAAGCTCCCTTCTCACCTTCAAACATCACAGCTTTTAAAATAAAGGTGTCATCGAAGTGTGGACACACCCACTGCATCTCCACTGGAGTGTTTCTGGTTATGCAAATCTAACGCGGCCAAGCGGGGAGTCGACCGCCTCAAAGGCGGCTCAGAGGAAATCCTGCCTCCCCCTAAGGCTCAGGCCTGGAGCGAGGGCGGGCAGTTGCCGCCGGCCCGAGCTGCGAGCCGACCTCGCCGGGGGACGCACCTCGCCCGCCACTCCGGAAGCACCTGCGGACCCGCCGGGAAAATCCCCGGCATCACCCACCGGAGCGGGGGACGCCCGGCAGCTCTAGCACCGCCTCGGGTACCACACGCCTGAGGTGAAGCGGCCCTGTAGCCCTGCAGCATCTCGCGAGATCTCGCCGGCTCAGCCCAAGTACTGCGAGCTCTTAAAAAAAAAAAAAAAAATTAAAAAAAAATTTAAAAAAAAAAAAAAAAAAGAAAGAAAGAGAGAGATTGGAGAGAGAGAGAGCGCTCCTGAAGCCTCCGCTGTGGTGGCAACTGCCGCGGGAGCATCAGCAATCGGCGTGCGCCGAGGCAAGACTCGGTCGCCTGTTCGCCCGCCGGGCCGGGCGCCGTCCGCAGCCTGCTCTGCCCAGGCCTGGGCTGCCGGCCCATTGACGTGCAGCCCCAGGGGCGGGGAGAGAGGGAGGCGGCCGGGGGGCCCGCTCCTCTTCGCCGCAAAGGGGGCGGGGGAAGGAGGTGGAGGGGTGGGAGGAGGGCGACGGAAGAGGAGGTAGCGGCGCGGTGATCCCGGCGACGGCTGTGAGGCGGTGCGCCGCCGCGCCTGCTCTTTGATCACGCTGCTCGTGCTGCTTGCGCTGCCCGAGGCCCGGCACGGACTGGACCGACGCGATCCTCGCGCAGGCAGCTCTCGCGTGGGGTTTGGCAGAAGCCCGGGAGGGCCGGGCCGCCGAGGGAGCGTCTGCCGCGCGACACTGCGGGACCGCGGGTGGGCGGGCTGAGGGGCGGAGGAGCCGCCGACCCCGCCTCCCGCGTGCTGCTGCCGGAGCCGCCACCGCCGCGGCCCCGCCGAGGCTTTAAACAGCGGGGCCCGCCCCGCGCCCACTGCACTCGCGCGCCGACTCGACTGCCGGCGGCGTTTGTGCCGGTCCGGGCTAGCGGCGGCGGGCGGGCGGAGGGGCGAGCGATTCCGTCACCTGGCGTTGCGGCCGCGGGCACCGCCGGCGGGGGGCGCGGAGGGCGTGCAGCCCACGACGTCCGCCAGGCTCTCCGAGTCTGCCGGGGGTCGGGCGGCGATGGAACCGGGGCCCACGGCGCCCTCCTCCGGCGCCCCGAGGCTGGCCGGGGTCGGGGAGACGCCGCCAGCTGCCGCGCTGGCCGCCGCCGGGGTGGACCTGCCCGGCGCGGCCGTGCCCTCAGCGTCGGAGGATGCTGCGGCCGCGAGCCGGGGCGGCGGCGGGGTCCGCGGTGAGGGCGCCGCGGCGGCTGGGGACGGGCTGGGCAGACCCTTGGGGCCCACCCCGAGCCAGAGCCGCTTCCAGGTGGACCTCGTTTCCGAGAACGCGGGGCGGGCTGCAGCGGCAGCGGCGGCTGGTGCCGGGGCTGGGGGTAAGGAGACCCCAGCGGACGGGAAAGCTAGCGGCGAAAGTGGGCCAGGCAAGGGCAGCGAGGAAGCCAAGGGCCGCTTCCGCGTGAACTTCGTGGACCCGGCTGCCTCTTCATCTGCTGACGAGAGCCTGTCGGATGCGGCGGGGGTCGGAGGCGACGGGCCCAACGTGAGCTTCCAGAACGGCGGGGACACAGTGCTGAGCGAGGGCAGCAGCCTGCACTCGGGCGGTGGCGGCGGCAGTGGGCACCACCAGCACTACTACTATGATACCCACACCAACACTTACTACCTGCGCACCTTTGGCCACAACACCATGGACGCCGTGCCCAGAATCGATCACTACCGGCACACCGCAGCGCAGCTGGGCGAGAAGCTGCTCCGGCCCAGCCTGGCTGAGCTCCACGATGAGCTGGAAAAGGTGAGCTCTCCCAGCCCTCTCCCTGCAGTCTTCTCATCAGCCCTCCCTCATTCCCCAAGCGCTGGTCCTCGCTGACCGCGGGATGTGGCCGCCGGCTCGCCTCGGCTGAGGTGGCGGGAATGGACGTGCACGACTTGTTGGCATCTCTGCAGTCAGCTGTCAAGGGTGGAATTGCGGAGGAATGTAACTTAATCTCTTAGAAGTTTGCAGCGGGTTAAGCTAGTTAGGTAATAGAAGAGAGACTGCATTTAACAACCTTCACCGTCCACTTGTGTATCTGGTGTACGCTTTCTTTCTCACCCACGCTTAACAGTCACCATCCCGCTGAGTGACAGTTGTGCTTGTGGGCCCTGAAGGGAATGTGCGGGAGGTTTAGGTAAGGATGTCTCTAGGGAGAGAGTGGAGAGCACCTACCATCTGTGTCCTTTTTGAAGGTTGTATTGTATAGCTTATGTACACCCATTAGGGGTCCCGAGAGTGGGAACAGTAGTGTTTGAAGGGAAAATCTTAACTGGGTGTGTTTGTGGTCTATGAATTATTAAAGCTCAATTCCTGCTATCTTGAATATGCAAAGGATTATACAAATCTTGGGATTTGCTCTTCCTTATGATAGCATAAATCTGTTTTTTATTATGTAAACTTTTTGGGAGAAGACTATAAAAAGTTGGGGGAAGTGTAAAGTAGGGGGAGGGGAAGGAAAGAGAAACAAGAGAATTGGTTTTTTCTGTGGAGGATGTCTAGAAAGACCTTCTGGGGTCTTGATTAAGTAGTTACACTTTGTGAACAGAAAACCATCCCTAAAACTCTATTGATTTCCATAGTTCTGTTTTTTATGGCCACATCCGATTTTTATTTCTTCAGGATATAAAATTATTATTTTGAGAGAACCTCAGTGCTTTTGAAACTTGATTAATATTTAACTTTTATGAATTGGGATTACATGACGTCTGCTTCAACAAGTGTAAAATGATTACGCTGATGAATTTTTATGAATGCAAAGAGTTGGTACCATGTAGGCTCAGATGTCGCAGCGTGGAAAAGTTTAAATGCAGAAAGTATGTAATTTCTTTGGATGTGTTTATTTGGTTTCATACACTTCTTTCATACAAGACTGTACTTGTCTTAGTGTTTGATAATGTAACATTCATACAGTTTGAAATAATTACAGAGGTCCCAATCCTTACAGCTTACTGATTCTTTAAAAGCCTGACATCATTTAGCTTTGGATAATACTACTCCTGTTACTCCATTATGGTATTTTGTCATATCAGAAGAAAAAGAATTTTTAAAACACTTATTTATACTCTTGTACTTTCTTTCAAACTTATTTTATCCTTGCCAAGCTCCAAATCTTTGTAGAGTAGATGTATAACTGGTAATTTCCCTTTCATTATAGCATTTTTATTATTAAAATTATCGTAAGCTGTATTTCAGATGGATTGCACCAAAGCCGAATAGTTAAGTAGTAACGCAGTCTCTATTTACCCACAAGTTTTTAAAAGGGTTTTTGAATTGAAGGATATTATATACCTTAAACTTGTAAACATCCTAGGAAAGTTTTTATTAAATTCCCTGAACAACAGAGCACTTCAGGTTTTCCAAAACTTGAGGGTTTTTTGTTTGGGCGTTTTTTATCAGTTTTCAGTGTCTTAAAAAGAGCACTTGTATTGTTAGCTGTGTAGTTGAAGCAACTACCCAACCTGTGAGCCTCATCTTCCTCGGCTTTCAGGGTTGTTTTGAAGATCAGAAAAGAAAAGGACATCAAGGCCCATGTTCAGTGCCTAGAAAATAATGGCTTGTGTAGTTATTATTTTGATCTTTGTTGGCCTTTCAGAAAGTACACAAACTCTAGGGTTTCAATTTAGATTCTCTTAATTCCTACATGATGAACGTAGTGTATAAAATGTTATGTTCATAGGTCCATTTATGCAACAGGTAGTGTAATGAATTCTTTGTAGTTTTTTTTACCTTCTGCACTTGGGTTCTTTATGGTCAGTTAAAAAGGTTTATTAGATTAACTAAGCATAGAACCTCATATGGAAGATAATTTTTTTTAGAGTTTCGCAAATGGAGTGAAGAAACATTTCGTATTCAGGAGTACAGATTTGAATATAGAGACTAACCGCTGTCGAAGGAGAGCAAGAGAGGTTCTAGTATAGTTAGACTAGATCCCCAAAAGTTGTTTCGCCCTGTCTAGATTTACTTCTACCTCCATAAAACCTATTCTAACGCTTCTAGCCCTCAGTGAATCCTAATATTTAGAATTTTGTAACATTTAATTCTAGTAATTGATTGATGTCACACAGTCTGTTTTGATCACTAAGTGCTTCAATATCCACCTTAACTGGATCTAACTCTGTGCTAGGTTCTACAAAAGAACAAAAGAAGTAAAAGAAAAGCACTCTGGAAACTTGTTAGGGGGAAGGACTATATAGTCTTTCTTCTTCTTGAATTCCTTTCTTTACCTGCTACTGTGACTTTAAAGTTTTTTCCTTGAAAATCCAAATGAAGGGCACTTCCATGGTGCATCTTGCTGTCTTAGGCAGCCATTGTAGAGCCAGGACTCATGAGTTTTCTATTTATCAAATTTTTATTGGAGAGAGGTGTTTCTTAAATGTTGGCCACATGGCTGTTGGTACTGTGGGATGATGGAATGGTTAGCAGACTCTATACTGACTTTGTCTAGATATATCTTAACCAAGTGGTTGCACAGATAATATAGTTACAAGCTTTATTTTCAGGGCTATGTGAGGAAAGTGTAGGATACTAGTAAAGATATAAATGACCTAATTTTAATTGGGGCTGGGGAGGCCTTTTTCAAGAAATGTGGCATTGAAGCTAAAACCTTAAAGGATAAGTTAATGATAGGGCAGAACAACATTTTAGGCCAAAGAAAAGAGTGTATGTAAATATAGTGAGAGGAGAGAGTGGTATGTCCAAAGAACTATAAGAACTATAAGGAGGCCAGGAGAAGATGTTATTATAAATATAGTGGCAAGTTATTGAAGGATTTTTCATGAGGTAGCAACATGATCTGTTTTGTTACACCATCTCTGGCTGCTGGATAAAGAATGGATTGGCAGGAGCAACAATGGAAGCAGGGAGACCCAAGCTATTACTAAGTTACAGATAATAAGAGTTGATGGCAGAATGAATCACATGCAGGTGGATTGAATGTGGGAGTGAAAGAGGAGCTGATTACCAGTTTTTGGACTTGAGCAACTGAGTAGATGGTGCTACTATTGAGATGGCAAATACAGGAGAAGGGCTAGATTTGAGAGGGGAAAGAAGTAATTGTGTTTGAGTAGTAGTTTATAAGACATCTTAGTCCAAGAGTCATTTTGAGGGAGGAGTACAGAATACATGTTTTATCTATATAGATGTATGTACGTATGTATATACACACGTACATATGCATGTACGTGTGTATATGTACGGGTGTATATACGTGTATATCTAATACAAAGAAGTGTGTGTGTGTATATATATATGTATAGAGAGAGAGTCTAAAGTCTTGGACTTGAAAAATGACTTCGGGAGAATGGGTAGATAACAGAAAAGAAACAGGGTCTGGGATTAGGCATAGAGAATGTGTAAAAGTTTGTTAGAGGTTGAGGAGACACTAGCAAAAGGGAAGTGAGAAGGAGCAGCTAGGCTGGTGAGAAATAGCCAGGATAGCAGTGTCAGGGAAGCTGAGAAAAGAGTTTTAAAGAAGGCAGAAACTCTTCAAGGCTCTTACCAGGAATTAATTTTTTTTAATCTTTTTCAAAAAATAAGTCCAAACTACTGATTCTTGCCCTTACAAGGAGAAATTTAAAAGTGGAGGTCAAACAAATTAATATTTGATGGGCAACTTCAACACGTATAATGGAAAGTATGATGATCAAATGTGGAAAAATTGAGTGGTGGGCAATCCATAATAGCTTCTACAGAATTTAAAGCATTATTAAAACAATTTTAAAGGTAGAATTACCTTTGCACAGTTGTCCTTAGTCAAGGCTTGGGAGCCTGCTGCTGGTGGTATGTCATCTTTGCATATGGCCTCTCTGTTACAGCCTTTCTCATTAATAAAAAGAGAGAGGAACTATATCTAGTGTCTTTTATGTCTCACTGAGCTTGTTGGTTTTGCATACAATTCCTAAGAAACAGGTCTTACACATATTTTACTCATGATAAAATGGGTTCATAGAAGCTGAAGAAATTGCTTAATGTCACTCATAGAAAGTGGTACAACTGGAAATCACACCCAGGGTTTTCTGACTCTAATGCCAGGACATAGTAGCTTCTCTTTGCTTTCTCTTCTTCCTACCTGTCCCCTGGACCTGCTCTGAGATGGCAGGGATGTTGAGGAGGACACGTTGGGAATTACCATCATCATCCCTCTGCCCTGACTTCATGAAAGTGGAATGATGATATAACTGAGAGAAATGAGGAGGAACACTTGTGATAATGTAATTAGCGATGAATATGACTGTCGCTTTCATAGGATCTGAGCTTGTATCTTATGTATCTCCGTACATAGACCAGGTACTTAATAAACATTTGTTCACTGAATGTATCAGGGTAGGCAGTTCTTCCTTCTTAAGAAGGACTTTAAATAAAACATTAAACAGTATGTTATCTCCACTAACTTGTGTAGCTGCTTCTTTGAGTGGGCTGTATTGATTCTGGGACAAGAAATTTCACACACTACTAATGACTTTATTACAGAACTTGGGTCCTTGAAATTTCCTGAAGGAAAGAATAGGTCACATCCCGTGAAGGGGGGAGGAGTAGAGGAGTTCCAGGACTGAATAAAGGTAGGACCCTGATAAGAAATATTTGCACATGGCAAAGTCAAACTTGAAAGATTCCGCACTTTTGGCAGGGGCTTCACCGTGCTAAATCCATGCCATCTGAGGTGAAGTGTGTTTTATCCAGAATGCTGTATGGATAGTCGCCCAGGTATATACCAACTGCCCGCCTGGGTAGAAGGAAAGATAAACTTTGGGATTTAAAATGTGGCAGAACTGTACAGTGCTATCATAATTGATGTCTTCTCTATGTGTATTTGTGTTTCCATACTCACATTCCCAGTCCCATGAGACTGGAATAATGTATCTTGGTTCTTATGTGTTGTGTGTTTGTTTTAAATAATTTTTAATTACATGTTTTATATAAGTGTTTGGAAAGTCCAAAGTACTAATCCTTTTGGTTCCATGATGAAGAGAAATGAATTTAGTTACTCAGCAAAGCCTTACTGAGCACCAGCAATAGCACTGTTTTATCTGTTGGAGATACAGCTATGAACACAGCCAGGTCATGGAGCTTTCATGCTGGTGGTAGGAGTCAGTAAGCAAATAAGTTAGATGTAAGTACTGTGAAGAAAGGTAAAGGTGGATAGATGGTGATGGCCAATGTGCTGTATAAGGGTGGTCAGAGAAGGCCTCTCTGATGCTTAGCAGACACAAGAAGGGAATGAGGGCTCACCCCTTACAAATACTTGGGGGAGAAGCGGCAAGTGAATGACAAACATCAAGACCCTGAGGTGGAAGCATGCTGGACGTGACTGAGAAACAAGGAGGCCAGCAAGATGGGAGGAACAAGAGGGAGAGTGATAGGAGAAGAGGTCAGAACAATAGTGAGGAATAAACCTGAGGTAACAGTGTTTGATATGATGAGAGGTGTTGAGATGCTGGGTGTGTTTAAAAGGTGAAATTGTTGGAATTTATTGATGTTTTGGATGAGGGGTATACAGAAAGATTAATGCCAGGGTTTCTCTCCTCTTTAGAATGGAGTTGATATTTATGGAGATGGGGAAGACTGAGAAGAGCAGGTTTGGGAGGTGGACTCGAGTTGGGTTTCGTTCTGCAAATTAATTCCACTATGGGGCAAACACTAATAAAATGACAACCACTGGTTTGTGAAATAATAGTATTTAGGAAAATGGGTTTTAATTTGTAGCTTAAAAATGTGCTTTTATACTTCAAATTTTAGGGAAAGCCATGAAAACCAGTAGTTTGTCAAAAAGGGTACAAAAGGGTGGGCAACTAGTGGGTCAATTCCAGAAGGTGAAAGAGTGACCGATGGACAACAAGGAAGACAACTTAAATGAATTATTCAAGTTAAAAACGTATCAGTGATGGGGCGCCTGGATGGCTTAATGGGTTAAGCGTCCATTTCTTGATTTTGATGCAGGTCATGGTCTTAGCATTGTGAGATGGAGCCCAGCAGTGAGCTCTGCTCAGCAGAGTTTGATTGAGGTCCTCTCCCTTTTCCTCTGCCCCTCCCTCCACTTGCGTGTGTGCATGCGTGTGTGCTGTCTGTCTGTCTCTCTTTCTCTTTCGCAAATCTTAAAAAAAAAAAAAGAAAAAGTATCCATAGTCTCTCATTTAAAATATGAAAGCTGGGGTGCCTGGGCGGCTCAGTTGGTTAAGCAGCTGCCTTTGACTCAGGTCATGATCCCAGAGTCCTGGGATTGAGCCCCGAGTCAGACTCCCTGCTCAGCCAAGAGCTTGCTTCTCCTTGTGCTTGCTCTCTGGCATGCACACTCTTTCTCTTTTCTCTCTCTCAAATAAGTAAATAAAATCTTAAAAAAAATATGAAAGCTGTCATCTGCCACTGGCTACTTTATCCTTTGATATTTTATTAGAATCTGTATTACTGCTTTTTAAAAGCTATTATGAAAAACTTAGTACTGATGGAGAACTTGAGGATGTCTATTTAGAAGAAATCTGAAAAGCAAAAAATAGCTTAGTGGAATGTTGTCTCTCTGCAGAAGCTAATTTTGGCAGGTGATTTGTAGTGCCCTTGGGCTCTGAAATTTCCTTGCTTTAAATTTTCACTATACTGTTCTTGAACATTCACTAATTAGATATTCACTTAGGTTAAGAATCATAGAAACATCTGGGATGGCTCTTTGTTAGGTTGGTGTGAATTAATTCCTTCAACAATGTGGCTTCTAACAGAGTTCAGTATGTGAGTCATTTTGGAGCATTTGGAAGGTACTTGGCTTTTTAGGGTAGGCTTGATTTTTCCAGTGGAGATTTGAAGGACCCATGTGGATCCTGACCTTCCGCACCATCATTTTACTTAAATCTTGTTAAAGTTACTGGTAACCTCTGCCCTCTTATCAAGTCCAGAAAAATACCCTCCCTCCCCTGCCTTGTCCCTCAGCAGAATTTGATTTTCTGTTGATCTTTTCTTTCCTTTGGCTTCTATGGCATCATTTCGTCTTTTAACTTTGTGGCTCTTTCGGCCCAGTGTCTTATGCGGTCTCCTTTATCTCCAAATTGGCCATCTTCAAGGCTTGATTCTGCCTTTTCTCCTTCTCCTGTCTTTCTTTTTCTCTTCCTGTGCTGTATGATCTGTAGGCTAATGAATTCCAAAATTTTGTGTCCTACCCACATCCCTTTGCTAACTTCAGGACATCTGCTGGATTTTTTTGTTTCTTATCTCAAAGACACCCTGTACTCAAAAACTTAGGATTTTCTCCCTCCCCTTCCAAAAGCAAAACAGCCCAGGCCTCTTCCAGTGTGCCCTATGTCTGCACAATGGTACCACTATTCGTTGTGTTACACAGGTGAGAAGTGTATGAGTCATCCTTGATGCTTTTTCTCTTCCTTCCACATCCAGTTTATCATTGAGTTCTTTCTGTCACCTGTATTTCCTAAGTATTTTTTTCATCTTCGCTGCTACCATTCCTAACCCAAACTGTAGCATGTCCCTCTATAGCCTTCTAACTGGGTTCTCTGTATTCACTGTGCTCTCCCATCATTATTGTGCCCAGAGTATTTTTTATTTTTTTATTTTTAATTTTTTTTAATTTTTTTTATTTTTAAAGAGTTTATTTATTTATTCGACAGAGATAGAGACAGCCAGCGAGAGAGGGAACACAAGCAGGGGGAGTGGGAGAGGAAGAAGCAGACTCACAGCGGAGGAGCCTGACGTGGGGCTCGATCCCATAACGCCGGGATCACGCCCTGAGTGGAAGGCAGACGCTTAACCGCTGTGCCACCCAGGCGCCCCCCAGAGTATTTTTTAAAACAGAATTAATATGTTATCTCTTGGTTTAAAACTAGCCCTGCATTGTCTAGGTCTGGCCTACCTCTTCCTGAGTGTTCCAGTTACTCAGTGTCACAGTACTTCCTTTGCTATAGGGCCTTTGTACATGATACTGTCCATGAACTCTTCCTCCCTTCTCCCCCATACACACACTGTTAACTTTTCAGTTTTAAGAGTTTGCTTCAATCCTATTATCCTCAGAGAGGAAGCTTTTATCCTCTAGCTAGGACAAACCACTTTTTCCCTGAGATCCTTTATTTCAGTTAATAATAGTATGTTTATTAATGTGGTTATTTGAGTTGGCTTGTGTTGACTTCAAGCTCCATGAGAAACAGACTGTGTGTGTCTGTGGCTGCTTATCATTATGTGTCCCTAGTACCTTGTATGTAGGCTTGAGGTAGCAGACCCTCAGTCATTACATTTTTAATAATAGAACTCGTTCTTTGTAAATTAATGGACTACAAAAGAAAAACTCTTTGACTTACCTTACATTTGTTATTTAGAGTCTCTAGGACTTTGACAGTCAGATTACCCTGATAACCCACATTTGTAGTTTAAGAAGCAGAAGAGCTCAATAGCCTGTCCAAAATCATAGGACTTGGAACTGCCTGAGTCAAGGTTGGAACTTGGAGCAAATGTTCTGACTCTCAGTTGGTGCTAATTCCAGTATCCTATAGTTTAATACTGTATAAATTCTTGTTATTTTGTTTATTGTTTTCTTTTTAAAATATCCACGAGAGTTGTTTTTTTAGCTCATTGAAGATAATGTAGAAAAGATTTGGATTCCTCGGTTTTATTGTATGAATGTATCTTTTTCTAGTCAGAAAATCTTCAAAAAAATTACATAAGGAAGTTTCTTTTTTAAAGAGATTTTAAAAAGATTTTTTTTTTAAAGATTTTTTAAAAGATTTTTTTAAAAAGATTTTTTTTTTTTTAAAAGATTTTCTTTTTAAGTAATCTCTGCACCCAACATGGGGCTCGAACTTAGAACCCCCGGATCAAGAGTCTCATGTTCTACTCATTGAGTCAGCCAGGTGCCCCTAAGAAAGTTTGTTATAAATGGAATCTTACTAAGTTTTTGCTTATTTCCTCTGCCTTTCCCAATACATACGCGTCTCCCAGAAGACCTACATTTTTAAATGTTCTAGGGCTGTGCTTTATGATACTGAAACCAGTAGTCATATGTGGCTGTGAAACTAAGTCTAAATTTAAGTTAAAAATTCAAGTTTTCAATTACCAGAGCCAAATTTTAAGTGCTCAAATACCCACATGGGGCTAATGGCCACCATATTGAACCACTGGAGAGCTGGAACATTTCTATCATTACAGAAAGACCAATTAGTGCAGTCAAGGGAAGTGATATTTAAAGGGACTTTTTTTCGTTCTTTCATTCCTCCTTTCCTTTCTTCCACATTATATAGTAACTACTAGTTTAAAATTATTAAAGTCACATTTTCTTGTAATTTTGCACGGGATCCTTCCTGACATAAAGACATTTAGACATACTAGTCCACCTGTGAGGTTTTTGTTGAATCTGTGGAATGTACCTATTTCCATCCAAGAATGGAAATCTGGGTCTTTAATTAGAAAGGCTGTGAAGAATTTCTTAATATTGTACAAAATGTTGAAGTTTCCAAAGCACTCTTAACTTATACATCTATATTTGGTCTTTAGATCTATCTTTGGAGGAAGGTTTTAAGAAGGTCTTAGAGTAACAGTGTGATTTTACAAGACTGTGATTTGCCTAAAGCCCCACAACTAATACTGGGTGAGGCTGAATCTTATTGAAACTAGGTCTCTCTATCCCTGTCCTTTTCTTACAGACCTGGATTTCCAAATTTCTAAAAGAATCACCTGGACAAAAATTACAGACTCCTCTCTACCAAAAAATATATGTAGTTTTTAAAAAGCCTTCCTGGTGATTCCCAGAGAGCCTGGTTTGAGAACCTGGTCCAAGAGCATGTTGAGAGTCTTACGCTTCGGTTATGTCTGTAACAATAGTACATCTGTTACTTTTTGATGTGGTGATATTCAATACTCAATAACCGTATACTGAATTGCATTAAGTTACCAATTATTGGATATCTTCCATGTTTCAGGAGCTTTCTATAGTCTGGGCACAATAAACTTCCAAACCAGGTGAACTATAGATAGACAAATTCAGAGGCTGATAGCAACTTGCCCAAGTCTCATAGCCAGTAAGTAATAGATGGCTGTTTTTAAATTTGGGCATGTTAATGGAAAGCTTATATGTGAGGTATTAGGACAAACATGAATGTTGTTTATTCAGTGGCCTATTAAAATCCTGTAGGGAAGTCAGACATAAGTACTAAAGGTTAAGTCTGAATCCTGAAGTGTTCATGTGGAGTAGTTGGACTTAGATACCACCTCTCTCTCTCTGTCTCTCTCTCTCTCTCTCTCTTTTTTTTGAAAGACTTTATTTGAGACAGCGCGTGAGTGGGAGGAGGAGCAGACGGAGAGGGACAAGTAGACTCCACACTCAGTGGGGAGCTCAATGTGTGGCTGGATCCCATGACCCTGAGATCATGACCTGAGCTGAAATCAAAAGTCAAATGCTTAAGTGACTGAGCCACTCAGGTGCCCTGTACCTCTCTTTTATAGAACCTAATGGTTTCAGACATAAACACTCAGGCTCTGTTATTTTAGAAATGAAGCTTTATGATAAATTACTTTCAGCACTGAATTACCTGTAAATTTCTAGAAGTAATAATAGGCAAATTTGTAGATTTGTAGGCTTGGAGAAATTATTAAACTGCCTCACCTGTTTCAATCCCAAATATTTGGAAGATTTGCTGACCTGAAAAAAGGCTGATCTCTTAGTTACACAAAGCAACAAGAGTAACATAAAGGCTTTCACATAAGAGGGACTCACTACACCTACACTTGTGGACTGTATAGTTCTACTTTATACACAGTTATAACAAATATGGTGCAAAGTAAATTAGAAGGGAAAATTAACATGGCAGAGGTGGATCCCCAGATAGCCAGCCTGTCACAGAGACAAAAGAGAAGAAAATCATGAAAAGCAGAAACAGAGTTCATAAATAGCAGTCTACAATAGCCCTTTAGAATGGATGCACCTGAGTTTTGGTTATTGTAGCCTCTCCATCCAGCATAGTGCTGGCACAAAATTACAACGGTGTTTTATTTTTTAATTTTTTAAAAACTGTTTTAAAAATACAAAAGAGAGTCAATGAACTACACAATTTTGGGAAATTTCAGTCTCAAGTCATCCTAGAGTATGAAATTTTAAGAAGCTGAAGATTAATCCTTTTTAAAACTAACACTTTAAAAATGTACTCCAGGGACTTCATTTTGTACTTTATTTAAAATGTTTGTTATTACTTCATATGAAAAGAAAGTATAGAAGCTTCGGAAGATAGGGAAAGTCTACAAAATTTTTACGTTTTTATGTGCATTTTAAAACTACAGTTTTTTTTTTATTTGACTCTTCCCACCTAACATTAAATAACTAATCATTAGTAAATAAGTAATCTAAGTTTTCTGTCACCCACAGTAATCTTCTGTCTGAGTGAGTGGGTAATACTCTCATACATGTACCCATATGATTTATATACCGTAACTTGCATTCTCTCTTACAGACTTATTTAGTCCATTTAGGTATATTGCAGTTTGGTTGTTAACAGGCTCGGTATTTTTGATACTTGTTCACTGTTTCCTTATTTATTTTGTGATCCCCTAATCCTCTTTTCCTGACAGTTTTTGTACTAATCAGATATTTTTTAGTATTCCGTTTTAATTCTTCTCTTGACTTTCCAGCAATATATTTCTTTGCATTATTTCAGTGGTTGCTCTACTTAGAGATAATACTGAATTTCTTCAGCTAAAATATAAGAACTTTTAAACAATTCTTTTCTTAGTGCTCTGGTTGTCATAAATTAGAACCCCCAGTACAGTGTTGTACATTTTGCTTTCAACAACCATATGGTTTTAAAAACGAAAAGAAAAATAGATGTATGGCCTTTTATACTCATTTATTTCCATTTATTTTTATTTCTTCTTGTAGATCCATGTTGCTGGTACTGTTTTCTTTCCTTCAGTACTTCTTGTAAAGGAGGTCAACTGGTAACAAAATTCTTTTTGTTAGTGGGAAAATGTCTTTATTTACCTTTGAAAGATAGTTTTGCTGGATGTGATCTTCTTGGTTGACAGGGTTTTCTTTCAGCCCTTTGAGTATGCACCTCTACTTTCTTCTCACCGCCATTCTTTCTGATAAGGCCATTAACCATATCATTTTCTCTTAATTATGACTTTCAGCATTTGTGTGTAGGGCTGTTATTTTGTGTGTATCCTTTTTTGGGTTTGTTAAGTTTCTTCCGTCTGTAAGTTAATGCTTTTCACTGCTTCCTCCTGCTATTTCCCTTCTGCTATTGAGTCCATCTCGTGAACTTTTCATTTCCGGTTTTGTGATTTTCAGGTCTAGAATTTCTAATTCTTTAAAATGCAGCTTCTGTTTCTCTGTAGAGATTCTCTTTCCATTATTCACGGATATCATATTCATTTTTAGTTTTTTAAACTTATTATAGCTGTTTTGAAGTCTTTTTTTTTTAAGATTTATTTATTTGAGAGAGAGCGAGAGTGAGTGACAGTAAGCTTGGGGGGGGAGCAGAGAAAGGGAGAGAATCTCAAGCAGACTCCCTACTGAGTGGGGAACCTGACCCTGGGCTGGATCTCCGGACCCTGAGATCATGACCTGAGCTGAAATCAAGATTTGGATGCTCAACCAACTGAGCCACCCAGATGCCCCTGTTTTGAAGTCTTTATCAACTAAATTCAACATCTGGACCTACTTGGCATTAATTTCTAACAATTGTTTTTTCCTAATTATGAGTTACAGTTCCCTGTTTATTAATACTTGGAAGTGAAAATTGAACATGTAGATAATACATTGTAGTGCCTTTGGGTGGTGGTGGTGGTTTTATTTTAAGGATTATTGTTTTTGTTCCACCAGGTATTTAACTGGGTTCAGACTGCAAACTGGTTCCTGTTTCCCAGCTATGTGGTAGCTGATATATCTCTGCTTTGTTTTCTGGTTTTCAGCTGCTGCTTTTTTAGCCTTCCTCCTTGGGGTGGGGAGGGCTCCCCTATACCTGTGTAATTTAATGCTTAGCCAAGATTTTGGGCTTAACCTTGACATCATTCCATTTTTTCTCTGGAGATTGCCACTTAATTTCCAATTCCTCTCTTGGCTTTGGACTGTCTTTTCGGATATTTCTAGTTACTAAAGCTTCCATCCGTTTGAGTTACACACAGTTGGGGAATGGTCTCCATTGATAAAGGCATCATACTGAGGGACTTCACCCAGTGCAGCTGCATCTATCAAGAGTGTATCCTTTCTGGTGTTCGTTTTTTTTTTTCCATCTGCCCTAGGTTCTTCACCATGCATGTGTAGTTGAGTTGTCAGTCAGGGATTTAAATCTTGGCCTTTCCACTTCATACTTGTGTGACCCTCAGAAAAAGGACTTGCCCCCTTTGATCCTTGGTTTCCTTCTATAGAAAATGAGAAAGATGATAATAGTGAGAAGTACATGAAATACCAAGTGCACACTGTGCCCTAACTGTAGTTTTTTGCTATCACGTGGTTCTCTATATTGCTTTTCTAATATTTTACCCACGTACGATGCCACTGGTCATGTACTTTTATCTTTGACAACTTTTGGTCCTTCTTGTTTTAAAAATAAAACAATTTGAAATGTAGATCACAGAGTCATGTTATTAATTGATAGTGGGAGGTATAAGTTTTCTGGTAATTTGAGTTTCAGATTATTTGTTGAAGTTAGCAAGTTGTGTGGGATTTGAAATAATGCATACATGATGCTGTTTTTAATGCACAGTGTTGTAACTCAGTCTTGAATGGCTAGTAAAGAACATGATGGGCTAGGTAGAGTACTGAATTCTTTGGCTGTAATCAGCAGTTCTGACTTGGTTCATTGTAAAGTCACATGGTCACACCATCCACTTTTATCTGTGGCACTTGAGTTTTGAGCTTTGCATTAATGCCACTGGATATTAATAGACCATTGTTAACCAGAGCAGATTGGATTCCTGTAAAACAATACTTTGTTTTGATAAAGTAGTCTGTATGGGGAGCATTACACTGAATACACCAATCACCGACAGGACGGATAGGAAATGTTGGTAGCTTTGGGATGATATAATTGGCTAGTACTTGATGAAAAAATTGTTAGAATAAACCCAGCCACTTGGGCATCTAAATGTGCATATATATACATCCATTTTTAGTTACTTATTTGGCTGCTTCAGGATATTAATTTAATACTTTAGCTTATCTTAGTAGTAAACAGATGCTTTTAAATTATATGAGAGATTTTTGTCTTTAAAGTGTCCTTACTAATAGTTCAGAAGTTTGTTTTTAGGATTTAAATTGCATTTTTTGGGAGAACTTCAACGTTTTTTAAATGTAATTTTGGGTTTTATTTAATTCAGTAATCTGCTTATAAACAAAGAATAATCCTTACTTATTAATAGTGTCCTGCAATAAAGATTTTCACTCCTCTGCCTGTCATTAATGATGATTTGATCTGCTTAAATAAAGCCGGGTCCAGAAGTTTACTTTCAGACCATGCTAACTAACATTAACCCTAGTTGATGTAAAGTGCTTATCATTTGTCACTAAAGGAAAGCATGAAGAGAGGAAGCTATCTAACCTAGTAGGCACATTTTGCAGGACCAGGTAAGTTGCAAAACTTTTTAGCAGTTTGATCCTTAACAATCAAAGCCATTATTTGCACTGTGTCGTACTAAGTTGCTGGTGGTGTAGTTGATACATCTTTTACCATCAGGCAGAATGGTGATCCTATTTGTATGTAACAGGTATTGTTTTTTATTTTTTTCTTCCAGAGGTAATTTGAAGCCCTCCTAATACCAATTTATAAGAAGCTATATAGTAGAGTCTAGGTTAATGCTGTTTTGTGGTATTTATTTTCACATATTTGTTCAACACCTGGTTATTTAAGTGTACAACATGGGACAATTGCAGAAATAGATTGCTTATTGGTTGTTTATAATAATAGCCAAAAATGTATTGAGTAATTATTTATTAACGTGAGGCAATGCACCACGCACTTAAAACATGTTCTTTTTGAACCTTTTTTGAAGTCTTTTTTTTTTTCTTTAATTGTGGACCATAGCAGAGGAAAACACAAAGCGTAAATGTATAACTTAATCAAGTGAACACCTACGCAGTCATCACCCAGATGAAGAAATAGAACATCATTGGTATCCCAGACACCCTCCATGCACCCCTTTCAAGTCCTCCTTCCCCCACGGAAAGTAGCTGCTGTCCTAACTTAAGTTGATTATTTCTTTGGGACTTGGTTTTGATTTTTTTCTAACTGCCTTTTATCATCTTTATGTATTCCTGAAGACTCTTAGTCTAGTTTTGCCTGCTTTAAAACTTCCTATAAATAGAATCATACAATGTATTTTTATCTGTTATCTTTGCTCACTGTTATGGTTGTACTTATAATTCATTCATTTTTATTGCTATCCATCTTCTACTGTGTGAAATGCTACAATTATTCTGCAGTTGTGGATGTTTGGATTATTACTTGTTTTTGGCAATTATTACATAGCTTGCCAAGTGAGATAAATTTGGCAGTTAAACAGTGCTGATACGAACATTTTTATACAGGTGTCCTATTGCATATAAGTATTTTACATCTATAGGGTTGTACCTTACAGTAGAATTGCTGGGTTGAACAACATGCATATTTTGAATTTGAAAAGATAATGCCCAATTTTCTTTTCCAAAGTTGTTTACCAATTTAGGGTACCACCAGCACTGTATGAGAGTTTTTGTGTTCTTTCAATCATCGTGTTTTTTCATTTCATCTTCTCAAACAGTATGGAGTTGGCATTATCCTCTCCATTTTACAGATGTGGACACTGACAGCCAGAGGGTATAATAACTTAAATAACTTGCCAGAGTTTACATAGCTACTGAGTAGCAGAGCTGGAATTACAACCTAGATCTGAATCAGAGACACTTTAAATTTCACATCTACCATTTTAGGACATTATTTGGAAAACAGAGATGGCCTATGAAGACTCATTATTCATTTGCTTTGTCTTTGAATAAAATCATAGGAAGGGTCTGTGCTCTTGTGGATGCTCCATTTTTATTATTTTTTTAAAAGATTTTATTTATTTATTTGACAGAGATAGAGACAGCCAGCGAGAGAGGGAACACAAGCAGGGGGAGCGGGAGAGGAAGAAGCAGGCTCATAGCGGAGGAGCCTGATGTGGGGCTCGATTCCATAACGCCGGGATCACGCCCTGAGCCGAAGGCAGACGCTTAACCGCTGTGCCACCCAGGCGCCCCAAATGGATGCTCCATTTTAACACATATTGAAGAAGTAGAGGTGGATGCATAGATTACAAGAGCTGTGTAAATAAAAAGAACAGTCACAGAGTGCGATATGTGCTATGAAGACAGCACAAGGGGCACTGATGAGAAGAAACTCTGTTGGACAGCCTAGAAAGGAGGAGGCTACATTTAATCTAAGACCTAGAGGATGTGAGGGGCACATTCATCTTCAAAGTGTGTTACAGGCCAGGGGAACAACAAGCAAAGTGTCCCCCCGGAGAAAGTACTATTAAACCAGTATTTCAGCAGTGAAGCAGTATTATATCACATTAAATATTTTAGTTAGAACCCTGTCAATAATTTTCTCACTTAAAGGATCAAAGTTTGAGGGTGTATAAGGCATGTACAAAAAATTTTAAGCAAAATTAATAGATATAGGAAAGTGGTCTGTGACTGGATAAACAGTAACTTCTAAAACCGGCTAATACTTACCTTTTCTTCAGTTGTGTCAACTCTTACACTGTGTGTGGTAACAAAACATGGATGTGTAGGTGGCCCAGGGGTCAAGAGGTTACAATTGTAAAGCATATAAAGGATGAAAGAAACTTGTATGACCTGGAACATTTAACGGAAAGGGGTTGCTAGCTGGAGCAGGCAATGTGGTTTTTAAGTGGAAAAAGGAAGTCCTAGATAATGTAGAAACTGAGTGATAGGCCTATTACCTTCCATACCACAATAGCCTTCAAATACACTTCCAAAGTTAAATAACACACACAGCTCTATCTAGTACATAATTTCATATTTAAACATTTGACATGCCTTCCCAGATAGATTATGTCTGGATGCTGGCCATTCTTTCTCCTCCATAGGTGGTCCAGTGCAGCTGTCTGTAAGAATCTTGTAGGGCAAAGAGTTTTGTAGATACTGTAGACCCTGAGGGGATTTCTACAAAGCACAAACAGATTTAAATGTAATCCCCTGTGGTGCCATCCAGCGCAGCTTCTGTCTTTGTTAGGAGGAGATGTCAAAAGCTTGTTTAGATTTGGAAAGCAGAGGAAGGAGGGAAAGATGAAACAAGGTTGACGGGTGAAAACGGCTGGGGAATTGTGAAGTTTGAGCAGACCAGTTTCCTGAGTTGGGTGATTTGTCTGTCTTTGTCCCCGTGCCCAAAATACTTTAATTGGCTCACTGTAATATGTGGACTTCTACCATTTAGAAGATTCTCTGCACTGCCACATTAATGGCTGCATGATTTGGGTTGTGTTAACCTCTCAAAAGACTTTCCTCATTTCTTAAGATAATACTTGCCTCTCAAAGATGTGCCAGTTTAGGGAAATAGGACATATAAGCATTCAGGAAAGTGTCTGACACACAGGTTTTTGGTAGATGGTGGCTGTTATTAAAGTAAGCCAGAGAGGGGGCGCCTGTGTGGCTCAGTCTGTTAAGCATCTGCCTTCAGCTCAGGTCATGATCCCAGGGTTCTGGGATCCAGCCCTGCCAGGCTCCCCTCCTCAGCAGGGAGCCTGCTTCTCCCTCTCCCGCTCCCCCAGCTTGTGCGTGCACGCCTTGTCTCTCTCTCTCTAAGTAAATAAATAAAATAAGTTAAGCTAGATAGATTATGAAGGTCTCATATACTAAGAATTCTTAGTTTAATCCCAAAGGTAATGAATAAACAGGCCTAGATTATGTACAATTTATATTTTATAAGAAACTTTTGTTTGTTGAAAGCAGGAAAAACTGTTTCATTGTATCTGGCACGGTTAGTAGAAAAATTCTGATGTATATGACAGTAGACTTGAATTGATTGGGTTAGATTCAGTGCCAGGGTTCACCTCCCACAATATACAAAATCAAACTATTTTCTTAACCCACAAACCAATTCTCATCCAGAATTGAACTCTTTGAAAGTAATTGGGAAGAAACCATTACCTCTGTTATATTTTCCAAATGTTCATGTGCTTAGAGGAAATAGTAAGGGGATTGCTCAGAAACATAGGGAAATAAAGGGAACTAAGTGTGCTAAGGCTGCTAAGTAAGCTTTTCCATCTTGTTTTGCTTTTAGTGCAAACATTAATATGGGATAGAATTTAAAACTTTTGGAAGGAATTATTGTTTTAGTTTTATTTATGTGAGATCTCCCTTAATATTGGACTTCTGACATTTTTGATGGTTGTAATTAGCAGAATTTTTAGCATCTAGATGGTGTGGTCTGCCAGAATAATTTGGAATTGCACAACTTAAATAAGGGTAAACATTTTTGCATATTTTTAAATTTCTGTATTGTTTACCCTAGCTACTACACTGTACCTAGCACCTTCTTCTGAATAAGTAATTGTTAAATGCATTAAAACTTAATAGCTGTGTATTGACTGACAACTCCCACCCCTGCCTCCACATTCTTTTCCTGTTCATGTTGCATTTTTCCTGTCACTTTGGATTATTTGGTAAGGTTGGTTTACTTCATAAGAAGGTACATCAGTTGTGATTGAGATCCAAATTTTATTTCATAGGTTAAAATGTTAGAAAGCAGTGTAGTTCCCTAGTCTACATTTGGCAGGGTAAATGATTATTTCACTCCTATTTTGTGGCATCAAGAAAATGATAGGTTAGTATATATAGCTTTGTTTTACTGAAAAACTAAAACTCTGTCATAATCTGTTTTTTGTTTTTTTTTTTTGCATCTTTATCTTCAGTGAATAATCAGCCTTGGGTTTTTGGTTTGTTTTTTGTAAAAGAATACCTGTGTGGGGGCGCCTGGGTGGCTTAGTCGTTAAGCGTCTGCCTTTGGCTCAGGGCGTGATCCCAGTGTTCTGGGATCGAGCCCCACGTCAGGCTCCTCCACTAGGAGCCTGCTTCTTCCTCTCCCACTCCCCCTGCTTGTGTTCCCTCTCTCGCTGGCTGTCTCTCTCTCCGTCAAATAAATAAATAAAATCTTAAAAAAAAAAAAAAAAAGAATACCTTGTGTGATCCTCACATTAACTATGTAAATTAGCATATTATTCTAAGAACCACTTTCTACTTGCAGAGGTGATGCTAAGAGCATATTTTGTTCCTGTAAATCAATGGACCTTTACACAGAAACATAGACTCACAATGGGTCCATAAAACATGATCAAGATTTAATGCAGTATGTATTTCAGGAAGGCAGTAGGCAGACAAAAGGAAGAGGATCTCTAGTTGCAAGAGCAGTTAAGTGATGCTCACTGGCACGGGCTTTAGTCTTCCCGTGCTGGGATAGGTCAGAGCTTCTCAACAGGTGCCATGGGAACACTGCCTGGGCACTGAGAGCTTGTGGAATCCTTGGAAACTGCTGCCCTTGCTCTGATAGGTCAATGAGTGTGTAATCTTGTTCTTGTTGAGAAGTGGTCAGGCATTGAAAAACCAGGACACCTAAGAATAAGTTTCCTAATTCTTTTGAAATACATAACTATAGGTGAGTCATAATCTCACATTTCTAACATGGCACTCACATTCAAATTTAAATTGCTATATTACAATCAAGT
This sequence comes from Ursus americanus, assembly GCF_024610735.1. Classification (NCBI taxonomy): domain Eukaryota; kingdom Metazoa; phylum Chordata; class Mammalia; order Carnivora; family Ursidae; genus Ursus; species Ursus americanus. Next base: position 63,420,546 of record NC_142131.1, on the reverse strand, counting down.
TGTATCAGCTGGCTTTATAGCCTCAAGATAGAAGTGTCAACTGCTTTCTGCTGTTGCGCTAATAAAAATTGATCATTCTTTAGAAAGCCTCAAGACACCAAGGGGATGGTACTGGTAGGCAGGGAGGGAGTATTACCAGTATTACCTCTGTTTTACAGATTGGGAAAGTTACTGTTACAGAAAAGCAGCGACTTGAAATAGGGTTATTATTGAAAAGGACCCTAACCTTTTTTTGACTGAGTTAAAGCATTTAATTTAATAGTGGCTACTTTGGTATAGTGGAAAATGCCCCACATTTAAGGTAGAAGGCTTGCTTTCATCTCTAGCCTCTACTATAAAAACAAGTCTAGGAGGGCTGGAAAGTACCTATTATGGTGATTGATAAAATTGATGTATAAATATTTGTTAAATGAATGAGTAGAAGGTTGTAATTGTGATTTATGCCCAGAAACAGCTTTTTGTAAATGTAGAATCTTCAACTAACAGAAGAATGTTAAGGGTTACTTTGGACTTTTCAATATATTAAATATAGTTAAGGGATCGGAACATTTCTCTTTTTGTAGTGTCCATATTTGAGCATCCTTAAGTCTCCCTGGAAACAGCATTGTGGCAGCCTTAGGCCTAAAGAGACACTTCAGTCCAGCTTTGCTCTGTTCTTTAAAATACGAATAAAACAAAATAAAACCACAAACATTATCTTTTGATCATTGAGACCTGAAATTATTGAGCAAAGACAACTTTTACCAGGTCTTTACCAGTTTAACTGTAAGAATTGCATTTGTGTTAAAATGAATAGATTGGTAATGAACAGTGCTAGAAATGTGTTTTATTAGTATTTTAACTATATTCAGAGGTTGTACTGTTTAAACAGTCTTGATGTTTCTCTGCCCAACAATAAACACCTTTATCCACTTAACTATGCAAAAAATGTGATCACAACTCATTCTTAACTACTGCACAGTCCTCTTCCATGAGTATTAACATCCTTGTCTGTATAGTTGTAAAGACTACCTATGCTACGTTTTATTCTGGAAATGAAAATTTTATGGATTTAGTGACTGGAATGTCCAAAGAAAGAGAAAACACTGACATTTTAATGTAATGTGAACTAAAGCATTTAACAGTGAGAAGGTCATTGATGTGCACATTTGGGAGCTGAGAAGGATGTACACAGGTAACAGCCTTGCACTCCAGGTTCCAGAGCTAGTTTAAAGCAGTATTAAAGTTTTTAATGGCAGTTAGAAAAAAAAACAACCTGGTCAAGTATTTTTTTTTCCTAAAGCTTGATTTTTTGGTCCAATATTATGAAAACAAATCTGGTTTCGTCGTATGTTGTCTCTCAAAATCTGAAGAAAATTCTTCCATTGGGGGAAGAAACAGTAGCTTGGTTACATAAGATTTTTCTTTTCTTTCTTTTCTTTTTTTTTCCCTGAGAAATGATCAAACTCAGTGTATTATAGGTAGTGATTTCTCTTTGGTCAGAATCGAAATAGGACATTAGATATGTAAAAGATCATTTAAATGGGTGAATTAAATAACAAGTTTAATTGTTGGAGATGGAAGCTGAACAAACTTCATAGCAATTTTTAAGACATCCATTGAGGAATCTCACATTTACATTATAAAGGATTTTAATTATTAAGACCTTACTGTTTTTCTTGTCAAATTCTTTTTTGATAGTTAAGTGCTCACCAAAACTGATTCAAGAAAGAGAAATCATTTCCTTCTTTTCATTTAGAGGAAAGTTGCTGTTTATAGCACATTGACAATTTCTTTTTCTCGTTTGGTAAGAATTAGAATAGAAAAAAAAATGTCCATGTGGCAACATCAATATTCACACTCAGGTCACACACTCAGAGGGTAGATCTGACCTGCAAATGAATAGGAGTCATCCCTCATTACTTACTATATAGATAGTATTTAAAGCTATGGGTTGTGTGAGATGGTGAGATGACTATAGAAAGAAAATACAGAATGAGCAAAGGATCTGGCTCTAGGACCAAGTGTTCCTGTGTAGTTGCTGGGTAGAACAGGCTCAGAGAAAGTATGGCATTTCAAGAAATGTTTCAAGAAAGAGGGAGTAGTCAACAGTGTCATATGCCATTTTGTAAGTCCAGTGGGACAGAGACTGAAAGATGTACATTAGATTTGGCAGCAGAGAAGTCTTGGGATGTCTTAAAACTATTTTGGTGTTGTGGTGGGGTGAAGCCAGCTTGGCAGTCACTGAAGAATGTGGTATAATATTTCAGCAAATTTGGCTGGGCATTTTTTGATGGTAGAGGTGGTTGTGTGTTGAAGTCATTGTATAGTAAGAAGTTCACCATGGTTAAAGGAGAAAGAATGATCTAATTGAGGTGGAAATTTGAATATACAGGGGAGAAAAGAGATTACCCATACTGCAAAAACTCTTTTTCCTCTACTCTCTGCAAAGAAATAATGGCTGTGGAGGAGGCCAGACTTCCTTTTCATTCTTGTGTTTTCTTTTCCTTTTTTTTTTAAGATTTTTTTTTTTTTTTTTAGTTTAAGACACAGCGCACACAAGAGAACGTGAGCAGGGGGGAGGGGCAGAAGCAGGCTCCCCGCTGAGCAGGGGAGCCGGATGTGGGGCTCCATCCCCGGACCCTGGGATCATGACCCGAGCTTAAGGCAGACACTTTAACTGTCTAAGCCACCCAGGTGCCGCCTCATTCTCCTATCTTCTATATCCTCAGAAAAATGTTCAACTCTTCACACTTTCTCTCTGTGAGTTTCTCTTTTCATTCTGTTTCCATAGCTTACCCACTTGCTCTTTATCCCTGGCCCCTCTCCTAAATTCCAGTCATGAATTTTTAACAGCCTGATAGAACTCTTTAATTGTCTCATGACTCCTCAAATTCAGCATGTCTAACTGAATTAATCATTTCCTTTTCAGGCTGATAATTTACTAGTATCTCTCTTTCTTTCATTTAGAAATGCCTCCAGTTACTGAGGGCCTAAACTCTCTGGATCGTTCATTGTTTTCTCCATCTCTTCCTCACTTCCCCATTCTGTTCATACCCCCATTCTCAATCCCTGCTTAGGAGACTCAGAATCACCATGCTGCTTTTGGAAAGATTTTTCTCCCCAAATAAATCAGATTAATTTGGTTCATTTGGTCTACCTCATTTAATATGGCATTCCCCATAAAATTCATTCATGTTATTGTTCTTGAACTTTTATCCATTATGTGAAAAACAGGAAAAAACACAAACCAATCATTGAAACCGTTACGTAGGTTGAAGATATTATTTATTTATGCAGCTTTGTATCAACATAATTTTAGTTCATAATTAAAAATGTGAAATTTTCCTTATTTTAAGGTTTTTAAACAATTTTTTTGTATGTAGACAAAATACCACACTGTTTCCTTATTTATCCTGAATTAATGTATTTAAAGGAACACAGTATGTGTATTCTACTTTGGTTTCCTGTTCTTGCAGGAAATTAATACAATTTAACCCAGTTTTGTTATATTTAAATCTATTGATTGAACCGTAAGTAACAAATACTTGATTATAATTTTTAAATTGTACTTTAGATGTTAATAACAAATAGTTTTTTAAATAGAGCTATTGGAATGTGGAGAGGAAGATAAACTTTCATTTTGTGGGGACTCATGTTTATTTTAAAATACTGCTTTCATACGTGCTGGAAAATCTTCACTTCATTTTTTGAATACAGTTGTTTGTAGTATAGTGGAAACTTACATAATTGTCTCTAGATCTTCAGCTTTGTGGTGGAATTCTGATAAGCACCCACAGCAAAAATTTTAAGATGCCTGCATGCTTTTGCATTGTTAAAAAAGACACCCACATTGATACTTAGCCTTAGAAAAGATAGCCTATGATGTATATGCATCTTTAATAGAAATGGGAAGGAAGAGGTCTTTTTGTGCGTATTATAGACATATTTTCTTGTAATATTTGGAAGATTATATAATATTTTAAGCTTTTTTTTTTTTTTGAGATTTTATTTATTTGAGAAAGAGCAGGAGAGTGGCAGAGGGAGAGAAAGAAGCAGATTCCCCACTGAGCAGGGAGCCCAATGCAGGGCTCCATCCTAGGACCCTGGGATCATAACCTGAGCACAAGGCATATGCTTAACCGACTGAGCCATCCAGGTCCCCCAAGATTATATAATATTTTAAAGTCTTCATTTACAAGTTAAACGCAGAACACTACATATCCTAGAGTGAAAACCAAGAAACTTCTCTCTAAAGTTAATTGAATTAACAGGCAAAAATTTTTATTCTGGTTTTATTTTAATAATTGAACTATTGAATCATCAATGCCCATGAGGAGTCTTTTTTTTTTTTTCTTTCTTCCGTTCATTTGGGATCGTCACTGATGTTCTACCATCTAGAGCACCTCCAACAGTGGAAGTAAAGCCAAAGTGGGATGCTCTGTGATTGAACCACATAGGCCCCTGGTCACATATTTTCCCCTACATATACGTATTTCTAACAATTACAGTTACTGATTTCCATGTTTATACCAGATGCTAAGTGAGGAAGAGGGATAAATAGATAAATCAACAGAAATGAGGAGTCCCACTCCGCAGTCTGATATGAAAGAAGAAAAAAAAAAAATGACCAGAAGTAGTCATTTCAAAAGTAAGACCTAGCAGTTCCACTCCTAGGGGCATTTCCACGATAAGTGAAAACTTATGTCCACACAAAAACTTGTTCACCAGTGTTCACAGGAGCATATTTCATTGTCGTCAGAATGTGGAATAGGTTCACATGTTCATCAATTGATGCATGGGTTTTTTGTGTTTTGTGTGTGTGTCTTTTTTTAAGATTTTATTTATTTATTCAACAGAGAGAGAGACGGCCAGTGAGAGAGGGAACGCGAGCAGGTTCCCAGCAGAGCAGGGAGCCTGATGTGGGGCTCGATCCCAGGACCCTGGGATCACGCCCTGAGCCGAAGGCAGATGCTTATCAACTGAGCCACCTAGGTGCTCCAATTGATGCATGGTTAAACAAATGTGGTATATCCATACAATGGGTTGTTTTTTGGCAGTAAAAAGGAGTGAAGTACTGAAACATGAAACATTGAAAATGTTAGCCTAGGTGGCCACATACAAAGGCCACATATTATATGAGCCCATTCCATGTGTATGACATGTTAGAATAGCAAGTCCATGGAGACAGAAAGTTGATAAGTGATTGCCAGGAGCCCGAGAAAAGGGGGAATGAGAGTGACTGCTGATGGACTTGGAGTTTCTTTTTGAGATGATGAAAATGTTCTAAAATTGGTTGTGGTGATAATTGTACAGCTTGGTGAATATACTAAAAACCATCGACTTTTGCACCTTAATTGGTGAGTTGTGTGATTATATGAATTATATCTCCATAAATCTGTTAAAGTATAGCAGATTGGAATCATTGGAATAAAGTATAGCAGATAATTTTTGTTAACGGAAGTGGATAGTTCCATATACCATAAGCTTGGAGCATTCCTCTTATAGTACAGAAATTATTGATACAGTAGAAAGTAGTTAGAAAATTGTGTGTTAAGGGGCGCCTGGGTGGCGTAGTCGTTAAGTGTCTGCCTTCGGCTCAGGGCGTGATCCCGGCGTTACGGGATCGAGCCCCACATCAGGCTCCTCCACTAGGAGCATGCTTCTTCCTCTCCCACCCCCCCTGCTTGTGTTCCCTCTCTCGCTGGCTGTCTCTCTCTATCAAATAAATAAATAAAATCTTTAAAAAAAGAAAAAAAGAAAATTGTGTGTTATAATGGAAATTATTATCATTTGTGTCCCTTACAATCTGTTTTTAAAAATCTTTCAACTATCAGGAGTGATTAACATTAACATTCATCTTTAAGTTCTTAGTGATCTTAGAATGGCTTGTTTTCCAAGTGTTTCACATAATTGAAGTTATTGCCATGTCTTTGAATCAAACATGAGGATTAGTTGAAAATTTGATGGTTTTTTCCTTGTCATTAAAAAGCCTTGGTAAAATAATTTTCAAAAAATATAACAAAAGAGATTATTGCATCTAACTTACAGCCTTTCTTCTATGGCTTAAAAATCTAAGAATTAGCAGTCGTTTAGCTATATAAATATGGAATCTAAGAGCTGATACATGTTGATACATATAGTACCAATACATTAAATGGACTTAAATGCATGTACTTGGCTAACAGATACTGGTCAAGGGAAAAAGGGAAGTTTGGATTATGATGTAGATTTTTGTCTCCAGCAACACAGAATTTGATATAGCTCATTTCTAAATACACATTAGGAATTCACTAGAGGGATGCCTGGGTGGCTCAGTCGTTAAGTGTCTTCCTTCGGCTCAGGGCGTGATCCCGGCGTTCTGGAATCGAGCCCCACATCAGGCTTCTCTGCTGAGAGCCTGCTTCTTCCTGTTCCACTCCCCCTGCTTGTATTCCCTCTCTCGCTGGCTGTCTCTCTCTCTGTCAAATAAATAAAATTAAAAAAAAAAAAAGGAATTCACTAGAGGGTATGAACCACTGGAAATGGTTTTTAAAAAGTATGGGTAGGAAATCTTGATGGTAATTTTCAGGATTAAATAATAATTGATTTAGTTGGCTTTTCTTCATTTAAGGAATGATGTTGGAAAAAGCTGTATTTTGTTCCCTGCTCTTTATATATGGGTAAGGAAGAACTATGGAGGTAGTGTCAGGGACATGATTCTAGATCTAAAACATTTTCTCTGCCCCAACATCTCCCTTCATCCTGGTGACCTGTTTTTTAACACACTATTACTGGTTTGGAAATTTGTCATATATCTTGAGTGTGTTGGGACTGATCAAGAGAACTAAGGGGAGAGAGAGAAGGGGAGAATGTAGAGAGTGAAAAACTAAAAATACAATGAGACATGAAGCGTTAAAACCAGTTCATGTCTGAATCTAAGAAAAATTATGAAGAGAAAAATGAGCACTGAGTGGCTGACTGAATGCAGACATAGAGTGAGTAAAGGCAAGAGTTAGGAATGAATCTTGGGATCCACAGGAATCCTTCTGTAATGGACTACAGAGGGAAAACTGTGTTAATTGGTGATGGACTTCTAAATTATTAATGTTGAAATTTCATTTGTGGGAAGGATGCTAACCAGAAACTATAAAGTTGTGGCTAAAGAGACAGGTCTGAACTGACTTACTTTTAGCTAAGCGTGTACTTATCCATTTGTTCTCCACATACCACTGAAGTGTAGTTAAAATTTGAAATTAAAACGGATTTGTTGTCATGATAAGATTTAAATTTTTTCAATACCCAGTAATTAAGGTTTTCTTCCATTTTATTACTTTACTTTTTTTTTTTTTTTTTTTTTTTTTAAGGTAAAGTGTACAGACATCCTTGATTCTTGGAAATCTGTATCCTCCTAAACATGATTAAATGTATTTAGTGATATTTGTCTTAATCACGTGACTTTAAACTTTAAATAATTAAGCATAATTCACATCTCCTTTTCTAACCAGGAACCTTTTGAGGATGGCTTTGCCAACGGGGAAGAAAGTACTCCAACCAGAGATGCTGTGGTCACGTATACTGCGGAAAGTAAAGGAGTTGTGAAGTTTGGCTGGATCAAGGGTGTATTAGTATGTACCTATAGATTGAATTATAGACTTACAGCATTTCTATTTGTTATGAAATCTTCCTAATGTTCTCATCATTTCTTAAGAGAGCTCTTCTTTTTTTTATGTGAGTGTTACGGAAGACCAAATTAATAATTTGTACCTTCTTTTCTTGTGAATATTAAATTCAGTAAAGGAAACAGGATATATGTATTAACAGAATCATATTATACTTGATTTCCTCCAAATTATATTTTATTACTTCTTGTAAATCTCACATATTGTCATTTTTCAGAAATTACATATGAAGCTATTGATGGGAGCATCAGAATCAAGAAAGCTGAGCAGGCAGTAAAGCTGAAATATTCCTGCCCCATTATTTTTAGAAGAGAAATGTATGAAAGTTAACATGGAACAGAATGAAGGAGAAATTCTCTTAAGTGTTGAGGTCACTTAACTAGATAGGTTTAGGTGATTAAGTTTCAGATGTACTTCTGTTTTCTGTGTTGGAATAGGCACTAAGGAACTGAGTGGGGGAGACCGGTAGACTAAATGACCTCCCACTGGGATTTTGGGAGCACTTTAAATTAGAATCATGTTGACATTTAGGGGAGAAGCAGAGGGGAAAATCCCAGTTCCAGTAGTAATTTCACTGTTTAATCAATAGGGTAATTGTGAAGCTCCAGGTAGTGTTGTTTGCCTGTTCTTAGATTTTAGTGTTTTAAACGACTGTGTTCTATGTATAAGCATAATACGCCATAGTAAAAGTAAATTGGAGAAACTCTCTCAAATAGTTCAGAATTTTAAAAGATGTGTGAGGAGTGCCTGGCTGGCTCAGTCAAAGGAGTATGCAACTCTTGGTCTTGGGGTTGTGAGTCTGAGCCCCACATTGGGTGTAGAGATTACTTAAATAAATAAATAAACTTTAAAAAAAGAGAAAAGGATATGTGAACAATTAGATTTTGTTCTGACATACTTTGTAATACTTAAATCTTCTGAAGAAATCATGAAATAAGGATGTTATTAAAGAATAAGCAAAAATTAAACTTAGTTGCATTGATAAATAGGAATAGGAACTGTTTTTTAGGATTGAAGTATTAAAATATTTCTTTTACCTTGTTCAGTACCTTTTGCTGTTTCAGATCATTTGATGTGTTATTACACTTAAATTGGCTCACATTTCAGCTCTCATTAAGTTCTTTGAAAAAGTATTACAAAGGAAGGATAAGAGATTTAAAATGACTTACTGTAGTTTTAAATGGATGTTGTCCTCCTTTTGGCTAGTTTTGCATTACTGATGTATTATATTTGATCAGTTGCCTTCATCTGGAACTTGTCCTCTTTTCTTACCTAGGTACGTTGTATGTTAAACATTTGGGGTGTTATGCTCTTCATTAGATTGTCATGGATTGTGGGTCAGGCTGGAATAGGTAAGCAAAGTTACATACTGTTTGATTCATTTGAGAGTGAAAAAAAGGAAGTAGCCATGTGCTTTTCTAGGCTGCGAACCTCATAAAATTCAAACAATTGGAATTACTCTAAGCTATTTTCTCATTTGTATCAGATTATTGTCTTAATGTTACTTTTTTCAAAATTTTGAATGGATTTTTCTAAAATGGGATAAAAATAAGGTAATTGTTAAATATAATGTAAATTTTGTATACTAACCAGTTGTAGATAAGGCAGGTTGAAATAAATAAAAGTATTCTCATCTCTTTTCTTTTTCCCTAAAGGTCTGTCGGTTGTTGTAATTATAATGGCCACTGTTGTGACAACTATCACAGGATTGTCTACTTCAGCAATAGCTACTAATGGATTTGTACGTGGAGGTAAATTCAGTCTTTTCACATCATTGTCACCAGATTACTCTTACTAAGTAAATTGAGGGTTAAATTTTTAGATTATTTTTATCTTAAAAAAAGCAACATAGGTCTGTATAGGTGAGAAAGTTGCTACTAAGCACTTTCAGACTAACATATTAGAATACAAAATTTAATTTTGGCTCATACACAAACATGTATGCTTGAAATTACTTAGGATGTTCATTGTATTTGGTAGCAAGAATGGAGCTTCTGACCTGATTTCTTCTCCGTTGGACCGTCCCTTACCTCCTTCCTGGTTTTAGCCCTTGGATCAGTAGCATGCATCCTTTATTTGGTCAGTATTATATAGGTGTAACCTCATTCCTCCCCCTTTAGGGAAACTTAGGCAGAGTTCTTTTCCCACGATCTGACAGCTTGTGTGAGTTACACCTGGGACTCTGAATCCACACTATCAACTCTGGCTCTCTTCTTTGGGTGCCCTGAGGCCTCTTTCATTGAAATCCACAAGATCTCCCTTGTGAGATTTCACCTTCCCAGGGAAAGCCCCCAAGAGACCAGGAGAATGGCCTTGGGACCCCTGTGAACAAGAAAAAAAGAATTGTGTTTTCCAAATCAAAACTCATCATTTAGCTGGAGTGAGGACATCCCTAGAGAAAGGAAAGAAAATGGACTTTACCAGCTCCTATATAGGCAGTTGTCAGAGCAGTCAACTGAGAAGAGAATCTACTTGTAACATCTGCCTCACCTGCTTTACAGATGTGTATTTGACATTATACATACACAATTTCTGGTTTGTCTGCACCAGGTTTTTAGAGAACTAGATTGAACCTTTCATTGTTCTTCATTGTCTTCATATTTCTTATATACCAGAAGATCCAGATCTCTGTGGCCCTGGGGGAAGCTGGCAGCAATATGACCATGCTGAGCATGCGTGGCTGTTGGCTGAACTTGTATGTGCGCATGAGTCTAGATTGAGCTCTATTGGGGTGTAAGATGTGGGTATGTCCAAAAGAGTTAATCAGACAACACTGAGAGATTCTTTTTGGCTTCTTATATACTGCGCCCCATGCTTCATATATTTCTGCTGCTTTTGGGGAATGGTAGTCCAAGAAGAAGGGGATGTGGTAGACAAAGCAAATTATTGAAGTATTTCTGCTTATCTTCAGGCTTTCCAATCAAGGTTGTAAGCTGCAGTGGGGCATGAAGCCACTGGTGCCATGAACCCCACAGATTATTCTCCATGTGAACTCAGACTTAGGGGAAGCATAGATTTCCCTGCATTGTGACTAACAAGCCATTGCATCTTTCAATACTACCAGTAGTTTTCATATGTATTCATAAATACATCTACCTTAGAGACTTTGACCACGTACTTTGAAACTAAGCTACAAGGCGTTCATTTTTCACTTGTCAGTTGGTAACTTTGGAAATCTGGCTGATCATTTACAGAATACAAGCAAATTGTATCATCATCTGCAGTGAAAGTTTTTTGGAGACTTTCTTCAGAGACTGTAAGCCCCTTTGTCACCTCTTTATCTGCTTCATGGACTTGGACAGCCCTAATGGGATTTATTTTGGTTTCATGAAAAAACAGTATTTTCCCCATATGAGAAAGTAGATACAGGTCTAAATCTGGCAAGAATATACTGCACTCTGATTCTATAATGAAAGTATTCGTGTGACTTACACATTTTATCCCCCAAAGTGCATGTTGCTTAGTTCTGTATGCAAAAATTATGTATAACAAATGACCAGCCCAGTAGCAGTGAGCCCCGCTAGTACCCACATGGTATATTTTCATTCAGAAGAACCAGAGGACCTTGGAAAAATGATTGGTTCCAGATCTGGGCAGGAAATGTACTATAAGAGCCTAGACATTTTTTCACATTGGAAAGTAAAGAAGGTGTAATAAAGGCTACTAGTTTCAGGTCAAAAGGACCCAGGAGCCAACTTGAAGAAGCTAATGCTACCTTAAGTTTGGATAGTTTGAACAGCAATACTTACTACTAAAAATAACTAATTTAAATGAAGACATAATGTATGATAAAATCCTTAAGTTCACAGACACAGAACCTATTTTTTACCTTTGAAGAATGCTAGGGAACCAACTTGTTATGAAAATTGATAAATGTGAAGAATCTCCTGTTGAATCAAGTTTTCCTGAATGAAAGTTTCCTTACCTAAACTTAGTGTAATCAAGAAATTGATGAGATTTTTTCTTTCATAATTGTTCTACATAGCAAGAGAAGGAAAGAAAACAAAAATATTCCAACTTTGTAAGCTCTTTACTCAGTTAAAGTATCTGTGGAGTATTGTTTCCCAAGAAATTGAATCTGAATTATATCATGCCTGTAGCTCCAGGGAGCATTTTATAGAACATACAGAGGAGAGTGGAACTTTTAAATAACACTGTAGCATCATGACAGCAAATTACAGACTAGGAATCTCTCTGGAACAAGGAATTTTTTTTTTTTTTTTAAGTTGTCTCTACACCCAATGTGAGAGGCTCAAACCCACAACCCTGAGATCTAGAGTTGCACGCTTCACTGACCAAGCTAGCCAGGCACCCCAGGAATCCTCCTTGTTTGACATAATTTTCCAAGGAGAAAGAAAGTGTGGGAGTTATGGTTTAAAACAAACTGTAAGAGACTCATTGTATAGGTGTGAGTTTGTTTGCCATTTGTAACAGTAAACTGCTTTGTCTTTTAGTGGGGGTGGGACTAAGAGTGCTAGGTTTGGATCTCCTCTAGCCCAATTACTGAGGACTTGATTTTTACTTCTTTCAAAACGACTACATAGGGAAGAGAGGAATAGAGCTAGAAATATCCACAGGTCAGGATGCCAAAGGCATAGATTGGAGAAATAGAGGGATACCATGGAAATGGTGATGTCTGGAGATCCGTCTCAATTTTCTATGAACTGGAGGTTGATTATTAAGGGAATTAATAAGGAAATATTTTACCTAAAGGTTGTTGCTCTGTATAGTAATTTCAATTTGGAGAGCTCCTTTTGAACTTGCCTAGTTATCTCGTTAATGTAAAGAACTATTTTGAGGTAGCATTCAACAGTTTATGTTGATTCTTAACTCAATCATAACATTTATTTGTATTTTATTAATATTGAATAATATTTTACTCTCAGTTTATAGAGTATGTTTCTATCTCTTTGGCAGTATGTGAAATACATACTTTTCCTAGTGCTTTGTGTTTTTTGCCATAGGAGAAATTTAACTTTACCAAGTTACCTTAACATTGGCTTTAACAGTACATTTTAGAGATTAAACAGCAATCTAGAAAAGTGTAGTTGTTTTTTTTATATGAAGTAACTGCCAGTTTGTAAACAAATATAATTGTCCAATTATGAAGTCTAGGATAAAAATAATATGACAACATTCAAGGTTTCTAAAAAAAAATAAAAAGAGTCAACCCTTAGAAAATAAAAGGTGCGTAGTCAGTCTCGATTAGTTTTTAGTAAGGATTTTTGGGTACTAAAAGCTACTAGCAGGTTAGAGAATCATATCGTCAGTTTTCTGCCTGCACAGAAGAAGAATAGCAGTGCCAAGTAACTTTGGCAGGTAACTCTTACCTTCATCTCCGCCATAGTCCCTGGCCTAACAGACAGATACGTTCTACAGATGATTGTAGCCTGCTGAGAGCCCAGAGCTCTGTATGATTGTGCAAATCCTTCTCCGTGTTTCTGAGAGCTGGGTTTTACAGAATTCACCTGGGCCACGTGCAGCAGGTTCTCCAAGAGGGTGCTGGCCAGCAGTCACGTTCACTTAGATCTGCATTTTCTAGATGTCTCAGACCAGAGTTCTTCCATCCTTAAATAATCTGTGAATATGGTCTCATCTGTGAAATAGTAAATACTAATTTTTTTGAATCGTGTTGTATGTGCTGAGCATTAAGTTGAAAGCAGAGTTAGTATACTTGCAAATAAAAATCCAGGTTACATCAAATTCAGACAGGTAGTTCTGAAAATGTAAAATTAATATAAACCTGTCTATTCCATGACTAAGATGAAATCAGCCATTCAGCAGATAATCTTTGAGCTCCTTGTGATAGGCACTGGATTTGTAACAATGAAAGTCAGAGAAGATCCTGTTCTCTTGGAGCTGTGTTCAGATGAGAGTGGCAATTATTTTTTGAAATCCAGCTGCTAAGCATGCATGATACATGAAACATAACTGTTAGGCATGATAATGTAGTCTTGATATGGATAATCTATCCATCAGACTTAATGCAACATTGTTGTTGGTCACATGTATAATTTGTATGGAGGAAGAGAGCAGAAATGACACAATTATACTCATTTTTTCAACTAATTTAAATTTCACGCAGATTTTACGGGTGGATCTTTTTTAAGTGTATTATGTCAGAATTGTCTTTATATACTTCTCTATCTTTTTCATTTCTCTGAAATAATTGAAGACCTCTTCGTTCTCTACATAGGTAAAATTAAACATTGAAAGTAATACTAATATTTTTTGCATGGATTGTAAGTGACAGAAAGTGCTTTCTGTATTGGTAGAATCAAATTATCATTGATTGTCAGATTTTTTCTTTAGTCCATTATATACTATTCAATCCTGTCATCACCAAGCAAGGAGTTGTAACTTAGAATTTAGCTCCATGATTCTTTCCTTTTATTGCCAATTTCTTTCAAATAACAGCTTTCCAGATCAGTGAAATACTTGAAGAAGCTATAATGAGCAGTTCTTTAACAGTTGTATTTTGAGATTTTATTAGACTTAAGCATAACATTGTGTTTTCAGTTTAGTAAAACACTACTTATAAACAGCAAGTAGTTGTAAATAATTTTTGACTTGGGTTTTCTCTTTGACTTATTTGGTGGCATTTCAATTTTGCCAGCCTTTAATGATTAGAAGTACTGCAACTTGTTTCCGAAATTGTCTGCTGCAGAATTAAGGCAATATGTCCTGACTCTTCAAGTTTAACTTTTTTTTTTTAATGATTTTTTATTATATAATGTTAGTCACCATAGAGTACATCCCCGGTTTCCGATGTAAGGCTCGATGATTCATTAGTTGTGTATAACACCCAGTGCACCATGCAATACGTGCCCTCCTTACTATCCATCACCGGTCTATCCCATTCCCCCACCCCCCTCCCCTCTGAGGCCCTCAGTTTGTTTCTCATAGTCCATAGTTCTTCAAGTTTAACTTATTCAAGTGATCAGTCACAATGATAATATAGCCCCCAGTCCTAGTCTGAGGATTTCATGTTGGTTAACACATGACGTAATAATGGCAACAGAATAGAGGAAATTTGACGTAATAATGGCAACAGAATAGAGGAAATTTGCCCAATGTTAAGATGCAGACAGACTATTGTATATTGGTAGACCAGGGTATTAGAATGTATTTCCTAGAATGATAACCAGAATGGATATTGGATCCAGTTGGATCCCTTAGAACTCTGTTGTATTCTCAAAATGGTTCCTTCAAATTTTACACAAGGTGGCTTTGGGTAAACTGTTTAGTGAGTGTACAGAAGTAGGTGGTTTAGAGCTCTAAGAATTCTGGTTTATTTTCTAATCATACTAGATGAACACTGAGCAACAGTTGTTAGTTTATCATTGATACCTTTATTACATTTTTGTTATTTTCACCTTTTCATTTTTTCCTCAATACACCAGCAAAACCTTTATTTTACGCAATTTCCACAGCTATTGTAAAATACATAGATGATTCATATTACGTATATTGATCATTTCATCCACAGGCGATACAGGATGTCTGTCGCAAACTTTTCATTTTTCCCTGTTTCGTGGGTAACAACTTTTTGAGGCTTTTTATTAGAAATTTTTATTTTTATTTATTTATTTATTTATTTTTAGTGTGGTTGACCCACAGTGTTACCATTAGTTTCAGATCTGCAACTTAGTGATTTGACAAGTTGATACATTATGCTATGTTCAGGAGTGTAGCTACCATCTGACTCATTACATCCTATTATAATATCATTGACTATATTCCTTTATGCTGTGTCTTTTATTCCTGTGATTTATTCTTTCCATAACTGGAATCCTGTATCTCCTTCTCCCCTTCACCCATTTTGCCCACCTTACCATTTCCTGCCTTTTGGCAACCATCAACTTGCTCTCTGTATTTATAGGTCTGATTCTGCTTTTTGTTTGTTCATCTGGAGGTTTGGGGGGTTTTTGTTGTTTTTTTCCCCCCCAGATTCCACTTATGAGTGGAATCATAAAGTTCTTTTGTCTTTCTCATTGTGACTTGTTTCATGTTGTGCTGCGTAGGTCCATCCATATTGTCTCAAATGACACAATCTCATTCTTTTTTATGGCTGTGTAATATTTCATTACACACACACACACACACACACACACACACACACACACAGACTCATAACCCTTCCTTACCCATTTGTCTACTGATGGACCCTTAGGTTCTTTCCATATCAATTCAGTGTAATTCCTATCAAAATTCCAAGGGCATTTTTCACAGAAATAGGAAAAATTATCATGGAACCACAAGAGACCCTGAATAGTCAAACAGTCTTGAGAAGGAACAAAGCTACAGGCACCTGGATGGTTCAGTCCATTAAGTGTCTGCCTTCGGCTCAGGTTATGATCCCAGGGGTCCTGGGATCGAACCCCACATTGGGCTTTCTGTTCAGTGGGAGCCTGCTTCTCCTTCTCCCTGCAGCTCCCCCCCCCCCCGCTTGTGCTCTCTTTCTCTCTGTCAAATAAAATAAAATCTTTTAAAAAAAATAAAAAGAGAACAAAGCCAGAGGCATCACACTTCCTGAATTCAAACTATATTTTAAAGCTTTCGTAATCAAAATGGTATGTTAATGGCATAAAAAGATGCATAGACCAGTGTAATAGAATTGAGAGCCCAGAAATAAACTTACGCAGGTATAGTCGTCTAATATTTGACAAAGGAGCTAAGAATGCTCAATGTGAAAAGGATAGTCTCTTAAATGGTGGTGGGAAAACTGGATATTTACATGCAAAAGAAATTGGGCTTCTATTTTAAAAATTAACTCAAAATAGAGTAAGTACTTAAATCTAAGACCTAGAACCATGAAATTCCTAGAACAAAGCATAAGGAAAAACCCCCTTGACATTGGTCTTGCTAGGGTATTTTTTGGATATGACACCAAAAGCACAGGAACAAAAGCAAAAATCAGCAAATGGGACTGTGTCAAACTACAGTCTTTTTTTTTTTTTTTTTTTTAAGATTTTATTTATTTATTTGACAGAGAGAGCCAGCGAGAGAGGGAACACAAGCAGGGGGAGTGGGAGAGGAAGAAGCAGCCTCCTAGCGGAGGAGCCTGATGTGGGGCTCGATCCCAGAACGCTGGGATCACGCCCTGAGCCAAAGGCAGACGCTTAATGACTAAGCCACTCAGGCGCCCCCAAACTACAGTCTTCTGCACTGCACAAGAAACAGTCAACAAAATGAAAAGACAACCTATAGGATGGGAGAAAATATTTGCAAGTCATATATCTGATGAGGGATTAATATCCAAAATAGAAAAGGAACTTTTATAACTTAATAGCAACAAACCAAATAATCTGATTTAAAAGGCAAAGGACCTGAATAGACATTTCTCAAAGAAGACAACAAGTTCATGAAAAGGTGCTCAAGGACACTAATCATCATGGAAATGCAAATCAAAACCACAATGAGCTACCCCTAGTACCTTTTAGAATGGTTATTATCAGAAAGACAAGAGATGATAAATGGTGGTGAGGATGTGGGGAAAAGAGAACCTTGTGCACTGTTGGGAATGAAAATTGGTTCAGCAACTGTGGAAAACAGTATGGAGGTTCCTCAAGAAATAGAACTGCCATATGATCCTACAGTCCCACTTCCTTGGTATTTATTTAGAGGAAATGAAATTACTATTTGTTATAGATGTTTGCACCCCCATGTTCATTGCAGCATTACTCAAAATGGCTAAGACAGGGAAACAACCTAAGTGTTCACTGAGAGATGAATAGATAAAAATCACACACACACACACACACACACACACACACACACACACACACACACAGAATGGAATATTATCTAGCCATAAAAAAGGAGATGTTGCCATTTGCAACAGCATAGATGAACCTTGAGGGTATTATGCTTAGTGAAATAAGTTAGAGAAAGGCAAATACTATATAATGTCACTTGTATGTGAAATCTAAAAAAGCCAAACTTCTAGAAACAGAATGTAGAAAAGTGGTTACCAGGTGTTGATGGGTAAGGGAAATGATAAGATGTTGGTCAGACTTCCAGTTATAAGAAGTAGTTGTGGGGATCTAACATACAGCATGCAGACTATAATTAGTATTGTATACTTGTAGTTCCTGAGAGTAGATCTTAAATGTTCTTACCGTAAAACAACAACAAAAAAGGGAATTCTCTGTGGTGAAGGATATATTAACCTTTAATTTTGGTAAACATTTTGTAACATATACGTGTACCAAAACATCACATTGTGTATCTTATACAATGTCATATGTCAGTTATATTTCAATAAAGCTGGAAAAAATTAATTGACCCTGCATATGTAGGTCTATCTCCGGACTATCTGAAGATCTGTCCTTAATCTAATACCATACTATCTTGGTACTGTGGTTTTATAATAATTCTTGAAGTTGGGTAGTATGGCTCCTTCAACTTTGTTCTTTTTCAAAATTGTCTTGGCTATTCTAGTTCTCTTGCCTTTCCATATAAATTTTAGAATTACCTTGTCAATTTTTGCAGACTGTCTTGCTGGAATTTAGATTGAACTTGTGTTGAATATAGAGATCAGTTTGGGGAGAATTAACATATCTTGACTATCAGGGCTTCCATTTCATAAATATCATTTATCTCTCTTTAGTTCTTCAGTTGTCAGTACACAGATCTTGCAGATATGTTTTGATTTATACTTAAAATATTTCCTGATTTTTGGTGCTATTGTAAGGTTACTGTTTAAAATTCTAGTTTCTTACTGTTTTTTACTGTTAAATGGAAATATGATGGGTTTCTGTATATATACCTTGTAACATTTTCATATTAGGGTTATCCAGAGAAACAGCACCAATAGGATGTGTATGTATATATAAGGAAAGATTTATTTGAAGGAATTGATTCACATGATAATGGAATGGAAGCTGGAAGCCCAAAATCTGTAGGGCGGGTCAGCAGTCTGGAGACCCAGAGGATAGGTGATGCAGCAGTTCAAGTCTGAAGGCCGTCTGCTGCAGAACTACCTACCTCTTATCGCTAGGGAGAGGTTTGGTTTTGTTCTGTTCAGGCCTTCAGCTGATTGGATGAGGCCCACCACGTAACAGTGGGCAATCTGCTTTACTCATAGTCTATCAGTTCAATGTAAATCTCATCTGAAAACACCCTCACGAAACCACGTATCAGAGCACCAGGGCCAAGCAAGTGGACACATAAAATCATCCCCTCACAGTGTCACCTTGCTAAATTAACTTTTATTTTTTATTTTATTTATTTTTAAAGATTTTATTTATTTATTTGAGAAAGAGGACGAGCAGGGGGAAGAGGCAGAGGGAGAAGCTGAGCAAAGAGCCCAACACAGGACTTAATCCCAGGACCCCGGGATCATGACCTGAACCAAAGGCAGATGCTTAACCAACTGAGCCACCCAGGCGCCCCCAAATTAACTTTTATTTTGACTGGAGTCCATTACCTACCCTTCAAATTTTACCTTATTTTATATGTGTTTTTCTACCTCATAGTTGTATTAGTTTGTATTTTAAATTGAATTACTTTCACATTACTCTTGGGCAGAAGTTCATTTTGGTAGAAGACGTGTCAAAATTTGATTTTGTTCAGAGTTTCTTACCCATACCTGAGGCACTGAGGATGTGCTAGATCACGTGTTGACTGTGATTTTTCAATATCATATTGGACAGTAAGATTTCTTGTGCAGTTTTTATCAAGGATGAGCAAGAGTTATAATAAAAGGTGAAATAGTTCAAAGGAAATTAACTTGGACAGGTTTGTTGGTGTTTCTAAAGATAAAGTTTTCACATTAATATAGAGCATTTAGTCCATGTTTACAGATAAAAAGAGCAAGTGCTAAATTGAATCACATGTAGCTTTTTTTTCCCTTAGCGTTTTATTGAGAGATAATCAAAATACGGCATCGAATAGATTTAAGGTGTTACAGCATAATGATTGGACTTATATTGTGAATAAGTTTCCACAATAGGTTTAGTTAACATCCATCATCTCACATAGGTATAGGGGAAAGAAGAAAAACATGTTACTTCCCTTGTGATGAGAACCTTTAAGAGCCCTGTGTGGTTTAAGAAATGTCTCTTTTGTGGCGTAATTGGTAGTCAGACATCCAGAGTGCATGTTCAAAAGATACTAAGTACTCCTCCTCCCTTCCTGCCTAGTTGCGTGGGGGGTTTTGTCTTTGTGTATTTTATTTTGAAGGTGCCATTTAATTTGAGTTCAATTCATTTGTTCTGAACGTTCATAATAGCTGTATCTGATAATCCCATTTTCTATAAAGATTGATGAGTAAATGTAATCTTTTTTTTTTTTTTAAGATTTTATTTATTTATTGAGAGAGAGAAACAAGCAAAGGGAGTATGAGAGGGAGAAGCAGGCTTCCTGCCGAGCAGGGAGCCCGATGCCTGGCTTGATCCCAGGACCCTGGGATCATGACCTGAGCTGAAGGCAGATGTTTAACGGCTGAGCCACACAGGTGCCCCCTAGTAAATGTAATCCTAATCAAAAATTGCTCCAGACCATGCACATTCACATTGATTAACTATGGGTTTTTCATTTTTATGCTTCTTATCGGAAAAAAAGTAAGATAATATTGATTAATGCTTTATAACAAAAATTGGCAGGACAGAGCTCCCTGAAAAGAGGTTTCAAATGCACTGACTCCTGTTTAAAAAAAGAAATAGGGTAAAGTTGATTTTTTTTTTCATTGTCTACTTTGCAAAAACCTTTGTTACCCTTACAGCATTCATGAAATTCTGTATTTTAGCTAACAGCCGAGGAAAAAGATTTTAGTATTTTGCCCAAATTTGAAATAGAGTTTTAACAGGGCTTTATTTTTCCCAAGGAGTTTTATATTAATTCTTAGAACAGTAAGATATAGATGAGGCAGTCATTTTAGTGTTGATTTTACTTGTAGGACTAACCAACACATCACTTTGGTCTTTTCATGGTTTTATCCATCACCTATTGCTTAAAGTCACTACTTATCTGAATCTCTGTGTCCCTATGTAAAATGAGGAGTTTGGCCTGATGACCAAAGAATTGCCTTATAGCACTAGGATTCTGTGAGGATACACCTAAGAACCACAGAAGTGAATGGAGAGGAGGGAGGGTGCTGGGTGGTGATGAAGAATATGGTCACAACTCTGTTCATTTGCAGATGTTTGATGCTAATCCTAACTTGGGTTGGGTTCTTTGTTTTTACAAAAAAAAACATGTAGATGGATTTATGGATTTAATTGCCTTTTTTTTTTTTTTAAGATTTATTTGAGAGAGAGGGAGAGAGCCTACGTGCAGGGGTAGGGGCAGAAGGAGAGAGAGAATCTTGAGCAGACTCTCCCACTGAACATGGAGTCCTCCTCAGGGCTCCATCTCATGACCCTGAGATCATGACCTCAGCCACAATCAAGAGTAGGATGTTTAATCTACTGAGCCACCTAGGTGCCCTGATTTAATTGCCTTTTAAGATAAACTTCAACAAAAAAAAGAAAGAAAGAAAGAAAAACTTTGATTTAACACTTGGTCCAGCTTAAAAGTAACTTTTGACTCCTTTCATTATAAGCAGTGAGTTGATGAACTTGCTTAAGACCTATTTAATCTTCTCTTGAAGTCTAGCACATGAATTTTTCTGCTATATCATTTTGACTAGGGTACAGTTTTTAAGTTTTAAAAATGCTAGTTTTTGACCATAGATTTATAGTTTATTAGATCAATATTATTAAAGTAAAATTCACATGTAGTGAAATGCACATATATTAAGTTTACAGTTCTATGAGTTTTGATAAGTCTATAAACCTAACTCAAACAAAATACATACTATTTTGATCATACTGGAAAGTTCTTTTATGATCATTCCCTCACCTCTAGCCCAAGAGGGAATTATGTTCTATAGAAGGTACTCTTTTTGTGTCTCACCACAATATGGTGCTTTTGGGATTCGTCCATGCTGTTCTATATGTTAGTAGTTACAGTGTAGTATTACTATACATTACTCAATTTTATGATTGTCTGCTTGTAGTAACAATAAATTATTTAGTAACTATTGCAGGACATTAGAATTATTTTTAGTGTGAGGCTATTATAAATAAGCTGACAGGAACATTTTTGTACAAGTCTTTGTGGTTGTATGTTTTTACTCATGTTGGGAGATTACCTACAAGTGGATTTGTTGATTTGTGAGGTACTTGTATGTCTCATTTATAAGAAATTGCCAAATGGTTTTCCATAGTGGTTGTACCATTTTATACTACCATCAGCAATATATGAGACTTCATCAGCAATATATGAGACTTCCAGTTTTTCTACGTTGTTACCAATGCTTGTTATGTATTTTTAATTATAGCTATTCTTGTGGATGATTAATTATGGTAAGCATCTTTACATGTGCTTATGACCACATATATCTTCTTTGTAATATAGTCAAATATTTTGCTGATTTTTAAATTGTGTTATCTTTTATTTATTTGTAGGAGGTTTTTTAAATATATCCTGAATACAGTTGATTCGTCTAACAGATGTATTGTGTGTTTTTTCCCCCAGTTTTTGCCTGGCCTCATTATTTTTATAATTTTCTTAATTTTATTTTTCAGAGTGCAGAAGTTTACTGTTTTAAGGAAATCTAGATTCTTGAGTTTTCTTTTATGGCTAGGGCTTTTATTGTACTGACCTGAAATCTTTTGCTTATCCCAAGGTTTATGAAGATACTCTTTTTTGTTTTTGTCTAGAATCTTTATAGTTTTAGCTGAGGTTTTTGTCTGGTTTCTTTCCTCCCTACCTCCCTGTGTAGGTATCCACTTGGTCTAGCACCATTTATTAGAACAGTTGTCTTTTCTCTTTTGAATTAACTTTGGTGCCATTGTTAAAAAGCAATTGTCTGTGCTGTATGCTGTTCCATTGATGTTTGTTTCTCCCACTTATGGGAGAATTATGGGAGTAATTATGCCGATTACTATTGATTGCTTACCTTTATAATTTCTAAGTTTTCCAACTTTGTTCCTTTTCAAGATTGTTTTGGTTCTTCTAGGTCTTTTGCATTTCTACCTGAATTTTTTATTTAGGTGTACCAATTTCTTCTAAAAAAAACAAAAACAGAGAACCCATAAAATCTTGATGGGGTTTGGTATTTCAGCCTTAGAAATCGTTTTGGGAAGAATGGGTATGTTAACAATATTGAATCTTCCAGTTTATGAAAATGGTGTATCTTTCCATTTATTTAGATCTTTTGTTTCTTACAGTAGTACTTTATATTTTTCAGTATATATATTTTATTAAATTTACCCTTTTTAGTGTTTCATATGCTTTGGTTATAAGTAGTATTTGTAAATTTTATTTTCTATGTATTTGTTTCTTATATCGAGAAATAAAATAGACTTTTGTGTTTTGATACCATTACTCTGTGATCTTGATGAACAGACTGTTACCTGTGAATAGACATGGCTTATACTTTTTCTTGCCAATTTTTAGGATTTTTTTATTTCTCTCTCTTTCTCTCTTTTTCATTTGTTGAATTAGTTAGGATTTCCAGTACAGTGGTGAGTAGAAGAGATGAGAATAGACATCCTTGCCCTGCTCTCATTCTTAGGTAGAATAAGTTCAGTATATCACAACTAAGAAGATACCTGTGGGGTTTTGAAGATGTCGTTTGTCAGATTGAGAAAGTTATTGTTCAAAATTGCTGAGAATATTTATCATGAATGGATATTGAATTTTGCCATGCTTTTCCCACATCTTCTGAAATGGTTATATGGTTTTTCTCCCTTATTCTGTTACTTTTACAAATTATATGGGTTTTTGAATCTTAACCTAGCATTTGTGGGATAAGCCCCACTTGCTCAGAGATAGGCTTTCTGCAACATTTTATTTGCTAACATTTTGTTAAGGATTTTTGAGTCTATGATCCTGAGAAATACTCATCTGAAATGTTTTTTCTTTCTAATAACCTTTGTCAGATTTTGGTATCAGGATTATGCTCATTTTAAAAGGGATGTTGGCCAGCATTTCCTCTTCCTCTTTTTTTCTGAAAGAATTTAAGATTGATCTTTTCTCCTCCTCTTCAGTAAAGGTATCTAGGCTTGTAGTTTTTTTGAATGTGTGTGTGTATTTGTGTGTATGGAGGTTTTTATTACAAATTTAATTTCTTAGCTAGGTATAGGATTTTGTCACTTTCCAGTTCTTACCACAGCTTGGGCATCCATTTCATCTGAGTTGTGTTTCATTGCAATAAATTTATTGTATTACCTTTTAACTTCTTAATGACTGTGGGCTTTATAATTGTATATCCCTTTTTTCATTAGTGATTTGGTTTATGTTTCCTTTTTTGTTCTTGTCTTGTTCATTGTCTACCAGTTTTGTTAATGTTTTTGCAAACAACTTTTGGCTTTGTTTATTTTCCTTTATTGTTTTTTTGTATCAGTGGTTTCTGTTCTTTTTTATTACTTTGTTTCTCTTTTAGGTTTTATTTACTCTTTTTTCTAGCTTTTTTTTTTTTTAAGATTTTATTTATTTATTTGACAGAGATAGAGACAGCCAGCGAGAGAGGGAACACAAGCAAGGGGGGAGTGGGAGAGGAAGAAGCAGGCTCATAGCGTAGGAGCCTGATGTGGGGCTCAATCCCATAATGCCGGGATCATGCCCTGAGCCGAAGGCAGACGCCCAACCGCTGTGCCACCCAGGCGCCCCTCTTTTTTCTAGCTTCTTATTAGATCATTGATTTTATATCATTTTAATACAAACGTTTGAATAAGTTGCTCTGTAATTTCTGCTTTAGGCATATCCCACTAATTTTGATATGTTGTATTTTCATTATCATTCATTAAAAATACTTTTTAACTTCCCTGTGGTTTACTCTTTAACCAGTGGGTTACTTAAAATATGTTGCTTAATTTGCAGATATTAGGGATCTTCCATACATTTAATTTAATTCTGTTGTGGTCAGTAGTATTCACTGTATCATTTCAGATCTTTGAAAGTTACGGACACTTATTTTATGGCCAATAATCCATTGTTAATCTTAGGCTCTTGATTAACTTAGGGTTTCGGTTATTGATGTGAAATTTCGCAAGAGCTATAGGGACTTATATCCCCAAATCAATATGTAGTAAAAATGGAACCTAGTGTATATAGTATCATTACTTAGTCCTCTGGTGTCTGACTCATTTATGTCCTCTACACTCAGGAGTTGCAGTAGTTTATGGCCATATTATGAAACCCCATGAGGAACTTTTTTTCAACATTAACTTCTGTGTTTGCTTGACAAATGATTTTTATTTTTTTAAAGAAAGTAGTTACTGTTGTCAGTTGATGCCTTTTAATCACTCATAATTCTTCATCCTTCTTGTCCTCATTTCAGTGATAACAAAAAGACTGATTTTTGTTATGCATATTGTATGATAAGCACTCTGAGTTTAAGCCCAGTTCTTCCCTGCTGCTGGTATGACCTTGGTCAACTTACTTAACCTCTCTAAGCCTTCATTTTGTCATATGTAAAATGGAAATGAGAATAGTATTTAGCTAGAATTAAGTAAAATGTAATTTTTTAGCAAAATAGAAATTTTATATTCAAGATAAATACCTACTTTATGCTTGTTCGTAAAAATACCGGACCGGTCTCTCCAAGTGGTAGGTGTTTAATACTATCTTTTGATTTTGATGAAAATAAAAAAAAAAAAAAAAAAAAGGAAAACTGCTTTTAAAACTGATTGCCTCTAGGAAGCAGGAGTAGAAGTGAAACAAGGCAGAAAATGTTTGCTTTCCATCAAAAGTGTAGTGAGATTAGCAGATACTCTTAGATTTATTATCCATGCACTCTTTATTGGAAAAAAATACAAATCTTAAAAAATAACAAAACTAGGTGTGAGGCTTTCAGGTTTAGGTATTTTAAAGTGTAGAAGATTTAAAAATAGTTCTGAAATGTCAGAATTTGCCTACTTATATTCATCATTCCCAAGGTGAATTTCCCCTTCCCGTTATGTTTTGCCATATTAAATGCACCTTAAGATATATATATTTTCTTCTTAGTAATAAAAAGACTTGAAATCAAAACTAAAGCACATCATGAATGAATTCTTCGTTTTTATAGGTTCTATTGGTGATGTTTCGCATTCTCAAGTTGTTTTTTTTTTTAAGTTTTTATTTATTTATTTGAGAGAGCGAGTGAGCATGAGTGGGGGGAAGAGCAGGGGAGAGGGGGAAGTGGACTCCCCACTGCAGGGAGCCTAACTTGGGTTAGATCCCAGGACCCTGAGATCATGACTGAGCCAAAGTCTGTCAGACGCTTAACTGACTGAGCCATGCAGGCACCCCTCATTCTCAAGTTTATATTGTCAATTGTTGAAACATGAGTCATTGAAAGATTTCTTTTTTTTTTTTTAAGATTTTATTTATTTATTTGAGAGAGAGAGCAAGCCAGAGCACAGGAGCAGAGGGGAAGGGTCAGAGGGAGAAGCAGACTCCCCACTGAGCGGGGAGCCAGATGCCAAGGCTCTATCCGGATTTCACTTAACCTTTCATAGTGACCTAATTTTCTCATCTGTGAAGTCAGGATAAAAAATATGTAATTCGTTGTGGGTATTGACATTAAATGAAATAGTTTAAATCAATTTTGTGAATATATACGTTAAATATAGTCTTGATATCAGAGTATTCCAGGGATTTTCCTTGTGATTAATTATAATGGATTTAATGTCTTATGTGAAGATCTTTATTTGATATAAAAAATTTGTCCTTATATAAGTCCATTAGAATTTTTCAGTGTTCAAAAATATATCTGGGAAATTCCTAAGCCATTTCATCTGATTAAAAACCATAAGACCAATCATATCAAATGATCAGGTTGCATTTTTTTCTTGAGGATTTCCAAGGTGGTTGAAATTATTAATTGGTGAAATAAGTAACTAAGGAATTTTTGGGTGGATGGATTTAAAGTGTAGAATATTTTTAGATAGTTGATAGAAGTAAGTATAAAATGTACTAGAGTATTTCCAAAATGAAGTTTGCACACTTAGTACTTTATTGAAATATAGGATTTTTTGTTGTATATGTCTTCATTATACTAGGGGAACAGGAGAAATACCAAGCTGTTAAATGGCATTTCATTATATGGTCTTTTTTTTTTTTTTTAAGACTTTATTTATTTATTTGTCAGAGACAGTGAGAGAGAGAAAAAAAAACACAGGCGGGAGCAACAGCAGGTAGAGGGAGAAGCAGGCTCCCACTGAGCAGGGAGCTTAATGTGAGGCTCAATCCCAAGACCCTGGGATCATGACCTGAGCTGAAGGCAAACGCTTAACTGACTGAGACATTTAGCTGTCCCTCATCACATGGTCTTAAGAATTAAACAATTCGTCAGTATCTTAAAAAAAATGTATACAATTTCATGTAACTTCATTATTATTAAAACTAAGTTTGATTATTACTCAGAGGCCAGAAATAAATTAGAATTTTAAGAGAATTCTAAGAGATTCCAAGTAAACATTAGATTGACTGAAAATCATAATACTGATTAATATTTAAGTTAGAAAAATACTTGTTTCGTGATAGTTCATTTAATGTCCTTGTTGACTGTTGCATTTAGGCAGGATTTATTAAAATATTAATTGTATCTATTTAGGATACCACCTTATGCTTGCTGTTCTTTGCAATTTCTTGGGAAATTTTTTTGAGTTTTAGTATTCATGTTACCCACAAATTACCATACCAATTTAGGTTATTGAAATTATCTCAACTGTGATTTTAAAAGTTACATTAAGATTAAAACCATTAGGAGATGATATTGGTATCTATGAATATGAGCAGGCGGCTTTTGTCCATTCTAGTTCTAAGCTTTAGAAGAGGGAATAGGGATTTTAAAAACCGGATGATTTTATATTTGATACGGGGTGAATTCTCAGGGTGTTGAGAACTGTTAATGAATGAAGTGGGTTGTAAAGAATTCTTTGGGGATGTTTCTTCTTGAAAATATGCTCACCCACTTGCTTATTAATTTGACAGTTGTGCTTACTGGAGGCATGTGCTTTCTGAACTCTTTTGTGTAATTAAAAGGATTGTTTGACATTTAAATTCCTAACTTGAGTATTTTTGGTTTTTTTTTTCCTTTCCTTTAGGAGGAGCATATTATTTAATATCTAGAAGTCTAGGGCCAGAATTTGGTGGTGCAATTGGACTGATCTTCGCTTTTGCCAATGCTGTTGCAGTAGCTATGTACGTGGTTGGATTTGCAGAAACTGTGGTGGAGTTGCTTAAGGTAATTTCCGCTCCTAGACATTGGTTTCCCAAATCTTTATTGAGGGCTTAGGTGCCACTCCCTGTATTGGATCCTAGGAAAGCAGTGATGGACACAAAACATGTCCTTCAAGAAGTTTAGTGTAGAAGATAGACAAAGAAAGTAATGATGATACATTTTCAGAAGTAGATGGTTGTAGGAGACCTTGGCAACACAAAGGATAATCACTTAACTTACTCCCACCCAGGAGGGGGATCTAGGTGTTAGCAAGCAAGTGGGAGAGGTGGGGTGTGCTGTGAAGGGAGTGGGGAGAAAAGGAAACAAAGGCCTGAAAGGGGTAGAGTATGGTGTGTTTTTAAAGAAATTCTGTAAATATTTCTATGTGATTGGAGCACAAGATAGAAATTTAAGACTAGAGAGGGAAGAAAGGGTCAAATCAGAAAGGTATTGTTTGCTGTTAAATTGGGGTCTTAATCTCAGTTGGAGTTAGGGGCTGGATCATGATCAGATTGGGGCTTGAAGAAACACCTGACCACAGTATAGAGCATGGATCCGAGGGATCACAGGTGGAGAGGGAGACCATTTAGAAAGTTGTAGCTATCCTGGGAAAGGGATGGTGGCATACATTCAAACAATGACCAGTGTGGCTGGAAGATGTATGGGTGAACTGGAGAGATTTTTAAAATGTTAAATGAGTGGACTTGATGATTACTGGGATATGGGAAATTAGAGAAAGAGAAAGGAGGATTTCAGGTTTATATATAGATGTATATATAGAGAGATAGTGTATAGATTTATATATAAATAGATTTCTGAGTTGGAGGTTTAAGTGGAGGGTAATGGCATTCACTGTGAAATAGCAGCACAGGACAGTGTAGTTTAGGATGTCTGATTGGAAGAACCAGAGGTATATCCAAATAGAGCTGGCCAGGAAGTAGTCGATAATACTGCTCTGGAGTTTAGAAGAGGATTTGTTTGAAAAGAGTCATTGGGATGTGTGTAGTTAAAGCAGTAGAAATGAAATAGGATTCAGCGTTATTAACTGAAAGCAGACCTGAGAGACCCCTGTAGCTGTTCACCCTAGCTTAGGTTGTAACTCTTCTTCTGTGGTCGTATGCCATCCATTAGGAGACGTAGGGTCAGAGAGGGACTGGCACTTATGTTGGCATTGACCTCTGGATATGCCTAAGGGATGGGGAAAAGCAAGGACTGTAAGAAAGCAAAAGTATAACTATTAAGAGTTAATATTCTTTTGATATTTAATTTAGCATGTTTTTAATGTCACTGATATTAAACCACAAATATTTGTGCTTGTTAGAGTGGGAACAGTGTGTGTTTTTGGACAACTGCATGAACGTGTATTCATCTCTTTTTCTTACGCAACATAAAAGACCATTAAAAACTTGAATTGGCTAATCACAGTAATATGAAATATATTGCTTTAAAAAAATACTGCGAGTCCTGCTTAGGCATATTATGATTTTTATTTGCTTGTTAGCGATTTCATTTTTGATTTATTGAGTCTGTAATTAAATATAGCATTATTAGATTATAGGTTTGATGTCTTGAGTTTCTTGAATAGTGCCTCAATAGTACGTAGTTATTTATTCCTTTTTCTTAGCCTCCCTATTCGTTCCTTACATTGGCATTTATTCCACTTCTTCGTGTAAGAAATTCTGATGTCTCTGTAATGTTTCCAAAACAGTTAAAGAGTTTATCCGAATAGCTAAAATTGTTCATTACATTTATAATTCTGTTTTTCTAGGAACATTCCATACTTATGATAGATGAAATCAATGATATCCGTATTATTGGAGCCATTACGGTGGTGATCCTTTTAGGTATCTCAGTGGCTGGAATGGAGTGGGAAGCAAAAGTAAGTAATGGACTCATTGGACTATCTGTACATATTTAACATATGAACTTTTAAAGCTTTTGTTTAGGGACCACTCTAAAGTGTGGTAATGTTTTTAGATTTCGAAGATTCCTTAAGTTGCCATTTTCAGAGAAGTTTATTTATCATATATTTTCTATCTGACAAGGCAAAGAATGTGTGGAGATAACTGTCAGTCTAGCATCCACTTAAACACAGTACTTTCTAACTTCAAACTTCCTGCCCCCTCTCCCTTCCCATCCTTTCCCCTCCCCTCCCTTAATCTTGATTTAAGTTATTTAGAATCACTCAGGTCAATATGTTAGGTAGCCCAAATTAAACTCTGGGTTTTGTAATTCAGTTAACACTTCAATTTCTAAAATAAACACAGGGGCAATAAACGTCAAGCTATTGACGTTTATTGCCCCTAAGAGATAACAGAAGCTCATCTTGCTCCTTGCTCTTGAAGTCTCAGAAATCATGGCTACCAAAGCCAGGGCCAGTGTTTCTGGGGAAAATTGCTGAAGTCACATGTTAACCTGTAGGCAGAGCACCCGGCCTTGTTGCTGTGTCTTTGAGAGAATATTCCTCAGTACAGCTCTGTTTTCCTGACTAATGCATATCCAGAAAGATCCTGCTGAGGGTGTCCAAGTCCTTCTAGGGGTCTTCATGTTTCCTTTTATAAATCATGTAAGAGCACATATTTCTGCTATATATGAACCATGATAATATTTACCAGATCAAAAATTAGGAAAGTTGGAAAGAATATTTTTGCCAAGGTTGTTTTTTAAGTCATTAGTATATAATTAGCATACAATTAAATCATTTACTTACACTTTTAAACATTTGACTTGACAGAAGAGAATAGAATTTCGTACTACCTGGGACAGGATTAGCATTTAAGCAGTTTTTATTCCGATGGATGGCACAGGTTTTCATGAGTATCTGCTTAATTGTATTGCAAGGTGAAGAGTGGAGGAGGAGAGGTGGGGGAAGGGGGCAAAACAGTGAAGGGAGTCAAATGTATAAAATTGCAGTTATCAAATAAATGTCACAGGGATGTAATGTACAGCATGGTGACTATAGTTAATACTGTATTGCATATTTGAAAGTTGCTTTTTTAAAAGAGTAGATCTTAAAAGTTCTCATCACAAAAAAAAAACCAATTTTTAAACGACGTATGGTCATGGATATTAACTAGACTTATTGTAGTGATCACTTTACAATTACATGTGTATAAATATTGAATTGTGTGGTACATCAGAAACTGATAGATTGTTACATGTCAGTTACATCTCACTAAAACAAAACAAAAAGGGAGCAGGAGGAGAGATGGTAGTTCTCATAGATTGTTTCTTCCAGTCCCATTGCTACTTTAATCCTCCACCTGGATATTGTCTTCTTTCTGTACTTATTCTTCTTTTCCTGTGGCTGTCAGACATTCAACATTGTGTTTGAACTTGGTGTAAAACTTTTGTTTGTAGCAAATACGTTCCCCATGTCAAGATGGTACTTGCATTGGAGGGGGCAGTAAATAATGATAAAGGTTGAAAAGCCTACGGTGTTGTGGAATTTATAGTGCTTTGTGATTTGTGGGATGGCATGCACATCTTTAAGTCATTTCAGAAATATCTGGCAATATCCTTACTTAGGCTATCCGTTTTTTCCCCAGTCTATTGAACATTTTAGGATAGTTCTTTAAAGGTTGCTCATGTAGTGTAAGTTTATTGAGCACCTCAAAAAGCTTTTTGATTTTTTGAGGCACTGGGAAAACAAGACAAATCCCTTCAGTCACAGAAGTTATACGGTAGTGAAACTGAATCAGTGTAGAGACATGAGAGAGCTGATTTTGGTTTTTCATGTGTAATTCCAGGCTCAGATTGTTCTTTTGGTGATTCTACTACTTGCTATTGCTGATTTCGTCATAGGAACATTTATCCCATTGGACAGCAAGAAGCCCAAAGGTTTCTTTGGTTATAAATGTAAGTAAAAAAGATAGACTCTCTTTTTAAAGGTGCGTGTTGTAGCATTTTATTAGTAAACAAAGTTAGTACATTGTAGATAATTTGTAATATAATTGATTTTGGCGGAATGACTCACACTAATTGACCATCCAATTTAGTATTGTTTCCTTTATGTATGTTACGGTCAGAATAAAATACCACTTTTATTTACATCTTCTGTTTTTCATTCTTAGCCTCAAAAGGTGATAGAATGTAGAAAAATCAGTGCTCCTGAAGAAACGTGCCCTTGTTCTCTGTTATTTTGGGAATTTGTAACCGAAATGGTGACTTTTATGCTCACATGGTTTTTCCATTCTTTTAGTTGTATTTCAACACAACAGTAAAAGTACCTATACCTGTGAAGGAAATACTCATGGTATAATGGCAACTTCAGTTTTTCTACAGTTTGCATTATACATTGTGAGGATTTTCCACAGTTTTCATCTTTGTGACCTTTTTCATTCTGCCTCTGATTGTCCCTGCTGGTGAAATTTACTTGTCATTTGTTACTTCCTTAAGTCTGTATCTGTATCTGCGCCCCCATCACCATCCCCCGCTTCCCATCTCATGGAACCACTCTGCACCTGTATCTGCACAGGGCGAAATGCAGCAGGAAGAACTCTTGCATTAGCATCAGAGAGGTGTACCACTTAGGCTAACAGATGTGTCTTCAGGTGACAAAAAACAACTCAAGAATCTCCTTGCAGCCCGAGAGGAAGAGGCCTACCTGCGGTATTCCCCAGTTGTTCAGCCCAGAGCTACTCATACAGATCTGTGAAAAGATACAGAATGTACATCAGTGCACTTCTTCCTTCACCAAGTCTTACTGGGGGGAAAAAATCAGCTGACCTGAACTGTGGATCCTAGAGACCTAGTTGGTTTACATTCTGGTGTAAGCTTCCTAATCTTCTTGCTCACAGTTAACAACATACAGTCCTTGATCATTTGTGAGTAGCACTGGTTTGGCTTCTCTCAGACACTGACTTGCTGCATGGGTAGTTTAGTTTTCTGACAGGAATTGTTTCAAGGTTTATACCTTAACCAGTGACACTCACCCAGTATTTGTGCCTGCTGGTCCTGGGTTGATAGTGTGATATCTGTTCTTATTACAAGTGCTCATACCTACTTCTAAACTGCACTTTAAATCTCTGATTTTTTGGATTGGGGGAAGAGGTGTTTGCTAGGCATGCCAGAAGTGAAAGTTAATAGCATCACTTAAGTAGATATTTTTTTATATTTTATGCTTTCATAAATTATATTTGTGACATTTCTTCTCCTTACAACTTAAATTTTTCTGTTATAACTTTTTTTGAACATTTCTTTTTGCAACTTAATTTCTAAAAGAAGTGTTAAAAATTATAGGGGATGATTATTTCTAAAAATATTCCTAGTAATTGTATATTTTCTGTTTGTGACTTCAGGTGATTTAAAAATAGCTGCAAATATCTGCTAAACTACATTTTTCATTTCCTCCCCCCCCCAGATCCCTGGTACCTTATAAAAGTGTTTGCATGGTTATCTAGTTTAGTCATAAATATTGTATAAGTAGCATATCTGGGTTTTTCTCAGTCTGAAGTAAATAAATCTAAATAGACTTCAGAATGTGACTTTTCTTTTTTGGTGGTTGGTATTGCTTTGCTGCCTTCTCATTCATTTTACTAAGGTAGTGAAATACTTAATGGCTCCAGTAGAAGACCTGGTGCATGGTAGTTGTTCAGGGGATGGATGGATGGATGGATGGATGGATGGATGGATGGATAAATGACAGTTAACTGGTTCTTTCAGTATCAGGGCCCATCAGATTAGATGGAAACAATAGGACTAGTTGAAGCTTTCATTATTGTTAAAATGGAAGGGGACTTTACCTAGTTTGCCTTAGCTAAAATTATATGGAACCCTGATGAATAATTCAGCATCAAAAATTAAGCACGTCACCACAAGGAAATAGAGAACTGTACAGGTAGTATGTAAGTTGGATGTAAGAAAAAAAAAATGGTTCCAGATTAGTATGATGTTTTTTATTTTCCTACCTCCTTTCCTGCTTCCTTGACTGACCCCAGACATTGAGAAGTTTATCCACACTTTGACTGATATTTGTACTAGTGATAACAATCAAGTTAGAGGTGCTTGAAACATAATTAATAAGGTATACAAAATAGTAGGCATGACCCAGGTCAAATCATCATTTAGATTATAAACTGTTCCCTCATATATGAAAACAGACAATGCCATGCTTCCACTAGGAAGTAGTCAGTAGTTTACCAGTTACTTGAACTGAAGAAAAGCTAGTGATCAAACACACATAACACTCACATATGACCTAAATTATAATGGTCTAATCTGCTTTCCATTAATTACCAAAGATATTTTGTTCTCCACAGCTGAAATATTTAACGAGAACTTTGGACCGGATTTTCGAGAAGAAGAGACTTTCTTTTCTGTATTTGCCATCTTTTTTCCTGCTGCAACTGGTATTCTTGCTGGAGCAAATATCTCAGGTGATCTTGCAGTAAGTATTGCAAAGTACTATATCAACTTTGTGTAAAAAATGGTATACATATATTTATTTTTAAAGGTAGATTTAAAATTTTTTTCTTCTCTTCTAGGATCCTCAGTCAGCCATACCCAAAGGAACACTCTTAGCCATTTTAATTACTACAGTGGTTTACATAGGAATTGCAGTATCCGTAGGTAAATAGCCTTATATTTCTCTTTCAGAAATTTCACGATGTATATACTTTAAATATTTATTTCCATGATACTATATTTTTAACTTTTGATTTCAGAAATATTTCAATAAAAAGATTAAGAGTTGCATATTTTAATTCAGAAAGAGTTTTAAGTAAGCTAGTAGTGATTTTACAGATACTACCTAAACCCCCAGATGCCCTATTGTTTTTTCATCTAGGATCTTTATGAATTAAAGTAAATTAAAAATTATGTAAAGTCTTCTTTGCAAACTCTTAAATTTGACTTAGATATAATTTATAGAAAATATAATTCATATAGTAGAAATAAATGCATTTTACTCTGTGATCTTCATAAAATTTTTAATATTTTTATTTATGGTGGTTATTTTATATTTGCATGCTAATCTTACTACATATGAAGATCGTTTGAAGACATTTAAGCAAAGCTTGGCATTTTTTTACCAAAAAAACTGATTTTGGTAGACGTGACATTTTATATTGAGTGAAAAGTGTTACTGAAGTCTTAATAAATTGAAGGAACCTGGTTTTCAGCCTTTTCCTGCATTCATGAAATCATAGCATTTTAAATGAACTAGAAAGGACTTAAGTGGTCAAGCAGTCTCTAAATCACTGTTGTATACATGAAGGAGTGAAAGCGTAGAGATTCCCTACCAGAGATGACTGACATTTGATTTCAAGAATTGTGTCCTGGCAAAGAGGGATTTTATTTTGTTTTTTAGTGAATTCTTTAAAGACTCTTAGTAGTTGTTTGGTTTTTTTTTTTTTTTTTGGCTGAAACATTCCCAAGAAAAAGTAAGTATTGATTTACATATAATTTACATGCAGTGACTGTAGATCAAATTTTTTTTAAAGATTTTATTTGAGAGAGAGAAAGTGAGCGAGAGAGGGAGAGAGAGCATAAGCAGGGGGAGGGACAGGGAGAGGGAGAAGCAGGCTCCTCGTTGAGTGGGAGCCCAAAGTGGGACTGGATCCCAGGACCCTGAGATCATGACCTGAGCCTATATACACAGACGCACACACACACACACACACACGCACGCACGCACGCACACAGGCAAAACTTCTATATATATATATATATAAGCTTAGCAAAAATATTTTTGTGTTCCCCTAAAAGTTTCTGGCTCAAGAAAATTTAGTTTTAATTTACAGAATGATATAACTGATTATGTTTCAAATTGGAAAATAATTAGTCACACCAAATGTTTTCTGTTTGTATCTGTCTCTCTGACTGTGAGCCATCATACTTATTTCATTCTGTCCATATTGGCCCTTGGAGCAATAGGAGTAGCCCTTCCTCCCGAACACTCAGCAGCAGGGTCAGTGTCTACAGCCGTGGATGTGTAATTGGTTCAGAGTAAGGGAACCTTTTTCTCCCCATCGCCTGCGATGTAGAACATCAGAGTAGGAAACACATAAAAGCATAGCTGCTGTAGGATAGACAGCGCTCTTTTCTCCCCTCACCCCAGTTGGTTTCACAAGTACCTTTAAGGATACATGGTTTTGCAAACACTGCTCCGAGAGTTAGATGAAGAAATTTTTGAAGAAAAGAATTTGATACAGTCTGTCTAGTCATTAAAATATTCTGCCTTGTTGCAAACTTAATTTTCTATTTGTTGTTCACTTTTGGCTGCAAGGTTTATAATTTTTACCTCCTATAGGGTGAGACAGGACTGTAGAAGTGCTTCAAACGTCTAAGGAATGCTACTTACGAAAAGTTGCACATCATATGTTGTTCCAAATGAGGAAGTGCTTTTTTCCAAGAAAACTTTTTAAATGTCATAGTATGGAAGTTTTCAATTTTGCACCAAAGTAGAGTGCTTTTTCTAATGAACCATCACTTACTTTCAACAAAGTTATAGAAGTAACAGTATATGATTAATCTTGTTTCACCTGTATTCATTCCTTCTGCCCCAATGGTTATTTTTAAGCAAATCTCAGATATCACGCACTGTCTTATTATCAGGATAGACTTACTTGAGCCAAAGGCTTAAAAAGAATTATAATTCATTAATGTTCAAACTGTTTCCCTTCACAGAAGATTGACATTACCGGAATTCTGATCTTTGGCATGTTTCACATATAAAATACTTGGAGTATGGGAAAACATTTCTACCATTTGGAACTCTTCCACACAGTGTTTTTATATTTGCTTGACCAAATAGTTTTGCTCATGACCATTTTCCCCAACTATATGTGTGGGGCTTTTAAGTATGCTTGTGTGAAATACTAGTCTTTGTAAGATTTTGTTTCACTACTTAAGTATTGGGGACCATGATGCTTTTCCAATTCTGTTTAAGGTAAATCTATTTAAACTGTAAATGCTGTATGTAAATGCTAAAAATGTAAATACTGTTAACTAGTTCATTTTCAGTCAGTACCATAAATTCCTTTATAGATATATGTAATTTTGAAATGAATATAAATTTTAGTTGTATTACTTGTTCTTATTGTCCCTTGTCCTTCAGGTTCTTGTGTTGTTCGAGATGCCACTGGGAACGTTAATGACACTATTGTAACAGAGCTAACAAACTGTACTTCTGCAGCCTGCAAGTTAAACTTTGACTTTTCATCTTGTGAAAGCAATCCTTGTTACTACGGCCTAATGAACAATTTCCAGGTGAGCCTCATGTTTATGTTATACCGACATTGTATATCTAGGGGTCAGACTGCCGTCAAATCTGAGCATTCAGAGTACAGCACTCACTTAGAAGGGAGGACCATTGTTACTTTTTACCCAGATAGCTGTTTGGAAAGTCTGTAGATAAATAATTGGGTAAATAGATAAA
This sequence comes from Ursus americanus, assembly GCF_024610735.1. Classification (NCBI taxonomy): domain Eukaryota; kingdom Metazoa; phylum Chordata; class Mammalia; order Carnivora; family Ursidae; genus Ursus; species Ursus americanus. Next base: position 63,383,327 of record NC_142131.1, on the reverse strand, counting down.
TATTGAAAGGGTAAAATCTGAAGCTGTTCAAGAGCGAAAGGGCTCCCGAAGGTAACACTTTTACGATCGGGTATAATATATAGTATATATACATAGTGTATAGCTTCAGAAAGCAAGGAAGCATCTCACACGTGGTCATATTTGTTGGGTCTATTTCTGGATTCTCTGATCCATTCTTTTGGCATTTCCATCTATCAGTCCACCAGTATCATCCATTCTTGTTTAGAGTAGTTACGTGATAGGTCTTGAAGTCAAGTAGATTGATTCCTCCCACTTTATCCTTTTTCAGAATTGTTTCAGCTATTTTAGTTCCTTTTGCTTTTTTATGTACATTTCAGAATAATGTTTATCTACAAAAAGTCCTGCTAGGATTTTGATAGGAACATATTAAACTTGTGTATCAATTTGGGGAGAATTGACATGTTCACTTTATTGAGTGTTCCAGGCCATGAACTCAGTATGTTTCTCTGTTTATTTAGATCTTCTTTGGTTTCTTTCATCAGCATTGTGTAGTTTTCAGAATACAAGTACTCGACGTGTTTTGTTAGATTTATACCTAAGTATTTCATTTTTATTTGGAGTATTATTTTTTTACGGATTTTCTTTCAAGTAATCTCCACACCCAGTGTGGGGCTTGAACTCACAACCCCGAGGTCCAGAGTTGCATGTTCCACCAATTGAACCCGCCAGGCCACCCCTTAAGTTTTTCAAATGAGTTCAGTACTCAATGAAATGAATTCAGTTTTCTAATTTGAGGTGTCTTCATAATTGCTTTATATTATAACTTTCCTTTTAAAAAAATATTGGTGAGTATCAATTGTGTTAATAGTTAGATAAGGCCATGTAGTCATGCTGTGCTAAACTCCCATTGAACAATAGAATTAAATTCTTAATGGACGCTTGAAAGTTTGTGACCTTTTAGAACATATGAGCTATGTAAAAGATAATACTACTTGTCCAATAGTTAGAGAATATCAATCTTTCTCCTTTTTATTATTACCTCTCTAAGGTTCTGAAACCGAAATGAAATTTTTGTAACATTTATGGGTTTTTACGGAGAGGATTATACTAATTCAAAGTGAAAACTAAAAATTTTGATTCTAGTGTTTTTACAGTTTAGTGTAAACATAAACAGAATAATTGAGAGTTTACTGTATTCTAGAACAATATACATTTTATGTAGAATACTTAAATTTTGTAATAAAATTTGTGACTTAAATTTTTAATGCCTTTTTGTAAATTTTCTCTTTTAAGCAATTGACTGCATTTTCAGTGGTTATAAATATTGAGCCCAATTATGTAATAGAAGTTTGTTTGTTCTAGTCACAAGACTAGGCATAGTCTTAGGAATGAAAGAAAGTATTCATATCCAGCTAATGATTCAGGCCGTTCTGACATTGATATTGTGTATGAAATGCGCAAATGTTGATCTCTGCCCAGTGACTGAAAATGCCAATCAGATTTCTTTGTTGTTACCTTAAAATACAAAAGTGTGTTGTCTTCATCAAGTCCGGTGTGGACTCATTAAAGTTTAGTTTACATAAAGCTGCTTTTCTAATAAAGCTAAATAAATTTTTAAAAAAATTTTTAAATGCTTTCTAAAGTAAGATTAAATGGAAAAAATACTGTAAAAATACAAATTGCTTGTCATTTGATGAAGAATGGTGTATAGAGCATATCTGAGGAGCCTGTAATTTAGAGTCTGATATCGAAATCTATATAAAGCCATACTTGATCACACTGTTTTGCATGTAACGGACTTTTCATACTCAGGAGGAAAAGGGATCTTGGTCACCTTACTTGTCTTAAATTTTTAATTTTACATATATAGTCTTAATGTTTCTGAATATAGTTGTACATTTTCGTGTCCTCTGAAACCTTTAACCCACCATTGCTTAATAGACATTGTGAACCTGTTTGCTCTGTCAGTCAAAATCCTTCATACCCAGACTTACACCCCACTGCCTTCTATCCACACTGAACTCCAGTGGTTGCATGTTTGTACATACACGTGCATACATGCTTACCCTACTCTCTTGGGCTTGTTTTGTTTTGATTTGGTGCTTTACTCTGCTGGGAATGCACCTGCTTTTTTCTTTACTTTTGTCCAAATCTGCCTGCTTTAAAGGAGACCCAGTTCCATGAAGATTTTCTTACACCACAAGTCCTGAACACACACACAAACACCCATACAGAATCTTACCATTCATTTTACTTGCCACTCTTCTACCTTTTGTTGGACTTTTGTCTTTTTCCCCCTTACTAAGAGAGAAGACCTGTTTTTGTTCTCTTTGTTTCCACTCTGTATTCTGGACAACACTGGTGTTACCATTATTTACATTTATTATCATTGTCCTTGCTACTCATATTTTATCGCTACATGGTGGGAAATGCAGAAGTTATTGAGTAAATATATAACTAGAAAACAAGAAACCTGGCAAATTTCTAGAAGCATACTGTTTAGAGATGCTAAGCGTAGAGCATTATTTAGTTCAGAGATGATGGAAGAAGAGAAAATGTACTTTTTCCTCAAAACTTGACAGATGGAAGGTTATGGGTACATACAATGCTTGTCGTGTCTGTTTGCCTTAATCCAGCAATGTGTCATGTTCTCTGTTCCTTGCTTTCTCTCTTCATTTATCTCCTGTCTTTGCCCTTATCTTTGAGGTCATTATAGACAGGCACGGAATTTTGTGTTTGATAAGTATATATAGCTGAAATCCAGTCCGCTCATTTTTATCTTGGTCCATCTTATGTGTCCTTTCTAATCTCCTTCCCTATAGACAGGATTGGCAATGCTAATCTGGTATAAACAGCTGTGAAACACAGTGATTGTGAAAAACACATGGCATATACCTAACCACATTGTTACTAAAGGGTTGAATAGAAAATCATCTTTTCAAGATTTTTTTCCCCTTGAAATGCTTAGAGAGGACAGTGCTAATGTTGATTAACACCCTTTAATGTATTCTTCATTATTAACACTGAGTCTTTTGAAAGATACAGGGGGAGATATTAAATGGAACAAGGTGGAATTATGTACACTGGTAACCAGATTAATGCATCATGGCCAGGGACCGTGCCTATAGTGAACTTTACATCTGGTTTAAAGTATCAAATTACAGTCAAGTGTAAAATAATCACTAACACCTTAAACCCAATTTCCTTATCTCCTTGGTGTCAGTTGGCACATGGTCTTGGTCAGTATAAATGAAAAGCAGGGCTGCCTGGGTAGCTTAGTCAGTTAAGCTTCCACCTCTTGATTTTGGCTCAGGTCATGATCTCAGGGTCGTGAAATGGAGCCCTGCATAGGGCTCCAAGCTGGGCAGGGAGGCTGCTTAATGTTCTCTTTCTCCCTCTCCCGCTGCCCTTCCCCCCACTTGGTGCTCTCTCTTTCAAATAAGTAATCTTTATATATATATATATATATATATATATATATATATATATATACACACACACACACACACATATATATATTAATGTATATATATATACTATATGTGTATATATGTGTGTGTGTGTATATATATTATATGTATATGAAATCTCTCCTAAAGAAGTAATGAATTTAGGTGATGGTCACTGTTCACTACTGGTGAAATTTATAGTGATGGGTCAAGTTGACAGTACCTGAATCCACCATCTTTTCCACCTCAATTTTATTTTTCCACAGTTTTCAAAAATATAAAGGAACAGTGCAGTGAATACCTGTATACCTGTCCCTTCACTTAAATTTACTAGTTGTTTGTATTTTACCCCATTGCTTTATCTTTGTATATATGTATAGTCTTTTTCTCCTCAACCATATGAGAACGAATTAAACACATCATAAAATGTCCGTCAGTTTGAAGTTTTTGAGATAGTCTACATGAGCACAGTGTAGTTATCCCGCTTAAGCAATTTAATGTTGACAAAATACTGTTATCTAAATGTATATTCCATCTTCATTTTCCCCACTTGTTTCAGTGATGTCCCTTACAGCTATTTTTCTTAAATCCAGATGCAATCTAGGTCATGCATGGCATTTAGTTATTATGTTATTTAAAAATCCTTTAATCTAGGACTTTCCAGCTTGCCTGTTTTAATCTTCCACGACATTGATATTTTAAAGAATTCGAGCAAGTTACTTTGAATTTTGCCCCTCAGTTTGGATTTTTCTGGTTGTCTTCTCATGATCTAAGTGATCAGTCCATTTTTTTAAAACTTCATTAGGGAAATGTTTGAACATGTATGAAGATTGAGAATGCAGTGAAATTTAACATACATTTTCCAGCTTTACCAATCACCAGTGCTTGGTTGACTTTGTTTTATTTACAACTTCCTACTTCCCAGATTATTTAAAGACCAATCATAGACTTAGATCCTTTCAGGTAGAAATATTTCCACATTTAGCTTTAATATTTAAGATCTCTTTTTAAAAAGAAAAAACATAACCACAGTACCAATCTACTACCTTAATGTCAAAAAAGAAAAAAAAAAAAACCCAGAAAGAAAGAACCTACCTGACAAGAAGTGTATTGTACCATCTTGAAATATTCCTGCCAATAAGTTTGTACTTCAGTCTGATCACCTGTCGGGGTCTATCAGTTGATTAGAAATACAAAGGTGAGAGCAGCAGGTTAAATAACACAAGCCGGAGGTGCAGTCAGCAGAGTCCAGGGTGTGAGGCTTCTACAGGACAATGACCTAAAAATAATAAAATGTAGAGGAAACCAACAGTGAGCCTGTGGATTGAAAAAGACTTAAGAGACATATCAACCAAATTTAAGGTGTAGTCCCTTTGTGGATCCTGGTTTAAACAAACTATTGAAAAAGGCAAGAAAAGATGGACAGGTTGGGGGAATTTGAATGCTAATAGGATATTTGGTGAGGTTAAGGAATTGCTTACTTTTCAATCTGGGACAGCGGCTTTGCGGTTAGAGTTTTTTGAAGTGCTTTACCCATCAGAGGAACGTACTGAAACATTTATGCATTAAGATGTATCTGGGGTTTGACTCAAATGATGTGGGGATTGGTTCATTATGCTATTCTCTCTGCTATTGTATATCTTTGAAATTTTACCAAATAAGAAGATTGAAGGTAAGGGCTCATGGTAAATCTGTTTCAGAAATTTATAATGCACATAACTATTATTCCTGTTCATTATTATCATATTTCCCTGATATTAGTTTCCTTCATTAGCATAATAAAGATATATAGTATTGTGGTTTTTTAAAGTGGTTTGTAAGCTTAATTTTCCATTTTTTTCCCTTTTTTAAGGTAATGAGCATGGTGTCTGGATTTGCACCATTAATTTCTGCTGGTATCTTTTCAGCCACTCTTTCTTCTGCATTAGCATCCCTTGTGAGTGCTCCCAAAATATTTCAGGTAGGTATTTTCACATTACAGTCTTTATTGAAGGGGAGTTTATAGTAATACATACATATGGTAATAAATCTGTATATCTAATTCTGTTACATTTCCTTCTAATATTTATGTTTCTTCACTAGGCTCTTTGTAAGGACAACATCTACCCAGCTTTCCAGATGTTTGCTAAAGGTTATGGGAAAAATAATGAACCTCTTCGTGGCTACATCTTAACATTCTTAATTGCCCTTGGATTCATCTTAATTGGTTAGTCATATAAATGGTGTGCTAATATGGATTTTGGAGTATTTACAGTATTAGCTCTAAACATTGAATTATTAAATTATAAATAAAACCTTACTTTGCCTAGTAAACAAAGTTTCTTTGTGATCAATTAAAAGAATATATAGAAAATACTGCAAATAATAGTGCTCAGTACATACTTGCTAAAATTATTACCATTATTAAATCCTCATGAGAGGGAACTTCTAGGTTCTTGTCCCTAAAACAAATGAGATAATAGCATAAGGGAAAGGATTTCAGAGCCCTTCTTCCACTGCTGAAGATGACAGTGGGCTTTTATTGAAAGTCTGAGGATACCACGTGTGGAAACTCACTCTCGTGTAACACTGCTAGATATCTATTTGTTAAGGCTACTTTGGGGGAACAAGTTAGCAATGTTGAGTAAAGTTTCTCACAATCCAGCAATTCTCTTTAGGAGTATTTACCCTAGAGAAACTTGAATATATACCCAAAGAGCCATATGCAAAGATGTTTTCAGTGTCATTAATTATAGTAGTGAAAAATGGAAGCAACATGAATAGCTACTAACAGAAGAATGAAACTGCAGAATAATATTCAGGAGTAAAAAAAATGAATAAAATTAACTTTCATATATCGATATGAATGACTCTGCAATATAATAAATTACCAAAACAAATTGCAGAATTATAAATATTGTGTGATATTATTTGTCTAACTTTTAAAATACCCAAAATAGGACTGCCTGCTTGTGGACTATATATGTGTTTAGTAAAACTATATAATATCATTGGAAAGAATATACCAGCTTTGGAGGAGTTGAGGTATAAAGGTTTCCAACTGAGGACCTAAGGTTTGATTCTTGAGAAGTAAAATATACAAAGTATGTATGATAAAATATAAGTCTTCATTAAGTCTGAAGGGTGGATATTCCTTAGGCTGTCATTTAAAAGTTTAAAATAATTTCATTTTTTAAAAAGTCAAAAAATACCTAATGTGTCAATAAATATACGTCGTGTTTCTTTTGCAGCTGAACTGAATGTTATTGCTCCAATTATCTCTAATTTCTTCCTTGCGTCATATGCATTGATCAATTTTTCGGTGTTCCATGCATCACTTGCCAAATCTCCAGGTGATCTTACATTTTTTTAAAATTTTGTAAATGTACTAGTGTCTTTGATTTTAGAAAAAATAAGACTTTAACATTTTAAAAGATGTTATTGTGAATGTTTAGCCCATTAATGCTCAGTCAGCCTTTGCAGTTAGTCAAATTAAGTGAGTTTTCGAAGATCTCTTTATCATGAAGTTTCCCAGTAATATACTGTTTCTTGTCTTCGAAGCATGTAAGAGCATTGATCTCAAATTCTTTTTTTTTTTTTTAAAGGAGAATCTTTTTTTTTTTTTTTAAAGATTTTATTTATTTATTTGACAGAGATAGAGACAGCCAGCGAGAGAGGGAACACAAGCAGGGGGAGTGGGAGAGGAAGAAGCAGGCTCATAGCAGAAGAGCCTGATGTGGGGCTCGATCCCATAACACCTGGATGATGCCCTGAGCTGAAGGCAGACGCTTAACCGCTGTGCCACCCAGGCGCCCCTGATCTCAAATTCTGACTAACACTTCAGAAGAATTATTGTCCTTTTCTTTTCCTGTTTTTGTTGATTTCTGTTTCAAGTTCTGAGAACATTATTATGGTATAGTCAACCTGCCCTAAAGAATATTTTCAACACAATAAGTTGCTACTGGAAAAGGTCTCTTGCAACTGAAAAAGTGCCTCAAACACTTTTACTGGGGGCTTTTTGTTATAAACCATAACAACAGTTGGGCATCAGGGAAAGAAGTGAAGGAACAAAAAGCACTTTTCCTTCTAAGGACCTAAAAGCCTCTCAGAACTTTAGGAATATAAATTTCAGAGGTGTCTGTGTGGCTATAAAGGCAGCACAAGGGATGTTTGTACTGGCCTCTTCTTTATCTTGGCTGTATTAATATCAGTATCCTGGTTGTGATAGTCTAGTATCATTTTGCAAGATGTTATCATCAATGGAAATTAGGTAAAAGGTCCCCAGAGTTTCTTTAGACTCTTTTTCATAACTTTGTGTGAAATTGAATTTAAAAAAATATAAAATATATTAAATTATGATTTAAAAATATTTTTTGGCTATGGAATAAAACTTTTAAAACATAGTCTTCAGCAATTTTTTTAGAGTGAGCTTAATTCTTAAATACTTCATCAAAAGTACATTGCTATACTCAACTGTTAATTTTTCTAGCAGGTGGATTAACTTTTAACAATTTTCAAAAATATTCTGTTTGGACTCTTCTGTATATTCATTAGAATAAGGATATGTCTTATGCTAAAATCCAGAACATAAAACCACACTATTAAGGGCTGGGTTTGAAAACTTCTTTCAGTCTTTTGTAGTTTTTAACCATTCATTAAGATAGGCTGATTTAAACTTTTTTTGTTGAAGAGTTTATTGAATACAGAAACTAGTAACATAGAATAAGACGGAAGTAAAAATATGGGTTCTCTTCATGGCCTTCAAAAATTATGCTCAGTAACGCTCTATGACTTCACTGTTACACATTAGCTTTAGACTTACTATTTAAGTGACCACAAAGAAAGTTATTTGGTGCGTACATATGTACCACTGTCTAAAGCAGATAGGGTATTTGAGTGACTTCAATGTATCTGTTTTATTTGTGATTGTTAGGGTGGCGTCCTGCATTCAAATACTACAACATGTGGATATCACTTCTTGGAGCGATTCTCTGTTGCATAGTGATGTTCGTTATTAACTGGTGGGCTGCATTGCTAACATATGTGATAGTCCTTGGGCTGTATATTTATGTTACCTACAAAAAACCAGGTCAGTAATTTTTTACATTTATTATTTCAAGCTAGAAAATATCTAGAAATTCCTTGTTACTTTTCATATCTAAGCATCATCTTTTGTGTACTTGAAAGGTGCTTTGTAAAACCTAAAATACTTCATTTCCAATTACATGTAGTTTTAGTGAAATAATTACCACAGGGCTTTATTCTCTGGAATTCCTACTTACCCATAAATTAAATTTAACTCTTCCTACTTAAAGAAAAATGAGAAATTTGTATTATTAACATATTGGTGGCCTCAATATACTTTAAAAATTTCTTTGAAAGGATTAGACTTAGTGAAATCGCTCCTGTAGTAGCTGTTTGCCTAATAAACATAATGTGTTACTACTGTAGTCTTAGTACCTGCTGTGTAGTCAGTACCACAGGATTTACAGTGTATTAGAAAGATGTGGTATCTTCCCTGTATAGCAGGGAAGATTTGACAAAGGTGTTTTTAACTGGGAAATAAAGATTACCCAGAAGGTGTCTCACTGATGACTATTGGCTGTATCTCCACATAAGACAATGATACTCGGGAATGTTGGGATTGATCCAGTGTCGTATGGTGACCTCTAACTCTCAGGGAAGAACCAGTGAAAAAGGTTTGACAAGTTTGGGCCCCAAAAGAATAATTTAGGAAGAAATTACAAGAGTGGTTGCAGTGTAGTTATGTGAAACTGTGAGGAAACATTTTGTAATCCAGATATGACACAATGAGGTTTTGGATAAGAGTGCTGGGTTTAGAAATGAAATGGACAAAGAAGGTAATGTTTTAACCATCTTAGAAACAGTTATTTCTCTAAAATAACAAATGTCTAAAATCATATTTGGTGTCCAGGCTGTTTATTCAATACAGAGTGAAATTTGCCTGTTCAAATAACTTAAACTGTTAAGTACTATAAATGGTACTTGCAGAGTTTTAAAATCTTTCAGTCAGAGATCTGCCTCTTTCCCATTAGCCTCTGGCTATATAAACAATAATTTTAAAATTATTTGTGGAACTTTCTTGAGTGGCATGCACGGCATGTCTGCAGCCCTGTCACCTTAGTTCTTTCTGCATACTTTAAAAGCAATTATAGTTCAGATTAGCATTATCATAGTGTCATGCTATGGACTTGAACTATCGAAAGTTCTGAGTACGTTGGTTTATTTTAGCAATTGATTTTTTAAGTCTCAAAGCGCTGTTTACTTCTCTATGTCTCAAATTGGTTATTGATTGTTGGTTAATATTGGTGTATTGCTGCATGAACACTGTCTTCCCACAGATGTGAACTGGGGATCCTCTACACAAGCTTTGACTTACCTAAATGCCCTGCAGCATTCAATTCGTCTTTCAGGAGTGGAAGACCATGTGAAGAACTTTAGGTGAGCAGTAAGGTAACATAGAATCACACCGTAGGTGGCAGTCAGTTCTTTACTTACCATTCAGTAGCATTTTTGTCTGCTGCTATTTCATAAGAAATTTCCTGAAAGCATAGATTATTGTTTTTTGTTTTGCTTGGACTTTGCTTGGGCAGTTTATTCAAAAAGAAGGATGAGATTTCTTAGTTATCAAAAGTTGACAAAGAGGTGAATTATCTAACTTACAAAAATGTTATGAGAGTGCAAGTGTTGGAAATCTCCCATCTGAAGGCTTTTAAGTGTCAGCTCTCAAAAAGTGAACCATTTCTTCCTCATGTGGCCACCGAAGTTCTCTAAGTCTAGAACTACTAAGGAGAGTCGAAGTTAATTTACCATCAGTAAAAACCTTTTGCTTTGTTTTGTTATAGGAATGGGAACATTGAAAAAAAATGTTTTATTCCAAAATAGGTTTTTAAATCTTTATCAGAATTACGTAAACATAGTTGAGAGAGGAAAAACTTGGGTTCGTCATGAAAATCCGTAGTTGCCCAAATTCTTGTGTTCCTCTTTGTGACATACCACAGGCAACTACTTTCAGCTCTTTGCTGATTCGTTTAGTAATTACTTGATATTCCCAAACATCATGGTGGTTTTGCCCTACTTTTGATGTTTTAGGCCTTATCTGTAGATGTCCTTCATCCGCATGTGGTTGCACACACATGCACTCTCCTCTCTATCCCATCCTCACAGTGTACTTTTAGGTCATTATTTTGATTAGGTCGTACTTTATATTTTTATAAGTTTTTAAAATGATTCCCAGCTGAGCCATGTAGTAAATTATATTGCTTTTTCTTTCCTGTACAGCTTTGTTTCCTCTGGAGCCTTTCTTTTCTTTTCTTTCTTTACTTTATATGTATCACCATCTCACCTTTGACCAAACTTAGCAAAAGATGTTGTTTTCTTAGCTTCGTAGTTTCTGTTTCTTTGAAGTGTCTTTCTCACTGTTTCCTGTTTCTTTAATTTGGGTTCTTAGATTTTTAGCTTTGTCTGAAGTAATTGTGGTCCATGGCTGGCAAAACTCTGCATTCGTAGGTGGGGCTTGTCAGTGAAGCCCTTAATGTAAATTACTGGGGCTTTACTGGTTCTTTGAGAAATTTAAGTCATCTTGAAGACTTTCTTTTTTTGATATGATTAGATTGCCCAGAAAAAAATACTTTAATATTGTGCTTGTTGATAAAAGAGTTCTTAGGTGGGAAAGGAGGTCGGGAGATCTCTGGATTCAGTGTATAAATATTTTCTCACTCCTCCCCTGATTAAAGTAGCTGCTTTTGCCCTTAGGTGTTGCTAGTGTCTCACAGACCAGACGCCGCCGCCGCCTTCTTCTTCTTCTCCTTCTTCTTCTTCTTCAAAAAAAAAAAAGCCTTTAATTGAAGTAGAGTGGACATATAATACTGAATTAGTTTTAGAGTCACCTGGCTGGCTTAGTGGGTAGAGCATGATCTCAGGGTCATGAGTTCAAGCTCTATGTTAGGCATAGAGCTTACTTAAAAAAAAAATAATTAAAAAAAATTTTTTTTAAAAATTAAAAAATCTAAATTAGCTTAAGGTATACTACATAGTGATTTTACCATTATATGCATGATGAAATGCACACCATGGTAAGTGTATTATAGTATTATCAACTATTCCTGGTGCTAAACTTTTCATCCCCAAGGCTTACATTAAAACAAAGTTTGTACCTCTTAATCCCTTGCACCCATTTTGCTCATCTCCCCAATCCCCTACCCTTTGGTGACCGTCAGTTTGTTTACATTTACGAGCCTGTTTCTCTCTTTGTTGTTGCTGTTGTACTAGTTTGTTCTCTATGAATCTGTTTCTCCCTTTGTTGCTGTTCGTTTTCTCTTACCTTTTAGACTCCACATGTAAATGAAATCATATGGTATTTGTCTTTCTCTGGTTTATCTTCCTTAGTATAACACCCTCTAGGTTCATTCTTGTTGTCACAAATGGCAAGATTTCATTATTTTTTATGAACAAGTAATATTCCATTGTGTATATATACCACATATTTTTCATTCATTTATCTCTCACTGGATACTTCGATTTCTTCCATATCTTGACTATTGTAAACAACACTGCAGTAAACAGACGGGTGCATGTATCTTTCCCAATTAGTGTTTTCATTTTCTTCAAGCAAATACCCAGTAGCGAAATTACTGGATCCTATGGTACTTCTCTCTCTGTTGTTTTGAGGAACCTCCATATTGTTTTCCATAGTGGTTGCACCTATTTACATTCCCCAAACACCAGTGCATGAGGGTTCCCTTTGCTCCACATCCTCACTTACTTTTTGTCTTTCGTACTAGCCATTCTGAATATTATGAGGTGATACCTCATTGTGGTTTTGAGACCCTTTCTGGCAAATAAGCCCTAACCTAACAGAATTGGGGAGGATACTTGTTCATCATAGTGATGGAAATGATTTGGTTCTATCTAGTTGTTTCTTGTGCAGAGGTTAAACCAGTGCTTCTTGCTTTGGTCTCTTTACTACATGGCCCCTGCCACTTCCAGAGGTACTTACTACCTCTAACTCATTAGGCATTTTGGTGATTTTTTTTTTTTTTTTTTTTTTGGTGTGAAATCAGGTAGCTTCACAGCTTGTTCATAGGCTTTAGGATTTAGCCTCTTCCTGATTTGTCATATCCTTTCTTGTTCTATCTGCTTTCCGGCTTTCAGTATTTCCATACTATTGTGTTTTCTCCTGTCCATATTTTTGTGGGTTTTGTGCCTTAAAAATCCCATTATACAATGGCGTTTTTGGAGGAAGGAGTTAAAATGAAACTGATGTTTACACTCTGTCATCATAACTCGTTGTCATCTCTAATATATTTTGTACTATACTTTTTTGGCATGATACAGCTTTACCAAATTAAGCCTTTGTGATAGATTTACCATTTAGTAAAGATAGGGACTACAAGTTAATTAACTGTAGTACGAGGTTATGTTAAAGTGTACATTAAACTACCATGAAAAAAAGCTGAATTATGCCGTGGCTCTCCAAGACAGACATCACTGTTATGTGATTGTCCAGAGGCGCCTGGATGCTTTATGGCAGGCGGATTTGCTGCACTTGCTCATTCAGGTCCCACATTCCCTGCATCTTGTCAGTCTGCCATTTCCTAGCAGGTGTTTCTGTCCATGTGGTCAGTCATCACCACATCCATGGCATAGCTTACAGGAAAGGGAAACAAAGTGTGGAGGGTAGCCAGCTTCCTTTTTACCGACTTCCTTCTGTAAGTCACTCAGAGGGTCAGTCGTAAGCTACCAGGAAGGCTAAGAATTATGTAATTTCAACATGGGGAGCTATTTAAACTGCTAAAGCTCAGATGGGGAGACTGAGCAGTCTGGGCCATAGGGAATGAGGTCATGTTTGATTCCTCCAAAGCCATTCTTCCAGACAGGACTGGTTTTTCAGATAGCTTGCTAAAATTCTAGATAGGTTAGTTTTTGTTTTGTTCTATTTTTTATAGTCTTTATTCAAGTTTTCATGCTTATTTTATGAGGTTAAGAACTACCCTAACATTTCATTTAGTGGTTAAGTCAGAAGTTTTAATTTATTTACTTTTTGTTAAAGTTCGTTTTAATTATATAAATTCTTGTTGTAAAGAATTTTTGGTAATGTTTGAACTTATAAAATGGATGCTTGAATATTTTTTCATAAAATAGCATTGATTTCCATTTCTAGTCAGCTAAAATCAAGAGTTAAGCATATGTGAAAGTCATGCCACTGTCTTGTGTCTACAAAGGCAATTGAATTTAGTTTTGATTTTCATCATAATTAATTAGAATTAAAACTTTTACTTCAAATAGAAACCTTCAAATCAACCGTAGGTGATTTTTTGGATGTAACAGCTGTCATTAAAACTAAGCCAGATTAGAGAGGGCTGATATTATGAATTAGAAATCACTATGATGTGATCAAGCTAAAAAAGAAGGTGACCTGTTTGTACATGAAGGTAAAGCCATGCTCAGTGAAAGTTTTGTGAACTCTGTGAAAGAACTGGAATATTTATTACCTTGAGAAGATGAGGGGCACCTGAGTGGCTCAGTTGTTAAGCGTCTGCCTTCGGCTCAGGGTGTGATCCCAGGGTCCTGGGATCGAGCCCCCCACATGGGGCTCCATGCTCTGCTGGGAGCCTGCTTCTTCCTCTCCCACTCCCCCTGCTTGTGTTCCCTCTCTCGCTGGCTGTCTCTCTTTCTGTCAAATAAATAAATAAAATTAAATTTAAAAGATAAAAAGTTGTTACATATATTTAATATAACTATTATATTTCTTCCTGTAATACCTACCAGAATCTTGATGTATAATATTACCTGTTATTTTAGAAGGACATTTGGCATGATCTGGTTTCTGCATTTCTCCTGTGCTGAGAAACCCTGGTTAAAAGTCCTCTTCTTTTGAGAATAGTGTGTCCTGAGGGCAGTTGCATGAAGGAGATTCTAGTGTAATAATACATTCTTAAGAGAAGCAACTTAGAAACGTGTCCATGTTATCAAAAATCTCAACTTCTCTAATTTTGTTTTATTTTTTAATCTTAAATTAGGCCACAGTGTCTTGTTATGACAGGTGCTCCAAACTCACGCCCAGCTTTGCTTCATCTTGTTCATGATTTCACAAAAAATGTTGGTTTGATGATCTGTAGTCATGTACATATGGTAAGTGTTTGCATTGCTTTTTTATATTAAAACGTTTTTTGCTCTCTATATATGATTTGTAATTTGGGGGGGTTTCTGGGTATGAAATGATTTGACAAGATAAATCTGTTGAGTTTGTTTGGGGCTTTTTTGAAGTTATTTTCTTCAAAGTATTATTGCCTCTAAACTGTCTCAAAACCTCATTTTAGAAAAGATTTTAGAATTTTCAATCTTCATTTTTTTTCTTATTTAATAGGAGATTTTACCAAACTATATTTCTCTTATAGAATGGTTTGGCTAAGAAAAGTAGCTTCTTGATAACTAAGGAGTCTAAATGAATTACAGCATGTGTATCTTCTTACTAATATTTCTCATACTTTTCTGAGAACTCTGGGAACATTTACTACCAGAAATAAAAAGAGGTTCGAGGAGGTAGATGAATTGTGGTAAATATCTAGCATCCAGTACGTAAGAAGAGCAGAGTGAATGCTGACTTTCCAAGTTCGAACACTGTTAATTGCCTGTTCATTTGTGTTTTAACCACGAGTACTAACATTATTAAAAATAGTGGTAAACTTTTCACCCAAAAGTGGTTTTCTATTTTTGACATCTTGGCTATTGAAAAGAATTGCTAGATGATGGGTCGCCTGTTCTGCATGAGAAATAGGAGTATTTGTCATATTAGCTTTTGTCCCAAACTGTTCATCTCGTTAGAAATGTGTATTGGATGACCTATGTCTCAGCTCCTGCTAGAGTTGCTCTTACGCTTGTATAGTCGCAAAGTCAAAGCCGTGTCTGGCAGAGAACATGGGGACACTGGCCCCAGGTCCCCCATTAGGACCTGTGAAGTTTTTCAGCTTGTCTCCAAGTTGATCAGTTCAGGTTGGGGTTTTGACCACAAGAAATTACAAATTAGGCACCTCCCAGGAATAGCAAATTGTATTTTTCCTTTACTTTTTCATGAACAATTAAGGCGTTCTCTTAAACCTGCTTTTAGATTTTTGCTTTATATACATTTGCATATGGCACATTTTATGTGTTGCTTGCAAGGATCAAAATAGAATTGGAAGTTGAAAAACCTCATTTCCTTAATTCTCTTCATCATTTAACAGAAGTATGAAGAAAAAAAATGCATTTATATTTTACAGCAAACTTGCATTTTCAGTGATATTTTCAGCTTCCTGAGAATTAATAACTCAGACATTGGGGACAAATTAAAAATAAGCTAGGAAACTTCCGGTAGAAAAACAGAAGGCTCTTATTTTTCTCCATGTGATCTCTTGTCCATTTTCAACAATTTCTAATTTCTCTCATTTACTTAGTATATTGAAAAACTTCCTATTTATGTTTCTGTGTGTATTTCTTCCTCTTCTCCCTTTTCATGGTGCCTCCTGTGCTTTAACTCTTCCATTAACCCTGCCTTGTCATCATCTTCAGTGCTATGGAAAGAATTCATTGACATGAAAATGAAATGTTTTGCCATACTTCTCTCCCATCCCCAAGGTTTAGGCAGGTTGTTTAAGCTAGTATAACGGGGTGGTCTTTATAAATGTGGACTGTATTATCTTTCAGTTAAAGGCATAATTAATATTCTTATCCAAAAGGGCCCTCGAAGACAAGCCATGAAAGAGATGTCCGTTGATCAAGCCAAATATCAGCGGTGGCTTATCAAAAACAAGATGAAGGCTTTTTATGCCCCAGTACATGCAGATGATTTGAGAGAGGGTGCACAGTACTTGATGCAGGTAAATACATTACGCCTTTCAAATAACAAAATTCGAGTTTTGTGTGACCTTTTAAAACCTTTTGCATTCTAGGTGTCATTCTTCATATTAATAAAAATGGTATATCTTTTAAAATATCTTTATTACTACTAAGATTTGTGTAATCTGAGCGCTTAAGGAACTACAGAGATAATGCGCTGTTAGCTGACAGGGGGAAAACCTGTATGGAAATTATCTTAGCCTATTTCCCTAAGATATTCCCCCCTCATTTTCTGCTATACTTCACTGGGTTTTGTTTTTTTTAAGTGTTAAGTAATGGCAGTCCTTGTGTAATATTTTAAAAATTCTAGTTCCTTACTGTATTTCTCACTATTTATTTACTAAACTTAGACTTCACGTTCAGTTTTGTATATGACACAGTGGTTACATGGAGTTTGGAATTAGTCCTGGATTTAAATGCTAGCATCGCCACTTCCTTAGTATGAATTTTTGCTGAGCAAGTTACTCAGCTTCTCTGAAACTTCATTTCCTCAATCAGCCCTAAAGGTTGTGGGAACAAATAAGTGGGTTGAGATAGTGTTTGCCATCCTATTTTCATAAGAAACCCTTTCTTCAAAGGAAAGCTTAACTGGAAGCCCATTCACCTTGCTAATTGTGGAGCTGCTTTGTTAAAGCAGAGGTGGGAGGCTCAGAGTGCTATCACCTGTGCCCCTTCTGTTTGAAGGTTTCACGTTTCTCACACTTGACAAGCATGAGGGTAAGACTATCTTAGGTGAGCCCCAAGAATAATACGGGGTGGAAGTGGGCTTTCTGTGGCAGATACCCTTATCATAAACTACAGTAATTAAGACATAGTGGTACTGAAGTAGTGATAATTAGATTAATGGAATAAGGCAGGAGAAATAGAGCCACTCATAGAGGAAATTTAATACATGACAGAGGTAGCACTAAATCCAGGATGGTCTGGGACAATTAATTATCCATGGAAAAAAATAATGTAACAGATCCTTACAAGGACTACACAAAAACTATTTCCAGATGGATTAAAGACTCAAAATACAGAATACTTTCATGACTTGGACTAGGGAAGGATTTTTTAAAATGAGACAGAGCAAATTGAACTATGAAGAAGAGATAAGTTATTCTTTGGTTAAAATTTAGAACTTTGTGCTTTTAAAAAAACCAAAAAACAAAAACCATGAAAATGAAAAAGGAAGTCACAGACCAGAGAGATAACATGTTACTAGCAAAATAATATGGCCCAAAACATGAAAATGAAAAAGGAAGTCACAGACCAGAGAGACAACATGTTACTAGCAAAAGAATATGGCCCAAAAGTATATATAAAGAAATAGTGTAAATCAGTAAGACGGGAAAAAAGGAGCAAAAATAGAGGAAAAGAAGAGGAGACATAAATGGTAAAAGTAAAAAATCAACACCACAATACACATTTATTCCATACTCGTTAGACTGACCAGAGTTTGTTCTTTTACTTCCAAGTCTTAGGAGCAGTGAGAGCACTTGGCAGTCTTTGCACTGCTGTAATAACAAAGATGGGACAACCATTTTGGTCAGCAACCTGGCATTGTCCTGCAGATTTGAACCTGTGGGCATCCCAGGACGTCCCATTCTTATATGTGTACCTTAGAGAAACTTCTACATGCGTAAAGAAGGTTCTATGAAACTACGGAGTAGCATTATTTGTAGTAGTGACAAAGACCTGGAAGTAACTTCAACAACCATCAATCACAGGTGTAAAGATCATGGTATAATCATGCGGTGGAATTCTACATAGCAACAGGGATAAACCTCAAAAACAAAAAGTGTTAAGGAGAATAGCAAGCTGAAAGATAGCAATGTGGAGATGCTATGAAATTTTAAATTATATATAAATTGAAAAATACATAAGTATGCCTAAATAATAGAATACATAGTAAAAATACAAAGAGGGCATGAGAAGGAAACATAGGGTGTTTGAAGTGTGTTTGTCATGTTTATTTTCGTTAGGTAGTGGGTATATGATTATTCACTTTTCTATGCAAAATTTTTATTATTTCAAGTAAAATCCTACCTCTGGTCATAAGGTTGTTTCTAGTGGGTAAATCTTACTTGCTTTTGTACAATTTATAGGCACATTTCTATAACATTTCTTTATCGTGTGTTTAATAAATGTGTAGAAAGTGAAGGAAAATACTTCCTTAGAGCAGTGGTTCCTGAACTTGAGCATGCATCAGAGTCACCTGGTGGACGTGGAGGACAGAACACTGGGCCCCACCTTTGGAATGAGTTAGTAGGTCTGCAGCGAGTCGGAGAGTTTGCCGTTCTGTAACTTGTCAGGTGCTGCTGCTGCTGCTCCTGCTGTGGTCTGGGTCCTCCATTTCGAGGACCTCCGCCTTGGAGGGTTTCTGTAATAAAAATGACACTGTTGATGAGAGTTAGGGTCCATTATCCCCATCACTTTCCTCCATCTAACATGCTCACCTCAGGGGGTCTTGACCATTCCAGCAGTGTGGGGCAAAGGTGGAATGTATAGAACAGTGGTATTCTGAAACTGCCCTATAGACCCGGCATATACAAGCACTTGATGAAGATGCCCAAGAGGTTGACTTTATTCTAGTGGCATAGCTGTCTGTGTAAAATAAATTTACAAATAAGAGAATCACTGACATCATAGTGTAAATTGTCACTGGCAGTATTAATCCTCCTTTGTACCTTCTGGAAACCTGTTACATCAAATGGCAAATGTCTGTATGTCTGTTAGAGGTTTATAATCTTTGTCAAAATAGTTTTTTGTATGTTGATTTGTTCAGTGACTTATGTTATAGTCCTGGAGATGCTGTTTTTAGATGGTTTTCTTAGGCTTTACTATACCTTCCTCTCTAACTTTTCATTTCTCTGTCTCTCTAGTTATCTAGTTACTAGTTACTAATGATAAGCATTTATTTATCTTTAAATTAGCATTTACGATCCAACTTCCACAATAAAACTTGAGATTCACTTTTTTAAAAAGAGGCACTCTACCAATAGCTTGCTTAAGAAGCCCTTTGGCAGTGACACATTAGCACTGCTGACTCGTTTGTGTATTTGGGTTTTTCATTTCTTTTCTTTTTTTTAATGGCAGGAGCCACTAAACTGTCAATCCAATTTTAAACCTTCATTCCAAAGAGCAAAAATTCATTGTTCTTATTGAAAATTCAGATCACAGATTATGATGGCCATTTAAATCAAGTGGATATCATTCAGAGTCTCATTATAGACATAACTCCACCTTTTTCCGGGACAAAAATAGCCTAGAGGTATACTCTGTAATATGTACTGAGTGTTTCTGGCACCTTTCCCCTTCATCAGCTATATTTTGAGGTAAACAGTAATTTCTTCTAAATTACTCTAAAACAAATAGACCAAAATAATTTCCCATTGCCAATAAGACTATTTGAAATATAAATTATGTCCAGATCCTATAGCCACATCCTAAATATATATTGAGCCATGAGATAATAACTGATGACAATTTAAAGCCTATTAGGTGAACATTTTAACCATCCAGGACATGGAACCAAAACTCTACAAGTTTTCTTTCGCACTGATTTTTAAAGTAATACAAATCTCACAATAGTACATTTAACTACATTTAAATAGATAACCATAATGTTTGGAAATGTTTTTACTTAATAGTGAAATGCAAAAATAAAAGCCATGTACCACTGTGGACGTGAGTGGTTCTTTCTGCTGCCGTAGGAACAGTTATGATAATGTCCAGAAAAATATGATAACAAACTAAACACATTTCTCATCAGCAAATTCTGGTGGAAGATGCACAGAAAACATTGCTAAAGAGTCAAAGAAACAAATAACAGTAATGTTTGAAACTGGAGATGAGCTTCAAAGGATTGCATTCTGCCTAATTGGTTTCAATTATGGAATTCCATAAAAAACCTGATTTTTTATGAACTATTAAAGGAATCTGTTCCAGAGAAGACATATTTTCAGGGATAAATTATTCTTTAAAACACAGGATGTTTTATGGAAACTGAAAACATTACTTCTGACTGAATAGCTACTTTGATTAGAATTTACAAAGGATTTAGGGATGAGTGATACATTTGAAATTTCTTTACTCAGTCATTCAAGGGAAAGTTATTGAAGTAATGAAGTTGAAACAAGAGCCTGAGGGCCGCAGGATGTTATTGTTAATTTTATAAATAAAACATTTTAATTATAATAAGATTGTGGCAAACGTTTGTGATGAAAAAGAAAATAAAAAGAGAATAATAATGATATCATTTTGTGCCATCAAGAAGTTACTGGTTATTTTGTGGCTTAGTTCTTTAAAAAGCTCTAAAACTTAAAGATGTTTCTTGCTTTTCTTTTACCAGACAAACAAACTCAAAACTGTGTGCTTAGTGGCTGTCTTGGTACCTAACAGATAATTGTAAAAAAAAATGATTATTTTTTATCTGTCCTTTAAAGGCAAAGGGTGGTTTTTAATATTGAGTGGAGAAAAAAAATCTTATTTTTTGAAAGAAACTTGTACATGGAGAGAAATTTTTTGAGGATGGATTTAATCTTTATATGGTTAAGAATATTTCTAATTATACCAAGTCCTTAGGACAGTGTCTGGCCAATGGTCAGCACTTAATATATACTTGAATTAAACTAATCTTTGCACAACATGATTTACAATATGTCATGTTTAAAAACTTGAGTGTGGGGTGCCTGGCTGACTCAGCCAGTAGAACGTGTGGCCCTTGATCTCTGGGTCATGAGTTTGAGCCCAGCATTGGAAGTAGAATTTCCTTAAAAAATAAAAAAAAAACAGAAATGTGACCTCACATCATGCACAGAAATTGACTCAAAATAGATCAGCGATATAGGAGCTAAAACCATAAAACTCTTAGAAGAAAATACAGAGGTAAAATTTCATGACCTTGGATTTGGCAGTGTATTCTTAGATGCAACACCAGAAGCATGAACAACAAAAGAAAAAAGTAAATAAATTGGACATCATCAAAATTAAAAACTTCCGTGCATCTCAAAGGACATTATCAAGAAAGTGAAAGACAACCTACAGAAGGGAAGAAAATACTTGTAAATCATACATGTGATGAAGTTTAATATCCAGGGTATATGAACTTCTAAAACAGGAAGAAAAAGACTGACAACCCAGTGAAAATGGGCAAAGGGTTTGAGTAAATGTTTCTCCAAGGAAGATCTAAAGGTAGTTAATAAGCTCATGAAAAGATGCTCACTATCGTTAGTCATTAGGGAAATGCATATCAAAATCACAATGAGAGAACATTACACTCCAAGGATATCTATAATTTAAAACAACCCCTTCTTGCCCCCCCCCCCCCAACCAAGAAATCACTAGTGTTGCTGAGGATGTGGAGAAATTGAAGTATGGGCATTGCTGGTGGGCTTGTTGCATGCTGTAGCTGCTGTGTGAAACGGTTCAGTGGTCCCTCAGCACAGCGTGGGGTCCGCATATGACCAGCAATTCTCCTTGACATACAGGCAAAGAAATTGGAGCTGGGTTCAAAGAGATTGTTATTTTTGTATGCCAGTGTTGATAGCGTTTCTTACTAGCCAAAAGGTGGAAACAATGTGAGCATCTGTCAACAGATGAATGGATAAACAAAATGCGCTATTCACAAACAGTGGAATATCATTCAGCCACAGAAAAGAATGTAGTTCTGATAGATGCTGTAACGCAGATGAACCTGGGAGACATGATGCTAAATAAAATAGACCAGTCACCAGGGACAAACACTGTATGATCACACTTACTGAAACATCGAGGATAAGCAAATTCAAGTGACAGAAGTATATTAGCTGTTACCAGGACCTGGAGGGAGGCAAGAGATGGGTAATTACCTCTTTTGTGGTTAGAGAATTTTTGTTTGGGGCTCAGAGAGGGTTTGCAAATAGATAATGGGGTTCGAAAATCAGTGTGTTTTACTATCTTACAAAAGAAGAAATTCGTGGAATTTGGGGATATGTTAAGCATATTGGATTGCAACTCTAGATGGAGTTGCACAAAAAATAATTTGATAGAAAAGAAGAATTTAGCCACTTCTCAGGAGAAACTTGTGCATGATTGGTAGAAAGAAGTCAAAATTTAGTGTTGATGTGATTCAGAACTGCAACCAATAATGCTTGTCTTCCATTTGGACTTTTGCTTCTGGGTGTTAATGGATATCAAAATAGATACCTAAGAATACCACTCTCATTATGATTTATATGAAAGATTAGATATATCCTATTATCTTTTTCTTATTAAAAAAATAGAAATTTTGGCAAATCATGTGAGTATGAAAGTGTCCATTTAGAATTTTTAAAGCATTTATCTTCCATTTTTGTATATGTTTAATCATAAGCAATAGGTGATTAATATATATAGTTTATTAAACCTGCATGTATTGGATGCTCAAGAATTTTTGCTGATAGGGGTGCATAGTTTAAAAATGTTTATAGCCTGTCCATTTGAAGGATTTGATTCTTTAAAAAATGGTTTGCTGAATAGTTTATCTTTAAAGTTGTATTTTTCCTGTATTTTAGGCTGCTGGTCTTGGGCGTATGAAGCCAAACACGCTCGTCCTTGGATTTAAGAAAGATTGGCTGCAAGCAGATATGAGGGATGTGGATATGTACATAAACATATTTCAGTAAGTATCCTTTTAACTCAGTAACTTGGCTCAGAAAATGAAAACTTGAACTGGTTTTTGAAGCCTTCACTTGTTTGTAAAGGCTGTTTCTCATATAGTCTCTTCTAATAGAAGCATAAGAATGAACAGATGGGGTTATCTGGTTTTCGACTGATGAGCTATTAAAATTTTTTGATTGATCTTTCTATGTCTCTTCATACATTCAGACATTCACACACATGTGCACACGCTGGCTTCCCATTTAAGGTAGGAGGCTTTCTTGTATCCTTGTAGCTATTGTAGAGCGGATTTCCTCAGTGTTGTCAGACCTGTCACCTTCTGTTAAATCATTATAATATCTGGAGCTGAGAAAGGCGTATCATCACTGATATCACCCTCAAGGTTTCAGTTTGCTCTCCTCGGAAACTGACTTTGCAGTTAATTGTTTGATTTGTGCATTAGCTCATTTACATTTCTTTTTTTAGCGTACTTATATGCTTTGCTTTTCTACCCTCTTGAGTGTAAATTCTGAGTGCTATTCACTTCATAGTGGTATTTCAAATGAATGCTATTTATCAGCGAGCGTAGTTTTGGTCTACATGACTTCAGCTGCCTTTGTATGGATTGTCTAGTGCATTCTTTTTATTTTTTTGTTACTTTGTCTTTTTTTTTTCTCTTTCTGATTTTAGTCTGTTTGTTACAGTTGATTTTTTATGAATGTATCTGTTTTATCCACCACAAATGTTTTTTGGAACTGAGTTATTTAATAAAAAGAATAAAACTTCTTTTTATTTTTGCTAGATTTTCTTCTTAATTTTGAAGTACTTTTCCTAATATTCTGGGATTTGCTTAACAGGTCTCTTTATCTCTTTCATACAGCTTTTTAAAGAATAAAGATGCCCTTTCACACCACCGTTGTTTTTTTAAGTTTTTATTTTAATTCCGATATAGTTAACATACAGTGTTACATTAGTTTCAGGTATAGCATATAGTAATCCAACAATTCTCTACATCGCTCGGTGCTCATCATGATAAGTGTACTCCTTAATCCCCATCACCTCTTGCTCCCATCCCCCTAGCAACTCCCCTCTGGCAACCCTCTATTCTCAATAGTTAAGAGTCCATCATACCACTATTCTTTTTTTTTTTAAGTTCTCTCTCCACCCAATGTGGGGCTCAAACTCACAACCCTGAAGTCAGGAGTCACATGCTCTCCGCACTGAGCCAGCCAGGTGCCCCACACCACCATCCTTGATTGAAGAATAATTTTTCTTACTACAGCTGCTGGTAAAATAGAACTGTTCATTCGTCCTTATAAAGTATTCCCTTATGTACAAACAATTGTCCTTTTTTTAAAAAAAAAATTATATTTGGCAAAGGAGCTCTTACGACCAGATTCAAATCTTATTTCTCTGAAGTTTGATCTGATTACCCTTAACTCACTCGAGTTACTTCCCTTACTGGAACTCCTGTTGGAACCGTAATTACTTACCTGTACCACATAGGATAGTTTTGTTTTCATAGCTACCTTGAAATAACTTTGAAGGAGTAACCAGATGTCGTACTTTACTTTTTAAAACATCTCTTTGTATTGATTAGTAAAGTATACAATGAGTAAGTTTTCCCAAGTAATTTGTAAATGGTTTTAGTAAAATTAAAGCTCTGTTGGATCTTCAGGTGCTGCAACTACTGTTTAGCTTTGGGGTTATTACTGTTTGGAAGCATGATTTCATCCAGCTTTCTAACTCTGTCCTGTGTATTTTTGTATATATGGGGATTCGGAAAGGAAGGAGAGTGCAAAAGAAAGATTAAGTCATGTGGGCTGTCCTCCATGGGCTGTGCTTTTCCTTTCTCAAGATGAAAGACTAGTGAGATGCAATTAAAAGATAGGTAAAAGAATGCTCTCTGGTTTCCAGGGCCATGGAGACTGATGGCAGTTTTAAAGCAATGATATTGCTTATCCTTTTATCTTGTGACACTTCAGTTTTGGTTGTGATTATAAATACTTGGAGCAATTGAGGTTTACGGTATTTACTGTGCCTAGTGACAGCAATGGAGGGTCTGAAACTCCAAATCAGTTTTTATAGCTTAGAGAAATTATATAGCTTATAGAAATCCCTATAGTTGATAGTAAAAACATTTAGCTATTTTAATCCAAAGGAAACTCAGGAATCTGTATTTCCTGGCTTTTCTTTAATCAAATCGATTTTAATTCACTTGTGATTTAGTAACTATTTTTTAAATACTTATAATTACTCTTCTCTAGTGTTAGGTCTTTCGATAATACAGCTGAGGTAGGTTAATATGTCCACTAATTTCTTTTTCCAATGAATCTCTTCAGACCTTAGTTAATTCATTATGGGAATGAGGCCAACATTGTCTCCCCATGATTTAAAAAAAACAAAACACCAATAAAAGACCTGTTACAATAAAACATGTTTTTCTGTGCGTCAGTAGGAACCAAAATTTGATTTTTTTTTAGCTTTTAACCTTTTCTTTTTGCTATATATAACTATAGATTATGTATCACTTTTTTGTATATAATGAATGTTCGTTGCTTACACAATTAAAAATAATAATGAAAGATAAAAGTTAAGCCTGTTACACTCTGGGGAACAATCTGAAGTTTAGGAATTTGTGATTCTTGCAGTAGATTTGAGAAGAACTTGCATCTACATGATTCATGGTCTCAACAAAGTTTCCAGCATTGAAGTGTGGTTTTAGAGTTGCTTTGAGGTTTTAATGTACTTTGTGTGTGTTATAGGATGCTCCCATTTGTGTTTAAAAAACTTAAAAGGACATATGAATACATGCCTGCAATTGCATATAAAATCTTTGGACTACTTACTAAACTGTTTTTGTAAAAATGTAAGAATTGCTTTAAAATACACTGGCTCAAAAATTAAAAAAAAAAAAATACACCGACTCCTTTCAGAAGTGATCCCTTTGGACTCTCCAACCTGTTCCCATTCTCAGTAGAATCTCTTTTGTCTTCATGTATTTATCTTGACTTTAAGGGTATAAGCCTAAATAAAGTATGGTGGGAATACTAACATTATTTTTCTATAATTTTAGTTTGTTTCTGATACGATATGATATTAGTACAGGCACTGCTTTTAAATGGCTGGTGTAGGTAGAGTATCAGTGCTGTAAAGATCTACACTTAGGAGGTTTTTAAGAGTAGTACAGAAAAAAGGAGAGGGACTGGTATAGGATTTGAAACCAACATCATATGGGCCTCACTGTATTTTTAAAAGCACATTTTAAGCTGAAGGAGAAATCATCTCTTATTGCCTTCATTTTATAGAGGAGGACACAAAAATTTTTGTGATTTTGATTTTTTTTCCCCCTCTTATAGTGACGCCTTTGACATACAATATGGAGTAGTGGTTATCCGCCTAAAAGAGGGTCTGGATATATCTCATCTTCAAGGACAAGGTAAATCTTGCTTGAATCAGTTTTTTACTTTAAAAATAGAAGTGACTTTGTTAGCAAAGTATGTGTCATTCTCACATACCCGTCAGGTCTGTCATGTACTTACTGTATGGCATGTGAAGATCGGATCTGTTTGGCTCCACCAGTTTGTACCAACCTGGATGATGGGTGGTGATTGTTAATGGAGAGAATAAAATTCAATCTAAATCATAAGCTGAAGAGAAACAAGCATTAGTTATGGTTTTAGATTGGCCAAATTTTAAAAGCACGTGATAAATAAAATAGAGGATAAAATGTTAAGGACTGCTAAATCATCATTTTCATGTTCACGAAGGTCATGCTTTTTTATAGAGTTATAATGAAAATCTAAACTTGGTGATATCATTTACTCTGTCTAAAGATAAGACCCTATGAATTATGAATCATTTTTTCAACTTTTTCATTTTGAAATAATTATAGATTCATCAGAAGTTAAAAAAGAAATAGTAGACAGGTCCTGTGTACCCTTCATCTATTTCTCTCAATGGTAACATCTTGCATATCATCGTTAATATGTCATAACCAGGAAATTGACATTGGGACAGTTTACTTACCTTATTCAGATTTCATCAGTTTTACTTACACTTGTGTATGCGTGTGTGCATGAACATGTGTGTAATTCTCTGCCATGTAACACATGTGGTTGATTCATATAACCACCACATTCAATTGCAGAACTGTTCCATCACCACAAAGATCTCCCTTGTGCTACCCCTTTAAACCCCCAAAGACTCTCTGTCTTTCCCCCATCATTAATCCCTGACACTAATCTCTTCTCTAACTATGTAATTTTTAAAGCATTTTAAAAAAATGTTTTTAGATGAAGCTTAAAATCTAATTAAGGTGTACTGGTTACTTTTGCCCACCTTAATAAAAACTTTGGAAAATTCCATAGCCTCTAATGATTTTCTAGTAGAAAATATTTCTAGTAGAAGTATTATAAGCTGAAGAAAACCGCATACCTAATATTTTACCCTTATCAGTTAATTAACTCAATCATCCAAAATAGCTAAGCCTGAATAGCTGAGCGGCACATCATGAACTTTTGTCATTTGTTTATGTATTTAAGCGGTTGTAATCCTCCCCCGCCTCCCACCATTTCAAGGGTATTGTGCCGTTTTGAAAGGAACGCTTTGAAGTCTTTATCCATGTAACACAAAAGTATGGCTTGCTGAAAATGCATTTTCTTCCTCGGGAGTAGGCCTTGCAAAACACTGTTTCCATTCTCTCTTGCACTACCAGTGATGGAGGTTTAGGGTACCCGTTAGCACCACATAATTTGTAGTGTTCCCTTTCACGCTCAGCAGTATCACAGTTTGACTAATAAATTATATGTATGGTTCTGTCATTTACTGAGATTTCAATGTGACTGGAACTTTAAGAAAATATTTTCGTGTGCTTATAATCATTATGAAAATTGTTTTGAAGTTCTTGTTACTCATCATCAGGATTTGGAGACGGGAATTTGGTTCAGCACAGGAGTAAGAGCAGAGGCTGTGGGGTCAGAGCTCCTTTGAAAATCCCACCTTTTTCTCTTAGTACAATAGTCGTGTAGCCTGGGCATGTCTGTCACCTTCCAAGCCTCTGTTTCCTCATCTCTTCAGACATGATCGCTGGGGCACCTGGCTGGCTTAGTCAGAAGAGGGTGCAACTCTTGATCTTGTGGTCATGAGTTTGAGCCCCACGTTGGCTGTAGAGACTACTTAAATAAAACTTAAAAAAAAAAACCCCAAATTGTACTTACTTCATATGGGTCGCAGTAAAGACACAGCTTGTGAAGTTGTTAGCATAGTGTTGGTACGTCTGGTAATGTCGTTTCTCTTACTTTCTCTCATGAGACACGCTAATCCATCCCGAGGATTACGTGTGGATGGTCCATTGTCATAGGTGTTTGTCTTTGTGATGCATGTTTTCATGGTGGAAGTTAACTGTTGACTAACTCCTTCCCAAAAGATAGAAAATGGGAAAAGTGCTTTAAAAATGAAGAAATGGGGGCTCCTGGGTGCAGTCGGTGGAGCATCTGCCTTCGTGTAGGGTTGACCACAGGGTCCTGGGATCTAGCCCTGCATTGGGCTCCCTGCTCAGTGGGGAGCCTGCTTCTC
This sequence comes from Ursus americanus, assembly GCF_024610735.1. Classification (NCBI taxonomy): domain Eukaryota; kingdom Metazoa; phylum Chordata; class Mammalia; order Carnivora; family Ursidae; genus Ursus; species Ursus americanus. The sequence goes on along the minus strand of NC_142131.1, from coordinate 63,354,861 downwards.
CTCCCTCTGCAACTCCCCCTACTTGTGTGCTCTCTCATTTTCTCTCCCAAAGAAATAAAATCTTTTCAAAAAGGAAAAATAAAAATGAAGAAATGGTACTTTTACCATGAGCTTATCCTCTGGCTTCGGCTCTCTAGTCCGGAGTATTACTTTTCAGTGTCGTCTGTCACCTTACAAGTATGTGAACACTTGTCACATTATACAGTTTTTACATGTGTAAATGACTTTGAGAGTAGAATTCATTCACATTTTATACATCATTCTTTTGTCTAACACATTCTTAAGTTCCTTGAATCTCACTCATTACGAATTCCCCAGCACCTGATTCAAATGTCTGATGCTTAGCCATGGCTCAAGATAAATTTGAGTGAGTAGTCCTTCCAGAACAGATGATCACATATGTTCACATAAGAAATCATTTTTTGTAAACTTACTATTTCATAATAAACTTTGCTGTGAATTGTCATTTAATTAATATTATACCATGTTGCTTTCGTTAATGGTTAAAACAAGATTTAGATAACATTTTGATTACTTTCATGTCCATAGAAGAATTATTGTCATCACAAGAAAAATCTCCTGGTGTCAAGGATGTGGTACTAAGTATGGAATATGGTAAAAAATCGGATTTAGATACTTCAAAACCATCTGATGAGAAAGCTGTTACACACAAAGGTAATTTTTATTCAGACGAGAGATATATTCATGGTAATGTTTAATTTTGGGAGAAATGGGTTTTATTATGTAACGTGTCTTACTAAGTAAGCCCTTCTCTAATTTGTACTGCTCATTTCTAGTTGATAAGGTAAAATGGATGGCTACAAAATGACTAGTTATTTTTCAAGTATTAAAGTAGATTGTACAACAGAAAACATGCCAGTTAATTACACTCATTTGTTCTTGTATGTTTTTATTTATACTTTGAACAACTTAGCTTGAAGCATAGGTTAAATTTGAACTTGGAAAGAAATGTGGTAATTTGAGAGTAATGCAATAGAGCATAAGATAACCCTGAAAGGAATGAAATTGATAAAAATAATCTACCTAATTTTTCCATAATTCAAGATATTTAAATACCAGGGATTTTATTTATTTGCTGAGAAATTCCGAGTATTTTTTACATCTACTGCACCTGGAGTTGTTGAGGTAAAACCATGTAATAAAAAATGAAATGCAATTTTATTCCACATTTAGTCTCTTTGAAGGAACGAGCTGTTGGTATTTGGTTACTGAACCGTTAGGCCGTACTTGCAGACCATGTTACCCGTGGTGGCTCATGTCATTAAGCCACACACAGGTTTCTGAATCTCATGAGGCTTTCAGATAATTTCATCCATATATCTATGTCACGTTTATGGAAAGAGGGATGACTTCCAAATCTTACTCTCCCACCCTCACTCTCCTACCTCTGATCAGTCCAGTATCTCCATCTGTCTTAGCCCCAGCTGGCACGCAACAAGAAAAAACTGCACTGTAAATCATCAAACCATATCATACGTTTTTGATTCCTATCAAACAATTACATTCTTTTTCTGAAATCGATTACCTTGGACAAATCCTGTCTCTTTGAAATTGATCTTTTCCAGATTATGCAGAAACATTGCTGTTGCTTTTTATTTCTCTGCTTTCTTACCTTGTATGCTTAGAGTAGTGGTAGTTGAGGCTTTAGTTGACACCCATTTTCCCTTTAAGTTCTTTGCTGTCTCGATTATAATTTTTTCCTCTTTCATCTCAAAACTCTATAATAAAGATTTGATAACTGTTATGTTCCTGCATTTATTTTTATTTTATGGTATACATGCTTTCATTTTCTCCTACTTTTTATTTTTACCACCATTTTCTTTTTCCTAGAACAGTTCCTTTCTTTACAGAATCTGTTAGGAATTGATAGGTAAAACTATTATGGGAAAGGAAGAAGTAGTTAGTACATCAAGCATCTACTCTGTGCCTCCCACATTGCAGTGGGTGGTACCCGTACGTTAGCTCATGACTGCATGTCACAGTCTTGTGAAGTCATTATTGTACAGAGTGGGAATCTTCTTGCCTTTTTATTATAAAAATATAAATACCTTTAATATCTTTAAACACCTTAGTGTAAGTCATTTTTAAGTGTCAGGATTTCCTTGACATTTTTTTGAGCTCTTTGAAATGAATACACAGTGTGCCCATATATTTTTATTATCATCAAAGACAGATAGTATCAAATACCTACTTTATAAGAACAAAAATATTTAATCCTATAAAATCAGATGTAATCATTGAAATGTTTTTGTTCCATCGTAGGCATAAGAAATTAGTGTTCAAAAATAGTATTTATTTTAGTTTGTGTTTTTCTCTCTAGCCAGTTATTTTAAAAATTAGCCTAGAAACTGTAGAAAAGTTTATATAATTTGAAGTCTTCAGACTTCAAGCATTCTTATGTAATTATTACATAATTATAATATATATTATATATATATAATATATATATATTACATGTATTACATATACTATTTGAAGTCTTCAGACAATCATTCTTGTGTAATTATTACATAATACTAGATGTTTGGCATGTCTGTCTTGGTTATTGGGGCACACAGAAGGCAAGGGGACAAAAAGAGTGCCCTTCGAATGCTTACTTTGTGCTAGGCACTGAGATGAGTGCTTTCATGCTTGCAGCATAATGATCTGAAGAGGTAGATATCCTTCACCCTTCTTACTAACAAGGAAGGTGAGGAGTTAACTAGTTCAAGCTCACACAGCCAGGAAAAGAATTAAAGGTAATAATACTGGAATCCTGGGAGCCACTGACTCAAGAGCAGTGAACTCCTTTCTGTCCAAGTCGGGAGTTCTCTATGCCTCAGACAACGAAAGGAAGCTTATATGAAGAAAAAAACTAGGGAGATTAGGAAAACCGTTAACTCAAGAAAATACTTACAGATATTGAAATATAGATGAGCCAGTACTTGCGTGCATATATATGTATATGCATAAACATATATATGCTTATATTTTATGTATATATATATATATTTGTAGACCTGTATAACCTGGTATTTTATATAAACCAAAAGACTGTCTCTGATCAAATTCCTTATTATTTCAAGTGATTAACTTTTACAAATACCAAATATCCATTATATGTTTCTAAAATCACTTTTCAGTCATTTGCACAGTGATGCAGTGGCAGTGATTAAAATATAGATATTATCTGCAATGTCCTTTTTTAATGTCATATTTCTATTCTATAAGCCATAGTTCTGAATCTTTTCAACCGATTTCAAGTATGAAAATTTTAAAGTTTAAAAATCCTGTGGAAGTTTTTATCAGTTTTACAGGAATAAACTTTAGGGGTGAGTGTTAATCAGTGGCCCTCTTGGAGGGGGTCTAAAGATATGTTTGCTTTTAAAAATCCTCAACATTCAGTGTAGACAATACCTATCTTCAGTCTTGATTATTTTTCACAGCCTGTCTCTTCATACTGTGCTTTGTTTATAAATGTGCTCTATTTACATTTTCATTATTTTATTAATATAAAGGCAATTAACTTATATTTTGTGTTTTTTAAACATAATCTAGATGAGGAAGAGGATGGCAAGACTCCAACTCAACCACTGTTGAAAAAAGGCAGGCATTTTTCATCATTTTATTTTAATCCCCTTTTTCATACTGTTAACTCTTTAACTCCAACTCTGCTATTTTATTTTTTTACCTGAGTTTTTATTTCCATGGCGAGGTGATGTTACAGTTATTTATTGAATGCAGATTAGAAAAAAATAATCTTTAGTTCACTTAAAAAAGTTAAATCATCCCAGGGAAAGGTATTACATGAAAGAAAAATTATTTTAAATCATCTTAGCATTTCTGAAATACTCAAACCCTGATTGTCAATATTAGTTTTTTTATTTTAAACTGCATGGTTCAGATGATAAGCAGAGACACTGAAATGGGTCTCTTTGCCGGTGTCACTTGCATTCTTTACCATCAGTTGTACCCAGCCAAGCCCTTAATTTTGATACTAATATATTTTTCATTTCAAAAATTACAATATTTCTCACAGCCCTGCTGCGTTTGGGAGATACACAGTCATGTCCCCGTGCATGACTTTTATGAGAAGGAGATAGAGGTGAGAGTTACGGAGCAGTGTGGTTTGGCAGCCATATTATGTCATCATGCAAAATCATTCGTCATGTTTGCGTGCATCATGGCAGCATGAGAAGTGAATGACACATCCTGCAGAAGTGATCGGGTCTCCTCCTTGGATTCCTGCTATTAAAAATTTAGTGTAGGAGTCTCATAATGGTCATTTGCTTGCTCATAGAGTCAGTGCTGATTTTTTTTTAATTTTGTAATTCCTGGGACTATAAATGGGAACTCCCTTGGTGTTTTATTCTTGAGACCTGCAGCAGACGGTGCCCTTCCAAGGAGTTCCCACCATCTTTCTCTGCTTCAAAGAAAGATGTGTCGTTACATGGCTCTTTTCTTTGGGCATCACATACCGAGGGGACAAGTTAGGTCAAGATGAGGGTGTCCTTCTTTATACTTGGAGGTTTCACTGTGATAATCATTAGATTGTATTCATTTGTCTTCCACTTCCTTCTGTCTTTTATATTATTTATAACAACATTATGTGTAAGAAATTTTTTTGATCTTTATATTATTGAGGAACCACATTACAAAAGAAATATGTTCACAGAATAGGCATAAAATTAATTTGTCCAATTAGCCTAAAATGGCTTCTCAAAAATTAAAATCTAGCAGTCAGTTACAATATTCTTGATTGGTATTTATGATTCTCTTTCTTTCACAATGCTTCAAAATGTTAGAAATTAGACAAGATACTTTGGATGAGTTTAGCTCTTGTAAAGATATATTTATCCATAACCATTTTTCAAAAAGTACATTTAAATTTTAAACAACTGAAAGCTTGTGATGGACTCCATATACAATTATCTGCATTATAAATATTTAAATATACAAAAGTTAGGAAACTATAGGAATTCAGCAAAAGGGGCTTAATATTTATCTCCCTTACATCTTATTTTTCTGTTTAATCCTTTAGAATCCAAAGGCCCTGCTGTGCCCTTAAATGTGGCTGACCAAAAGCTTCTTGAAGCTAGTACACAGTTTCAGAAAAAACAAGGGAAGAACACTATTGACGTCTGGTGGCTTTTTGATGATGGAGGTAAGGTTGTTAATATGCTTTTTAGCAATTTTACATAAACTGAAGTTGTGGGAATGGTATTGAGAAATGGCGTGTATGTTTCAGTCACAGACAACATTCCCCAAAGCAACAGGATTGATTTCAGAATCAGGCGTCAGGCTTAATTGTTATCTCTTCAGTGTCCTTCACTTTGGAAGTTGACCAGTTCTTCCTTGAGCTCATGACCTTAACATTTTTTTTAATATTACTGACCATTTTTAGAATGTCACTAGATTTGAAGTACCATTTGCTCTTTCATCATAATTGGTTGAAGTTACATCATTTTGGAAGAAATCTCACAGCAGTGATGCCTTGCTCTTCTGTCTGTATTTCGTCAGGGGGCTCATGATGTTGATTTGCCTCATCATTGGTGAAGTTCACTTTGACCACTCAGTAAGCTGGTTTTCACTAGATCTTGAGAATGAGAAGTGACTGTTTCCCTTTGTGTAGTTACCCGTATTAGGGGATGGGAAGGTACTTTGGGGTTATGTAAATAGGCCATTATTACTGCAACTTTTACCACCCACCATCTGTAGCCTCCGTTGATGGTTTTGCCTCTTGCTATTGTTGGTGTGGTGTGTTTGTGGTTGTCAAATGATGATTTTCCAATCCTGTTAATTCTTCCTCATTTATTAGTTGACATTTTATTGTAAGGAAGGAAGAGCCTTCTCCTTATTTCTGTCCTTGCGGATTCATCGATTCCCATTGTATTCAGTAGATGATTTGTCATTCTCATGATTTGTTTTGATGTTCACATTGTTCCCGTATTTGGCTAGCAAGATCCTCTGGAGACTAACTTGTATGTCTGCTTGTGATTTCCCCGTTGTTTTTTATTTTCTGAAATAATGAGATGTTCTAGGCTCACTTTTGTACTTGGCCTACACCAGCCATTGAATCACCATCTGCCCAAGGAGCCCAGATTGCTTTTAGTGGAGAAAAATATTTAGGAACAATGATCATGGCATTAAATACGCTTGTGGCTACTAGGGTGTCCCTACTCCCCCAGGCCCTCTCAGTGGACGGGTCTCAGAAACACACATGTATATGTTTGTATATGTAGGTATAGATTGAAAACCAATTCCAGTTCAACACTGCAGGCTTCAGTCTAGCTTCTCCCTTGTTGTATTTCTCATTTCAGAGAGAAACCTGGCTTCCATTAGGTTCAGTGAATTCTCTCATTTCCTTATTCCTTCTGTATGTGACTGATCTTCTGACTGCCAGGCCACTCTCCCCATCTCACTGCCTTCCTCACATGGGCCTGACTCCATTGGGCTTTCCTCTTTGTTCAGGCCTACCTCATGGCTTTTTGACCGAATTTTTAAGAAAGGACGGAAAGAAAAATTGTGTTTAATGCTGAGTTGTAGTAAACGTGTTTTTAGAGATTAAATTGACTTAAAAGTTCTTAATTGAGAAATTAACATATAGTAAATGATTTTTTATTTTTTTGTGATTCAGGTTTGACTTTATTGATACCTTATCTTCTGACTACCAAGAAAAAGTGGAAAGACTGTAAGATCAGAGTATTCATTGGTGGGAAAATAAATCGAATAGACCATGACCGGAGAGCGTAAGTCTAACTTAAATTGAAGAGCATTTATCTTATTCCAGTATATATTTCATTATTGCAATACATTACAGTATTTATTTGATAGGATAAAACAGAGACAATCCAGAAAATGTCAGTCATGTTGCCCTGTTCTATACCGAAGTTAAAAATTCTAGCTAAACGAATAAAACCACATTCTCTCTCTTTGTGTGTGTGTGTGTGTGTGTGTGTGTAGTAATAGACCACATTCTCTTTAATTTAGTCTTCCTGTTGAAGTTGTAGGTACTTAGTGCTATTGTTTTTTCCTATGTTGACATTTTAGAAAGTACTAAAAACTTGGAGCATTAGACTGTTAAGCACCTTTTTAAATCAAAATCAGGGATGTGCCCCCAAATTACATATTCACATGTGAGATACATTTTGTAGACTTGCAGACAACAGAAACGCAGAATGCCATTGTCACCCACTGATTTCCCCTGTGCTGTCCCCATTCTAGTTCTGGTTCCAGAGCCTCGCTAAGTACCCCGTGTCTTGTCTTTGCCCTTTTCAGCATATATTGTACACACTGCTCCTGAGCTCACATTTGGAAACCAGAGCTCTGATCATATGATTCCTCTGCCCAAAATACTTCCAGTTTCCTCTCTGTTACATACCATCGGAGGTCTGTCCTGTTCCCCCAACTCTGCCTTAGACTTCATTTTACAGTTCTGCACCTGCCCTAAACACGCAATTTCAGACTCGTATTCCTTCCTACTCTTTCCTCATCTCTACTAGAAATAGCTCTTCTCTGTGGAAATGCTCCATCCTTTCACGTCCTGCATTGCTATCACTTTCTTCATAATACCTTTCCTCTTTTTTTTTTTTTTTTTACCCATGTCTCCCCATCGGTTATTACCCTACCTTCCTGAATAACAACATACTTGGTACCACTCATTGCGTTCTGGGGCTTATTTTATATTGATTTTCGTATCTTTGATTTGAGGTTTGTGGGCCCTAACACAAATATCTACTACACACGTAGTAGATTTATACTGGAATTCAGCGAAGTGTTATCTCAAACAGTGAAGTATGCAAGAAATAGTAGAAATAATTTAAAAGTTAAACCTGTAGCCAGTCTGTTTTCTAATATCTTAATTTAGAAAACTCATTTTATTGAAGATAGAATCCTGTTTTGCTAACTGCTTTTCCTGTATGTATGTTTCCACTTTCTATTTTTGCCTCCAAGGCTTCACTGCCATCTCTGCCTCCAAAAACATATTTCTTTATTGAAAACTCAGAGGCTTATTGGAGCCCCTTTTTCATGTCTGTCCCAGTCTCCCCACCTCAAAATTCTGTGAACTTCATTTGCCATCAGTTATAGCCTTAGTTTGGCCCCAAAAAGTCCTATTTAGACCTTGAGATATGCATTCTTCATGGATGGAAGAATAATCCAAAAATAATTAAGCTTACAAGTGTTTACTAGTTTTTGCTGAAATCCATATACTTGCCAATATAATTTTGTCTAAAAAAGTCTTTACTGAGGTAGAGCTGACACACAGGGTTACATTAGCTGCAGCACAGCAGGGTGATTCAGTATGTCCGTGTGTCATGCTGTGCTCTCCACAGTGGCCGCTGCCATCTGTCACCAGGCAGCGCTAGGAAATACCACTCACTGTTCCCCGTGCTGTACCTTTCATCCTTGCGGCTTGTTCGTTCTGTAACTGGAGGTCTGTTTCACTCCCCGTGAAAAAAATTAAATTTAAAAACTAGTTGCCATTCAGATTTCATTATTAATGTCTTGCTGTACCCGTTCTTTATTGGATACTAAGATGAGATTCAGAGAAAGTAAAAGAATGTAACAGGAGACTCTACTCAGGGAATTTAGATGTCTACTTAGGTGAACATACAATGTGAATTAAGTCAGATGGACTCTGTTTAGCACCTGATACAGTTTTCCTATAAATCATGCTTTTTCAGATATAGTGATTCAGCCCTAAATAGAATAAAAATACTTGCGTACAGCTTTCGTGTATCTCAATGCTATTCATTTTTGTTTTAGGATGGCTACTTTGCTTAGCAAGTTCCGGATAGACTTCTCTGATATCATGGTCTTAGGAGATATTAATACTAAACCAAAGAAAGAAAAGTAAGTTGTTGGATCAATTACTCTGTGCAAATGTCTTGATTCTTTTATGGGTGGCCTACTCAGATATTCCGGTAACAGATCATTCAGCTTCAACTAATTACCTGGGGTTTTGCCTGCTGTTAGTTAGATGTGAAGTCAGCGCTTTCTAATCTGACACTGACGGTTGGCATGCCTGAAGCAGATCCCAGAGGAAGTCTGAAGGGCTTTCAGTTTTCAGAGAATTCAACTACTGTTGTATAAGTAATTTCCGAAAATCCTAATGCCACAGAAATGCCACATGGTTCTTTAAATTTCCACTGTTCATGCCTGTATCCATTACCACCACTCAGTCCCTACTCCATGTTATGTACTACTTTTTACTATTTTGCTTTATTACTAAAATAGGAGAATCTAAGAATTTGCCTATAATAGTTACATTCAGAATTCTCAAGAGTCAAAGAAAAGTATACTCATGGAATATTCTACCTGAAAATGGTACATAGAGGATGTTGTAAATATGTGTATATTTATACTAACAGGCATAATTTTAATTATTCTCAAATGAATGTTGAATAAATGATGAAGCTAGTGTAAAGAATTAAATAGAAAATAACCAGGTATACTTGGTATGGTTATGATCAGGGAAGGATTTATTTCCTTTTATAAAATAATATAAACCAGGAGCTTTGTATGAGACTTGATACTGAAAAATGTTTTTCACATTTATAGAGGGTTAGAATGTTGATGTTCTTTTACTCTCTTTTACCCTATTAAGTATCTGGGGACCTAGAGATTAATTCTGCATCTTAAATGTTCAGTATCTGCCCACTCCTCTCTTCAGAATAGTCTAATACCTTTTCTACTACCGTTCCTCTTTATATTCATTGGTACTTAAACTAGGAAAGCTTTTGAGTATTTTGAGTAAAGGAGCAATACAATTTGACATATTGCTCAAAAGGATCATGTTAGCTACTGTGATGGAAATGTACGTAGGTTGAGGACGGTGGGCATAGGAGCAGGGGGTAAATACAGAGAGGTGAGTGTGAGCAGTTGAACTTGGAATTCTATTATGTGAATACAGTTCTAAATTTCTTATCAGTTTGAGAAACTAGCAGTTGCTGTTTTCTGAATAAGTTGCCGAAGTGATGGTTACAAGTCAGGGTAGGGAAATGAGCATAATAGATGGAAAACACTACTTCTCAAGGTCTAATTTAGCATTGGAGATCTTAGTGTTAAGGAATTCAAATTGAGGTTAATTGTCAGTGTTCTTTCTGTTTTTTTTTTTTTATTAAAGTATTGTAGCTTTTGATGAAATGATTGAGCCGTACAGACTTCATGAAGATGACAAAGAACAAGATATTGCAGATAAAATGAAAGAAGATGAACCGTGGCGAATAACAGACAATGAGCTTGAACTCTATAAGACCAAGGTAGCTGTCTCTTCTGCTTTCTTTTCCTTAATATTCCATGGATTTTTTTTTTTAAATAAGGAAGTCGTCTTGTAAGTATCAAGAACTGTCGTTTGTTACAGGAGGAACCAGTTGTGTAAATTCAGTCTCCTCTAAGTTGGATCTGTATGTGAACAGTGTGTATAAATAATTAGTTCTTTTTTTTTTTTTAATTATATTATGTTAGTCACCATACAGTACATCCCTGGTTTTTGATGTAAAGTTCCATGATTCATTAGTTGCATATAACACCCAATGCACCATGCAATACGTGCCCTCCTTACTACCCATCACCAGCCTATCCCATTCCCCCACCCCCCTCCCCTCTGAAGCCCTCAGTTTGTTTCTCAGAGTCCATAGTCTCTCATGCTTCATTCCCCCTTCTGATTACCCCCCTTTCTTTATCCCTTTCTTCTCCTACCGATCTTCCTAGTTCTTATGTTCCATAGATGAGTGAAACCATATGATAATTGTCTTTCTCTGCTTGACTTATTTCACTTAGCATTATCTCCTCCAGTGCCGTCCATGTTGCAGCAAAAGTTGAGAACTCGTTCTTTTTGATAGCTGAGTAATATTCCATTGTATATATGGACCACATCTTCTTAATCCAGTCATCTGTTGAAGGGCATCTCGGCTCCTTCCACAAGTTAGCTATTGTGGACAATGCTGCTATGAATATTGGGGTGCATATGGCCCTTCTCTTCACTATGTCTGTATCTTTGGGGTAAATACCCAGTAGTGCAATGGCTGGATCATAGGGTAGCTCAATTTTTAACTTTTTTAAATCATTAATTCTTTTCTAAATTAAGGGACAGGTATTTTCATTACAGCAAAACTCTTTTAGTTTCTTATTGTTTACTTATAGTTCTGTGAACTACACTAAATTCCGCTTTTCAAATGGTCCAGGAATGACTTTGTCCTGTTTCATTTCAGACCTACCGGCAGATCAGGTTAAATGAATTATTAAAGGAACATTCAAGTACAGCTAATATCATTGTCATGTAAGTACTGTCTATACTCAGATTTTCTTGAGCATTCATTTTAGGATCATGCAATTAGGATCAATTTCCATACCAAGTACATACCTATATAAACCCCAGTAATGACTTAACTAGGTAGAAGAAAGAAAACGCAGACTTTCGTTAATACGCTTTGCTCTAAGCATATGGAGAAATCATTTAAGGTAGGAGGAAAGAAAAGCAAGAATCTAAGTAATTCTTTATCATAATAGTTTATTCTGGAATTTTTCCTTTATCTTTTTTCCCACCTTTTAAAAATTCCTTGGCTTGAAGGACAGTACAGCATAGGCGTTAAGCATATGCGAGGTATGAGGGCCTCAAGTTAAAATTTGGACCCTAGGGTGAGGTGTAGGACACTTGGCTAGCTCAGTGAGTTAGAGCATTTGACTCTTGGCGTTGGGGTCGTGCGCTCGAACTCCACATTGGGGCTATGTAGATTGTACTTGAAATAATTTAAAAAAAAAAAAATCTTAAAAAAAAGAAAATTTGGACCCCAGCCAACATCCTCCTAGAAGTAATACCATAGAGTTGTCTTGGGGATTAAATTTAAAAAGTGGTTCCTGTCTGAATCTGCAGCCCCATGTTTCCACACAAAAACATTACATACAGACGTTTTGTCTTCCATGTGGATATAGATACTATCTGGCTTTTCTTTCACTAAGTCAGATTAGCTACATGTTACTTGAACCCAAATTTTCTCCATCATGAAGCGGGGGTCCTTAAATAGGTTAAAAAAAAAAATTTCAGGCCTCCAAAAATATGGCAAATGATGAAATAAAGTAATACCAAAGGATTGTTATTTTGATTAACAAAAAACAAAACAGCAGGAAATTTCAAGTGTTGCTGCTGCTGATCAGGTATCTGTAATGTAATATGTTAAAACCTAGAAATCTAGAGAGAAACACTCTCTGGAGCAGCTGATTACTACTACTACTATCTACAGATACAAATGAAAGCCCAGAAAGATACGAAAAGCTGAAAACTAATATGTAGAATTAATTATGTTTGAATCTCATTTATCCATGTGTGGTTTCTGCTTTCTTAATTTAGGTAGAAACATCCCTTTCTCCCAGAAGAATTCTGTCCTTATTGAAGAAGGGGAAATGGGAGGTTTAATGTTAGATACCAAATGTGTTGCAATTTATAGAAATACTCATTTCTGTTCTTATTAGATGAATTTTTAAAAATCTTTTGTTCAAACATGAAAAGGGGGGAATAGTGCTATGAGTATAGTGATTGCTACACCATGTTCATAATTTGCCTGCACTCCAAAATAATGTGTAAGCACTGTACTTTTTAGTTACTATTATTCGTGACTCAATATATAATTTTTATTACATTTTATTTTTCTCAGCTTAATGCATTACCTAATTTTCCTTTGCTTTTTGATACCAGGAGTCTGCCAGTTGCCCGGAAAGGTGCTGTGTCTAGTGCTCTCTATATGGCATGGTTAGAAGCTCTTTCGAAGGACCTACCACCAATTCTCCTAGTCCGTGGGAATCATCAGAGTGTCCTTACCTTCTATTCTTAAATGCCCCAGTACAGTGGATAGCCCTCCAGATGGTACTTGAGTGCCTAGTGAAGTCACTGAAATCTTCAAAGACACATTAACATGACAATGGCGAACTGTGACTTTTCTTTCACTTTTTCATTAATTTGAAAGCACACAGGGACGTTGCTCCACTGATATGTGTATGGAGACTTCAGTTCTAGTCAGTTCTGTATTTCAGTCTTAACGAATGATGATGATTCCTCGTTGTTGGACTGAGGCTCACGAGAGTAAAGTTTTCCTTTGCTACTTGAATAGCAATAAAAGTGTGTTATTTTATGATTGATGAAAGGAGTACAAAAAGCCTTTAGCCTTGAGGTGCCTTCTGAAATTAACCAAATTTCATCCATATATCCTCTTTTATAAATTTATAGAATGTCAAATTTTGCCTTTAGCTGTTATTTCGTTTCTAGTCTCTCCCACCTTAAAATGAAATGGACACTGCTTTTCTTCTTCCATTGACCAATTAGTGTTGAGTACTGTATGTTTTCTATTACTTTTATAAAGGTATCTGTTAGATACTAAAGGTGAGAATTAGGGCAAGTTAATAAAAAATGCGAAAAAAACAAAACAAAACAATACAAACAAAAATGGTAGCCGAAAGGTTAGGTTTGTCTGGGTATGTATAAAATGTAGATCTAGGGAAAAAAGACCCAATAAACCTTTCTTTTTTTTAAATCTCTAATTGGCTGTTATTTGTATTTTTATTTGAAATCTTAGAGAAGGTTGAAGATTTATTCAGTACTTCTGTATACCATGCTGAAAAATCCCCTGTTGTCATTCTTTAGACCAAAGTCCTCAAAATGATTTGTATCTATTAGAAGAGAGATCTGTCCTAATTTATAGTTTTCCTCAAATCTTGAGGGATTTTTAAGAAATGCTAAAAGATTTTTCTCAAGGAAAATTAGACAAAGCAATGTCATTAAATAGAGTATTTCAATAAACAATATGTGGAATTCCACTATACACATCCTTTATAAATCATTAAAATATTTAGTGTTTCATCAAATGGTTAAATGGACCACTGGTTTCTTAGTGAAATGTTTTTAGGCTTAATTCATTCAATTGTCAAGTACACTTAGTCTTAATTAATATACTCAGGTTTGAACAGATTATTCTGAACATTTAAATTTAATCCATTCTTAATACTTTAAAACTTTTGTGTTAAGAAAAACTGCCAGTTTGTGCTTTTGGAATGTCTGTTTTGACATCATAGTCTACTAGTACAATTTTGACAGTGCATACGTACTGTTACTAAAAGCTTTATATACAATTATTAATGTGAAGTTTTTCATTTTTATTCAAGGAAGGATTTCCTAAAAACATTTCAAGGGATATATGTCTACATATCTGTATGTGTGTATGTATGTGTGTATGCATACACAGATGCATATGTGTATATATAATGACATTTATGTTGCTGGTTTTTTGCATTTAAAAGTGATCAAGATTCATTCGATTAACATGTTTTGGTTTCAGTAAACATAAGTTCAAAATTAGATTGAAAGAGACAGGTTTCACAGAGAACAGCGGTGATCATTTGAAGGGCATGTAACTTCACACAGTTACTGTTCAGGGAGGAACGGAGAACACACCCTTTACAGTGCTGTTCAGTGAGTTCATTGGTATAACTTTCGGTGGTGAAGACTATATGCAGTTTTTCATGAATCTGGATAGATAGCGATAAAATCACTACTGTTGTCAATAGTGCAGTATTTTTGCTGCGTGAGCATACACGAAATGAATAGAAAAGTGGGGATCTGATAATAATTTTGAATTTCGAATGTTAAAATGAAGTAATTGTTTTTCCAGGGTTTTTTTTCCCCCTACATTATAACTCACAGCGTTGTTCCATTTATTGCAGGTTTTGTAGTGTTTTGGAGGAAAGACAGTAGAAATGTCATCTTATTCAGTAAACAATACCGTGTTTGAACTTTTTAAATGGATAATAGGGCATGAACTGAGTGCTGCTATCTTGAAATGTGCACAGGTACACTTATTTTTTTTTTTTTTTTTTGAATTTTTCCCATTCAGGAAACCATCATTGTGATCTGTACTGCAGGAACCAAATGTCATGCATCATACATATGTGTATAAAGTACATAAAATATATCTAAATATGCATAATGGGGGGGTAATATTGTCTGTGAAATAATGTAAGAAATTTTTCACTTAAAAAAAAAAGCATTACTTTCACTTAACACTAGACACCAGGTCAAAATTTTCAAGGTCGTTGTAGTACTCTAATAAAGTTCAGCACTTCTTAGAGAGGCTAGCTAGTGTTGAAGCTATTCTAGTTTATTTTGTTTATGCTGAATTTGATTATTTTCATGCCAAAATGTTTTTTTTGAGTTCTAATCATTGGTGATAACTTGGAAATAAATATGCAATGGCATTTGACAGTTCGTTATTCCTATAGGTGAATACTCATTGGGTTTAGAGAGAATGGTGGTGTTAAGCTGATGATTAACGGTTAATTAAATCAGATATTTATTTGTTACATTATTTCATTTGTATTCTAGGTTTCCTTTTACATTCTTTTTGTATGCTTTCTGACATTACATATTTTTAAAAGACTATGGAAATAATTTAAAGATTTGAGCTCTGGTGGATGTTTATCTACTAAGTTTGAAGATGTCATATTTTGATAATACTGTACTATAACTGTCACACAAATGCTTTTCTAATGTTTTAACGTTGAGTATTGCAGTTGCTGCTTTGTACAGAGGTTACTGCAATAAAGGAAGTGGATTCATTAAAACTATTTAATGTCTACTCTTCTATTTTATCTGTTTTATAAATCTATGGCAACTTCGTGATGTGCCCTTATTTATATAACTGTGATTTCACAATGTCTGAGTTTTTTAGTGGCTTTTACGTTTAATATGCATACCTTAGAAGGTTGTTTGAAATTGTGCACTATCTCTAAGCCTTTGAAATGATCACTATTGATATTTGACAGTGTGATTGAACCACAGAAGATGCACCTCATTTTGATTTTTTTAAGAAGTGATCTTACTTTCCTAATTCTTTTAAAACTATTTGGGGGCCAAATCATGCATTTAGGAATGAGGAAACTAGACTAAGATGGATCCATAGTCCCTGTCTTTCCTTGAGAAGATTTTTGGCTAAGCTGATTCACGGTTTTATAAAACATTTTCACCTTCTCATTTGAACATGATGGTAGGTGTGTTATATATGCAGGACAGATACTTTTCTCTTTCTTACTCTTGGGAAAGCAACTTGGAGCAATGTAGGGAATTCCCCGGGGTCATGTGCTCAATCAGTGAAGAATGTTGGCCCAGAGCCCAGATCCTTCATCTCCGGGGATATCTCTATTACGAACTCACGGCTGCCTGATTCATAGTTGAGGGAGCTGCGATAGACTGGCCATTTCCAAACTAGTCATCCAGTATTGCCCCGAGTGTGTGCTCAGGTAATGCGAATTCCAATGAGAAATAGATTGGCTGCAGTCTGGCTTCATAGATCTGAAACCAAAGGTACGCATCCATTGCATGCTCTTTGCTTCTTGCTTACCTTCCAATAATCTATTCAGGCTAGTGGCTTCTTTGGGGAGCTAAAAGAGAATCAAGGGCAGTTATGAATGCGGCATTTCCTGATATCCGAGCATCCAACGGTTTTCAAAACAGAGATGGAGTTCACCTTCCAGCCAGCAGGTATTTTTTGTTCCTTCACCAGGAAAAAAAGCTAAATGTCTCTGATATAATTCTGCCTTTAGGTATCAACAGGATGGTTGTAGTTTCCAAGCAAATACGTGATAGTTTCATGCTTGACTGTTTAAGTAAAGATGGGAGTTTAAGTAAAGATGGGAAACACTCATCAGAAAGTATGGTTTAGTTTAGCTCGTTTAGGTAGGAGATACACAGAATGTGTTGGTGGGTTAACTAGATATACTTGTCTTTGTAGACGACTGAAATACCTAAAAGATCTAAGTCCTGTCGCTCTTTATGGAATCTGGAGACAGTGGTCGGACACCCCTTTCACGCGTGATAGGCATTTCAGGTAGGCTATTAAATGGGAGTGTTGAGAACATAAGCCCATTTTCTCCTCTTGAATCTACCCTTGAATTTTGTGTTAGACAAGAGTGAGCAAGTATTGTTTGAGGGAAAATGTGAAGGCCTCTGAATTGGTCCCCTACCCCCCTCATTGTGCATCCCTACTTGTGCCGGCTCTACTCCTAGATCAGGAGCTCATCCCCAAAAACTAGCATCGTGTCCACACATACCCTTTGTTCCACTCTTGTCAGATGCGAATGCAAATTAGCAAGATGTTCTGACCACAGCTGCAAAGGAAAATAAATTGTACTTTTCTGATCCACAGCATAGGATCAGTGATCCGTGGACCCTGAAAGCAAACAGAGAGGCCCGTGACTCAATACTGCTCGGAACCTCATTAGATGACTGAAGTTTTTGGGATGGGGGAGAAACATGGAGCTTTTGTCCTAGAAGCATTCACTTACCCGGTCTGAAGGGAAGCAGTTTACAGGGCCATTCTATGTCTTCTATCTAATAACAGATAAACCAGAAAAGTTTTAATATTAAGCAGACAGTGTTTTTGACTTACATACGATACACATCAAGGCATATTAACCACTTCTGTGAGAGACAATTTTACTTGCTCTTTTATATATACGTTTAGCCCCCAGTTAAACCATTTTTGAAGGATGTAGTTACAGTTTAAAAAGGAGCTATAGGAGTTTATCTGAATGACCAATAAGCCACAGGTTATTTTTATGTGAAGCCCTCAGCATTTTTGCTTAAGTCTAGACAACTCTCCTTTGAGTTCCTAAGAAACTTCACTAGTTAAGAAATTTAAAAGATGACAGGGATAATTTGGGAAAGGGGGTGGGGGAGGGTGGAAAGTTAGGCTCCAAGAAAGATTCAAGGATTGTGAAAGATTGGCCTCTTCACGGCTAAAAGCCTTGCACTCATACTTCCTTCTGGGAAACAGTGGATTGTGAAGAATGGAATTAATTTTTTTCTCTGAATTTTAAAATCCTTTGATCATAATCTGCATCTGTGAGCTACATGGTACCAATCTCAAAGGTATACCCTACATCCTTGGGGCAGTCTGTGACTTTCCCGTCAGTACAGATAATCCTTTGTTTACTGTCTATGCACCTGTGAGTTCAGTGTTATTGACGTAAATTTCACACACGGGCTTTTTTCAGAAAGTTGATAGTAACGAAGCACAGGTGTATTATGAATTGAAACACTAACTAGAACAGTGGTGTGCTTCAGAATCGCCTGGAGAGTTTGTTAAGCCCTACCGTACTCCTGCCGAACCCCTGTTCTGAGTGAAATTCCTCCCCTTCATATCCTCCGCTTTTCAGGTTAACTCTCCCTTCCTTATGGCTGCCTTTGCCCTTCACGCACGCCCCACCGCCTTTCTTCCACAGGGTACCCCTATTTCCATCTCCCCTGTAAAGCTGTGATCTCAAATAATGACCTCCCCTCCAAATTCCTCACAGTTTTCCTTTTATATTAATTAGACGTTTGTCAGTAGCAGGAATAGAACGCAGAACAGGCAAACAGAAAAGGGAAGGCCAGGAAGACAGCTGAGTTCAGGGACTCCGAAAGCAGAGACTCAGAACAGCATCCTTAGGGCTCTGTCTCTCGATCTTTCCTTCTCTCTGGTTGGCCTCTCTAGGCTTGACTTGGCTCTTCAGGTAGGGAAGTCTACTCTTCAGTAGACAGGCTCTTGACTGTCACCATGGAGAGGGCTCAATGGCTTCTGAAAAAAACAAACAAAAAAAACAAGTAGTTCGGCAGCAACTGTAGTGGAAAAATGCTATATTGGCAGCAAGAATAACCCCGTGTATGTCAGGGGCCATACTCTCTCCCTTGGGTTTGCCCTTAGAGTCTGGGGTTTATGTGGTCCGGGAACTGAGGGGAGGGCCTCAGATGTTCGCTCTGCCCCGGCTGCCTGCTGCTCCAGGGGCTCGGCTGCCCAGGCTCCAGCAGTTGATTCCAAGGTGGACAGCTTTACAGGCCAAACCCCTGAGCTGCCACCACCTTTACTAGGTTCCCAAAGCCCTGCAGCTCAACGCTTACTATCTCTTCCCTCCCCACTTTCCACCCCAGCCCAGCAGCTCCACAGCCGTGCCTTTGACAACGTGCACAACTCGAAGTGTGTGCTCAGAGGGTGCTCGGCAGAGCATTCCTGACCCCCTCATACATCGCAACTCCATTTGTGGCACCCATTTTTGTCTTTTCTCCTTAGAGTGGTATCTCTCTGGAACTCCTACCTGCGCCATGGGGCAGGATCTCCCCAGCCCTAGAATAAGAACCAGCTTTTCTTTCTCTTCCCTTTTACTTGATGAGCCTTCGTGAACAGGAAAATGCAGAAAAGCCCAGCTAGTAGTCTCTAGATCACAGAAGTGTTTGCTTTTCCTGCAGCATCTAGAAATGCAATAACCATTTAGAAATGTAATAGCAGGGGCGCCTGGGTAGCGCAGTCGTTAAAGCGTCTGCCTTCGGCTCAGGGCGTGATCCCGGGGTTCTGGGATCGAGTCCCACATCGGGCTCCTCCGCTAGGAGCCTGCTTCTTCCTCTCTCACTCGCCTGCTGTGTTCCCTCTCTCGCTGGCTGTCTCTCTGTCACATAAATAAATAAAATCTTTAAAAAAAAAAAAAAAAAAGAAATGTAATAGCAGACAGTCTTCCCTCACTAAAACAGACAGAAAACAACTGAAAACAATCTGGCTAATTTTCTCTATTATGTTGCCTTAAATCTCAACAGGTCACCTTATTACCCTTGAATACCAAGTCCAACAAATCTAAGAAGCATGGTGCAGGATTAACTTCTCTTTGGGAAGATACTCATTAGTCCCCAGACTGAGGTGGAGAGAGGCAGAAGTCTGAAATGTTTTGGAGAAAAAAAATCAATAGGATTGAGTGACAGGTTGTCCTATGTGTTGAGCACGAAGATGGAGTCACTCTTGGTGCCTTGATGGGTTGAGTATTGTCTTCTTCCTCCTAATTCAGGAAAGGTAGGGGAGAAAAGAGGATTCTCATCAACTGAGCACTCCCCATATGCGACCTCTTTACATATTTTAACTTATTTAACTCTCACCAGACCCCTCTGGAGTGGGAAGTATTCTCCTCATGGTAGAGTTGAGGAGCAAGGCTTAGAGGAGCTGTGATACAATTAGCAGCTGAGTCAGGGTGGGAACCTGGGTCAGCTTCTGGAAAGTCTCCTCCACACTTCCATTTCCTCTCACAGGGGGGGCCTTCCAGTACTTTTATCCTCCTTAACTTCTCTGAAAAAACATGGTCTCCTGTAGTAAACAGAAAATCATATTCCTTTCACTGAACTATACCGATGAGTTTCTTCCAGGTCACATTTTAAAAGTTCAAGAGATTGGGGAGCCTGGCTGGCTCAGTTGGTAGAGCATGCAACTCTTGATCTTGGGGTCATTGACTTTGAGCCCCAAAGTTCAAGAGATAGCTCTTGTTTATCAGTTATTCTAGCACAAGTTCCTCCAACAGAACAGGTCAGCTCTCTGTGCAGCCTGAGCTCAACATGCAGCCTTCTGCCAAGAAGCTCATTTTGTGCCATGGTTTTACAAATAGAAGAGTTACTTTGACATTTTGAATTACTTAAGCCTGTTAGAGGTATGAGCATGACTTTTCCTTTATAGACTGTTATTTGCAAGATAGTGGTATCTTTGGAAATTAATGAGTATCTCCATAGGTTGATACTTTATAGTGTACTTTTATAGGATTGTGAGAAAAAAAATTCCATGTGATTTAGGGGGAGAATTAAAACAGAGCATTGCTTCTCTGCATTTGTTTCTTCAGTCATGACACCTGAGAAAGTTAATGGACGTAATAAATACATTCAAAAAGTATGTCTCTTCTAGGAAACAGAAATCCAATCAAGAGATGAGAAAAAAATGTAAAGAAAGGAAAGGAATATATGAAATATATAAATTTTGAAATTATTCAAGCATGCTCTACTTAATTGCTAAAAAAATTTTCAATGCATAGGGATTGACATTTAATGAAGGATTATTAAAATCGACACAGCAAGAAGTAGAAAACTTAAGTAAACAGGAAGCATGAAATGAACTGAACATAATTGAAGTACCGTCTCCAAAGAAGTTTCTGGTCCCACTCATTTTACTGGTGAGTTATTTCATTGGTTCAACAGCTAATTGTCCAACTTCCTGACCCCCATATCTTATGTTAATTCATATTTAAACACCTCATCCTACATGAACACCTTTTCCCAAACCTGCTTGGCTTCCTCCTTTATCCATTGCCAAATTCCTTCTGCAGCTTCTGAGCCTGTCCCATTGTTACGTGATTTCCCAATTAGATTGAGTAACTTCCTTAATACTTTCCTATCTGCAGTGGCTTATCTTAGCTGGGGGCAGTAGGTTTCAATACAAGATTTTTAATGAAAAAATCAGTTATTTGAAGGAGAAGGCTGATGATGACAGGGAAGTGGATACATGGCATTAAGGCATGGAGCCTTACTAGGAATGGAGCTTTCTGAACTGGTGCCTTGGATCAGGGCTCTCCAGTCCTAACAACCACACACTAATGATTTGCCTGCTGGAAAATGTTTCATGTATGCTTGAATTCTTGAGGCCCAACTTAACAATAACTACTATTTCCATTTGTTAATCTGTTTCCTTCATGCTAATCATTAGGATATCATTATTTGAAGAAAGGGTCATTTAATAAGTGGTTATTGATTCAGTGAATACTTATTGGTGGTTTTCTCCCTAATACTTAGCACCCGCCTGGCACATAGTAGGTTGTCAGTAAATATTTATGGAGTAAATGCATAGAATCAACTTGTTTAAAAATAGGGTCTGATTTTCCACTATGTATGTCAATCACTTGTATAAAATGTAATAATAGATCACCCCCTCACTCGAGGTTAAGAAAATGCACACAGAATGTTGGAGCAAGGCCTGGACACTGGCGGTATGACGGGGTCCTCTCCTACTCCCTTTGCATCTCCTCATTCTGCTCCTAGTCTATTGGGCCATTTCCGATCATAAGTAACCTCTAAAGACAAATACTTATACAAATATTTTATGAATTACTCTATACCAAGTAATGTTCCAGGGACATAAAAAGGAAGAGGACACTTTCCCTGTCCTAGAGGAATTCACAGACATCTGTTGTATATAATTGCAAAGCAATGCCAAAATCCAAGAAGAGAGAAGCACATTTTTTTTTAATGCTCTAGAAAAACACTTGCTGGAGAAAAAGGTCACAACTATTGGATATTATGGGACTTAAAATTACACATCGATACCTTTTCCAGCTAGCTGAATGCAAGGAAACAGAGGGGTATGGATGCCTATCGTGAAGGACCTCACAGTAACAGCTGGCAAATTTTCCATGTGTTATCTCATTTAATCCCCAAATCTCCAACCCCCGTTTTACATATGACACACATGCTTCCAGATCTTAAGCGATATCCTTGCCAAGGACCCTTATTTCGACCTCAGAGAAAAATTAGGTGCGGTGTACTGCAGGTGACATAAGACGAGGAAGCTCGGAGCCAGCAGCTGAAGAAGGCACACGTGCAAGCCCAGGAACCCGGCCTTCAAGAGGGGCCTTCAAGTTCCCAACACCGAAGCTCACATGGCCCAGGTCAAGCATTTCCGAGGCTGAGCCTCGGGGAGGGGAGCATAACCTTGAGACCCTTGCTGCGCAGCCTTGGGGGAGAGTTGGCCTAGAGCAGGTGAAAGAGCAGGGTGGGGAAAGGAGAACCCACAAGGGAGCTGAGGGGAAGGGAGCAAGGAGGTGGAGAGTGGGGGAGGAGACCCGGAGGAGGAGTGGGGTGGGGAAGAGGATCTGAGGAGAGAGCAGTGGTGGGGTGGGGTTGGGGGTGGTAAGGGATTTGGAAGGGGGAAGGGAGGGATTAACCAGAGAGGTGGAGGGGGGGGATTGGGGAGGGATCCGGCAGAGGGCTGCCGGCGAGGGAGATGAGGGAGGGCAGCTGGTGGGCAGAGGAAGATTCCCTGGGGAAGAATAGGGGAGGGGAGCTGGGGATAGGGAGCTGGGCGAGGGGCGCCCTCGCTGATGTCTTCTTTCAAAGGCCCCTCCCACGCGACGGGAGCCACGAAGCCGGCGCGAAGAGGAAGGTGGGCGGGGAGCAGTGGCGCTGGTGCGCCGCGGCCAAGTCCAGGAGGAAAGGGAGTCAGTGTTTAGCTAGGAGTCTTAAGTGTTTGCTTAAGGGATTAGTCACCTGCTCGGCCAAGTCCAGGCACCGGCTGTTATCTTAAACGCTCTTTAAACGCTCCTCGGTGGTTTTTGTTATTTGAGGATGATTGAACAGTCCCATTTCGGTCTCACAGGTGTCCGCTGTTTTGAGAAAACTTTGCGCCGGGAAGTCCACGAATGGAGGCAAATCCTTGTTTGTTATTAAACCTCCAGTCTTTTGAGAGGTCCTTTTCCGAGACAGGTGACTCTGAGGTTCGACAGAATCTGGGAGTCCTCAATGGAGCGGGGATTCCTGCTTAACCAGGTCACCCCGACTCAGGTGCAGACCAACAGAAGAAATCGTGATGGTTTATTTCCTCCTTCCCTCCCTCCCTTTCTTTCTCATGCCCTCTCTTCCAGCTACTCTAACTGTAGTCCTGACTTCATTCATTCCCTTCTCTCTGTTTGACGTTTCTCAAGTTTCACCCTTTTGTGTATTTATTTGGGAGGGGGTAGTGTTTTGAAGAAAAGAACGTGACTTGAAAATATTTTCTCCTTTTAAAAACAGTCTTCCTTATTCTGACTTGAGTTTTATTAAGCGGCAACCCGAGGAGGGAGGACTCGACCGGGTGGGGAATGGGTGCGGCGGGGTCCGGGCTGCGTGCTCCGCGGATGCCGGGGCCCCGCCATCCGCGTTTACCCCGACAGGAGCTCCCCCGTGTGGCTCCAGGGGCGAACAACTTCTGTGACTTGAATACTTATTCCGTTCTCATTTCAGGTTGGAAGGCGGGAGTCGGGCCCTCGTGAGCTGACAGAGGAGACGCTCTTGTTCTCTTTTCAGCACATTCTTGCCTCCCTAAGATTAGAAAAGGTTTCCAGCTTTTCTCAGGCTGACATGGACCCTGGCAGAGGAATTTAGTGACGTCCAATTTTGAGTAACCGAACTCCGACCTGGGAAATAATTGGGGGTAGAATGGGCTACTCTTGCCGTGCAAATGGGGGAAAGGGATGGGGTAAGACTTAGGTGATTGAATACACTAGGTGCCATTTTTCATTATTCTTTAATCTTAGAATAGCCCAGCTTGAGTAGGAATTGTTCCATATTAGGGAAGAGTAAATTGAGGTTCTCAGAGGCCCAGGGTCTAAAAATGATGTAGCCAGGGTTCAAACTGTAACCTGACGGACTCCAGAACTTTGCACTAATGAGCGCTCCTACAAGAGGGGAGAGTTTGCTACTTAATTCCCTCTCCCTAGAGATGTCATGCTTGAGAGGAAGTTCCTCATGTTTCAAGTCCAGTAACCTCACA
This sequence comes from Ursus americanus, assembly GCF_024610735.1. Classification (NCBI taxonomy): domain Eukaryota; kingdom Metazoa; phylum Chordata; class Mammalia; order Carnivora; family Ursidae; genus Ursus; species Ursus americanus. The sequence goes on along the minus strand of NC_142131.1, from coordinate 63,330,517 downwards.
TCTGTGTGACTCATCTGAGTTATGCGAGGATGTGGCTTCTGATCTCGGAGTTGGTCAAGGATGCTGCTTTTTCATATTTAATCTTGAGAACAGTGCTAGGAGATTATTTTCTTAATTTCAGCTTTATCGAGGTATGGTTGACAACAAAAATTGTGAGATATTTAAAGTATACATTGTGATGATTTGAGATAACTTTTACATGGACCAAATGATTAATACATTTATCATCATCATCATCACTATTATTGATAGTACATAAAATGAAGTGAGGCTGAGGGAGATTATGACAGCAAATACATTTTCCCCCCATCTAGTTCTGTGAAATCCATTTTTTAAAAAGATTTTATTTTTAGGTAATCTCTGCGCCCAACATGGGGCTCAGACTCACAACCCCAAAGATCAAGAGTCACCTTTTCTACCATCTGAGCCAGCCGGGTGCCCCAGTGTGAATTCCATTTTGATCCTCAGGTCAAGGTGTCATACATCTGCTTTTATAGACTAGTTTTTAAATTTTTTTCTAATGAGGATGTTGGGTGATACCTAAGGTTACATTAGGAGTTAGGGCTTCGACATATGAATCTGGGGGAAGACACAGACATTCAGTCCATAACAATCACTTTAGAAAATTCAGGCAAAAAACACACTTGTCTCCCAAGAGATTCAGCAAAACTTGCGGCTGGCTGGCTGCCATTGGCCCCTCTGGGACCATGAACTTGTTTTTGTACCAATCACTTTGACTAGCCAGGCCAGAGCCATGTGATCAACCCCAAAGCCAGGAATGGGTCAGCTCCATCAAAATGAGAGTGGAAGAGAAGGAAATTATGAGCTCTCATCAAGGAAAAGGGGCAGGGGCAGGGCAAGTGGCAACTAGCCCACAGTGCAAGGCCACAAGACAGGAAGGTTGCATGCCAGGCTCTGTGTGACCAAGGACAAGTCAGCAAACCTCTCTGTGCCCCTGGCATCTCAGGCCAGGTCACTGGGAAGACAAGGGGAGACATAGATGTGAAACCTTAAGAATTAGCACTCATGGAACTGGGTGGAAGGGACTCTTGGCATCAATGCTAACGGTGAAGCAACCATGAATCCTCTTTTTTTCAATGATTTTTAAATTTATTTATGTGATACAGAGAGCAGGGGGCGGGGTGGTAGGCAGAGGGAGAGGGAGAAGCAGATCCCCCACTGAGCAGGGAGCCTGATGCGGGGCTCCATCCAAGGACCCCCGACTGAGCCATGGGGGGGGGCACTGCTAAGTATTTCATTCTTATTGATATTCTTATTGATGCTATGGTGAATGGAATTATTTTCTTAATTTTATGTTCAGATAGCTCATTACAAATATATAGGAATACAATTCATTTTTATATATCGAGCCAGTATATTTTTATTAATCTTATAACAGTTGGGTTGTATTTTTGGTACTTGGAACTGAAAGAACGCTAACCAATCTTTTTCTCTACACTATGCCATAACTGGCTTCCCCGAAGGTGGAGATGTAAAACTATATTTAATGGTGTATCCCAAGAGCTTTCACGTGATCTTGTTTGATCCCCCTCATCTTGGGAGGTGTGCAAGGTGGGTATTTTTATCTACATTTTCAGGTGCAGGAAACTGACGTTTCAGAGGCTAAATGATTGAGGCCGGCCTCAGTAAGTTGCAGATCTGGGACTGGAACCCGGGTTTTCTGACCTCCAGTCCAAAGCCCTTCATGAAGTGTGGTCCTAAGAAGCTCACCAGGCTCGACAGACGTGCTGTCCTGATGTGCCGGGAAGCAAGTGCAGAGCACGGAGACATTATCCCACATAATGACGTCGAAGTAGGGCCTCAGAGAATGGGTTCCGACGCAGTTGAAACTCAAGAGATGGAATTCTAGCACCCACCGTAAGGAAATATGATTACTTGTCAACTGCAGAACCTTTTTTTTTTTTAAGTCTTAATTCTAAAATGTATGGAAAATGAAACTTCACCCCACCACTCCAAAATGGGTCGGAATATTTGTGGCAGATAATGTACACTATTTTAGGAACTGTACAGACTCTGAAACTGCAAGGCCAATAGCTAAGGAGGCCAATTTGGCATTGCATTTTTGTAATAAACATAATTATAATGAAAGTTGAAGTAAAGGAAATTCAGAAGAGTATGTGCTGTACTTGGCATCTATTGAAACATTGGAGTTAAGGCCCGTGAGGGAGGTCCATTACTTGGCTTGAATGTTGAAAAATTTCTTTATAATTGCTCTCTGCTGTAGGTCATCATTTTTTTTTTTAATTTAAAAATGGTTTCAGCCATGTTTTCAGTAGGGCTATGACAAATATAACCACATGCATTAATAGTGTCTGTTAACTTAAAAGGAAGAATGGTTACCAAAGTCTCCATCTTACTCTGGAGTCACATTCAAATAGTGGCTCCACTTCAGTGATAAATGTATTTTAATTCTTATTCTTATGGGCATGGCAGATAGAGATGGCGAGTAAGCAGAGCTTACGGTTTTGATTGTCACATCTCCTGTCAAGGGCTTACTTGGTTCACAACTGGAATACAAGTCTCCTTGTGCCTTGCCCAAAGGAGCTGGAGGGCTGTAGGCTATTTCATAATAATTTGTAGTAGGGAGAGGTCAGGGAAGTCCTCATTCCTTAGAGCCCTCCCCTATTGCAACTAGCATTTTCTGATGACTCCATGTCTATCTGAGAACTAGAAATCCTGTCTGTGACTGCATTGTTGTCCATGAAGATTGTAGAGAAGGAAGCTTTTTGTATTATTTAGATATGTGTGCACATATCTCTTCATCTCTGTAAACCAACCATCTGTGATGATGGCGGAGGAGGCATAGATAAAACATGAAACCCAAGTTGAAGGCCAGGCTAGTACTCAGAGGGACCATCCACTCAGCAAGGAAGTCCAGAGGTCAGGGCAGAAGCCTGAGGTAAAAGAGATAAGCCATGCCCAGAGGTCAGGGCAGAAGCCTGAGGTAAAAGAGATAAGCCGTGCCCAATCCACGAGCTGGCAGAGAGAGTGCTTACGCCTCCCCACTATGTCAGGTCACAGTGACAGCCGACCGAATGGGTCAAAAGCTTCCGGAAAGGCCCCCAAACTGGAGTTCTCTTGGGGGGGACAGCCCTGGTACTGAGCATGGGTCCGAAGGTCAGGAAACCCTTGGACCCCCATTGCCACCAATGAGGAGTTCCCTCCTTCACCAGCATTGGGGAGGCAACCAGCCTCCTGAGAGCAGAGAGGTGACCTTCTCGCTTACTTTCTCCATCTTCTTTCTGTCCTGTGGGGCTGGAAAAAAGAACCAGAAAGAAAGAAACTTCTTCCCTTAGGTAATCCTCCTCTTTATCCTGCACATACCAGAGAGTGCAATCTCCTTATCTCCCCACTGCCTTAGGACAGTTCCTTGCTACAAAACTGATTCTCTATGGATTTTGTTAAAATGAATTTAATCTGCAATCAGTCTTACTCACTGTGCTTCTGTTGACTTTAGGTCAATGACAGTGACAACGTAGGGTGGTTATGTGATGCTTTTCCATGTAAAGCATCCACCTCTCTGTTTTTGATCAGGAAGAAGTTATTTCTTGCCTATTCTGAGTATGGGTTAAAAGTGCATTTGGCAGTGAAAGATACTCGGCTCAAACTGGAGAGGCCATTTCCTTAAGAGATCACAAAAGGCTGAGCCAATGGAAAGATCCCTCAAAATTTTTTACATGCCAGTTTACGAGAAAGCAAATGCAAATAATTATCCAGAGGGAAAAAGTCTCTCCAGTGCAAACTCGAGTAAGTACAAATTAAAGCAAATTTGAAGTGCCATTTACATCTACTAAATTAAGAAACATCTTTAAATGATAATCAAATATGTTAATGTGTTCGTAGTGAATCTAATTTATTTTTACAGCTGTCTTGGGAAGCAATATGACAATGTTAGTATCTACCAGTAGGGTCTTAGGGAGCCCATCACCACGATGTAAATGGTGGCTCTGCACCTGAAAGTGTTTATCTTATAATCTCTGCTCATGGAGATTTGTTTGGTTTTTTTTGTTGTTGTTTTTTTGGGGTTTTTTTGTTTTGTTTTGTTTTTTCTTCCTGAAGGACATAATGCAAAAGAAGTTAAAAACTGTATGTGAAGATGAGGAGGACTTCTAGCTCTGGTAATATTACAGACCTGGTTCCCTGAAAACCTTCCCACTATACACACCATGAAATGATAGGTGAAATGTAATAAATACAATAAATAATTAAAATAAATCAATTACAGTTTCATGTATCAAACTAAATTTCAAAAATGACTTAAAAATATATGGTATAAGCACACACAAAAAATTGTACACACAGCATGATGACATTTAGGAAAAGTCTTAAATACTAAGTAATACTACATACTGCTTTTGATACCTACATCTATAGGAGAAGTATAAAGTCAGCCCAGCAAGAATACCAAATTCACGCTACTGGTTACCTCTTGGAGGGGGCTGGCAGTATTATATCAAGAATGGGCTTTCTACCATGTCTTTAAATTTTCTTTTCTTTTTAATTTCATTTTCTTAAAAACAAGATCTGAAGCAATATGGCAAAAAATGTCAAGATTTGACAAAAGTAGGTGCTGGCTAGAAATATTTTATAGTAAAAAAGATATTCGCTCTAGTGATGTAACAATTAGAAACATCCTAAATGTTCAATAAATTTTGGAATGATTAGATAAATCATGTCATTTAAATTTTGAACAGCAATTATTCATTGATTAAAAATGAGCACATGAGGCATATGGTGTAATCAAAATAAAACCAGGCAGTTTTGTAAACACAGTCTCCATAGAGAGACTCGTTCAAAGAAGTGTCACTCTGAAATCCAATAAATTATTGGAAAACCAACCCCCATATTTTCTGATAGCTCTCAAACCTTTATTAAGAGCTCCTCCGTTCTTAAGCACCGGAACACCTCTTAAGACTATCTTTCTGAATCTCTTATTCTTACTGCTTCACAAACAGATTAGCTCCCTGGGAAGCCACTAGCCATCCTTCCTCCATATTTTGAACTTGACTCCAAGACCATCTTTTCTTTCACTCTTCCTTAGGTTCCAGGTTTATTTATTTGTTTTCTATTGCCAGTTGTTCTGAGCCCTTTTCAATATCAACCATTCAAGCATGTCCCAAAGCCTTCCAGTCTCCCTCCTCACCACCCATTGTCTCCATTCTACAAATTTACAGGCCCTGGAACTGAACAGTGGCAAAGACGGAATTTTTGATCGGTGGGAGGAGGGGTAGGGCAGAAGCCATGACATACTGAATTCACAGTGTATGACTCTGTAAAACTATGCTCGTAAAGACAGGGGAGGGATTTGGGATCTACTGTTGGGCAGAGAAAGTTCCCCTATAAAACTCAAATATACTATGGAGGCACCTGGATGGCTCAGTCGGTTAAGCATCCTACTCCTGATTTGGGCTCAGGTCATGATCTCAGGGTCATGAGATCTAGCACATGTGGGCATCTGGAGCTCAGTGTGGAGCTTGCTTTTCTCTCTCTGCCCCTCCCCCCACTTATGCACGCGTGTGCGTGCGCGCGCACACACACACACACACACACACACTCTCTCTCTCTCAAATAAATAAATAAAATCTTTAAAAAAGAATTCGAGGTTAGCACTTATTTTTTTCTTAACACGTTAAATATATCATTCCATTATTTTCTGACTTTTATTGCTCTCGTTTAGAAACCAGTTGTCAAGCTATCATTCCTTTCAAGATGATCAATATTTTTTACTGCTTTTTATTTCATTATATATATATATATATATTACAGAAAAATATATTTTAAAGATGGGATAAAATAAAGACATGTGCAGACAACAAAAATTGAGTTCTCCAGCACCAATCCTCATAAAAGAAAATTCCAAAAGTTGTTACTTTGGGTGGAATAAAGTGAATCCAGAAAGAACACTAGTGTAGGAATAATTAGAGAGAAAAGAGAATGGTTAATATATAGTAAGCAATGACCAGAAAAATAGTAATATCTTGTGTAGGTTTTTTTTTTTTAAAGCAAGACAGAGTTTAAATAAATAATTTTAATAAAAATTTGGATAGCTTCCAAATAGGAAGAGTGAAAAACAATATGAAAAATACTCAAGGAATCCAAAGAAAAGCAAGGATAGAAAAAGAAACTCTTCCTAGAATAGCAGGAACAGATAGAAAACCCAAAGATGTAATTACACTAAAGCTAAATGAATTGCATCCACCAGTTAAGAGGGGAAAAAAATGCCCATTGGATACACAATAACCCAACTATATGTTGTTTAACAAGAGACATGTCTAAATGATAAGGATAAATAGTAGTTGAAAGAAAAAGGATAGAAGTGTTGTGTATGTGGTAAAGTCTGAAGAAAAGAAGACTAGTGTGGCTCTATCGATATCAGACAAAAGGAAGTTGTAGGCAGAAACTATGGTTGTTGGTTCCTCTTAAAAGATAAAAATGTTCAACTTACAAGGGAGATAATAACTTAATTTTTACATGCATTTGATAACATATTCTCATAATACATAAAGTAAAAATTGGCAGATTTCAGAGGAGAAATAGGCAAATCCATAATCGTATTGAAAATTTTAATTCACCTCTCTGTAATTGGCTGAAAGAGCAGAAAACTGCAAGGAAATATGCAAAAAAGAGAATATTGATGGAGTTACGCTTGGTCTTTTCTTTAAAATGCTTTGCCTCACCAACACCTGTTAGCCTGGCTGTTTATCAAATAAACAAGAAACAATACGTGTCGGCGAGGATGCGGAGAAAGGGAACCCTCGTGCACTGTTAGTGGAAATGCAAACTGGTGCAGCCACTGTGGAAAACCCTACGGAGGTTCCTCAAAAAATTAAAAATGAAAACACCACATGCTCCAGCAATTCCACTTCTGGGGATTTATCTGAAGAAAAGGAAAACACTAAATTAACAAGATATATGCATTCCCAAGTTCAATGCAGTATTATGTATAATAGCCAAGATATGGAAACAGCTGAAGTATTATAGACAGATGAATTAATAAAGAAGAAATGGTATACATATACATATATACAATGGAATAGTATTCATCCATAAAAAAGAAGAAAAGCTTATCATTTGCTACAACATGGATGGACTTTGAGGGTATTACGCTGAGAGAAATAAGTCAGAGAAAGACCAATACCGTACGATCTTTCTTGCATGTGGAATCAAAACACCACAAACAAACAAACCCAAGCTCACAGATACAAAGAACGGATTGGTTGTTATCAGAGGCAGGAGGGTGGGGGGCATAGGAGAAATAGGTGAAGGGGTCAAAAGGTAAAAATGAGAAAGAAAACCTTCCCCTAATTTAAATTTACAATTACAGTCAAACAAGAAACAGAGCAGCTGAGCTGAAGTGTCCACAGCTTCGTGTCTTAGGGGACTCTAGAAGTTGAGGTTGCCTGTTGCTAAACATCTCAGCATCTGTGAGTGATTATGAGCACGGGGCGGGGGTGGGGTGGGGGGGAGAACATGGGGATCAGGTGTTAGCATTTTTTCCAAACATGATCCTTCCTGCTTTCCCCAATAACTTTGGTTTTGCGAAGTCCCCTGTGCCACTCTCAAGTAAACCACACTGTCTCCCCTGAGAGTGTGCCGTGGCTTGCCACGGGCTGTATCCACCTTGATACCGGCTCCAAGAGGGGGATGGCCCCAGAAAAGGGCTGGAATCTCAGGCTGGCATCCTGTCTTGTGGTGGAGACAAACATACTTCCAAAGATGTGAAAAACCCCGCTTGTTCTAAATCATTTTGCTTTCTGCCTAGGATGTGAAAAGTGGTTCTTGTTTTCTGTGAGGTGGTGTGCAGCTTATCCTGGTATGAGGTAAAGGCAGTTTCTATTATTTTATTGTCTGCGCAAAATGAACTGTCCCCTCCCAAAGTATTCCACGGGAGTCTTACAACTTTACTTAGTATCTGAGGAACACAGCCAGGGGTCGGAACAGTTCCCCAGAGACTGAACCAGCTCTTAAGTGTGGAAGAGAGTCATTCCAAGATGAAAGATGTTTCCCAGTGCCGGGTGAGGTGATGGAAAAATAAAAAGTCAGACAAGTATATACACAAATGTAGAAAGGGCACCTCTTCTCCAACTTCACACAGTACTCAGGGCTTGCTTTTGCAAAATGCCTTTCATACACACTGTTTCCAAAACCACTTTACAGTTAATGAAAAGCTCTGTATTAGTCATTGGTTGGTATGCCATAAAACGTCATGGCAGAAGCAGAGGAAAAAATTACATTCAGGAGATGACACTGCTATCAGCTGTGTGGTGGGGAACAGTCGATGATCCAGGGCTGGGGGCAGAGCTGACCAGCTGGGGCTGATCTAGACCACTGACCGCACTCTTGTGGGGTCTTATGCGGCTGTCAAGCAAGGATATCTGCTTTTCGAGCAGTAACCACAAAGACTGACTTCTCAACGTCTCTCTGGCATCTCCCACCTCCCTGTGCCCCCCGTCTGTCCGATTTGGAAGGCAGGGTTACCAAACCACACACAAACGGCCACTCGTTAGGTCAGTTTTGAGTATAGCGATCCTTCCTAATTGGCAGTTTCGCTTCCCTTGGTGTTAATTACCGCGCTCCGGAAGCAGGTGGTCCTCCTTATGACCTATGACCGGGAGGTCAGTAGTAGGCCGACAGCACGTCACAACGCCTGCGTCATTCAGCTCCTGTCCTCCCGCTGAGGCGTTTTATCGTCTCCCACCACCACAAGAAGGGTGAGTACAGTAAAATAAGATATCTTGAGAGAGTGACCACATTCACATAACTTCTCTTCTAGTACAGTTGACCATTAAGAACACGGGGGTTAGGAGCCCCGGCCCCCAGCGCAGTGGGAAAATCCTTGGGTAACTTTTGTGTCCCCCGAAACTTAATGACTGATAGCCAACTGTTGGCTGAAAGCCTTACGGCTAACTGAAACAAGCAGCACGTATTTGCATGTTCTGGGGATTCTATACTGTGTACTTCCCATGAAAAAAGCTAGAGAAAACAAAATGCTAAGTCCTAAGGAAGAGAAAATACATTTGCGGTATTGTACTGTATTTATATACGAAAAAATCTGTGTACAAGTGGACCTTTGTAGCTAAAACACGTGTCGTTCAAGGGCCAACCATATAGTATTGCAACTGTTTTATGATTATTGTTTAGTCTCTTCCTGTGCCTAATTTAGAAATTAAACTTTATCATAGGTGTGTATGTATAGGAAAAAAGATAGTGTATGTGGGGTTCAGAACTATCTGTGGTTTCAGACATCCACTGGGGAGTCTTGCAACATATCCCTTGGGGATAAGGGGAAATACTGTATAACTAAGAGAGTGCAAGCTTTGAGGACAGATACCCATGGTACAAAATTGGGGAGAAGAAGAAATCTGACTAATTTTAGCCAAGACTCATAATCAATCTCGAGCCACCTCGGTCTCCAACAAGAGACTGTCAAACAGTGAACCTATGTAAAACAGTTTATTCTGGAAGCTGAAATAGCAACTAAATTGTTAGTTTTCCAAGCTAGAGGAGTTTTCACGGCTCTAAGAGCAGTTTCTCTTTGGTGATTGTGATATGAAAACGGTAGATGGCGATGTTGCCCTTATTTCGGACGGGGAGGGGTGGGCCCGTGGGCGCCAGTGAACTGAAGCAAGGACTTTAAACCCTGAGGTTAAAATGTTTCAGTTGTGTTAGGAATGTACATATTGTATCCCACTGGAAGCGAAAGACTTTCCCTCAACTTTTTATGAGCTTTTTTGTGCCTTTTTGCAGTGTTGAGGTTGTGTTTTTATCCTGCAAGCTGTGAGCAAAGTAGTTGGTGTGGGGAAGGAATTTATGCAATCCCGGGCCTCTCGCTCTGACCTCCTCATATATCCATCCAAGTCAGCATCTGACAAAAATCTATCCAGCTACCAGTTTTGAAAAAGGTACTCGGGATATTTGTTGGGAAGAAATGGTAGACAAATTGCAGAGTTGAAACACCACAATAGCAAATTTCAGGAACTAATGATAGAAAAGCAATGGCCGTAAGGATGTTGCAATATATCCCCCATTTACTGTTTGCTACGAGCCAGGCACTGTGCCAAGGACTGTACTTGTCTGCTATTACGTAATTCTTAGAAAAATCTGTTAAGATTGGTATTATTACTCCCATTTTACAGATGAGGTCACTGACTTTTAGAAAGCTTAAGGATTTTGTCCTGAGGTTTTACAATTAGTCACTGCATTGGCCAGAATTCAGTTTTAAGGCTAACTTTCTACTGGCTTCCCTGACCTATAAAAAGAATTTCTTCCCCTTTTTAAAAGCCAGTGAAGATAAAGGCAGGTTTATAGCTTTCAGAGTGAACCTTCAAAATTTAGATATATAAATTTCAGTAATGGGGAATAAAAAAGTTGTGGAGTCACAGGAAATATGTTTAAATTTTTAGAGCCTTCTATATCCTACCAAAAAAAAGTGTGTGTGTGTGTGTGTGTGTGTGTGTGTGTGTGTGTGTGTTCAGATCCCCCTTGGCCAGGCTGACTAGCCACTTGACCTGTGGTTGAGGTAGCCTCAGACTCACACATGACCTAAATGGTGTGCTGAGGCCCCTTTCCAAGGTTGGCTGCATGAGACAATCAAGGCGAGTCCAGATCTGAAGCCAGTACGTTATAAAGGTCGGTGGTGTATGGATTTTCTAAAGTAAGGCACATCTTTTTTTTTTTTTTTTAAAGATTTTATTTATTTATTCGACAGAGATAGAGACAGCCAGCGAGAGAGGGAACACAAGCAGGGGGAGTGGGAGAGGAAGAAGCAGGCTCCCAGTGGAGGACCCTGACTTGGGGCTCGATCCCATAACGCTGGGATCACGCCCTGAGCCGAGGGCAGACGCTTAACCACTGTGCCACCCAGGCGCCCCTAAAGTAAGGCACATCTTGCCCTTCGTGTCTTTTAAAATTCAGCAAAAGGCAAAACACACAAAGGAAGTGATGGAACAGAAGGGGAGGCTTCCCGGGGGCTGCACGTTGACCAGTGTTCTGCTTTGGCTTCCTGCTCTGTGAAATGAAAGATCTGGACTCAGCCATCTCCAGGTCCTCCTGGGGCTTGCATTTCTGTGATTCGATCCCCCCCACCCCCCCCCCCCCCGGGCGGTGGCATGGTCCTGTGAGTGGAAACCCTGAGTGCTGGCTGCCGCTGTTGTAACGCCGTTCCCAGGCGGTAACAGCCGGGGTTCACAGCCTCCTTGGAGAGAGGCATCACCTCCCCGTCCTCTTTCCTCTAAGAAATCAGTTGTGTGCCAGACCTCAGGAGGTTCCTTTCACAATCCACAGCTCAGAAAAAAACACAGGCCATTGGTGACCACAATGTTGAGGGAGCCCAGCAGAGGCTTTGCCAGAGCCCCGCTGTTGATCCTGGCAGCGTTTCTGCCCGATGTGGACAGGGCACAGCAGACGAGCCTCCCAAACTCTGGCTTGCTGTGCCTGCTCCCCTGCTGTGCAGTCAGGCCTGGGTGTCTGAGACGCCCCGGGGGAGCCAAGCAGCTTGCCTCAGGCCAGAGGTTTGCGGCCTGTGCCCATGGGCTCCTGGGCACCAGCCTTGAGGTTCTCACACGAGCTTGTGCCTGCGGGTCTATGGCGGGGCTGGAAGATGATTGCCAAGTGCGGTCAGACTCTGGGCGGGTCAGGTGTTAATGAGAACTGGAATATTGCAGATCATACCTGAAGTGTATGTCATAACACAAACGTAGCAGGAGCACATGAAGTGTTGGCTTGGATTACCAGCACCTCGCATTGTCCCTGAGGCTAGGGAGGACTGTCAAAGGGAGCTGGAGGACAGAGACAGCAGCGTCTGAGCTTTTAATTGCAAAGCCTTGGGTTCAGGTGTTTTAGGAGCTTGAGACGATCAGCCACAGCAAGTACCCACCTCACCTCCACACCCCCACCCACTAGATAAAGATGCTGCTGGCTGGCTTAAGGGGTTGCTGAGGAGAGAAAGGAAGTGAGAGTTTGAATTGACCATGCACATGGTAGTGGAAGGGGAGGGAGGGCTCTGAACCGGAGTCTACCCCTGTATTTCCTGGGCCAGACCTGGGGAGGGAGTAGTAATAATCCCTGTGGGTTTGGTGGTTCCAGAGCAAAGTGACCCTGTGACTTAATGACCTGAGCTCAGCGTTGGGAAGCAATTGCCTGTCTCTTGCGTGTTCTGTGAGGCCCTTAGACCTGGGGGAGGTTCATGGAATCTCCAGCAAGCCCAGTCTCATCCTTCTAAGTGCTGTGAGAGAGCACCCGGAAGTTTTGGGGGCCCTCTGATGAGGGCATAGAAGAGAGCGGGAGGAGAGAGCCTTCAACTCTTGGGGGCCATGGCTGTCAGGTAAGGCAGGGACAGGAGGAACTGCATGGAGAGGGAGGCCGGGAGGCTCTGGGCGTGTCAGGCCATGTGGAGGGCTGGCGGCAGCCGGGTGATGATAGGAGGACTGTCTGCATCACTGGGGATCAGGCAGAACAGCTCAAGGCTGATACATGGGCTGCTGTCCTCTCTGCATGACACAGACCCTGCTCTTCCCTCTCTCATGCCCAGGGTTTTGGCAGTGAGTTTGTGGGGATAATCTTGTATTTTGTCTTAGAACTTTTTGAAAAATATACTTGATCATCCTTCTAGTCCATCTGCCTGATCTAATAACTCCCCTGGCATAAAACTAATCTGGATCTATTTCTTCCTAATAGAAGGTATAGGGACTTGTCACGCTTTGCCCGTGGCTGCAGTTTTTTGTGTTTTTTTTTTTAAGATTTTATTTATTTATTTGACAGAGAGACAGCCAGCCAGATAGGGAACACAAACAGGGGGAGTGGGAGAGGAAGAAGCTGGCTTCCAGCAGAGGAGCCTGATGTGGGGCTCGATCCCATAATGCTGGGATCACGCCCTGAGCCGAAGGCAGACGCTTAACGACTGCACCACCAGGCGCGCCGTGGTTGCAGTTCTGAGAGAGGAAAAGTCCCACTTAATATTCTGTTTTAAGTAGGTGTATTATCACCATTTTCCCCAGGAAGAAAATGAGGTTCAGAGAAGTGAGGTGCCTCGCCCTGTGTCACACAGCTCTTGGTAGCACAGGTGTACTTCACTCTCCAAGCCTACCTGTTTGTTTCTCGAGCCTCTGCTTTTCCATCACACAGCACCCACTTCTTTCCGACCAGCCTGAGTCAAACATCAAGTTGTCTATAAAGAGATAATCCAACATGGAGTAACTTTTCAGTGTCTGCACACCACACAAAGAGAAGACACAAAGGAGAGACTCCCCCCAATTCCAAACAAAACAGAAAAACTCAAACCCCATAAAATAATAACCAGTTCTCTCCATGCTTTATCCACAGGCACCCCAAATATGTGTCCCACACTGAGCTCATTTCCTTCCCACACCGGCCTGCTCTTCCTCCTGTATTTCTGAACTTGGCTGTTGGCAATACCACCCAAACAAATGTCCCCCGAAATTAGAAACCATGTTGTCATTTTTTTACTTCTTTCTTTCTAACCTTCCTTTCTGCTGGCTTCAAGTGATCAAGACTTCAGCATTGGAATCCTTCTTAGGAAATCCTTTCCTTTTTGTTTATTTTTTCTGCTGACTCTTAGAGAATGGTCTTCAGACTCTTATTTTGCTGAATTTTGCTAAAATATCCCCTAAAATGATTGTGGAAAAATATGTAACCCCCACACATTACCATTGTACCAAAATGCATTTGGTTACCACGTAACCAAAAGCATTATGAAGCTTTCCTCTAAAATGCCTTATCATCCTTTCAAATATTGGCAAAGATCTAATCCAACATATTAGGAATATTGACATTTGGAAAGAAAAGCATTTTGTTACTCTTTATTATTCTTTAAAATGTAGCCAATAAAATTTAAAGACTAGTAATTGGTACTTATTATCATTGACTTTACAAAGTACATGTTTCAGTAAGTGGGGTTGGTACCACTGGGTGTCTGTGTGAAAAATTGGAAACTCCTGTTTGACGTAAGAAGTAACTCAAAGTTATCAGAGACCTAAATTTAAAAATTGAAAGTTTAAAACTTCTAGGAAAAGGTGTTTGTAACCTTGCATTAGGTAAAGTGATTTTAGATGTGATACCAAAAGCACAATACATAAAAGAGGAAAATTGATAAATTAGACCTAAAATTTTTGTTTGACACACACTGTTAGAAGGTTGAAAAGACAACTCACTAAACGGGAGAAAATGTTTATAAATCATATATCTGGTAAAAGACTATTATCTCTCACAGCCTTATAATGAAAAACAATAAAATGTTGATAAAGTATTTGGATAGTTCAGCAAAAATAGATACATGGAGGGCAAGTAAGCACATGAAAAGATGCTTAATGTCATTCAGGAAATGCAAATTAAAACTACAACATGAGGGGCACCTGGGTGGCTCAGTTGTTAAGTGTCTGCCTTCGGCTCAGGGCATGATCCCAGAGTCCTGGGATCAAGCCCCGCATTGAGCTCCTTGCTCCGCTATGAGCCTGCTTCTTCCTCTCCCACTCCCCCTGCTTGTGTTCCCTCTCTCGCTGGTTATCTCTATCTCTGTCAAATAAATAAATAAAATCTTAAAAAAAAAAAAAACTACAACATGATGCCATTGTATGTCTATTAGAATGATTAAAATTAAAAAAAAAACAAACCAGATCTGCCAGTCCTAAGTGCTGGAGAGGATGAAAACAGCTGGAAGTCTTATGCATTGCTAGTGAGGATGGAGAGCCGTGGAAAATGGTACAGCACACCATTTGGCGGTGTCTGTTTAAACATGGACTTGCCGCATGGCTCAGCAATTATACTTCAAGGTATTTACCCAAGTGAGAGGCAAACCTGTGCTCACACAAAGACCTGTATGCAGATGTTTATAGCAGCTTTATTCATATTGGCCCCAAACTGGAAGCAACTCACATGTCCTTCAACTCAACGGATATACTCAATGGATAAACTGTGGTATATCCATGATATTCCTCAGCAAGAGGAATGAATTATTGATGAGCACAGCAAAATGACTGAAGTCAGACCCCAGAGGCTGAATGATACTGTTGTTAGGAATTTTCAAAAAGATAACACTGTAAGGTTAGAGAATACATCAGTGGTTACCAGTGGTTGGGATGGGGGGAAGGAAAGACTCTGAAGGGACAGCACCTGAGAATTTGGGGGGTTGGTGCAGATGTTCTCCATTTGATTGTGGTGGTGGATACATTTGCCGAAATCCATAGACTTGCAAACTACAGAGAATTTTACTGCATGTAAATTTAAATATATATGTATCAATGCACATATATATGGACTGCATCTTCTTTAGTAACTGAAGTTTTTATGTCATTCCTTCTTTTTAAATACTATTTCCATTTTACCCCTTCCACGAATTTTATCCTTATGTAATATATTTTATACTTGAAAGTCTTTTATTGATAACCCAGTTATACTTTTCCTTTAGAAATTTAAATTAAAAATGAAAACATTTAAGAATTTTTCATGTGATCATAAGTCTATATGCAATTTTAAAATGCCAGTTAGAGGGGTGCCTGGGTGGCTCAATCAGTTAAGCATCTGCCTTCAGCTCAGGTCATGATCTCAGGGTCCTGGGATCAAGCCCCATGTCAGGCTCCCTGCTCACTGGGGAGTCTGCTCCCTCTGTCCCTCTCCCCAGATTGTGCTCTCTCTCTTTCTCTTTCTCAAATAAATAAAGATCTTTAGGGAGCCTGGGTGGCTCAGTCAGTTAATTGTCTGCCTTTGGCTCAGGTCATGATCTCAGGGTCCTGGGATCAAGTGCTGTGTCAGGCTCCCTGCTCAACAGAGAGTCTGCTTCTCCCTCTCCCTGCCACTCCCCCCTGCTCATGTTTTTTCTCTCTCTCTCGCTCTCTCTAAAATAAATAAAATATTTAAAAAAATCTTTTAAAATAAAATGTCAAAGTTGTTTCTACCATTAATACTATTTAGAATAGACTAAGCAGTGGAAATATACATTTCGGTAATTAATAGACGTAAGTTTATATAAGAACACATTTCCATAAAAAGCAAACATGTTTTGGAAACGTATCTCCTAATGAGATGGATGTTTACGTTGTGAGCTGCCCTGTTTGCCTCTCTTCCCTCCCTACCCCAAGCCTATTCACTCAGGGACATTATGCCATAGGGAGATTCTAGGGGGTGAGAACGATGCCTGTCTTTCGTGGGATGGGAGAAGGGAAGGTGTGTCAGTGCAGCCACTGCGGGCGTGTTCTCAGGCTGACTGGCTTAATGAAGGTGAACGCGGGAGGGAAGGTCGGCCTGAGGAGAGCTTGGAAAGACTTGGCTGTTTCCTGCCTTAGAGCTCTGCTTTCCCCATGTCTGCCTTGGCCTTTTCTGCAACCCTAGTCCCTGGCTTCCCTTCATCCCTGCTGACCGAGTGGTCAAACTTGTGTCTCTGAGTGCGAGGGCGTTCACTGCCCACATTGCCCCTCTGCCTTGTCCCCCTCTGCTTAGCACACTGTCTTTATCTACTCTCTCCACACTGCTGAGCTGCTGTCTTCGTGAGCTGGGTCCAGTCTGTCCTTACCTGCCCCCACCGCTGCCCTTCTCCCCCGTCTCCTCTTCTCGTCTGAGCATTTTCAGAGCATGCTCCTTAAATATCTCAGGTCTGGATTCCTGTGCCAGCAGAGAGCCGGTCATGTCCCCGGCTGTTGGGGAATACCAGAAAATTAAAGGTCAGAGAAAGGGAAAGAAGAATACCATTATTTCTTTCCAAATCATCATAAAATGTTTCACTGTGGAGTAGAAAGAGACCGAGAGAGCCTATACCTATCAAACATAGGTTTATAGGACCCCAAAATGATTGGGTCTTGCCTGTGTGGCATTTTAATATTTTTATGAAACGTATACACCAGATGTGGGCCTTGCCTTTTTGGGCTGTAAAGTCTGATTGGGAAGGGGCCACGTGTGTGTTCTCTGCATTTCTTCGTGCAGGGTGGGCTGTACGTATATATTAAATGACAATGAATTGCCAGAGGGTTAGGCTGGTTTGTTAGTCTTGGCACTCGGGTTAACCGTGGTGATGTTAATAATGAAATTCCCTATTTGAACACAGCCCCTTTTCATCCACAATATGACATAATGTGGCTTTGAAGTCTCCTTTCATGAGGGGGAAGACAAAAGAAATGTTAGTTTTAGCAAGTTCCAATACTGTGTTTCCCCGAAAGCATCTCTTAATTGTACTTTCATGAAAAATGTTGAGTTGCAGCAGACAGGGACCTTTCCCATTCTGTCCCGGGAGGAAACGGAATGAAGCGTGTGGATTTGCACACTAGCTTTAGCCTGCCTGGGAAGCCTGCATGCCGTACCCTGGTGTCTGAATCAAGTTCTTGCCACCAGAAGAGGCCAGCTAGGTCTTAGAGGGAGGAACATGTCATGGAGTGACAGCCTCTGTCCCTGCCTGCCATGGTGGAGTCAAGGTCCAACCGCAGAATGCCTCTCAGTTCGCTGTTGCCCCCACACGAGGCTGATTGACATCCTGACAGTCTTTCAGGTTCACTTAGTATAAAAATCCATGGGTCTTTATTCCATTTGGAGTCTCCATGGGCTCTCCAGGTAATGTGTCACAGACACCCTGAAGGCTTTCGGAAGCCCTGGGGCTTCCTGGCAAGGTGAGTGAGGGAAGCCAGTAACAGAGGCCGCCGCAGGACTGTGTGGGTTCCTAGCCATTGTCAGCCACCTGACGTTCCTGCTGGTCCCACACCGAGAGCTACTCTGGGCCACACAGCCACTGTGGATGTCCCAGACTGCTGGGTCTCAACAGCTCTGAAGGGCTCAGTGCATAGGAGTGCCAATTCTGTCGATGGAATGAGTCTGGAAATTCAGGTAGAGCAAACTGCTATCTTGGAATGGAGAGGGCTGTATACATATGGGTAGAATGGGGAGGTGATGCAAGAAAGAGCTGAGTGTTCAGCAATAAAGAGAGGAAAGACTGCTTCCTTTTTCTTCTAGCCGCTGGGTATGGTGCAACCTCCATTACTAAATGTCCTCAGGAGAAAGCGAAGGCCACAGAGAGACATTCTAGTGCCCTGCTTTGTCCTTGTGGCAGTGGCAGCTGGGAAGAAAGAGGTAGATCTGAAGAATGAGGGAGGGATGGGAATGGGGCCAGGTTTCCAGTAGGGTGGTGGTGTCACTGCCTTAGCCTTTCAGGGCCCTGGTCTGTGGAAGTAGGGAGGATACCGCTTTTCTGGGAGAGAGAATTGTGCTAAGGGGCCAGGCAGTCCTAACTATATGCCCAGCATCTGCGGGGAATGTGGCCCATTGCTGTGGAGAGAATGGCATGAATTTTTCTTCTGGGCAGCCGTGGCAGGAATAGAACCCTCGCCTGGATCATGTCTGTGCCACCTCTGTGATTTCTACCTCTAACCACAGGTTTCCTTGAGAAAGAATTGTAGCCCTTTGAAGAATTGTAGCACATTACGTATTTATTTATCCTTCCCCCATAGTCACTCTGAATGTCATAGGATACGCTGGTGAAGTAAGCTGTAAGAAGTTGCAAGTTTTGGAGTTAAGGAGTGTAGGACAGAAACTGAGTCGAGACCAGAAGTAGACTTGTACACTTAGGTGATGTTGGGAGGGACCATAGGAGTGATCTGGATACAACGCCTTTATTTCTTTTATTTATACAGACAAGGAAAACAAAATGAAACAAAAGGCTTCTTCACAAGGCCAAAGCAGTAGGACAATCAGAGCAAGAATCCATGCTTAGCAGGTGCCCATTCAGGGGTCCATACTCTGCTGTGTGTGTGCCTGTGTGCACGTGTTGATGAGAGAGAACGAGGGAGGGGTGGAGATGGGTACCCATGGGCGACAGAATACCCATGCACATATTTTTAGACTGCTCTATACTGATCCTTAGCAATGACACATTTGGCCATTGGTGGCCTCTCTGATCTCGTAATACACACAGCGCCCCCCCCCCCCCCCCCCCGCCTGGATGTGGTGAGGGACAAATGCAGCTACGCCTGCTCTTTTGGCCCCTGTGATGAGGCTGACTCAGGGACTTCACAGGCTGCCGGCTAGCTTAGGGAATAGTCCTTTCCCTGGAAGAAGGCACTGACTCTCAGTACAGGCTCGTAATGCATGGCCCCTTGACTTTCGATAGGAGGGACCCAGACTTGTCCCCACTCTGGAACTCTGGGATATATGGTCTATGGGGTGAGCAGCAATGCTTGTTCTTGTTCTGAATGGGACTGTATCATTCTGAAGCTCTTCTGTCCTTCTGAGCTGCTCTGGCCCCACCAATTTTTTGTAGGAACAGACCTTATTTGACATCACGTTTAGGGTCTTGTCTTCCAAAGACAGATACCATGAAAAAAGATGTGAAATGAGCTTATTAAACGTCTATTACCTAACTGTTTAAAAACAATTTTAAAAAATCTCCTATGAACATTTATTAGAGATATTAATGCCGACCCAGGCACAATGAGCATGTGCAGGACCTCACCACGCTGCATCTTAATTATGCTTGGTTTGCACCAAGGAATTGAGATCTGATTCTTTCCAAACTGTGCTATTGGCTGACCTTACCGGGATTAGGTCATTAAACACCAGTAATTCTTCACCAGATCCTCGGCAGACACTACACGTTCGAGCAATTGTTTTACTTTTCCTGTTTGCTGAAGCATCTGTTGTAGGTGGCATTGTTTCAATCCCACTTAATTGACAAATTAAACTTTCCCACGAAGGAAGAATAGTCCCTAAAATTTCTTGAACTGCCCTGGCTTCCTCTGGGCGCACTTAGGAACACAGCCTGGTAAAACCTGAATGGTGACTAATGCTCCCAAAATGGGCGTTCTGAATCTTGCACGGTGGTCTCCCTGGTTTGCACTGGGGGCAGCATCCCACATACCACAAAGAATATGATATGCAGATGGAGACGCAAGCCTCTCACAGGCAGGGCCAACTTGTGGGCATATTAGATAAATGCTCAGAAATGCTAGCATTTAAACCTCACGTTGTCCCACAGCTTATTGCTGGAGCCCCGCAGTAAATACTTCCTCTACTCAGAAAACATCGGCATGCTTCTCATTAGTGACGAGTTAGCCCAATGTCTTTATAAAATGTGCTTTTAAAAGTTAATCTCATTTAGGGAAGTTCTCCCCCTACTTTTTTTTTTTTTAATAGTGTTTTCTTTTCTTTCTTTCTTTTTTTTTTTTTTTTAAAGATTTTATTTATTTATTTGACAGAGACAGCCAGTGAGAAAGGGAACACAAGCAGGGGGAGTGGGAGAGGAAGAAGCAGGCTCCTACTAGACTAGGAGCCTGATGTGGGGCTCGATCCCAGAACGCTGGGATCACGCCCTGAGCCGAAGGCAGACACTTAATGACTGTGCCACCCAGGCGTCCCTTAATAGTGTTTTCTGACTCCAACTCATATGTAAATGCTAAGACATGCATTCCTGCTGGCTTCATTCAGGAACACCTCCTGTTCCAAGGCAAACGTGGCAAATTAGGCTGTTCAGGTATTGTACTTTGGCTTCTTCTTGCATGTGCCTGTTTTTTGGGTTTTTTGGTTTTGTTGGTTTTTTTTTTTTTAGTTGTGTTTTCTTGTGTTCTTTTTTGTTTTTGTTTTTTTTGTACCAAGAATGACAAGAAAAATAATTTATAATTCTGAAAAGTTTTCAAAATGAACTTTTAAAGCAGAAAGCCCAAACCCACCCTGGACTGACTAAATACCATAGGCTCCCAAGATACATACCTTGATTTCCTTTGATGAAGGTGTAATTTGGGTGTGTCCTTAACAACTTCACCTGTTCTAGAAGGTTTATGGAGGGAGGGGCTGGTAGGACGAGGAAAGGGAGCTGACATTTCTGGGTTGGCAGGGATTAAGTGTTATTTGGCAGCTGTCTGACCACTGAGGTATAGAAAAAAAATTAGCCAAATCATTGACTAAATTAATTTTGACACATAACAGTAAAGATAGCTGGAGGTCACACCAAAAGAATTTGTTCCACCTCCTTTAACCATATGGAGAGAAGTGAGGGACACAGTCATCTGAGTGTCTTGGTGTGAACGTGGTGGAGTGTTAGCCGCAGGAAAGCCCGTGGTGAGCGGGAAACGGAGGCATGGGCTGAGCTCCTCCCCTGTACCTGGTTTGGTGCTACGAATTCTAAATGCCTTATTTCCTCTAACCCCAGCGGCAGTGTTGGGGACATAAATCATCATCTCTTCGTTGTCACTTAAGTAAAAAAATTTGCCAAGGTCACAGAGAGAGCACATGCCATAGCTGGACCTCGAACTTCTCTTGTCTAATTCTGAAGCCCATTGTGTTTGTTTTCTTACTGCTTAGGGTTAGCCCAGAAACAAAACAAGAAACCTCTCTTCATATCCAGTTGAGAAGAACTTCTTCATTCGGTGATGAAGACCATTTAGAACTCATTTTTTCTAGAATGCCCAGCATTTACCCACATGATACCCACAAATTCAAATCATTGCCCCCCCAAATTTAAATAAACAATGTCAAGAGTAGTTTTCATACTTAGAAATAATGCTGAACTATTTCTCCTCCCCCAGATGCACTACTGTAGACTGGATATTTGTGTCCACCTTAAATTCATTTGTGGAAACCTAACCCCAATGGGATGGCACATAAAATAAATTTTACCTTCCACTGCCAGCCAGGAGAGAAGATTGTTTCAGATCTTGTGCTGAGCCAAAGGGGAGCTGTATTTTACTTTGGTTTTCCAGTGACTTCTCCCCAGAACTGCTAAGGAGTTAATACTTTCATGCATTGCTTTTTAATGGTAATTTTGGTGGGGGGCTGGGGAAAGAAAACCATAAAACCATTCAGGAATCCCGTGACAGGTGTTGCACTCCTTTATTTAAGGACCATAATTTCCCAACCGGATCTCTAACCAAGTTTTGGCAGAAAGGCCTCCCTCTGGCCATCCCCCAAAGTGCCTTCCCATGCCTTTGAGTGAATGCTTCATCGAGGAGCTGGGAATGTAGGCAGATTGCTGAGTCTCCTACAACACGTAAGCCAAGTCTTTCTCTCAGAATTTGACAAACGGGGTATAGACTCTTTTTTGCACATGTAGGATACACAGAGAAGTTCTTTAAGTCCCCATGTCAAAATATTTTCAGAACACAAAAACTCACCACTTAAAAAGGCAACACCGCAATGGAAAATATGGTCACCTGTTTCTCGTTATTTTCTTATCTGTGTCTCATCCTTCATTTTGAGAGGTGCGGTTTTATTTTTAGACCCTTGTCTCTCTGACTTGAGCCTCTTACTGTGGTTTTCCGTACATTTTCACCACTGTTTTCATCAGCGTACTTTTCACGGGGTCTTGTTTGGGTTATTTACCTGGCTGCTCAAGTGTAAGTGTGGCTGGCTTACCCTGCGCCGGCTCTGGGATCAGAGCACGTGCGTGAGGCGTGTGGCATTTGCAAGCAGCGTTTAGGGTTATGGCCGTTCCACTCAGCATTTCCCAAGGGGAACATATTTTAGTATCTTTTTTTTTTTTTTTTTTTTTGAGCTGTCCTTGTGGTAGGTCTGATTCATGACTATCAGAACTGGAGTGAATTTGTCACCACCTCTTTTGGAAGAAATGTCTCTTTATTTGGGAGCAGGTTGGAGGAGGAGTTCATTTTGCTGCTGGTGTAAGATCCAGGATTGGAGAAGAGACATGGAAGGCTATCGGGATAAGTACTAATTACGGAATTACTAATTTGCTTTCCAATACAAGTCCTTTCTCTCTTCCTGAAGTTATGAGTACTGTTTTCTATAATTTGTCTTATTTTGCCCATTCCCAGATCTTTCTGTTTTTCTTTTTCCTTTTCCTTTTGAATGTATTACCACATGGTGGTGATGTTTTTCTCATCCAGATTTCTTGAATGTCTTTTTTTTCTTCCTGTACAGGGTATGGGAAACTGGATGAGTGGTGGCACTTTGTTTCCAAGGGCCTGGTTCATGTTCTGCCTGGGAAATGGATGGGTAGAGCAGGGCATGATTCTGAAAGCAAGATGGCCCTTGGGAAAATCTTGGGTTTGGATTACATTTTCTTTGCTTAATAAAGTTTCCGTGACTTTCTAAATATTAAGAATCTTCATTGGAGATGAAATACTTTTTCTCTCCATTTATCAGATAATTTCAATGCTAAATACAATACGAAATAGCAATGCAATGCTAAATACAGTCCAAGCTGTATTTCAGGACAATAGCTTGTTGGTGAGAAGATATATTCTAATGGGACTCAAATCAAACGGATGGTAACAACCATTCAGGTCTCCAGCTTGGAAGAAATCTATGGCAGTTTAAAGAAATTCATTGCACCAGGCCCTTTACCCTTTGTGGAGCTCCCACCAGGGCACCTAAAAAGGGACACACTGAAATTGCCTAGTGTTTTTGCAATGCCACTGGTTCAATGATAGTGAAAGCTGTCCCCACAGGGGAGTTCTGTCCCAGTCCTGACACAGGACCACAGTGGCAGTTTTGGGAAGGTTCAGTCGCCACTCAGAGAAGCTCCTTATCCCGGCGTCATCTTTGACTCCCTTATTTTTCCTTTACTGTCCCAAACCATTCTCACCAGCAGATTTGGTGGACTCTACCTTACATACGTCCAGAAGCATCTCCTTTCCACCATCTCTGCCATGTCCCTCCTCCCCCGGATTAGTGCACTGACTTCCTCTCTGGCTCAACTTCTGCCCTTGCCTCTCTGGGGACAGTTCCCAGAGAAGCTAGTTTCCAGGGGAGATCAGATCATTTCATGTCTGCCTTCAAGCCCTGTAGTGGCTTCCCATTTCACTCAAAATAAGATTTAACTCTGATAAAATCCAATCTCTCTCTCTCTTTTTAAAGATTTTATTTATTTATTTGACAGAGAGAGAGAGACAGCCAGTGAGAGAGAGAGCACAAGCAGGGGGAGTGGGAGAGCAAGAAGCAGGCTCATAGCAGAGGAGCCTGATGTGGGGCTCGATCCCAGAACACCGGGATCACTCCCTGAGCTGAAGGCAGATGCCTAATGGCTGAGCCACCCAGGCGCCCCCCAATCTCTTTATCAAGGCTTCCAGGTCCCTTCATCTCCCCACATCTCTCCAGCACCCCCACTTTCTATCTATTTCTCTGCATTCCACCATATGGCCTTCTTGTTCCCATGCACTTGCCAAGCTCAAGTCTGCTTTGAGTCCTCTGCTCTTTTTCTTCTCTCTGCTTACAAGTTCTTTCCCCAGATTTTTGTATGGTTGACTCTTTGTCATTCAGCTCTCAACTCCGCAGCCCTGCCCAGCTATTCTCCCCGGGAGTCTTCACAGAGTTTTCTGCTTCCGTGTCCTTGTCCCTGCCTGGCATTTTCTTGTTTACTCTTCGTAGTTCTGGCCTCACCTCTAGCACATAGAGTAGATGACATTGGGATCTTGGATATTTTTTTCTCACCAGATGCTCAGAACTTAAATGTCTGCACATTGCAGGCTTTTAGTACAGTAAATATTTTTGAGTGAATGAAGAAATCAAGAAAGAATACATTCTCAGTAGCACATGTGGAAGATGGTAAACTGGAGAGGAAAGGTCTTACTACCTTTTACGTACATGCTGCATTGTTTTCTCCAGTCTTCGCTAACGTGTTCACTTAAGAACTCTTTCACTGCTTAGCATGTGCCAGCACTGTTCTAGGTCATGTCAGTACAGCGTAAACCAGACAAGGCCTGTGCCCTCACGGTCATGATATTTTAGAACAAGGACACAGAGAGCCCACATATCCAGGGCACCAGATGGCTGTAGGTGCAGTAAACTGGATTAGGAGAAGGAGTAGTGTCTGGGAAGGCCTGAAGATCTGCTATTTTAAAACAAAGAGTCGTTAGGAAAGGCTTCTCACAAGGGAACATTCGAAGAGAGCAAGATACATGGCTGTCTGTGTGAAGAGAGTTCCCGGCAGGGCTTGTCCGAGACCCTAAGCAGAAGTCACCTGGTAGCTTCTACGAACAGCAAGGTTAGCAAAAGCAGGAATGGAGTGAGCCAAGGGAAGAGTGATGGAAGTCAGAGTGCTAGGCATGGGAGCAGGGCACGGGGCACCTTGGGGGCCTGAGCATAAGATGCTGCAAGACGGTTTGAACGGAATAGAGAAGTGGTCAGAGTTACATTTTTCAGAGGTCGCTTTGGCTCCTGTGCAGGAAACAGACTAGCAGGGACAGGGGTGGCAGCAGGGGGAGCAGCTGGGAGCCTGGGCAGTAATTCCAGTGGCAGGTGGCAGCGGAGTCAGCCCAGGCATCGGCAGAGGCAGCACTGAGAGGTGCGGACGTGCTCACATGGTGAAGTCGGCGCCCACGGGACGTGGTGGAGAGTGTGAGCAGAGAGGAGTCAGGGCCACTCCTTGAATTCGAGACTGGACGGGCTCAGGGGCCCCACCCAGCCCTAAGGATTCATACATACCTGACATGCAGTAGAAATAAACTCTCACATTTGAGAGGTAGACATTGCAAAGTCTCACGAACAATGGAACGAGCGCCAGAATTTATAAACACATTCCCTTCATCTGGACTGCGGGGTTGAGCCCGAGGAGCACGAGAAGTCACACCCAGTTGGGTTCTCTCCAGCAATTATCTTGCTTTATCCCATGGACATTGAGTTCTTTAAATGACCAGATTTACCTTTTTGTGGCTGCTACTGAAAGCGTAATGCTATGTTCTATTGTTTTTGTGACATAACAAATTCCCCCAGCACTTAGTGTCTTAAACATTTTAGTAACTAATCGCTTAGTGGGTCAGCAGTTTGTCCTGGGCTCAGCTGAGTGGGTTTTCTTGCCTGGGTTACGTACGTGGCTACAGTCATCTGGTGGCTGTTGGTTCAGCCAGGTGTCTCCAGCAGACTAGTCTGGGGTTCCTCATGTGGAGGCTGGGTTCCAGGTGGTACAAGAGATCTCAAGAGCTGGCCTCAAAAGTTGGATCATGTCCCATCTTCTGCATTGTCTGGGTCATAGCCAGTCACAGAGCGGCCCTTGAGCTTCTCTTGATAGGAGGAACTACAAAGAATTTGTGGCCATTTCTAATATACCATATGCCAAGTATGTGGCTTGGAGAAAGTATACAGGAATCGATTGTACAAATTTTGTATTAACCTCACTTTTGGCTCCTTTTTTGATTCTATGCTTGTTTGCACTTTATTTCACTTCCTGCCTCTTCTTTATATTATCTTTTATACACATTATGAAACTCTCTTTAATACTGTTATTTATCAGACCTTACTATAATTTACAATTGGCTTTTTTATTTCTGTATCTGGGACGCTTTGTTTCCAAGAAGTTTCCCCCTAGCTTTGTGTGAATTTCTGTAACACTTTCATGTGATCTCACCGTTAGGAGTGCAGGGAGCTGTTATCTGGTCTGGCCAGCACTCTCTCCGAGGGCTTCCTCCACCTTCATGTGATGAAAAGAGGGTGTGCCCGCGTGTCAGAGCGGCAGACAGGAGTTGCCTCCGCATGCGCCATGGGAACACTCTCTGCTAGTTTCGTCTCTGTGATTTGATTGATGGACTTTCACACCCTTGTCCTGGAAAGAAACGAAAACCCCAGAGCTGGAGGGTTTTGGAAGAAACATGATCTTTGTGGTTTGCTTCTTCTCCCAAGTAGCTGGAAAGTGAAACAGATCCAATTGTAAAAATGAACACTGATGTCCTTACCAACTGGAAAGATCTGTCATGATCAGGTTTCTTTGAGGGTTTCCTGCTGCATCTCCTGATGTCGAACCACCAAGCCAGCTTTCGGGGGAACTATTGTGTTTTTGATGACAACCTTCTTCAGTTTCTCCGTTGGCTTTTCTGGGCATGGGGGCCACTGAAACAAGCTCTTTCTCTAACTATAAGAAATGTATTTTTATTTTTTCATTTTTTAATTATTTCTTAATCTGATGTAAAGTCGACACAATGTTGTATTAGTTTCAAGTGTACAACATAGTGATTTAACAACTCTACACATTATGCTGTGTTTGCAGCAGGTGTGGCCCCATCCGTCACCAGTGCTGTTACAGTATCATTGACTGTCTTTGCTGTGAGGTGCCTTTCGTCCCCATGACTTACTCATTTCCATACTTGGAAGCCTGTACCTCCCACTCCCCTTCACCCATTCCGCCCACCCTCTCCCTCCCCTCTGGCAACCACCACTTCTCTGTATTTTTGGGTCTGTTTCTGCCTGTTTGGTTGCTTGGTTGGTTGTTTTTTAGATTCCACATGTGAGTAAAATCATATCTTACTTGTTCTTCTCAGTCTGACTTATTTCACTTAGCATAATACCCTCTAGGTCCATCCATGTCCCAAAGGGCAAGATCTTTCTCTCTCTTTTTTTTACTTTCCTCCTTTTTTATGGCTGAGTAATATTCTATCGTATGTATGTAGATATATACACACATCTTCTTTAATCATTTATCTCTTGATGGGAACTTTGGTTGCTTCCATATCTTCACTCTTGTAAATAATGCTGCAGTAAACATAGGGACGCATATATTTTTCAAAAGGAATTCCTGAATCATATGTTAGTTCTACTTCTGATTTTTTGAGGACCCTCCATACTGTTTTCCATACTAGTTGCACCAGTTTATATTCTCACCAACAGTGCATGAGGGTTCCTTTTTCTCCACATCCTTGCCAATAGTAATTTCATTTCTCTTTTCTTTTTCTTCCATTCTGACAGGTATGTGATCTCTCATCATGGTTTCAATGTGCATGTCCCTGATGATTAGTGACGTTGAACATCTTTTCATGTATCTTTTGGCCATTGCCTTGAGTTCTTTGGGAAATGTATTTTTTTAATAGTCATTTTTTTAAGATTTGTTTTTAAGTAATCTCTACACCCAACGTGGGGCTCAAACTTACAACCCTGAGATCAAGAATTGCATACTGTACTGTCTGAGCCAGCCAGGCACTCCTGAAAATATTTTTTTAAAAAATCTGCAAAATGGCAGGATTTGGATCGTAGCTCCCCCTCTGTCATCAGTACTTTGGCTAAAACCTCTGCCCACTCTCACCTGAGTTACTACAATAGGCTCCCAGCTGCCTTCCCTACTTCCATCTTTGCCCCCCTACAGTCCCTTCACCTCACTGTAGCCAAAGTGACCCATTAATGGATCCCAGATAACCAGTGTTCTTATTTCTCTCCTCACTACACATTAGTTTTGCTTCTTCTAGATTTTCTATAAATGCAATCATTGTGTGAGTGCTGTTGTCTCTTTCACTCACCATGATATTTTGAGGGCCATTCCTGTCATTGTGTTTATCAGTAGTTTGTTGACTTTTATTGCTGAGTAATATTCCATTGTATGAATATGACAATTTATCTGTTCTCCTACTGATGGGCATTTGGAATTTTTCAGTTTTGAGCTGTTACAAATACAGATGCAATGAAAAGTCTTGTACGAGTTTTCTTGTGTACATTCTCATTTGTTCTGGGTCAGTACACAGGAGTAGAAATGCTGGGTCATAGAGTAGGTATAAGTTTAGGTTTATTTTTGTTGTTGTTGTTTTTTAAGTGGGCTCTACACTAGACATGGAGCCCAACATAGGGCTTGAACTCACGACCCTGAGATCAAGACCTGAGCTGAGATCAAGAGTCGGTTGTTTAACCGACTGAGCCACCCGGGCACGGCTCTTTCATTTTATAATAGTGTCAGACCTTTACCAATGTGATTGTCACATTTTATATTTCATCCAACAAGTTACAGAAGTCTCATTGTTCAACATTTGGTATTGTCAGAATTTTTTGAATTTTAGCGCCTCAGGTCAGTGTGTGATTGTATCATATTATGATTTTAATTTTCATTTCTCTGATAACTAATTATGTTGAAAACATTTCCATGTACTTACTGGTTGGTTATGTATTTTCATTTGTGAAATGCCTGTTCAAATATTTTGCTCATTTTAAAATATTGGGCTATCTTTTTATTACTGAGTTGTAACAGTTCTTTATAACTTAGGCCTCAGTCCTTGTGCAATATGTGCTTTGTGAATATTTTCTCCCAGGCTGTGGTGTGCGTGTTTATTTTCCGAATGGTGTCTTTTGATGAGCAGAAGTTATAAATTTGGACAGTTTAATTTATTAACTTTTTTCTTTTATACTTTTGCTTTATTTTTTTGGCTTTTATATTTAGATATGTGATCCAGTTGGAGTTAATTTTTGACTATGGTGTGAGGTGGGGGGCAAAGTTAATATTTTTAAGATGGCTATCCAGTTATTCCAGGACTATTTGCTGAAAGTACTTTATGTTTCTTATAAAGACTCCTTATAAAAATTCTGAGTAGTTATGTTTATTGCTTTTTTATTGCTGCTGTAGCAATGTATTATGGACTTAGCAGCTTAAACAGTACAGATTTCTTACCTTACAGTTCTGTAGGTCAGAAGATGGGCCCAGTATTATCACCAGATTAAATCAAGGTGTTGGCAGGGCTGTGTTCTTTTCTGGAGGTTCTAGGCGAGAATGTGTTTCTTCGCTCTGTCCAGATTCTAGAGGCCACTCACATTCCTTGACTCCCATCCCTGTCGTGGGTTGAGTTGTGTCTCTCAAAAAGATATGTTGAAGTCCTAAGCCCTGTACCTGTGAATGTGACCTTACTTGGAAATAGAGTCTTTGAGGATGTGATTTAAATCTAAGATAGTATGAGGTCATCCTGGAGGAGAGTGGGCCCTTAATTCAATATGACTGGTGTCCTTATAAGAAGAGAAGAGACGCGGAGACATACAAGTGAGGACCAGTGTGTGATGACTGGTGGGGACCGAAGTGCTCCAGTTGCAAGCTAAGGAATGCTGGGAATTTCTCGCAAGCTCCCAGAGGCTAGGAAGAAGTGAGGGAGGATTCTCTCCTACAGGTTTCAGAGGGAACATGGCCTTGCTGACACTTTGATTTGGACTTCTAGATTCTGGAACTACGAGATAGTAAGTTTCTGTTACTCTAAGCCACCCAGTCGTGGTGTTTTGCTACGGCGACACCCGGAGACCAGCACAGCCCCCTCCTCCCCCCATATCCAACTTCAGGGCAAACAGTGATGGATCCAGCCCTTTTCCATGGCTTTGCTCTGGTCCTTCTGTCTTCACACGTCCCCGTGATCACAACCAGGAGGCTTCTGTTTCAGTCCCTTTGGGCTGCTACGACAAAATACCACAGACTGGGCGGCTTATAAACAGCAGCGATTTCTCTCTCACAGTGCCGGAGGCTGGAAGTCCAAGATCAAAGTGCCAGCAAAATTCATGGTCTGGTGAGGATCTGCTTCCCGGTTCTGAGACAGTTGTCCTTTTTGCTGTGTCCTCACACGGATGAAGAAGACAGTCGAACTTTCTGGGGTCTTTTTATAAGGGCTCTGATCCCATGTGTGAGTGCTCTACCCTCCTGACCGAATCACCGCTCAGAGGCCCCACCAGCTAATACTATCACCTTGGGGATTAGGATTTCAACATATAAATTTTGGGGGGATACAAACATTCAGTTTATAGCAGATTCTCTGATTCTCTGCCTTTTGTTTTTTTTTTAAGATTTATTTATTTGAGAGAGAGAAAGAGAGTGAGCATGAGCAGGGGGAGGGGTAGAGAGAGAGGGAGAGAGAATCCTCAGCCAGGCTCCCCGCTGAGCACAGAGCCTGAGGCAGGGCTCCATCCCAGGACCCTGAGATCGTGACCTGAGCCGAAATCAAGAGTCGGCTGTTCAACGGACTGAGCCACCCAGGTGTCCCACAGATTCTCTGCTTTTAAGGGCTCATATGATTACACTGGTTCACCTAGATAATTACGATAATTTCCCGATGTTAAGATCCTCAGCCCTAAGCATATCTGCAAAGTCCTTTTTGACCTGTAAAGTAATCTATTCGCAGGCTCTGGGTATAGACATTTTGGGGTGCTATTAGCTTGTCTATCATAACTTATATTTTTTGAATCTTCTGTAGCAAATTAAAATTTTTTTTTATATTCAGGAATTAAAAACAAATGTCATTTAAAAAAAAAGGTTCTCATTGGGTTAAAAAAAGGAGCCAAAAAAAACCTCTTCCCATGAAACATATAAATTAATATTAATAAGCTTCAACCATGAGATTACGGTTTCTTTGTTGATTTGTTAATGTATATGAATATTAGTTCAATTACTGTGTTTGGGTTTACCTATTAATCCATTTAATGTTAAGTTTATGATAGTTATATATTTGGCCAAGCATATATTTCAGGGTGTTCCTTAATGTGCTAATTTTATAAAATGTCTTTATTATATGGGATGTACACCCAACAACTTCATTATGAATAAAGTACAGGTTTGGAGAAATTATATCATCCTGAAGTGACTTCAATCAGTAATAACTTTGTTTTTATAAAGGTCACCTGGTAGTTCTATGGGTGTTTTTGTTTTTTAAGGAAAATATATTCAACACTGATTAAGTAATTATTCCCGCAGTATGATATAATTGGAAGTTTCAGATTGTCTTTTAAAGACAACTTTTTTCTTTTTTTTTTTTTTTTAAAGATTTTTATTTATTTATTAGAGAGAGAGAGAGAGAGAAAGCACATATACAAGTAGGGGGAGCAGCAGGCAGAGGGAGAGGGAGAAGCAGACTCCCTGCTGAGCAGGGAGCCCGACTCGGGACTTGATCCCAGGACCCCAGGATCATGACCTGAGCTGAAGGCAGATGCTTAACTGACTGAGCCCCCCAGGCAACCCCAAAAGACAACTCTCTAGCGATCATTTTAAAAAGCAGTTATGGTAATGTCTTTATGAAGATATTGAATATACATCTGTAAGAAGAGTCAAAATAACCAACTGTCCTGACATCCTGCAACTGAGGAGCTGTGGCCTGGGAAACATAATTATAGTACAGTTTCACTCGAAAAGTGCTGGGTCTCAAAACAATTTAGGTGACCCTGGAGATGGCATGCTTTGGAAATCTGTGTTAAATGATTTAAAAAGCGTAGAACACACATAGGTCAGAGACGCACGCAAGACATTTAAATAAAATTGGTTGATAAAATGTGAGTGTGGAGAAACAAATATTAAATCAATATATGATTTTAGATAGGATGCAATTTTAAAAGTTAGATAACTAAATCAATACAGAGAAACTAAAATTTATTGTTTTATACACTTCCTGAAATTTATAGACTAAATTTAGCCCCACACTCACTTGTTCTCTCTCTCTGTAACAGTCTCTCTCCATTGGGAAAGGGGATCTTGTCTTGCTCTTGGGGTTGCCTCATATTCAGGGGTGTGTGTGTGTGTTAGTTACAGTAGGAGGCGTGATTTGTTCGCCGGCTGGTCAGGTGGCTGCTTTGGATGGAGTTGGGAACAGGGGCTCGGAAACACAACGCCTTGCCTGGCTCGCTCTGATTCCAGCCTGATTGCAGTTTCCTCTTTTGAAGAGGGATCAGGCATTCGGGTTTCTTGCGGTAGAAATAGCGCTCAGGAGGACCCTGGAGGGATGCGCGCACGTCACTAGCTCTCCCTTCATCCGCCGCTGGAAGAAACTTCAAGGAAGGGAGGGAAGTGGATATTTGTAGTATATGGAAAAGATCTACGCCGTCAAGCAAACCGCTTTCTTTATCAATAGCAAAAGGGAGCTTAAAGATACATAGGCTTTCAGGGACATGGTTATCTTTCCCCTCTTTTGTTTTTGCTGTGAAACAAATACAAGGGCAAAATAAGACACGTAAAGCAGATAAAAACAAATTTAAAACGGACACCAGAAAGCATTTTTTTTTTTTTCCTGTTCTGAAGACTGTTGGTGTGTTGCAGGGCCAAGGGGACTAGGGTGAGAATTAACTGCCAGGTTGCTGGACAGAGAGATAGCTGATCCAATTGGCCTCTGGAGAAACTGGTTCTTTAAGATGTGAACTGGCTTTGTTAGGCCAAATGCATTTATTCCTTCAGAAATGTCTTGTGTAATTATTTATTCTACACAAAGCTTCACATGCATGTACTCAGCCCCCGGCTCCGTTGAGCAGAATAGTGCCGGAAAAACAGTGGATGACAGCATGGAAAGAAATTTAATTAAAGTGGCTGACACAGAACCACAGCTTTTGATTCATCTCTCTTCTCCTTAGCTGGGCTATTTTCACTCTTCTGGGGGCTGTTGAGCTTAATCCTTGGGGATCATGAATGGTTTCTCTCATTGCCGTTTTTCTCGGTCCTTTGTGGGACGCAGGAAACTAGCTCCTGGGCAGAGAAGGCCCCACCTTCCTCCAGCAGGTGCTGCAGAGACAAAGGGGCCTGTCTGTGGTTGACATTTCTAGGACTGAGCCCAGCACAGCCCTGCCCGCCGCCATCCTGCCCCAACTAGAGTGGTGCGGAGGGGGTGGGAAATAGTGAAAAGAAGCGGGTTCACAAGAGCTTTGAGTGACCCTACCCTGGCTTAGTAATTCAGGGCGATAGAGGGCACAGCAGATGGACTGAGGAAAACGTCAGGCTTCCTTCCTGACATCATGAGAGTTGGTCTGTTGTACGCTCTACGTCGTAGGCCACGTGCTTGGAGATTTCCATACTTGCGATGCTCGTAACAGTCCTAGGAGTTTGAGTTCTTAAGATGCGAGCAATGACTATTCTGACAATGAAAGTAATTGACTGTAAATAATTGCCTATAAGGTTAGCTCAGAAAATTTTGGAAACACTGAAGAACCAGGCTTAGAAGACAGAATGGATCCTGGGATCTGGATGACAGGAGGTGACCCAGAGTTTCATTGGGGGGCCCTTTGGTTGAACTTGAGAACTATTCTTTACTCTTGTTTTGTTGTGGCCAAGGTCACATTCCAAGGAGAGAGACCCCAGTGGTGGCAGGTAGAGACCCCTGACTGTCTGTGATGGTGGCTGGGTAGTGACCCAAAGGGCACCTGGTACTTTGTCATAGGAATTCCTGGGAAAGGGTGATGCAGATGGGGCCACACACAGAGACTTATAAAGCTCAGCAGAACTTGGCTAATTCCACCCAGTGAATGAATGGTGGCCTGGATACACAGCCAGTTCTTTTTGCCTGAAAGGTTACCCTTTTCCCCGTCTGCCATGCCACCTCTCGGGTCTGTGGGTGGAAAGCGATAAAAATTGGAGGCTGTGAAGGGAGAAGATTCATTTTCTTAGCAGATAAGCCTCAAGATACTTTTCTCAAATACCTTCCTATCTAGGCAGCTTTGGCATTCTCTTCTGGTTTTACTGCCACTTCTCTACTTTTTCTTTCCCTCAGGTGCTCTGATATTTCCTCTGATTCTATTTCTGCATAGTAGAGTTTCCCAGGGCTTGGTCCTCGGTCCTCTTCTCCTCGTCAGCTCTCATCCATACACCAGGGACCCCTCATTAGCTATTGACTATATGGTAAAGTCCAAATGGTACAGCATGACCTTAGGGTACCTCACACTTGAGCCCCACCCCACCCAGCAATCTTGTCTTTTGTTCTTCATGCCGCCATCATCAAGGTCCACCGGCCTGTCTTCTCCTGTTCCAAAGCCATCAACATTATCACTTCCAACATTTGTGCCTCTTCTATCTTCCAGGTGCTCCTTCCTACTCTCTAGCTTGAATCCAAATCTCTCTTGTTCTCCAAGGTCCAGCTCGAGTCTGACCATCCCCAGGAAACTGACATCGGCAGCTCTGGATTTCAGTGACAGCTCCCTTTGCCAAGATAGAGTCCAGGCCATTTGTCTGAGCTATTCAGTTCGGCCCTTAACTTCATACCAATTTATAATCTTCCCTGCTTGTCTTGTTTCTCTGAATTGACCATCAACTTTTAAGGGCAAGATCCCTTTAGGACTGGATAATAGATGTCCAACAAATATTCATGGAGTTAATTTGTTTCAAAAATAAGAACTGTGTAAGCTCTCTGTGAGAAGAGAAGGTAATGGGCTTTTTCTCCCACCCACAGCACTACAAAAGCGGTGGTCGGGCCAGGTTTGGATGAGGACGCCCTCACGGGGAAAATCCAGATGGCAGTCGGCCTTCCCAAAGAGCCTCTCATTTGGCTCTCATCCTGGATGAGATCCATGAGGCTTCCTAGAAAGGGGCAAAAAAAGCAACATAAATCAAGAAAGTCCTCTAAAGAGATGGGAAGCTATTTCCAGAATGATCTCCAGAAATGTGTTCAGATTGCCAGTAATATCATTACCGTGTAACCACCCCTCCGTGGACAGGGTCCCGTTCCCCCGGGCAGTTCCTCATGGTCTGTGCTGGTTCATTACTACCCAAGGTGGTGGACCCCGGAGAGTCTTAGAGTCCTGCGCCTCCCTTTATTCATTCATTGAGCATGTTCTGGCCTTGGCCCTGTGATTGAACCAGAATGTGACTTAACGAAGATGTAGGCTCATCCCAGGTGCTGGTGCAGGGCTATGGTCCTAGGCCCCTGCGTCAGGTCCGATACCTGCACACACGCAGGCTTGAGGTCTGAATCCACCGCTGTACAAGCAGGCTTCTCAGCAGCACGGGAGTGCCCACGTCCTAGTCGGGTGGCAGGAAGGGGGTAAACCTGGGAGCGGAAACCACGGAACCTTAAGCAGGCCCAGGGGTTGCTTTTCTGACACTTTTTCAGGAGTTGGCCATTCCCGGCATATACCGCTATTTCATTAGTGCAACTCACGCATGGAGCAGTAGTTGTCTGGGGAAGGCTATTAATGTTCACTTTCCCTATGGCTTGCTCTAAAACTCATGTAAAGCGTTTTCCTGTTTTCCTTTGGAAAATGTCTACACTACATCCTGACATTTAATCTGCAGCCCTAACGGGGGTGACTAATGGGAGCTGTTGGTTCTTGGCTATTTCAAAAGTAAGCCAGCTTAATCTAGTAATATCTCTTTTAGGCTCACAGGAAAAGGGGGGGAAATGACAATTAGCTAACACAAGCAACTAGTGTGCTTTCTTTAGGCACACTTCGTAAAACAACTGTGTATTTGTTTTCAAAGTTTTGAAGGCCTGGTTTAAATAACATATTTAACCCTTTGAAAGCCTGGGCTATCGAAGGCTTTTAAGGCAGTATATGGTTTGGGGTGGGGGGCGACTCTGTGGTGGCCAGGGTCTCGGCGTTCTCGTGCGCTCACAGATCTCTGGTCTATAGGAGGCTGGGAGCAGTCGTGCCGAGGGCGGGGTAGACAAAACAAAAACCGGTGTTGGAATCGTGCTTGGAAAACATTTGTGGATTCAGTGCGAGCCAAAACCATGGGAACTGGACTATATCCTCAGGGTTTAAAAGAGATCCAAATGGGCTTACCATGCAGTGGAAATATGAATAGCACCAGACGACAAGCGGGCAGCCAGGGCTCCGGTCTCACCTCCACGGAAACGAGCAATGCAATTAGCTGGGTTACAGCTCCGGGCCTCAGTTTCCTCAGGGGTAATATGAGGAGGCTTCTGAAGGGCTTTCTAGCTCTGACATTCCATGACACTAAATCATCCTAAAAAAGGATTATCCTATGTCTGTGTTCTCTTTCATGTCTGGTTTCCGAGGGCTCTGTAGATGGGAGTCTGGCTGTGTCTGTGGCCCAGGCTTCCAGGGCTGTAGCCTGTGACTCTAGAAAGCAAAGAGCAGGGTGGAGATCATACAGACACTCGTGACCACACTGGGACTTCTAAAGATTCCCTGGAGGAGCAGACCATTTAGGAGACATGGCCGATGCTCTCTCTCTGGATGCAGCCCTCCAAGTCTGTGGGAAGGTTTCAGGGCCCTGCTTAGGAAGGAGTTTTGTGTGAAGATGGGGGCACGTTCTCCTGCTAGTGGCTTTGGTCGCAGCAGGAGGAAGAGGACGAGGAAGAGCGGCTGACAGTCACTAAGTGTGGGCTCTGGGCTGGGCCCTATGTTGCCCACGTAGCCTGTCCTGTCTCACTCTGTCCCCTCAGCCATGCACGAGGGAAACACCGCCCTAGGAAAGAACTCAAGGCTCAGGGAGGTTGGGTGGTCAGAGGAGAAGGAATTCAACACTGGTGTGCTGAGTGACGTCAGCATCCTGTCTTCTCCGCTTTTATTACCACCAGTTAGACATTCACCACCAAACAAAAGTGCCTTGCACAGGACGCCAGGACACCTGGGGGATTTCTACCCACCAGGGCATCCCTAAGTGGGTCAATAGGATCTCAGAGGGGGCTTCAGATCCAAGGGAGCCAGTGAGCCCGCCCCACCCCACATGCCAATGTGAAGGTTTCTTTCTTGTACCTGCAAGGTGATTCGGCCTTAGTGGTTGATGTGCTGAATTTAATGAGCTGAATGTACATTGTGTTTTAGGACTCCACCGTTCCGCATTGCTGAAGGGGTTTTCAAGGAGAATTTGGGTCAGAAACACATACTTCTTATTAAGCGAGAAAACCGTAGCTTTGTATTTATTTGAGAGCAATCGTGGTTTAAAAAAAAAAAAAAGTAACCAGCGGCTAGATATCGAAGGCAGGCTGGCTGAGATTGCGAACAGGGCTGTCCCCGCTTGCTTCCCGTGCGGTGTTAATGAGTCTCCTCCATGTTTCCCCGTCTCCCAGAAGTAAAGATGCCTAAAGTTCCTATCTATATCTATCTATGTATTTATAAAGATGGTGCTATGTTTCAGTCTTTCCCAGTGGATGTCTTTCTCCCGAGACAGCTTCCAGTAATTGTCAGAAGGTCCCAAAGATGTTTGATTGAGACCCTGTCCAGAGTCTTTGGAGCATGAAAGAAAGTGGATTTGAATACATTACGTATATTCTCTTGTGGACTGTTATAAATCAGGAATACAAATGAGCCACAAGGGACACGGAAAGGAGTGAGTGGAATTGTCTTTCAGAGAGATGGGAAATTTTAAAATTTCCAGTTTATTCTTGTGGAGCATGAATATTTCTGTACCATTAAATTGAACGGTCTGAAATTGCCATCCTGTAGGTCAAACACGGGAAGAGGTCAGCAATTCCTCATGGTTCATTTTAACGTATGAATTAACCTGCTTTCCTTGAAGCACTAAGGATAGGAATGTAGAGGTTTGTTAGGACTCAGATGGATGCTCTGTCATTTTGGCTGTACTTTCCATGCACCACCCCAAACATTTATTTTGTGAACGAAGAAAGCAATGAATGCAAAATAAAACCTCGGGTTACTTAGAAAGGACAGACTGTAATGAACGATCCTGTTTGATATTCCCAGATCGTGCAAAAGGGCAGGTGTTTGAATTTAGAGTAAAATCCCTGGATTATTTTCATTGTTCCTGTGCAAACATGACCGTCCACTTTCATCTGCCACAAGTAGGCAGCCAAATCAAAAAAGTATTAAGTAGAACTAAATTTTGAAAACGTCCAAGTCTAAATGCCGATGGAAAGAGAATTCATGTCTCTCAAGACCAAATTACTGCTTATTATTACTAATAACATGTGCCTACTGGATTCGGTATATATATCTGGGCTTACTTTTGTGTAACTCAGCCAAGAAATTTCTGGGGGACGTTTTATGAGAATGACAAAATGATGCAAAATAGATCATTAGCAGCTGGTTACCAGAGAGACACAAATTAATCACGGCTGTGTCAGTGCTCGGGGTAGGAGAATTGTACTAAGGCAGCCAGAGTGCCTGGGAAGGTTCTTCCTAGGAGTGTCTTGGGGTAGTCATTTCTTTCCAGAGTGTTCTGTGGAAAGCCCTGGATGGTCTTTTATCTTTACTGTGTAGAGCGCCTGGTGGTGCAGATTCTTAAACTTCCTTTAAGAGCAGGTTAAAGGGAAACTTAAGAGCGTTGTTGCTCACAGTTCAAAGTTAAGAGTCGAATTTGGTTCCCGGTGATTGCACATTACGAGCACTCCTGCCGTCGCAATCCTGGATGCCAGACAATCTCGGAACGCCTGCGGAGCTAGAAAGCACGCCCTGAGGCCAATCCCTTCCTTGCGGATAGGCAGAGGGCAGCACTGAGATCAGTCGTGATATTTCCTTGTTTTCTCATCCTTTGCGTGAAAAAGTTGAGCACACAGATTCTCAAACTTTGCATTGAATTGACTTCTGAGACATTTCTGTGCTCGTTTCAACAGTGTATCATATCAAAGAAAAAGGGTTCAGTTAAGCGACGTGTCTATCTAGCCACTTACCCACTGAGGGACCTCTGTCACACTGCAAGAGACAGGAAGCTTCGGATTCTTTTGGATGAGATACCGTTTAGCCTGGGGTTTGCTCACTATGTACTCTTGCTGGAAAACTCGAGGAAAAGCGTTGAAGGAGAGAACGTGGTACTTCCTCACAGGTGCTTTAACGCAGTGGGGCTCACAGCCCACATGGGGATGACATGAAGAGACTCTCTGGTCTCTAGAAAGATGGGGAGCTCTGAGGAATCTTAGAATCTGTGGGGAAGGGAACGACCTACTGCCTCGATTTTGTCCTCTGCTTGAAGAGGACTTTACATGGTCGTTGTCACTTGAACACGCCTATGTCACAGACTGGACAGCATTCTCTCATTTTCCGGTAATTGTGCCTGGCTCTCGTCAGGCACTTTCATACAGGTCTCCATGGGCAAAGCCCCCAGTGCCTCCCACCAGCGCAGTGGAGGTTGTCGTCTCACAAAACACTCAGCCAGCCAACTACCCCAAAATAAGCTTTATTGCAAGAAAAGTGTCATATTTGATACATAGACCTACAAAAACAAACAAGACCAAAAACCATAAGTTTTTCCTCACAAACACTTGATTACAAATTTACACTGTTTCTTTTTTTAGGTATTAAGAAAAACAAAACAAAACCCCCAACTGGATATAATTGGTTATGAATCTTTGGTCAGCACAGGTGTGAGAGGAACAACCCGGAGCCTGCACGTGCTTTGGCCATTTCACATATGAGGTTTGGTCACTGGTCCAGGGACAGGTTCTTGGGTTGAGAAGTACGCGCGGACGTCCTTCTATTAGCACGTCCTGGTACGGAATCTTTTTAAATGACTAAAGCAAACTAAACATCAATTCATTGTACAAACATCTCTCATACACAATAGGCTATGATAAAACGAGGCATATGGTGTATAACTACAGTATTAATGAAAATTCTAAAAAAAAAAAATGGATTAAAAAAAAACACAACATATATTCCTCGGCTGTACTGCATGATTTGTTTGCACATATGGCAATCCTGAAACAGCTTGAACATCATAAATGCACCATGAATCTAAGACAGCACCAAACACTACAGAACGCCGGGCGTTCCTTTGCAGAGGACCGGCCGCGCCCCGGCGGCCTCCGGGGGTGCGGCCCCCCTGGGCGGGGATGAGGTGTTGTGGGGAGCACGCGTGCTTCCGCGAGGTTATACGAAGGAAATACAGTACGGTTTGGCCTGCAACGCTACTGTTCTCACAAGCAGTCAAGGTATTTTGCTACAGCGGTTGTGCTTCATCTTCGGTTGCCTGGTGTGTCTGGTGATGGGGACGATCGTTGTCACCACGAGCTGCTCTGGCTTCCATCTCCTTTCTGAAGGATCTAATGACCTTGCCGTCCTTTACGTTACTGATTACAGTGCCCTTACAGCTCTGGGAGGCTTTCTTTAAAATCATCAGATGGGTACCAGTTGGACCACTGGCAGAAAACCAAAGGAAACCTCTCTTGAATCTACTGGATTTTTAAAAAGCACCTCTAAAAGAAATAGCTCAAATTTATAAATCTAAAGAAAAACAAGTGAGTTTCCCTTTTTGTTTACATAGTTTGTTCATTTCTCCATATATTACTGCATTAAAAATAAATAAACATCTATATTTTTTTTAATTAGCAACTATAGCAAAATACCCAAAGTGTTACAGACTGCTAACAGGAAAAAAAAAAGCTCACATTATTTTTGTGCATTTAGTGCCATATGTTGATCTCTTGAACATTTAGTTTTAGTTTTCTTTTAATATATTTTAAAGTGAAGTTATATAAAAAATACAGTAACCACGGTTGCCTTTGTACTCAAATCTTTGGCCATACCAGAGTCTCAATTACCCCTCCCTGTGAGGGTCAACCTTCTGCAGTCTGACACAGGGAGGAAAGATACAAAAGTTGTCTTTTTTTCCCTCTTTGCAATTAGTCACGGATTCTCCGAGGCTTCTGCAGGCTGGCTGTGCAGAGACTGGAGCCTGGAACCGAGTCTGTAAGGATTAATAGAGCTGAATCTGCAGCCTCATTCTGAGCGCCTCTCCCAGCTCCCCTAGGAGGTAGTCATCCTCATTGCGGTCTTCCAGTTTCTTAAGCTCCTTCTTCTTGTAGAGAGGGATGCTAGTGATTTCCAGTGTGTACGTGCCGGGCACGGGCTTCCTCTTGGCCGTGTGCAAGTAGCTGAGCCCATTTCTTTGGTGGATGCGGAAGATGCCCTCGTCGTTCCCTTGGGAGATGACGTAGCGGATGTGGTTGTTTAGGGGCTCGATGGCGGGCATGAGTTCTAGGATGTGCTCCTTCGAGCCAAGGCCAGAGAGGTTGAACTTCATTCTCATGGGGCTGTCCATGTCAACGCTCTCCAGGCTGATGTGTTCAACCTGGAGAAAGAGCAGGAAAGGATGTGGGAAGAGATTGTAGGGCACACGCAGAGGACGGGGAGGGGCTTGCTGCTGGGGCTGCAGCCACAGGGGCGACTCTCTGTGCTCTCCACCCCTGTATGCCGCCGTCAGCCGGGGGCAGAGGTCAGTGCCACAGAGCGTGGCCTGGAGATCTTTACAGCCTCTCATTCACCGATCCAGGTCGAGTGACAGGGCTGAGCCTACAGACAGCATTGACATTTCAAACTATTTTTGATGAGTTTATGGAATAGCAAGCTTATTAATAAAAAAATTATTTATGATTGTAATTTTTTCATTTTAATGTTTTATTATGTTAGTCACCATACAGTACATCCCTGGTTTCTGATGCAATGTTCCATGACTCATTAGTTGCGTATAACACCCAGTGCTCCATGCAATACGTGCCCTCCTTACTAACCATCACCAGCCTATCCCATTCCCCCACCCCTCTCCCCTCTGAAGCCCTCAGTTTGTTTCTCAGAGTCCACAGTCTCTCATGTAATTTTTTTTTTTTTTTTTTTTGGTTGGATCCTAATGTAGATGTGCAGCTCTTGGCCAACAGCAGGATGATCCCCAGGGCGATCTGCACTCTGAAGGCCCGGCTTGATTTGTAAGGCTCCCACAACCATGCGTGCAGTGTGTTTACGGGGAGCCATTAGTGCAGACAGAGCGACCCGCAGAGTCCTGGGCTTGGGTTTGAATTAGGTGGTAAAAAACCAGCGGGGCAGGACCCAGATAAACCAAATCTCACTTGGTCAGAGGGGTGGGAGGTTTTAGAATGCTATTTTTCTTCTTTAAGATTTATTTATTTGAGGGGGGGGCAGAAGTGAGCAGGGAGAGGGAGAGAGTATCCTGAGGCAGACTCCACGGTGAGCACAGGGCTGGATGTGGGGCTCCATCCCAGGACCCTGAGATCATGACCCCAGCCAGAACCAAGAGTCAGCCGCTTAACCACCACCCAGGTGCCCCTAGAATGCTATTTGTTAGGCAAAAATCTAAAGCTTTGAGTGGATGCCTTTAAGTAGGAACTTGGTTCTGCTGGCACATAAGTGCCCGTCAGGGGGTGTCTGGGTGGCTCAGTTGGTTAAGTGTCTGACTCCTGATTTCAGCTCGGGCCGTGATCTTGGAGTCATGAGATTGAGCCCTGCACTGGGCTCCATGCTCTGCATGGAGTCTACTTGAAATTCTGTCTCTCCCTAGCTCTTTGTCCCTCCACCCACTTGTATGTGTACTCTCTCTCATTCATGGATAGATACATACATACATAAATAAAATCTTTTAAAAAAAGTGCCCATCAGTATTCAGACAGAACCCTGTCCCCAGTATCACAGCGGGAAGGTTTCATAAGCGAAATTTCTGGATTTGTTGTCAGGGATACTTGATGGATATCTGAATCGCCATGTTTAAACAGCAGTTAGTACATCAGTCAACTTAAGGTAAATCTAATACTGGCCTGCTCATTATTATAAAGTAGAACCATAGACATTTTGGCTAGAGAAATCTAGCCTTATAGATCAGAAAAGTTTCAGAGGCCCAGAAAATGAAGCAAGTCACCCAACCCACACAGCCAGTTAGTTGTTGCCTAGAGTTTTTTTGGTGGGGGAATTCTGCAATAATGTTAACTGAAGAGGGAGGTGCCACCCTGATCTTTGGGAAAACCACCACCATCTTTGGATACCAGGTATTACTTGGGGACATTTACTAATGTCAGCCAATGTTCCAGGCGCTTCACAGTGTCAACTCGATTTTCTTGTCAGCCTTCAAAGTATCTTTTTTTGTTTGTTTGTTTGTTTGTTTGTTTTTTTAAAGTAGGCCCAGCTGGATTTAAACTCACAACCCTGAGATCAAGGCCTGAGCTTCAATGAAGAGTCAGACACTTAACCAAGTGAGCCACCCAGGCACACCCCAAGGTAAGTATTTTTATCCCCATTTTACAGGTGAAGAAATTGAGGTAGAGACAGGTTAAGTGTACATGCCCCATGTGACACGGGTAATGAGCAGGGAGGGTCAGGGAACATTCGGAACCACACAGTCATGGTCCTCCAACTACTCAGTTAAATGCCATCAATAGCAAAGAACCACCAGCAGGCTGTTCAGATCTCCAGTTCCTTACAAACACACTATTTGGAGATAATTTTTTTTATGGAAGGAACACTTACAAACGTCACAGAATATGAGAGCTGGTTGGCTTGTCTAGTGAAAATTTAGATCAGCCTAGTGCTACAGTTGTTTAAAACACAACTGGACAAATTTGAAATAACTTGTTTTTTTGAATCATTTCAAAACTGCTATTTCCTAGATGGCCACCTTTTCTTTCTCTGGCACAAATCAAAAACAAAAACATAGGATCCGAAACCGTGAATCTTAAAGTGTTTTTCCCCCAGTCCTTGTGTTCTGAGCTAATAATGCCACTCATTTTAACGTGTCTCTGCCATATTGTGTCTGTAAATTTAGTTATAACATCACAAGAAAGCCTGAACTTCTCTGAGGCTGGAGCCTATGTAAATCCTGTGACGGGACAGAGCGAGGTGTACTCACAGCAGTGGGTTCGGGTTCCCCAACACTTCTCTTCCGTCTGCCGTCTTTCTTAGAGTAGCCGTTGATTTTACACTCATAACATGCTTCCGGGGACAGAGCATTTTCCTCGTCGACCTCTGCATCCAGGGACAGGTACTGCCCTTTGTTAAATCCCACTCCTGAGACACAGTGGCTATGTGCAAGGAGAAGGCATGGTTAGACTTTACCATTAACCGTGACCACAGTTTTCCAATGGTAGAGCAGAGACTTTTCAGAGACAAGAAACTACCAAAGTAAACTCCAAGCTCATGAACATGAAAACCTAATACTCTTGGTAACTCTTTCCTCCAACACTTAATGCATGAGGTTCTTCCTCATTCTGAACGTCAAAATTCTGAGAGTGAGCTCCAGGCTTCTCCAATTTTCAATCCTAATTAGACTGAAACACTCAGGTGTAGTTAAATCAGGAAGGTTAAAAAAAAAAAAAAAG
Source organism: Ursus americanus (assembly GCF_024610735.1). Taxonomy (NCBI): domain Eukaryota; kingdom Metazoa; phylum Chordata; class Mammalia; order Carnivora; family Ursidae; genus Ursus; species Ursus americanus. The sequence continues at coordinate 63,286,136 of NC_142131.1, read as the reverse complement.
CAAATTATGAATTTCCAAAGAGAACGTTAAGGGAGTCTCTGTTGCTTTATTAAGGTGGAAGCCTGTGCTTGGGCTCTTGAGAAAGCTCTCTGCTTGAACACTTGAGACTTCTGAGCTCCTGTTGTGGACAGTCAGAGTCACTGAGTTGGCTCTAAAGGGTATTTGTCTGGACCAAGACTTTGGTTATTAGGTACCAGTGGTAGACAGATCAGTCCCCACCCCTCAGTGCCTGACTCACTCACTGCTCCTTCTGGGGAAGGTGACCCTGACTGACTCGTCCGTTCCCATCTTCGGTGCTGTGAGAGCCAGCTGCCTGCATGCAAGGATGCTGGCAGCCAAGAGCACTTGCGACGGCTCACTTGGGAGAGGGCCATTCGCTGGAAGGAACCCAGCTTTGTGGAGACGGTGCCACAAGAACCAGGCACCTCCTCTCTGTGCAGTATAAAGCCAGATGACCAAAGGGAGGGACAGACTCCTTCCTTAGGGAACACTGGGCAAGCACTTGCCTAAATTCATAGAGAAATCTGGGGCGCAGCCATTTCTACTCGTACTTTATAACCCAGGTGTCAGTGACAACATAGGAGCGCCACTTTTAAGCATTTACTTGTCTCTGGCCTTGAGGGATCTGACTGAATCAGTTCAGGCTGTTCCGAGGGGGAAGGCAGTGCTACCTGTATAAGGGGAAGGAGGCAAGGAGGCGATCCTGCTGCACTGACCTAACCCAGGTACCTTCCTGGTGGCTCTTCTTCCCAGACCCTAAGTCCTCTGAGCAGTGCTTTTGCCTCCTGGGCTCTGAACCACCGTTCACTTCCCTGCAGCGCCAGGACCACACCTGCTTCCTTGTGTGCGAGGCGGGGGCGGCCTTACCCCTGTCCCACTCTGTAGTACCCGGGCGGGCAGCCGCACAGGTAGCCCCCTTCCGTGTTGGAGCAGCCATAACTGCACGGGTTCTTGGAGGACGAGCACTCGTTGACGTCGTGGCAGGCACTGGAGAACTGGTCAAAGGAGAATCCTGAGGGGCAGACGCACTTGTAACCGCCCAGTGTGTTGTAGCAGGAGGCAGAGCCGCAGGCGCTGGGGTTGGAGCACTCATTCTCGTCTAGGGGGACAGAGGAAGAAACTCTTACGTGGGAGGCGGGGGGCCATGTATGAAGAGGCTGAGTCTCACAGTGGTGACGGTTTTACGGGGAATATCTCTAGAACTATATTTAGAAAATGTTTATTCTGATGGCTGATTGGCAAAAGTAAAAAACAAAAACCAAAACACCAAAATACCAAACCCCAACAAGTCCGCCTAAATCATGGCTTTAAAAAAGCCATGCCCTACCCTTTTATATTTTCTGTTTGTGCTGTTTCTCAATATTATGGTGGCCCTTGGGGACAGACATTTGTAGTCTCTCTACTGAATAATCTTCTATTCTTTGCACCAAAGGTTACTTCAAAAGCCTGAATCTCAGATCCGTGGAGCTAGAAAGTAGATTACTAGTTTCCAGGGGCTTCAAGGAGGGAGAAATGGAGAATGTCTGCTTGTGGGTATGGAGTTTCTTTCTGGGGCAGTGAAAATGTGGCGGTGATGGCTGCAAACTCTGGTGAGAATATACTAATCATCACTGAATTGCATGCATTTTGAAAAGATGAATTTTATCGTATGTGAATTCCGTCTTAATTAAAAAAAAACCCGTATCTGGGTATACGTATATTCTCCCAGCAATTCTCAAATTCATTCTATATGGGGAGAAAATATGTATAAACATTTAAATATTCTGAATTAAAATAACTGAAAGAAACATTAACGGGCTCTTTTGACCCAAAGATCTAGGATGCTTTTAGCTACTCGAGAATCCATTAAGGTGCAGACCATGTCTTCCAAGAGAGGTTTGCACCCAGCCATCAGCTGACATAGGTTTTACTTGTTTAATAACTAACCTGCCACTGTAAATTCCTGCCTGCAGGATAATAATAGGTTATACTTTCACTTGCTCTTATTTTTTACAAAATCAGAGCCCGACTGTGCTTTTAACTTTGGAGATAACAATTTTGCTCTTAACTGTCTGTTCGATATATAGCATGTGGCTTGACTCCTTTGGGCTTTATTGTAATCCACATTTCACCCTAGGCACAAGTCACATGTGCTCCGTGGAATTCTTTCTGATTCTTGTGACTCCCCTGGAGCCCAGTGCATCTGTTTACCTAGCATGTGACAGGTTTATGTTTCAGCTCCCGTGGGGAAATGGCCCGTGTGTACGTAGACGACACAGCAGCCGGAGGGAAGCGCCCGTCTGCAGCAGCGCAGCATGATGGTGAAGGATGCAGACCGAGCCTCCCAGCTGCGCGGCTGCCGAGGCCTCTCACACGGGAAATGTGACGTCGTTGAGTCCGGCTCCCAGGTTACTGAGAGGGCGGATATTCTGAGGCAACTTCTGTGTCATGACTACAGTTTCAGAATTAAATTAGGCCAACAAATAGAGAATTCTGGATGTAAAACCTACGATGATTAATTTGTGCAAGTTCTCAGCCTTCATTTCATGGGGAGAAAGTATTTAAATGAATTCTTAATCACTAGGCTGCCTATGCCATAGATATAACTGCTGTTTTATTTCTAAATCCAAAAAAGACTTGGCATTCTGCCACAAAGGCTTATCTGCTCTAACCGTTAACTCTGACATTTATATCCAGGATTCCTCTCATAACCGAGAATGTGAATTAGGTTACAACTTAACAAAATGATCCTGCTATGAATATAGTATTAGACATTGTGTCTAATTATCAGGCAAAACCAATTGAGTAAATGGCATTTACATACTACTGACAAGAACATTTAAAAATAAGTAATGTTTTTCTAAGTACCATGACATACCTCATATTTGTATGTTACAAATGTACATTGTGGTATATTTTTATGGATTTAGGTCATCTCACTTTGAAAATATGTTCATGCTTGATACATACTTTGAGCTGACTCGTGCTTCACTAAGCTGTGTTCAAATTATTTAGAAGTGACCACAGAAGCAAACAGAAGTTAGTGAACACTAATAACCCAAAACTTCACTAATACATAATTTTTCTTCATATCCAAAGGTTAACACTTATTTTCAATTATGAATAATTATAATGCTTGTAAACATCTGAGAAACTATACAGTCTACGTACCAGAATGTTATAAATGTTCCCTGGCAAGTGACTGGAAATACTTTCAAATATTCATTTGAATTAAAACCTTTTTTCAGTATTAACATAAAGAACTGTCATTTCCCTTAAGTTGGCAGTAGTATTAACAACGTAATATTAAATTATCCGATGCACTGATTCTGAACACTTTTGTCCATTTACTAAGAGAATCCAGATAAATCTGAAATAGTTCATTCTGCATTTCCCCCCTCAATCATAGGAAATGACTAATAATATTCACACAGGCAGTAACAGATAAAAATAATTTGTGGTCTTTCAATTTGCATTTTATCATAATTCTTGTTCTTTTGAAAACTCGTTGCTTTTATTATTTCCTGATGGTTTGTTTAATTCTATCCCTGCCAGATAGTTGGGTTAAAATTCCAACTGGAATTATGTGGATTCAGAGCAAGGAAGTCAGCAATTAAAGTAGGCACCAGCTAGATTCCTCAGCCCTGCACGGACGACTCTAGAACCTTTCAAAATAAATCCCGGCTGTTAAACTGTGCGAGCTGCTGTGGGGTGACCGCTTTGAGGACGTGCCCACTCAGAGAATTCCCCCCAAGGGGAATTAGGATGTACCATACAGCCTTGATTTTGAAGTCAGACCAATTTAGTGCAAAACGGTACAGCTATTTTTGCACTCCATGTTTATAGGCAGAAGCTTCAGAAAACTTAATACTCCATATGTGCTTTTTTATACTTAGGATCAGTTTAAAAATGAGAATTCTATTTAATAAGCTGACACCTATGAAATATTAGATCACCCTTTTAAGATCCACAGAATTAACCAAGAAGTCCATGTTATTTATGAGACCCTCCACTTTTAGTAAGCAAAGCAATATAATTATTTTAAACTGTTTTAACAGCTGACTACAAATGCACTGTTCTATTCTGAAGAGCGTGCCTATACTGTTTATAAATCAATCAGGACATGATGACTCAGCATTTTAATGTGTGTGTGAAGAGAAAAAGAAGTAAACTTATGAAATCATTTTGACTGCCTAACTCATCATCTTGATAATCCCTGGACACGTAACTTCTTGATCACGAGTGGTTGTTGCATTTCCCTGCGCGAGTGTCTATTTGTGGGCTGACAAAGCATCTGTCTTTGGCCTTGCACAAGACCACAGCATCTCTGTGACTTTCCCCAAGTTGGCTTCCCTTCTTTGAAATTCGTCTTGATTTTCTCTTCTCAATTCACTAAACTGTCATTAGGAATTTCTTTTGAGAAGACCACAAAGGATAAAATCAGATTAATTTATCGAGTGGATGCATGGGGTAACTGAAATCCCCGCAGAGGCGCAGGCAAGCCCCCGCTGGCTCCCAGCGGGACCACTGCTCCCCTTCGGGCTCAGCCGTGCGAGCATCTGATGTCCAAGCGTGTCGGACGGCAGCTCCACGCAGTGCATTCAGATGGAGCCAAGCAATCAGGCCTCTGCTAAATAAATCAGCTGGCTATTCAAGTACAGAATAACGTTCTCTTTGATCAGTCTCTCCTTAAAAGGAGAGTTTCCATTGGCTATTATCAATGCCAGGATATTTATTTTACAAACACTTTTGTCTGGAGACAAATTCAACAGAATTAGCTGTGACTAGGTACTTTTTTCTACCTTCAAATACTTAACCTTCTTCGCTAAATCTGTGCGACTGGAGAGCACAAGTGACGGTCCTTATTAAGCTGATCTGAATTCATTTAGATTTATCTGAGGGAGATGGACGGGCAATTCTTCAACAATCTAAAAAGTTATGAAAGTCATCATGAAAACCCCCTGACCTTGGCAGGTGAAGATGATGAATCTTGACACCATCTTCAGAAAGTTAAAATTACATCTAGTAGAAAATTATAATTATGAAGCTTGAGTTGAGTTACCTTTTAGGTACTTAAAACATTTTTATTCCGGATATTTTCAAACATACACAAGTAGAGAGACTAGTGTCACAGATCCCCATGCATCCGTCCAAAGGACTGGTGTTAAAGTCCTAGGATTCAAAGGCTACACTGAAACATGGACCTTTGTTCATTTTACACAAAGATACTTTAAGGTAAGAAAAGCAGATGCTATGTAACAAGTGAGAACTCACCGACACACTGATTCCACTGGTAATGCTGAATATACCCCTGAGGGCAGCCACACCTGTAGCCTCCCAGGATGTTCTGGCAGCCATGCTGGCACCTGTGGTTTCCATCACATTCATCCACATCTGCAAAAACAATCCCGGCAGGATATTTATGCACCCTTTCCTCTACTGTTCTTAAATGTACTCCAAACGCAACCTGGGTTAGCTATTATCAGGGAAACAAACAAACAAGACACACACAGAGGCTGTGAGTTTTTCCAAGTCACATGGTTCTTAGCGGTGATACAAAGAATGGTTCTGAGATAAGAATCCACCTTATTCTATTTTTTTTTTTTAAGATTTATTTGAGAGGCGGGGGAGGGTCAGAAGGAGAGGGAGAAAGAATCTCAAGCAGACGTCCTGCTGAGTATGAAGCCCAACTTGGGGTTCAATCTTACGACCCTGGGATTGCAACCTAAGCCGAAACCGAGGGCCAACGCTTAAATGACTGAGCCACCCAGGCACCCTTATACTGTCCACCAGTCCATCCCCTGTCAATTCGTGAAATAACTTCAGCAAATCACCAACAGCAACCACAAATGTTATACATTTTGGATGGATTAACTGCATATGGTGTGATTTATTTGGTAGGTGATATAAATATATTTGCATTATATATTCCAATAGATTCAAAAGTGATTCGGACATTTAATCGTCATGTTTGAGGGGGCACGTGAGTGAAACGCTAGTTAAGTGTCTGACTCTTGGTTTTGGCTCAGGTTGTGATCCCAGGGTCATGAGATGGAGCCCTGCATGGGGTTCCATGCTCAGGGCAGAGGTGGCTTGAAATTCTCTCTCCCTCTCCCTCTGTCCCTCCCACTTATGCTGTCTCAAAAATAAATAAATAAATCTTAAAAAAATAAAATCCTCATGTTTGGGAGGATGCAAGCACTACAGAGATACCTTAAAAAGTATAACTGTTTTGCATGCAAAAATTTTTATTACCATTCGAAATTAGATGCAAAATTTAAGTACTTAGATATGATGTGGAATTATTACAACATATGGAATTTCTTTGTCCATACATGCATACTCTTTTGGAATAACAACTGAGGCTTTGAAATCTACCCATAAAGAGTAAAATAAAATTGGCATGTTTGATGTGTGTATAACAAATTTATATGGCTACTTAATACATGGTATCTTACGTGGATGGTCTCAGGCTGAACTCACACGTGGCAAGCAGCTGTGTGTTCAGACTTTAAAAGTTTCAATGACTTGAAATACAAAATGTTAAAATGGAAATCTTTAAAACTGAATTTTTCTTGGCTACAAATTAGATTTATAAATGTCTTATACTTCTTATAAAGAGTATATTAAAAACAATGTATTTCTAGAATTCAGAATCACAAATTTCTAAGAATAATAAAGGGGGACTAAACACAATGAAGACTTAAATTGCAATAGTTTATAAAAATAGAAGGGGACGTACATAGTCTTATAATCTCTGGCATGGGTACTTTGTAAGATTCCAAGTCTTCTACATTAGCCCTCGCAGTGGAAATACTGGAGAACAGTATAATATTTTGTTGAGTATAGACAGATTATTTTATTCCCAGTTAAATATTTCCTGGACTTTATAGGAAATACCTATTGTATTGGCTTGATAGAATATGCCCATTGTAGAGAAGAGAGTGAATAAGGGAGTTTCAGAACAAATAAGACGGAAATAGCCATCGCTTTCCCGTGCTTTTCATATATTTTACAATTCTGATAATTGTTTTTCTTACACTTTCACATATTTAGTTATGGAACGAAAGTCCACTTTTTTTCTGATCTATTTGTACACTATTGTATGCCATACGAGCTACAGAATTACAGAATTCCTTTTCAGTTTTTTTTTTAGATCAGTAATTAGGTAAAGACTCCAGTTACTTTAAAAGCCAGTTCATATAGAATTTTTGTTCTATCCCACTGAAGTTTTCCTCTGCCCCCCAAATGATATATGAAAATCTATGAGTGAAAATCAATTGCCGAGTTCTATTTTGTTCAATCCTTTTTTCCTTTTGAGATGATCTCATTTCCCATTTAGTGGCTTGGAAGTTAAAATAGTTTGCTATATTCAATTAAGGATTTTTTAGCAAATAAACTCACCTTCACAGTTTAGTCCAGTAGCATCGAGAGAGAACCCTCTTTGGCATTCGCAGCTGAAACTTCCAGGCGTGTTCTGACAGATTCCCTTTGCTCCACAGAGTGAAGGCTGAGATCCACATTCATTGTTGTCTAGCAAAGCAGGAAGGAGGAGTGTCAAGCTTCCGAGTCATTACATGACTCAGATTTCACTACATGAAGTGAAAAGTGAGGCATGAAAGCCTAAGTTCACTTATATGTGAAAACTTGAGGGAAATGTATGCCACAATTCACTGTCAGGTTAGAGGCAAAAGTGGCAAGAAAAATAATATTTCAAGAGAGGTGAAATTAGAGACGATCTGGGGTCAACTGCATACATGGTTTTTTATGAAGCAGACTCAAAGTCTCTTAACCTTGGTCTTATAACATAACCTACCATGTCCATTAGCATGTTCTAAAAATCACAATGAGCCCTTACTCATATTTAGTCTGAACATATATGATTATATTTCCAATGCAATGTAACGGTCCTGTTTGGAATATGCCTACTGTGCATGTGCTTGGTCCTTACACAGTTCTTCCTCTGGATACTGTTCCTAGAGAAAAAACACCTACACTATTAGCAACAGTTCCAGACCAGTCATTACGCCATACTGGTTTCAAATGTCAGCATGGAGCCATTCAATATTCTGCCATCTTGAGTACACTTTTTATGCATCTACCCACAGTCTGCAAGCCCTCCCACGTGCAGTTGGGTCTCACCGATGCAGGCCGTGTGGTGCTGCGTGAAACCAGGTGGGCATTTACAGGTAAAGCCTCCCAGCGTGTTGGCACACAGGAACTGGCAGTTGTGCTGTTTGGTCTGACATTCATCAAGGTCTGAGGTGAAAGAGAAGCCAGTGAAAATGGGTGCAGTTGCCTGGCTCTGCGTCCCCGCCCAGGAAGCCACAGGATGCGGGCATGTTCTACTCGGGAGCACTTTGTCTAGGGCTCTGCTGGACGCTGCTCAGGCCCCCACGTGCCTATGGCGAGCAGTTTCTTCTCCCGCCTCGGCAGCGTCGATACTACGGTATCGGGTGGCTACTCTGATACGCAACACAGAGTTCTCTTAAAATAGAAACTGAATGGGTGAGTCACGGTGGTTTCCTTGAATTATTCTCAAGGTGAGTATCCCAAGGTTCTAGTGCTTGCATTTAGTGCACAGCGTAGTACATGGCTGGTCACTTATTTCTCTTAAGGGCGGGGGGCAGTTAAGTAAAAATAAAACAGAAGCTGGAAATTGGTGAAGGTCTGAAAACAAGCACTGAGCCAGGCTCTGAGGGTCCAAATGAACACAGCGCCATGAAGACCAGAGGAGGCAAAATTATAGCATCTGTGATTCCGGTCATAAACGGAACTTAGATTTGGACTATACTAACAGAAAACTCGAAATGTGATTGCAGTTAGATTAAAACTTAATATGGGAGAATATATTTAAATAAATGTACGAGCACTAAGAGATGTATGTAACACTAATTCATGATTTTAAAGCTTAATAAACACACACTGTTTGCACTCACAACAACATGCAAAATTAAACTGACTCATAACGGTTCGCTATACAGATCCAAGAGAACGGTACTGCTTGCTGTAATAATAATAATTATTATTGGGTATTCCTCGGAAATAAAACTGCATCTTCTTAAGAATAACCTGTATGTCAAACAGTTAGACAGGAATTTCCTCAATCCAGTCATTTCATCCAGGTGAGGTTGACAATAAAGCTGAATATATGAGATAGCACTGCAGCTACAGTAATTGTCTAATTTAGTTTGAGAATCACTTTTAATACCTGTGCAAAAAAAAAAATTAAATTCACCCATTCATTTTCAATCTTCTGCAGTAAATGTGTGATAAAGATAGTTGAGAGGAAATAAAATCCTAGCTAAGCAGCAAAAGCAATCTTATTTCAGTTATTTGTTTCAATCTCTTCCCTCATCAACATTTTTTTTTTATTTAATTTCATTTAATTATCAGTTTGTGTGGTCTGCTATTGAAGAAGCAAACAGCTGTCATGTGGGCTTTAATTCTCCCTGCCTCCTACCATGTGTCCTCTGGTAGAATTTTCTGTGAATGATCAAGTGGTCACTAGGAAGATGTGCTTTAACGAGGGCAGTGCAGGTGGAGGGGTCGCTGACTCGCTGAATTTGGACGCGCAAGGAGGGAGACACGAGGGTCAGGAGTGCCGGAGACGCCTCCCTCACCTTTGCACGTCTTTCCATCCTCTTGCAGGACGTAGCCCCGAGGACAGGAGCACTGGTAAGTCCCCTCAGTGTTCTTGCAGATGAAGTTGCATGGTTTTGGGGACTGGGAACATTCATCAAGATCTAAATGAAAGTGATGTCAACATTAAACTCTTCGTTTCAAGCAACCACTGGTCTCTTTCCTCCCTCCATGTTCTTGCTTCATCTTTTTCCTTTCCACTTCGACTTAAAAATGAAAAAACAGCCAGGGAGAAATGACACACAGAAGTTTTCTCGAAAGTAACATACTGGTTTACTTTGTAAATCAATCTACGGTTCTTGAATACATGTAATACCTGGACCAGGGGCGCAAAACCCCACTGCATTCTGTAGGTGTGTGTACTCTGTTTACAGTTTGACGACCATTCTCTTAAAACTAAGAGTTTCTTTCTTCTGACATACGGATCTGAAAGATGTCTCTTAAACTGAGCTGACATGCCGAGCACCGTGGGGTCCCACAGGCTTGCCACCCATGAGTCAGGCCCATGCTGCTCCCGGGCTGGCAGCCAGACCGCACACACACTGTCAGCAGGCTCTCTTGCCCTCTGTCTTCGTCTGGTCTTTATTTCCCTCCACTCCCTCCCTGCAAGATGCTCGGGGTTTTAAATCACTGGATCAGAGGCCACGGGCGCCTTTCAAACCAGCCCTCTGCGCGCAGCTTTCTCCTTGCAGGGTTCAGTAATGTCTCCCTCTTTTCCCCAGCACACGGCACTGTGCCTCGTAGATTTTACAAACTCTGCTCACATCCTGAGGCAAAACAACCCTCCTGAAGTCATCTTCCTTTGAACGTGCTACCTCTTTTCTGCTAAGACTGATGGACAGCAAACCATCTCTATTTCCTCGTCAAACACACTGGTTGCCGCCCCTAGAACGCTGGAAGCGCGTCATCAGTAGCCTGTTCTCAAGGACTCTCATGCCCAACGGAGACAGTCAAATGCTTACTAAGGGTCGGTTTGGTTTTTCTGAACCTTTTCATGCCAGGTGTGTTTATTAAAATAGGTGCTTTAATGGCATATCATGCAAGTTGATTAAATATGGAGGAGAAGAGACTTTTTTTCTTCAATGAAAACTAAGTCAAATGCTTTGTAAAGACTCATCAGACGCAAGCCCCCCACTCCCTGCCCTCAACTGGTATAGAATGGTGGGGGTGAGACCATAAGAAATTAAATTAGAAAAAGAGATAGTAAAAATGTCGAAGGATTCTGTCCTGACACTGCTTTGAAACTGCAAATTTTACATGAGGCCTCACTTGTGTATTTTATGCAGAAAAGCAGCACAGGGGAACAGGCACAAAGCGCTCTCTACATGTGCTAACACACGGGCTCACCGTCAGAAGCCCTCTTCTTTCGTCAAGAGACTGACAAACGAAGGTGCACTTATAATTTTAAATTAAAGTATACAATGGTGAAATAATATTTTTTATAGTTTTTATGCTTCCCGACTGAACACTTTCTGATGAACTGTTCTGTGTCCTACATTATTGGACAAGGACAGCTACTGTGATATCAGGAACCACAGTCCTGAAAGGAACGGCATGACCGCATAAAAGGTACATTGCAATGTTCCACGGTAAACCTACGGCATCGCCAGCAGTGACTCTAGGAAGCAGGAGTTGGCCACCCCCAGACGTGCAGACCCGCGCCTCACCTACACACGAGGTGCCGCTGATGTCCGTCGTGTAGCCAACCTTGCAGAAGCACCGGAATGAGCCCATGGTATTGATGCACTGACCGTTGGTGCAGAGGTTTGGCATCACCTTACACTCATCAATATCTGTGGGCGAGAAAGAAAACCCCAAATAAAAATGAACACCATATATATATATATATATATATATATATATATATATATATATGCGAGGACAGAACTGGTGAGAACGTAAGAGAAACGAAGGGACTGACACAAAGTAACTAGCAACCCACATTCACGACAGAGCTCGGTACCTCTTCGTCAGGCCGGCGAACGGCAACACGGAAGGGAAAGCAGAACATTTATGGAAGAGGTCCATAAATGGAGGCTCTCTTGAAACCCCTGCTTCAGTCTACTCATTTTTAAATCTAAGTGTGAGTTACTTTGGCAGGGTGTAGAAAGCCACCTCTCTGACATCCCACTAATCTGGGATTTGTGGTGATTCCCACGCCTGGACCTCACCGCCACACTTGGATTAGACTCTCTGAAGAAAGGGTTTCATGAGCAGAGTAATCAGGCTCAGGGCCAACAGTCTGTACACTAATAGAAGAAAATGTTATTTTATCGGGTGGTTGTACCCCACCCCCCCAAAAAAAAGGAAACAAAGAGGATAATGGATCAGAGGCTAGAATTATCTCCAAGGTCACAGCCTTTAGACATAAACTCCTTAAATGAGGAGTGGACTCAGGGAGAAAAAAAAAAAAACCCGGAAACCACTAACCAACTACGAGACTTGCTGGTTTGTACATATGTTGCAAACAGACTGTGTAATTGTGCACACTCAAATAAGCAACACTTTACTTAAATAAAGCAGGTATAGTCCCGGGGTTACAGACATGGCCGTTGGGGTCAGACAGGTATGTTCCACTCCAGGGTCCATCCCTTAGAAGGGATGTGATCTCAAGAAAATTACTTATTGTTACCTAAGCTTCATGCTTCAGTTTCCCAATAAATTCTACTCTTAGATTCGGTATGAAGATTACATCTTTTAAATCTCTCAATCATTAGCAAAAAAGCATACACAAACACATATACATAGAAACATTTTAGCCATTCTATCAGTTTTTCACTTTTCCTTCAAATTAATCTGAATTAATGTTCGCTGCCTTGAAAATGTGCATGACTTTTCCGCAGCTCCTCACCTCTTCCATCGGTGGTGTATCCTGGGCCATGAGGACATATCTTTTTGTACTGGGCCGTTCCGGGAAGCGGGCAAAGCTCACACTGGTGCCCCCAGCCTCGCCCCCCATCACAGCAGCATTCGGACTTCGTGACAAGATTGCGGCTGCTGGACGCCATCTGACACATCGTCTGCAGCACCTCGGCAAAGCAGAGTCCCTGTCGATTGTCTGAAATAACAATGTCGGTGAGAAGCATCAGTGACATGGAATGGACCCTTCATCCTCATCTTCAGATAAAGGACGACAATATTTTTCTTCCCGGCACAGACTTTTTTAGAGGTAAGTATTCTTCCCAATGAACAGCCAGCATACTTCGGACAGCTTCACAGCTACAAAGGTGCTGGAGAAGGAATCCACAGTGTGTTCCTTTACTACAGTTTACTAATTTCAACAGCAAGTGAGATCATGCGTAGGAAATAGATTTTTCTTCAACCCATCAGCAACTAGCTGACAGTAAACTACCATTCCCGTAAAACACACACAAAAACCCCGAAATTAGATTATTTCCCTTTATTTTTAAAGATTTTATTTATTTATTTATTTATTTATTTATTTATTTATTTATTTATTTATTTGTCTGTCAGGGAGAGGGAGAGGGAGAGCGCACGTGAGCAGGAGCAGGGGGAGAGGCAGGCAGAGGGAGAGGGAGAAGCAGGCTCCCCGTGGAGCAGGGAGCCGGACACAGGGCTTGATCACAGGACACGGGGCTCGATCACAGGACCCTGGGATCATGACCGGAGTCCTGAGCCAGAGCAGACACTTAACCCACTCAGCCACCCAGGTGTCCCAAATTATTTTCCTTTAAATAAACAAATGAGTATCAGGATTTGATTTTGAAAACTAAATCCTGGATGATGTTACAATCTTGGTGCACATTCAATCCAGTCTCATCTTTTCTGCATGTGCAAGAGTGTTCATACATTTGGACAAAGCAGATTTTTTTTTCTCTGTACTATAAATAAAGGAATTTCTCTGCTGTAAACAGGCAAATAAATCTATAACATGGTTTTATGAACCATCCTTGTGAAACCTTAATAATATGAACAGAGAAGTACATTACGGTATGTAAGCGGTCTTTTCTATTGCCAGAAAGATTGGTGCTTAGTAAGGGTCTGGATTGAAGACATCAGGAAAACAAAATTTATTTTCTTGACTAACAATTTCCCAGGATTTAATGCAAAGACATCACTTGGAGAAGTCTGATGCAGCTGAAACATGCTGTTTTTATATCCGATCAAGTGATGAGTGCTCTTATTTCTCTGTTTGCCTTAAATTTTACTACTCCATACTTTTACACCTGCTCATAATTACCTGAAATGATTTATAATGTATACATTTTAGCATTAAAATACAACATAATGTCCGAGATTTATACTTTCCACAGGAAAATATTTTGTAAAACATTTTTCTGTACCATAAAATAAAAATTAATCTTCACTGCATTTTTGAAATGTGGCGTTTATTTTAATATTACTAATACAGCAAAGCTTACCTCACACAGCAAATATTTTCTTTTGGAATTAAATCATCTCCTGATGTAAGTTTTACTAAAGTCATATTTTCCGTAGAGCTTAATTAATCTGAATTTTGGAAAGACTCTTTAAGATGGCTATTTACATTACACATAGATGTGCATACAGCTCACATGCACAGAAATAAATCATCTGAATAGACGTGTACGTTCAGGAAGAAGTATATGCATTACTCAGAGTGGGGGCTTTTGTAGCAGACAAGAATATGTACGTAGAGCTCTTCTGGGATGACATCATACAACAGATGTTTTATTTACCAGGTAAAATACACTCAGATGTCACTTACCAAGGCATTCGGTGCCTGAGGAACTCGACTGGAATCCTTCATTACACTCACATCTGTAGCTCCCGACAGTGTTCACACAGCGCCCATTTTCACAAATGCCTGGCTTGGTCCTGCATTCATTTTCATCTTTGGGAAAACAAATAGGGTGAATAATGAGCAGACTGTAAAATTACCATTTACAAATTATCCTTGAGTGGGTTATATCTTATTTAAAACGTCCTCATCAAAATACTAATGTGATGGGATAAAAACCAGTCATACATGAAAATGGGTTTATTTTTAACTCCGTCCTTCCAGGTGGGTTCTTTCTTAACAAAGTGTTTCTCTTTCTGTTCCCTCCCCACCCTTGTGGGGAAAGGGTGGTGGTTGACGAAAACTGGCTTCCACAAGATGTAAACTTGCCCCACAACACCAGACAAGCTGGGAAAGAACTGTGGGGAAGAGGGTGCTGGTTACATGACAGGAGAGAGAGGCTGGGAGCACAGCAGGGGGAGGTGTTAGGGAGGGGTAGAGAGTAGGGTAAAAGCCACACAGGCGGGGAAGAAGGACAAGCTCCCGGACTTTGAGTAAAATCGCAGGAGCAGTTTGGTATGTGAAGGCGACTAACGGGAGAAGGGAGAAGGAATTTAGGGTGTACTGCTCTTTTGGTTGGTAATAAATTAGAACAAAACTGCTTCATTAAAATCTCCTTTGTCCTTACTGTATTTGATATTCTGTAAATTTTGCTTGGGGCTTTTGTTTGTTTGAAGCTCTGTTATTATGAGCATAAAGGAGCTCATAGTGAGATATTTTTGATAAACTGCTTTCATCTTTATACTTTTTAAATCTTTGTTGATATTTATTTTGCTTGTGCTTTCTTTTTATCAGCATTTGCCCTCAATGTTTTGTTGATCTTTTATTGTCGATCTTTCTCACATTCTGATTTGGTACCTTTCATACAAAAAGCACCAAACTGGATTTAAATGGAGTTTTCAAAAGTACATCCGCCTTTTAACCAGCAGTTCATTCCTATCTATCGTGACTGCTGATATGTTTGGATTCTTACCTGTCATTTTATTTTGTTTTACATTTACCATGCTCTTGCCCTCCTCGCTCAATATTTCTTACAATAGTCTAGATTTCTATGCCCTCCTCTTATCTCCATCTCATGTCTGGAAGTTACAATCTTCTGTCTTTTCGGTGGTAACCATGAAACAACTTCAGCCATACTCGAATACTTTTCTATCGGTTTCAGAAGTCTCTGGATGAGTTCCTTCTGCTCTCTCCTGGTGCCACCTGCCACGCTGACATGATCTATACTTTGGTTTGCTAGATCTTTTCTTTAATGTGCCATCAGTATCTGTGTAAACCGAATCATGAGGTTTCCTGGCTCCTTGGCTTACCATTGCTTCATGGATAGAACTCTGTCCTTTTGGATTAATAAGACAAAATATTGGAGTATCTAGTCTGGTAATCACAGAGGATATGTGGGTGGCAAATTCTCTAGAATACATTTCTGACAATGTCTTTTTCATTTTCTTACTAGATTGAGTGTAGAATTTTAGTTCAAAATTATTTTCCCTTAGAATGTTTGGAAAATATTGCTCCACTATTTTCTTTTACCCCATGTTACTGTTCATTTGCAGGAAGTCTAGTTTTTCTCTCTGGAAGCTTTAAGGGTTTTCACTTTGCTCTGAGCATCCTAAAAATCACCATGATGTGTCTTGGTGAAAATTTCCTTCCCTTTTAGGGGAAAAAAAAACTAATTATGGAAATTTTAAAGTATATACAAACATATTGAGCTAAGTTAATAGATTTAAAAAACTGTGTAGCGTCTGTTATTTCTAGAATCTGAGGGTTCAAGGTCTGCCTTCCTGATCTACTGCTATCCCTGATGTCATTTACCTTTATTTTGATTTGCATTTCATTGTCCGAATTGCTTTTTTTAAGCAGGGCTCTTGTTGGACATACTGACTGAGCTCCTCCCTGTCTGATGGCGTACAACAGAGCTTTTATACTTGGAAGATGGCTAGACAGGTCTGAAAACTTTAGGTTACTTTTGCTCTGCTACCACTGGCGTGAGAATTCGTGTAAGAACTTGAAGAAAGTAGCTTGATTTTTTTCCTACCTTGTACGTATTTTCCTACCTTGTACGTATTTTCCCTTTTCAGCCCTGTTGCCTAAAGCCAACAGGTCTTTTCTGATAACTTTTTTTTCTTTTTTCTATTGTTGAAGTTTGTAACTTCGTCTCCTTTGTTGAAAATTGTAACACCCTAATACAAGTTAGGGTGTATCTTGGTGTGTTGTTGCCCCACCTATGACATTCTGATTTCTGGCATTCCATGTTTTATCCTTTGAAAATTTCTCGATCACATCAGGACGGCCAATTAGCGACCATGGCATTGTCCACTGCTCTTGTCTTTGTGCACTCAGCTGTCTATTCAGCGTGACACATTAGAGACAAACAAGACAGGTCTTACTTTAACTCATGATTCAAATCTCGAATGGGAACTGATAACTCCCTTGACAATCTTACTGCATTTCTTCGTACATCCGTGCTCCCACTTTCTACAATGACTACTGCACACGGAGACGAGAACTCGTCCATCTCTCCACTACCAACCACCTGTATGGCCCTCGCTTTCCACTGCTTGTCTTTTTCCACAAGTTAAAGATTCTCTGGTTTTTCTCAAAGGCCAGTCTTTGCACTTGTACTCTAGATTGCCTTCCAAAGAGTTCACACTTCTCCTTTTTCAATGAGCTATTCTTTCAACACACAATTTTCTCATAACTTCCATCTTAAAAAACCCATCTCTTTTAATAATGTCTTATACCTCTAACTAGTACCTCATTTGTGTTTCCCTTCAGGACAAATTTATTTCCTTCCTTCCTTCCTTCCTTCCTTCCTTCCTTCCTTCCTTCCTTCCTTCCTTCCTTCCTCCCTCCCTCCCTTGTCCTTCTTTTTTTTCCTCCTCAGTGCTCTGATTCCTATTTTGTTCTATTTTATTTCCAGCTTTACTGAAGTACATGAAAGGATTCCTCTGTCGAGGACCCATTACCTCACATATTTGCCCTTTTTCTGCGTGAGAATATTTAAGTTCTGTTCTCCTAGCAAATGTCAATTACACAGTACAGTGTCCTCCGCTATCGTCACCACATCACACATTAGATCCTTAGACCTTATTCATCTTATACCTGTAAGTCTGTATACTTTTACCTGCCTCTCCCTGTTTCCCCCACCCTCAAGCCCCTGGCAAACATTTTTCTCCACTACTTCTGTGAGCTCAGTCTACTTACTTTTATTTTTTTAAGACTCCACATACAACTGATACCATGTCTTTCTCTGTCTGGCTTATTTCACTTTGCATATTGCCCACTGGGTTCATCCATATGTTCTCAAAAATGACAGGATTCCCTGTATCCTCTGTACATTTTCTTGATCCCCTCATGCACTGATACACATCTAGGATGTTTCCACACTTAGCTACTGCCAGTAATGCTACAGTGAACAATGGAGTTCAGGTATATTTTTGAGGTAAGGCTTTTGTCTCCTTTGATATATACCCAGAAGTGGGCCTGCTGGATTATGTGGTAGTTCTCTATTTAATTTCTTGAGGAAACTCCAAAATCCATACCTAGTGGCCTTAGCAGTTTACGTTCCCACCAACAGGACATCAGGTCACAGTGGACAGAATCCCCTCTTCTCCACATCCTTCTCAACACTTGTTATCTCTTGTCTTTTTATGATTAGCCATCCTAACAGGTGTGAGGTGTTATCTCATTGTAGTCCTGACATTCCTCTACCTCATGACTGGTGATAAGAGGGCACCAAATCTTATTGCTCCTTCTCAATGTCTTGCTCTGTATCTCAGCAGCATTAGACACAAGTGGCCACTCTCTAGCTGCTTGAATAATCCATCCTTTTAATCGTCACGATCTAACACTGACCGGAGAACTTCCTCTCTTGCTGGCCACTCAGTTTCGGTTTTCTAAATATTTTCAATCACACGAGATTTTGGAGTGTTCAGAGCTCAGTCACTGCCACTCCACTCTCTTCGCACTCTTGGTGTCCTCATCCAATCCCGGGATTTTTCAATGATGACCTGTTTGCCAATAATTTACAGCCATGGCTTATGAACAGATCTGTGTATCTAATGTTACCACTTGGGAGGCTCATACGTTACTGACAGTTAAGTTGGTCAAAACAATTTTTATTCTTCTGTGCCTCCAACCACACCTGTTTCTTCCTGTCTTTTTCCTTATCAGGCCATAGTTGCGTCATCTGGTCATTTATGCAAGTAAACTCCGGGGACTCATCTTCTCTACCTCTCTTCCTTCCTCCACCATATCCAATCCATCCGTGCGCACATTCTGTTGATCATCTCCCAGGTACATTCCGAGGCTGAGTCCCCTTAACCACGTTTTTATGGTGTACGGCTTTTATTTGAACTTTCTTCGGCTCTCATTTGGATCAGTAAAATAGTCGCTCAAATGCACCCGGCTTCTACTCCTAACCCCTCACAACGCATTACCCACTAGGCAACCGAAGATCTTTTAGATTGTAAATCAGACAATAACAACAACTAACAAGAGAAACTCTACTATAAGCCAAGCACTGTTCTAAGGGTTTTATATGAATTAACTAATTTAATCTCCCTGACAAGCCTATGAAGTACGCGCTCTCATTATTCCTATTTGTGTTTAGAGGACGAATTGGAGGCACGCAGTGAAGCCAGCTTGCCCCAAACACAGAGCTAGGACATCCGAATCGAGGTTTCTCATATTCATCATCCATGTCCGGGGCCCGCACAGTGCAGGCGCCACACCGGTCTCTTGACCGTGGCCTGCAACGCCTTTGCCTACGTTTGGGCCTCACCTCAGGCCGCTCTGCTGGCACAAGCTCCGGCTACGCTGGCCCTTGTTCCGGCCTCAGATGTCTTTGCTCTTACTGCTCTTTCCTTTTCCTTTCCAGGCCCCAGCTCGAATGTCACCTTGCCAGTGAAGCCGTCCTTGAAAATGTCTTCTAAATTAGCTCGCGTTTCATCATTAAATCTTACTCAGAAAGATTCACTGCTATATGAAATTATCACGTCAATGATTTGTTTGATGCCTGTTTCTCCCTGAGCAGAAGATACACAGCTTGAGAGCACAACAGGGGCATGGAGTCGGGGTGGGGGTGGGGGACAACCCATCCTTCTAGTTTATTAGGGTGTTCCAGGAACTGCACACACAGCACGTGTTCAGTAACGTGTAACTCAGTAAGTGACTGTTCTGTAATAGTTTTCCACGGGGGCAGTGTGTTCTTCTAATATACAGATTTAAATATCTTCTACAAGATACTCATATACTCAAATATATTTCAATTTTTTTTTGTACTTTTTTGGGGGCGGACTTCATTTATGCAATGTTGGATTTTTTTTGTCTTACACCTGTATGATTTTCTTATTAATCACTTCCATATCCACATCTTTACTTGTGTTTTCATCCTTTGCTATTTTTTATTAATTCTACTGTGACTAATTTCTGTGATTTTTTTTTTCTGAGCTCTGCTAGATCATTCTCTCTTGATATTGCTTTATCTTCATTTTCAAGCTCTTTTATTATAATTTTTATTTAATGGTGTCTCTTATAGATTATGAATACAATTTTCCTAAACTTGTCTTCTTCCATTCCTGAGGTGTTTGAGTCTATTTTTGTTTGTATTCCTTTCTTCTCCCCCCCAACCCTAGTATATATACCTCAGTTGCACTCATGTGTAATTATCCATCTTTGACTGATTTTCACTATTTCAGCTATTTGCTGAAAAATAATGCAGCAGAAGACCACCCACTGCTGAGCTGGCGTCATCTACAGCTTCGGTTCACTGTTTTATAAGCATTCTCTCACCAGACTGGTTATGTCTCTGCCCATGGGGCATGCATACAAAGTTTTTTGGTAATTTAGGAGGTCACTGTGGCTCTGAGTAAAGTTCTTTAAGTCTTAGTTTGTCAACTGTGTTTTCCCTCTTCATGCCGAATGTGGAACTGGGCTTCTACAGAAACATTTCAGGTTTCTCTCATTCACCTGTATTCCCAATCTACTCAAAGACTGCTCGATGATCTCTTAAATTGGGGCAATTACTTTGAAAGAGGTCTGTATTCTGTTAAAGTCTAAAGAAGAATATGTCACTGAGCCTCTTATGTGTTTTTGATTGAAATTTTATAATATTTGAAAGATATTCTTCAGAGTTGGTATTTCAGACCATTCCTCATTTAAATAAACAACCCTCTTCCTTCCTCTGCTGTATTTCTAAATCTTCAGGGGATGGGGGTGAGGGAACACTTTTTTATTCCATTATCTTAAAAGCAAAGCCTTTATTCCCTTCATTAATATTTCAAAATTCATTTTGAAATAAATTTTATTCATTTCAAAATGAACAGCCAGCAGTATTGTCAAGATCTTCATTAAAATTTGATGCTCTTGGTAAAATTTTTCTATTTATTAGGTTTTTCTATTCATTTGTTTATTTAAAAAATAATTACTGAGCATAGTATATTGCATACTCAAATTTTGTCTGCTGTATCTTTTAAGGGGTAACTATTCAAAATGTATAAAGAACTTATACAACTCAACACCAAAAAAACAGACTAAAAAATGGGCAGAGGAATTGAGTTCACACTTTTCCAAAGAAGACATACGGATGGGCAACAGACACATCAAAAGATGCTCAACATCACTGATCATCAGGGAAATGCAAATCACAACCACAATGAGGTATCATTTTACTCCAGTGAGAAGAGCTAAAGTCAAAAAGACAAGAAATAAAACTGTCGGCAAGGATGCCGGAAAAAAAGGAATCCTCAAACTGAGGATTGGTGGGAATGCAAACTGGTACAGCTACTGTGGAAAACAGTATGGAGGTTCCCCCAAAAATTAAAAATAGAAATATTCTATGAGCCAGTAATTCCACTAGTGGGTCTTTACCCCCCCCAAAAAATGCAAACACTAATTTGAAAAGATATATGCACTCCTTTGTTTACTGAAGCATTATTTATGATAGCCAAGATACGGAAGCAACCTGAGTGTCCACTGATAGAGGAATGGATAATGAAGGAAGATGTGGGACATGCACACAATGGAATATTATGCAGCCACAAAAAAGACGAGGACATGCCATCTGCGACAACATGTAAGGACCTAGAGGTTACTATGCTAAGTGAAATAAGTCAGACTGAGAGAGAAAAATACCATATGATTTCATTCCTATGTTGGATCTAAAACCACAATTGAATAAACAAACTCAAAAAGCACAACCAGACCTATAATACAGAGAACAAACTGATGGTTCCCAGAGAGGAGCAGAGTGAAGAGGTTGGGCAAAATGGGTGAAGAGGAGTGGGAAGTATAGGTTTCCAGTTATGGAATGAAAAAGCCAGGAAATAAAAGACACAACAGAGTCAACGATATTGTCATAGCAATGGTAACCGATGGTAGCTACACTGGGGGTGAGCTCAGCATAATATATAAACTTGTAGAATCACTGGGTTGTATACTTGAAACTGATGTAACATTGTGTATCAAGTATACAATTAAGAAAATATTTCATCTGTGACTGCATTTATAGTTTTCTTTATAGAGGTTTTAGATTTCCTACGTAATTTCCTACATAATTTCCTCTGTAATTCTTAAGCTTGTAATATTTTTAGTTTCTAATGCATTTGACATTTGGGGGATAATTTTGTTGGATTCCTGTTTCACTGTACTCAGCATTTTTATTGTATTATTTTATGGCTTTATCTCTCTCATTCTGACATTTGTAAACACTTTTTATTTATAATAATATTTTGGCTGTTTATAATGGAATTTCTAACTATAAAAACATGTCTGCATAAAATGGAACTGTGCTACAAAGAGTTTTCTGATGATCAAAGAAAATTCTGCAGAAGGTTCAGCTACCAGCATGGTATCATGAAAAGCCTGAGGATCAGAAATGTTTTGGAACCTGCATCTTCTGCAGCACCTTTTAACAATTAAGAAATTCCAAATGTATAATGCTGCCCTAGGTCTTTTCTTTGAAAAAGCAAATACATGGGATCATAGAATATTAGAGCTAAAACACACCTCCTCCTCCCACCCAAATCATGCAGTTTCTCACTCTATAGAGGAGGAGACAGAGACAAAGAGAATTTAGCCTCTTTTAAGTCACCCAACTCACTTATGGCACATCTGGGACCAGAAAACTGGGTTCCTGTTATCATCACAGTGCCCACCCCCTTGCTCCCAGGAAATGCACAGGTAAATGTCATGACTGTATAATATAAAATTCAGCTGGTTACAAAAATAAAAATGTTTCCAGGCATAAAAAATAAAACACATTTTGAAGTATGTTAGCCAGATGAAATTCAAACACACATATGCAATCAAAGAATTAAAAAAAAAAAAAGGAAATGAAAACGAATCTCAGGCACCATAAGAAGGCAGGATGGTTAACAGTATCTTTCATACAACCTACTCGTACCCGTTCAAGCATGTTAGCATCCGCGCTGTGCGAGACTCTGAGAAACACAGGCGAGTTTGTAAACATGACTCAGGAGTCAGGGTCTATCTTCTAGGTTTTCGGATCTTGGGAGAATAGTGCTTTTGAAGGAACCACTGTGTAACTGTTCCTCTGATGTTATCTATTTTTAGCTTTATTAAGTAGTATATATTGAATGAAATACCTAATAGATTAAGAGAAACTATGGAATCGAACTATAGTCTGATCGGTTGTTGCAGACATTTAAAAATTTATTAAATATTACACATGTAATTTGTGAATTCCACTCTTTTGTAAAAAATTAAAGTTGACAGATAGGGTTGATTGCTTTAGACTAGCACCCTCTAATCTTAGTATCTTCCCTGGAGGTAATTCCTTCTGTGAAGTGGGGTTTATCTTTAAAAAAATTTCTTTGTGTATTTATTTGCTTACATACCTACAGAAAACATAGAGTATTACTTATAATTTTCTCTACGATATGACACATTATGTATTATTCTATAACTAGACATTTAGAGTTTTACGTTAGTACCTACACACACATACCTTACTCCCCTTACCTGCTCGGTGGCATCTCACAGCACCAATATGCCATGTTTCACTGTCTTCCTGTGATGGGCATTTGAGTTGTTTCCTAGTCTTTTTTTTTTTTTTTTTTGGTAGTTACTATGAACAAAGTTGTAGTGAATATCCTTGTTATCTCTCTTCCTGTGTTAGATTTACTTTTTCAAACAGCTTTTTTGAGCAGATATAATTTACTTACTGTAACGTCTGCATGTCTTAAACACATAAGCCAGTGATTTTTAGTAAGTTACAGAGTTGTGCGGTCATCACCACAGTCCACTTTTAGAAGTTTCCATCTCCCAAAGAGATCCCTAATGTCCTTTTGCAGCCACTCTACATTTTGGCTTCTAGCACCAGGCAATCACTGATAGATTCGTTTTTAAGAAATCTTATTTTGTGATTTTTTTTTCAAAAATAAGAAATTATTCACTATCTTCAAATGTCCCTCCAAATACCGCCACCATTTTTGAGGGACTGGAGGCTAGGACTATAAGATTCTTAATTCAAGGAGGGGGAGCCATCTCCTCTCAAGGAGGAGGAAGACTGTGGACTGCACTGTCCCCGGTGATAGCACCTTGGGGAAGAAGTGCTGAGATAAATGGGCCAGGCGGCCGCAGCCACTGTATGTGACAGGGGACTGTGACATGCACCATAAAACCCGAACATTTTAAACTCCAGAAGACACCTTAGAGATCTGGCCCCACCTCCTCCCTTTACACATGAATTAACTGAGGTCCAAGTATGTTACAAACAATATGGCCAAGTCACAGCGCCATCCAGCCTGTGACACGCCTCTGGAGATGATCTGCCTCTTCCTCTCCTCGTTGATGGAATGATCCAAAAACCAAGAACACGCACTCATACTTTTACTTTGCTAAACAAGCAGAATTGTCTCAAGCAGTTGTCCTATACTTCTCAATTAAGTGCTTTCGATTTACAGGACACAGGCTTCACTGGGACTGCACCATCCAAACCTCATTCTACCGGCATGGCCCCTGAGATGGAAGAAATCCAGCTATAGCACAGCCTTGAAAGAGCTAGGAGAAGAGCGGGCTGGCAGTGAGGACGGTTTGGGAATAGTGCTGTAACTCTGTGTTGAGGTAGGCAACTCAACTGAGCAGAGCCCGCCCCGCGAAGCCTTACCGACACAGCCCTCTCCGTCCGGCCGTCGGGCCATCCCGGGCGGGCAGACGCACATGAAGGTGCCGATCACGTTCTTGCACATCATGCCTCTGGACTCACAGTCATGGAGCCCTTCGGCACATTCATCCAGATCTAGAAAAGATTTTTAATAGGACAACAAAATTCTCAGGAGCAGGCTACTGTTCCAAATGTTCAAGTCTTAGTTTTGGTTTTCTGGTTCTTAAAACGTTACTGTGTGACAGGGAAAGGAGGAGCCATGTCTCTTCCAACTCTTGACTATATTCTAGATTTATTAAAGTTTCGGCATTGGTCCTAATGACAAGAAGTTTAGGAAAGAACTGAATGGGAAGTCATGAGCGAGGGAGATAAACCATGAGAGACTCTGAACTATAAGAAACAAACTGTGAGGGTTGCTGGAGGGGAGGGGGGTGGGGGGATGGGGTAACTGGGTGATGGGCATTAAGGAGGGCATGTGATGTGATGAGCACTGGGTGTTATACATAACTGATGAATTACTGAACTCTACCTCTGAAACTAATGACGTACTATATAATTGGCTAACTGAATTTAAATTTTAAAAAATGTAGTTAAGAAAAAAAAAAAAGTTCAGGAAAGGACAATCTTTGCTTTAGTAAGAGCCCAAGAGTGTGACAATGGTGGGCCCTTCAGCCCATCTTATCTGTGACTTGCTCGGGCAGACCATCTAGATGTGGGACTCTACCAGCAAAATGTTGTCAGATACATGTCTGTAAACTCTAGAAGAAGACAGCGGAGAACTATAAAATCATTAAAATACATTCCCAGTGTGGCAAATAAAATGTTAACTGTTCTCTTGTCTTGTCCGTGGCCTTACCTTTGCACATCTTCTGGTCTTCCCTGAGGGCGTAGCCGATCGGGCACGTGCATTCATAGGACCCGAAGGTGTTCATGCAGCGGAAGGCACAAAGCAGCGGGTTCTGGGCACACTCATTGATATCTGATCAAGGAGACAGGCAGGCATGTACTGAGCGTACAGTTTTAAGTGCTTGTTTACACGACACTGATGTATTTACTCGGCTGTCATGGAGAAAGCAGTAAGATAACAGAACTCCCACTACTGGTACGGACAAGTGGGTACCTAATAAACTCATCCTCCAACAAATAACAACTATGAACTCTGAAAAAAAAAAATACAAAAACAACTACCTGAAGTAGTTTCTAGTGATGAGTTGAAACTCAGCAAACAACAAGCAAGTAATAAGTTCCTAGGTTTTTTCTTTGTTTATTTTGTTATTCTGAAATTACCCTGTGCATGGCCATAGTCCTGGCAGCAGCAGCACCCGGAAGCTAAATCTTCAATGGAAACTTCCCAAGCTTCTATCCAGAGCAGTCAGGGGAGGGAGCTAGGGGCAACCAAGGCTGCTCAAGAGTGAGGGGGAACCCCAGATAGGAGAAGGCCAGAGATGGAGACACACTATTTTTTTTTTTTTTTGCATAAAAGCCCAAGTTGCTGACTTAACCATGCACGTGTGGGGCAAAATCAAAGAAGCTAGCCACACTGGGGCTTATAGAACAAACTGAAATCAGAACCACTGTCTTCCACAGGCCTGACACTCTGCTTTTATGTTCATCCAGGTTAACTGCCTGCTAAGACAAAAGCATCAACGTTCTTAGAAGTAGTACAACTGATTCCAGAAGAAATCACTCACAACATCCATGGTATAATCCCAAATTAACCAAAATGCCGAGGGGCCAAGAAAACAGGATGCCAACTTCAAGTGAAAAGTACCACCACAGATGCCAACTCCGAGGTGACTGAGAGGCTGGAACTATCAGACAAGGGCTTTACGGCAGTCACTGTAACTATGCTCACTGGGTAAAGGAAGAGATATTTGTGATGAACATTGTCATCAGTAGAATATCAAAGCAATAGAAGTAAAAGCTGAGACATTAAAAAAAACACTTTCTATAGAAATGATATTTAAGAAAAGTATTACTTGCCTTCACAATTCATCATGGGCCCTGGCTCAAAGCCTTCATTGCAGTTGCATTCAAAACTTCCAATAACATTGGTGCATGTCCCATTCCCACATGGGTTGCCGATCGAACATTCGTCAGTGTCTGAGAAAAGAGGAGTAAGAAAGTGCCAAACGATTTGCAGAGTTTTAGTTTAATATGCGGATGCCCATGAATATCCGTCTGGCTGTCACACAACTACAGGATCTCTACAGGGCATGCCTGACTCTACACTCCTTGGCCTTGGCTGGCTGGTCGGCCTTGATTCAGTGCACGGGAGCCCAAAGGATCAAGTGTGCCAAGCTCTGAGTCCCCAGACAGCCATGCTTTCCCTAAAAGTCACAAACCCAAGAGCTACAAGAGCAGGTACGGAAAGTCCCAACGTAAAATGGACATCTTTCCCATCACTGGTTTTGGCAACTGTCAAGCTCTAGGGTAGGCACACCAGAGTCTGTATATTTGGCTGAAGGCAGAGGTTGGGCAACTCTCTCCATATTCACATAAACCAGACCTACTGGAAAATATAAGATGGGAGAAGAAAAAGCAGTTACTAGCTATTGATACTGGCTCTGTAAATCCTACCACCACCCAGGATGCCTGGAATATTAGAACCAGAATAGAACTTTCCAAGTGTGTAACGTGGAGGCAGCACTCACCCACACAGCGTACTCCAGTGTAATCCAGGTTGTAACCCATTGGGCATTCACAGCGAAAAGACCCGTCTGTATTGATACACTGACCGTTTGAACAAATGCCTGGGCTCTCAAGGCATTCGTTGACATCTAAAATAAAGAATTATCCATAAACTTCCTCAATATAAAAAGATATGTCAAAACTGTATCTATTCAACAGAGACTTAAAATTTATAAAACATGTGAACATGTTACCAGATAAATATGTATTGTATTTCGCATACAGTGTAGTCTCGTGATAAATATAACGCATGTTATATATAATACTGTATATATGTTAAAAATATACCATACGTTTTGTAGTAAAATATGACTTAAAGAATGTACAATAATTTACTTATATAGAAAAAGATCATAGGAATAAAATACATCAAACCACACCTTCACGAGTATCATGAAGACTCGGAACCGTCCCGTGGCCGTAAGGACACAAGTCCTGGAAGGCAACTATAGAGAGGAACACAAACTCCCCGTTACTGAAGGGTCTCAGCTATCGGAGAACTTCAGAACTGATTAATGGTATACGTGAAATTAGACTTATTTTTCATGTACAAAACTGCTTTTTAACAAGAGTCTTATTTTATTTTTATGGTTTCCTTCAAAAGCAACACTGCGTCTATTCAGAGAAGGTCACCCAAGCTTGCCCAGCGCCTTCCGGGGTGTCGCCTATCAAGGGCTTCTGGTTCTGTCTGTTTACTCATTTTTTTTAAGTGATATATATATATTTTTTAAAGATTTTGTTTATTTATATATTTATTTGACAGAGAGAGACAGCCAGCGAGAGAGGGAACACAGTGGACGGCGTGGGAGAGGAAGAAGCAGGCTCCCAGCGGAGGAGCCTGATGTGAGGCTCGATCCCAGAACGCCGGGATCACGCCTTGAGCCAAAGGCAGACGCTTAATGACTGCACCACCCAGGCGCCCCTGTTTACTCACTTAATGCGGAGCGGCCAGAGCCCCTCTGCCTGGACACACGGGCGCTACCTCTGACCTAGAGAGCAAGCCAGGTCCGAGCCTGCTGGGAAGCACCCTGCACCTCTGCTGCAGGAACCTAAGACCTGGGAGGCTCTCGGTCTCATCCTGCAAATGGCCCTTGTGCTGACTCAGCTCCTGATCATTTATGTAAGATTCTGAGAGCGGCAGCCCAGGATCTGATCCCCATGTGGGACTTGTACAGCAGTTGGGAATATAATTTTCATCCCCTCCTTGCATCTCCTGCCCTGCATCTCTCAAATTCATTCCTTTGTTTTGTTTTTTGTTTCTTTGTTTTTCAAGATTTTATTTATTTATTGGACAGGGAGAGACACAGTGAGAGAGGGAACACCAGCAGGGGGAGTGGGAGAGGGAGAAGCAGGCTTCCCGCAGAGCGGGCTCACCTGAGCCGAGGGCAGACACAATGACTGAGCCACCCAGCACCTCTCAAATTCATTCCTTTGAAAGCAAACACTACTAACCTCGGCTGGGGAGGGGGGATGAAGTAACGGGAGGAACTCTACCTGCTCTCACAGGTGCTGCATGATCAAGTGGAGACAGAGTCCCTCAGATGAGGGTGTGCAGGGAACTTTACAGTTTATACGTGAGGGAGGAATTTCGCTTTCAAAACACAGTTAAACCTGCGCAAAGCAGTATTCTGCGTGGTGGCTCTCACCTTCGTCATCTTTGGGGCACAGCTCACAGGGGTCCCCCCAGCCCTCTCCCGGCATTTTACTGCAGCAGCATTTGGCCTTGGTGGTGTTGAAAGCTTTGGGTACGGAACACTTTCCATTTTCAAAGTTCGTGAAGCAGAAGCTCTGGCGGGTATCTAGTCAAGAAAGCAAACATCACAGGCCTCCTTACTGGTCATGGAGAAGGACAGAATACTCTGTGTCTAACTGTTTCTGACGGAACATTTCTCATCGGCTGAACACAGGAGGCAGATTAGATTCGCAGCTGAAAGACAGGTCTGGAAAACCTCTGTGGCCAGTTTCACGTGCCCATTTACACTGGCCTGTCTATAAAGTTTGTTGTAATTATTTAAAATGTTTAAAATGGTTTTATAATGCCCCTAGGAAACTTGAGAAATTATGCTCGGTTTTAAAATGATTTCCGTATCTCTTCTTCTACTGTTACACGATAGCCTAACAAAAACATTCTACGTAACTTTCGGTAAATCCATTCACATTAAAACCAAGTCATACACCAGTGTGTATGTAGTACAAAAAAATCTATACCAACAACAAATGAACAGTGAAGCAATAATAATAATAATAATAATAATAATAATAATAAGTGAATAAAAATACTAATTTTTCAGTATGACATTAAAAAATGTGGAAACAAAGCCAAAAATTCAAAGTACCTTAAAAAGTGTCTGGCGCAGAGTTTTGAGACCTATATTTTTAACTTACACGTACCTGCTGCAGACATGTGCTTTGTAGTGACCACCACTCGCATGAGGGTTTACTGCCTAGCTGTCAAGCTCCTAAGGGCAAATGCGGACAGAGAAGGCGTTCACAGCTTACCAAAGCACCTGCGTCCATTATCAGACAGCACGAAGCCAGGGGGGCAGCTGCACTGGAAGCCCCCAGGAGTGTTGGTGCAGGAGCCAAAGAGACAGATGTTGGGATCTTCGTCACATTCATTTATATCTGGACAAGAGCGGAAGAATGTATTCATTTAACAAAATCAATATACTGTTCAGTCTTTAAAATAAAGTTTGTCCTACAACAATCTGCCAGCCACAGATTATTTAATATGAAATGAGAGTACATAATGTGTGTGTATAGCAACTTCTATAAAAGTAAACTATTATCGCTTCCAAAGTCAAAGATTATATCCAGTTCCCATCAACCATACAGCCCAGACAGACACCCAGGCAGAACCCCAGCTCCCTGCAACTCATCCCTGGGGGTGTGTGTGTCCACCTGCTTACCCCACGGGACCAACTCAATATCCGACAGGCGTCACAGCCTCAACGGGTCTCCCTCTCTGATGCTCCTCTCCGCCATCCAGCTTAAGATCCTGGACTTGATTCCTCCCCCTGACTCCAGATGCCCGAAGCATGTGACCTGGCACTTCCACCTCCTTTGGGCTTTCGAACTCAACCTCACCTGCCCCGGGAATACCATAAATCTCCTAATGGACTGCACGTCCCCTTGTCCCCTCACACTGCCACCAGGCTTTCTAAAACACACATCTACTTGAGACTCTGTGCCTATGGAGCCAGGGGGACTCAGACATGGTTTGAGAATTTCATCATTTCCACCTCACCCCAGAAAGGTTCCTTCAAATAAGTACGGATTCCTACCAGTGATATCTGGTTTTTTTTTTTTGTTTTTTTTTTTTTTTATCATCGGAAGTGCTTATTTGGTGAGTTATTTTGCCAGAGTGAGGAAATATTACACAGTTCCGGCCACATTAGAATGTCAGTTCCACAAGGACAGGACACATCTGTCCCGGTCACTGCCGCACTGCTCAGGCTAGCACGGTGTCAGGCACATACTATATTTTCCATTTATATTTGTAGAATTTTTGTGAGTCATACCGTACCCTTTCTTTAAAACAAAACAAACCCTGCCGTGTTCCACACTGTCTGTGGGACTGAGTTCAATCTTCTGAGCTGGCCACTCATGGCCCCTTACCACACTCTGGTTGCCTGCATTCTCCAGTGGCCTCCTCTGTCCTGTCCCTTTGATTAGTCAATTCCTGTCCAACGTTTAGGAGCCACCTCAAATGTCACCAGTCCTTTGTGATGAGCTTTCTTGACTTGCCGTCTTTTGACCACCATCATCACAGCTTCACCCTGTGCTCCCACAGTCTGAACCCACCTCTGGCATGACATCTGTCACACTGGATTCCAAGGATGTCTTTACAAGGCAGGTTTACTTACAAAATAGGTCTTTTCTTTTATGCAGTAGGTTACCTAAAGGCACGGACTGTATCTTTTTGAATTCCTAGCACCTAAAAGGTGCCAATCGTTCACTGTAACACACTGAAAGGTGTAATGAATTTGTGTGAGTGTGTACATGTGTGATACGTGTATGTTTGTGTAAGTGCTGTACAGTCATGTTAGGCATTTCATCTGGATAAAACTGGTAGAAAAGATTCCAGTCTGAAGAAAATAGTCTTACAGTGAAGTTGTGTTAAAGATCATTTTTTTCAGACATGCAAAATAGGAATGTTGCTAATGATGGATAAGGAAAAAAATACTTCTGCAGTTGACTGAAAAGTTACTGAATCACAGATTTTTTTTTCACTGAGAGAAAAGGTAGCTGAGCCTTTCTGATACAGAGAAGTGCATGTATGTCTTTCCCTTCTAATGGCTGACACACTGCTACTGTCATTGTTCCATAAAGGGATGGACTACAGGGGTAAAGAACTGAGATTAAATAGAGAATAAAGAAAATGAAAGAAAGAAAGGATCTTTTACTATTCAAGAAAGTTGTTATTAAGATGCTTCTAGTCTCTATTATTTTTTAAGGATTAAAAACACCAAACAGTTTTACAATGCACTCACTACAAGAGATCAAGAAAGGGAAAAGATATAAAGACCAAACTGGAATGACTTGGGGTATCCATTATATGAAATCATATGGTCTGAAAAATAATTAAGTTTGATGAAGTAAACGGTCTCCTTCACTTCTGTCTATCAGCATCCCTGGAAAGCGAACAGTAGAGCTACACAGAACTTTTTTATTTTAATTGGATAACTCAAAGGCAAAAAACCCCTCAGCAATCATTTCATGTTAGAAGAATCACACTAAGATGGTGCTTCTGAATTTCAACAAGACTGTAAAAAATAATTTGTATAAAAGTGAAATTAAGTAACTGCAAAAAGGTCAGCCTTCATCATGTTCACCAGGCAATTCTGGGACCCACTTCTGATGTGGTTACAGCGTTCTTGCATGCTGGAGGAGGTTCAGCAGAAAAACATCTGTTATGACAAATGGATTAATATTTTCTGTTTTGACATGAGGCCTTCCTAAGGAAAAAAATGTCTCAACAGCATGGTCAAGATTTTCTGCTCCACATTTCTAGGACTCTAGACACCTTTAATAGCTGTTTTAAAGTTGGTTGCCAAAGATTACAATTTTTGTAGACTCTCTTTAAATTCCGTAGAAAGTCTCTGTTGACATTTGGAAAAAAGATTAGAGTGCACTGAAAATTCTTTGACTGGTATAACGTTTCTGTTAATGAAAAACCCCACGTCCCTAACTGCTTTGTTCCCACCACTCCACCTTCACATCGATTCTGATGGTTCAGCAAAGCACATGTTGGCAGCTCTGTGCTGAATCCTGGGGTCGGCCTGCTTGCCGTGGTTTGGGTTCAGTACCCTTCCATAGGGTCTGGACCGGGTCTTAGACTCAACAGCTTGTGGACCTGAGAACAAGTGTTAACCTTACCGATGCAGTTCTCGCTTTTCACTTCGTACCCTGGGGGACAGATGCATCTGAAGGACCCTTCCAGATTCTGACAGGTACCGGGAGAACAAGAGCCAGGGAGAGCGACACACTCGTTAGTATCTTTAAAGAGAAATGAGAGAAAAAATGACTTCACTATGAGGTAACTGTTGCCAAATGATGTTAACATGAATTCAACTTGGTCCCTCTGATCTGTCAGGTCACTACAGACAAAGACGCCCTGAGATACTCTTTTGACATCTTGGGTATTACTCATTTGGCAAGAGCCTGACTTTCCCGATTTGTTTCATCTGTCTCCTTTTATGGTGACATGGATAGCCCCGAGCTCTCTTCCAATAAAAACATTTTGGACAAGTCATTCCCAATTGTTGGTGTATTCCTTATACCCAAATTTCCCATGGTATTTTATATTTTGGTCAAGTGATCAGATGATCAAGTGAAATGTGAGAGAGTTTCCAAGTATGTGTGTGGGGGTGGGGGTGGGGAGTCACATCATTATTTAACAAAACAACACAAAGACTGTTTACTGTGTAGAGAGTTACCTATACAATTCTTGCCATCTGGAGTAAGTTCATAACCTTCATTACATAAACACTTGAAGGAGCCAATTTCATTGAAACACCGTCCATTTCTGCACACCTGACCAAAAAAGGAGCTGCACTCATCTATATCTGTAAGCAAATAGGAATGAGCTTTTCAGAGAGAGCCCTTACATATGTATTGTGTTACCTGTTCCAACGTAAAAGCATATTCACCGGCATGCATTTACAAATACGCGTCACTACAATCCTCATCAACACAGAGAAAAACAGCTCCTACTGGAAGCACTGTGTGACTAATAAGGTCACAGAGATCCCTATTGTATTTCAATGCCAAGTTTTGATATTAATAGAACTCAAATTTATAGCCAGATAAAAACTGAAGGTTTATGGTGAAGCTTTCCATTCTTTTCAAATGAAAAAGATTTCTTTCCCTGGAGACCAGAAGGTGTACAGACTTAACCTGATGGCCTAGTTTGCAGATGACTGTACCTGGAGGTAAGCTAACTATATTCAAAGCACAGATAATGGAGCATATTAAATATAGAAAAATCAATTACGTTAAAAATACTCTAGAAATGCTAACATATATTTTGCTGACAAAATACAGAACTTGAAAGAAAAACATCTTCAGTTTCAGTGAAACTTAGGGTTGGCTGCCTTGGAGTAATTACTCTATTAATTACTGAAGGTTTTTGAAGGCTGTGTTTGGATCAGAGCTGTATTGGTGTCTTTAGTTCTTCCTGGTTGTACAAAGGGTCTGAGAAACTATAGATAAGAACGTGGTAGTTGAAAAAAATGTCCAGTCAGCTCCAAATTTTTTCACAGTGGCAGAATTTGGAAAAAGAAAACAAAACAAAATGGGGGTGCTTGGGTAGCTCAGTTAGTTAAGCATCTGACTCTTGATTTCAGCTCAGGTCATGATCTCAGGGTCGTAAGACTGAGCCCTGCATCGGACTCCGTGCTCATCACAGAGTCTGATTGAAATGCTCTCTCTCCCTCTGCCCCTCCCCCAACTCACGTGCGTGAGCAAACTCTCTCTCTCAAATAAAATAAACAAACAAATAAATACAAAAACAAAAACAAAATTGAGAGGAGCATGTGCTGGTGTAAACCAGAGGTCAGAGGTGGGTCTGAGCTGTGCTGATCCCACAACGGCAGGAAGCTGGAGTCGCCATCACATACCTCACAGGGCCCCGTGTGCGAAGGCATG
Source organism: Ursus americanus (assembly GCF_024610735.1). NCBI lineage: Eukaryota > Metazoa > Chordata > Mammalia > Carnivora > Ursidae > Ursus > Ursus americanus. Next base: position 63,251,769 of record NC_142131.1, on the reverse strand, counting down.
CTGGCTGTGGGCACTAGCACAGTGCCTCATGCGTGCTAAACCACACATATGGTCAGCATTTGTTTGTCCTTCCTCTTGCCATGTCCTCCACTGACTTAAGGGACCTCCCCTACTCACTATTAATTGTTTTAATCACTGTTGTTTAGGGGCAAATGATAAAATTCTGTACAATGCATAGCAGACACTTTCATTTTCCCCTGAAAATTTATGGTTGTTCAAAATTAAAATCAAGCAGGTTTCTGAGGGCTGATGTGGAGACCTGACCCCTAGTCCACCCTTTCTGTGGGAAGAGGCATCCCTGGTTTCAAAGAAAATGATGTTTCAAGACACAACATGTTTTTAAGTTGGAGACTCTGTCAGCATTTGAATATAAATCAAGAATGCATTATTTGGAATGCTTGGAATAGCACTGAAACAATGACAGGTCTATCTTTGATCTCATTTAAGGGGTAAAAGCCACCCTAAACCATAGAGCAATCCCAGCAGATTTCCCAGCATCTGCATGCCTTTCCCCCCCCCGCATCGACCGGCTGATGGACAGAAGTACTCTACACAGCAGACTGTCTTGTGATTATTTAAACCAGTACTATGACTTTAGTTAACTGGAAATTAGTCAATGTTATTACATATCTTTCAGCACATATTTGTTTTTTATGATAAAAACACTTGATTTAGTCTTTGGTTTTATTCCTTATTTCAGTATATGGTGTGAACATGAAGTAGTAGCAACAAAGGACTGAGTACTTACCCAGGCAATCATTGTTATGAGTGAGTTCAAACCCTGGGTAGCAGAGACAGTTATAGGATCCAACTGTGTTTTTACAAGTTCCATTTCCACATGGATGCCGCTCACACTCGTCAACATCTACAAAGAAACAGTGGCTCCAAGGAATTCAATTTTTAACTAGAAAAACATAGCTGGTTAAACATTTACATTTTTTAAAAATTACTGACTCACTTAGATTTTCCTCATTCAATACTTAGGAACCTGCATTTATTTCAGGGAAATGAGTATGAAATAGAGAAAACTCTAAAACTGTAAGACGAAGTGCTGCTGAGTGACTTATAGGCTCGTATAATACTCAGAGCTCAGCTAAGCAAGCATTCCCTTGGCGTGCATGTTTTAATGAATGGGTCTGCTTGTCAGTTGTAAGGAAACCAATCGTTTGCAACACTAAACAATTTGTTCTATTCAACCATTATCAACACCACTCCCTCAGAAATTTACACACCTTACTTTGATCAGTACAACAAAGGCAAATTTTAGTTTCCTGAATTTTATAAATAGAATCCAAATTGAAGAAGTCTACTAGAACTCAGTATTATTAGCCCTCCAAAAATGGAATTAAAAGTGTGTTTAGAAAGGTCACCCTCACATGAGAGAACAGATTCCCTAGACAATGAATTCTAGGCTGTTGAAACTCTTCTATGCAAAAAAGGGTACTGTTCCTTAGGAAGAAAGCTTTGTTTAAGAGAGAGATTATCAAGAGGTCTCACTGACTTTTACCATCGACAAATTATTAGGCTTGAGGGCATGTTTTCTCCATACGAATTTCTGAATTAAATCTCAAATATTTTTTTTTAGCAAATCATGTTCTCTTTCACAGAGTACAGCCAGGAGAAGCATGTATGAGCAAGCATTCTTAGAAAGTTCATGCAAAGAGGGCTAGATCCTCTATCTGTCCTTCGTACAAGCCTCCCCTAGAGAGTTTTCCCACCACCATGGCTGAGGTCCAAAGGGGAGCTCTTAGGAGGCAGCAGATGAACAGAGACGTTCTCTGCGTGGTCCTTGTGGTACGGATGGCTCATAAAGGAAACCGGTCCTGTGGTCCTGGAATCTGACTTTACTGTTCATACAGGTAGTATCTTCAACACCAAAATAGTAGATGCACAAGTTCAGCTTTTACTAAACTGAGGATGTGTTACTTATAAATACCCAAGTTTTAAATTTAATTCTCCTCTTTTAAGTGCAATGCATGGAGAACTCTTTTGGCTTAGCTACAGCCTGCTGTTGACATGAGACTGAAGGAGTTATGCTGAGTTCCAAGGTTGGGCTCCAAGGTGGCCAGCCCATCTGCCTTTGAAATCTCCTCACGTGTCAGCTCAGCAAGCACTTACTGAACACTATCACTGCTCAGACAACCATTACACGAGCGACTGGGACATTTTAAAGAGTTTTGCTACATTTGCTTCTAAACATGTAAGGAGTTAAAACAAAAAAGCAGCTGGTAAGTCCCATGTATTCTGTGACTTGGGGAGAAAGTGTATAAATATATGTATATGTGTGTCTAAATATTTATTTCAATACTATTGCTCTTACTACTACTACTCCCTTGCATTCTTGCGGCTGGACAGGTTTTCTCGAGTGGGAACAGAGAAGGGGAAAGGGCAGCTGGTGACTGTGGTGACTTCCACAGAACCGTGAGTGTCCCAGAGTGCATGAGAAGCGTGTGAAAGGCATCTGAGCAAAAAGGTTGAAACAGTGAACCAAAGAATATACTGTGGTGTGTCCCTGCTCACAAATTTTACACTGAATAAAGGCATGAGCTAACTTTTTGCGAGACTGTTTCTGACAAGAGACGTGGTAGTTAGTCACAGCAAGGGGGCGACCCATAAGCTCTCTTGGAGTCTCAGTTCCCTGCACTCCTGGAACTAACGTCCTCCCTCTTACCCATGCACATAGTCTGGTCCTGGGAAGCCTTAAAGCCATTGTGGCAGATGCACTGGTAACTTCCTTGCAAATCAACACACAGGCCATGACTGCAAACATTAGGAATTTCTAAACATTCGTTGCGATCTAAAACAGAAAATAAAACACATGTTACACATATCTGATTTTCATTAAGATTCCTTCATTTTTCTCACAGGCCTGTTTCTAAAGCCTGCTATTAATTATTACAGACAGGCTGAAAATGAACCATAACAACAGCTGAATCAAAAGAAGCGAGGCTTGAAAATATCCAAGACTTAAAAAAAAAAAATTGGGCCATTTTTCTATGCTGATTGGTATCTCGAAGATACTATTTTATTTTAGGTCTAATCCTAGGAGAATCCATTGAAGGGATTTCTTTTTTCCTAACAAGTTAATCTAAAATATATGGTGAAACAGACTCAAGAGGAATGAAAAGATTTACTCGGAAACTCTTGTCCAAATTCTGAGAATAGATTTTGCTAGGAAAGCATGGCCAACTGCTCGGTGGAGGGACGGGGAGAAGGCGGCGCGCGGCCTCTCACCTACGCAGGCTCCGTTGGGGGAGAGCTTGAAGCCAGCCGCACACTCGCAGCGGTAGCTGCCCGGGCTGTTGAGGCAGTCCGCGTGCCGCTGACACAGGCTGTCGCCGTTGCTGCACTCGTCAATGTCTGCAAGAGCAAGTCCACTGTAACAATTCCCTTATTGTGTTAGTACTGCCTTCCCTCCACCAGTGTGGCGACCCGCTCCTCAATGCTGTAGAACTGTACTCCCGTACCAATCGGGAGACCGTCAAAAACCCACTTGTGTCCCCCGAACTCGTCTGGCTGGGGCTCACGCATGGTTCAGATTACCTTCGCAGACCAGGAGCAGGTCATTGTAACTGAAGCCCGTGGGGCATTCACAACGGAAACTGCCAATCTGGTTGATGCACACGCCGTTTGCACATATGCCTGGGATCTCTTTACACTCATCAATGTCTGAAAGTGAACAGATTCGGTCACATGGACGCAGTTCTGCTTATTTACCACAAAAAACTTTGACAATGCTACATGTATGCTGGAATGAGAATACACACTCAGCATCACAAGAATAAATTCTAGAGTGGTATGATTGCTTTTTTGGTTTATGAAAGCATACAGGCCATAAGATAGACTACTTTTCTTTGAATAGTGTTGTAGCTGATCCAATATACCAAGGGATTTTAGTGTCAATGTAGCAAATAAACTTCCTAAGGAATCAAGCTTCTGCTTCAAGTTATGCTTCAGGCTCCCCTAATGGCTGCTACTCACCTAACGAAGAAAGCTAAGTTTTCTTAATTTTATGAACTTTGTTACAGATGCATTGACAATGGAGACTTAAAATTATATTACTAACTTAATCTCTGAGGAAGAAAAGTAGAATAAACAACAGAAAGTACATCCAGATGAAAATGATCAGTATAACTAATAATTCTGCAAATTCCTAAGTAGAAAGGGACACTGCAACAATACACCAAAAATGTAAATATATAGCTACAAAAAAAAGCCACTAAAGGGTACAATACAGTGGACTATTTTGAGTCACGTAATACAATATTAAAGAGGAGGAAAACTAAGGTTTAAGCTTGATATGTAGGAAATCTTGAGATAGTCCGTTGTACATCATAACCCGATCACCAAAGTATGCTGAAAGAGTACCATCCTTATTAACACTTGGGGAGAGTCTGTAAATGTGTTAGTTCTTTCTTGCCTAACTATATTAGATCAGAATCCAGATTATTGTATTTTATGGCACTTTAAACTTTAAAAACGCCGAAGAGACTTTTACACAATTTCTACCTTTATGTATTAAGATAAACATAATCTGGAAAAACTTACCAACAGCTTTTCCGGTGTGAATGTCAAAGGTGAATCCAGGGATATTTCCACATATGGTTTTAAAGTCAGCTTTAAAATATAAATGAAGCAAATACACTCTTAAAATTCTCAAACTCCTTTCAAATAACATTTTGCATAAGTATTATTTGCACTGACAAATATATTTTATACTACTCACAACTGGATATTTTAATTTCAGTTGTATTTATTTGGTAATAGTACCAGCTTCTGTCAGAAGTAGATTTTAGACATTCTTTACCATTGTTATCATCACTAACTTTTTAATGCTCTTACAAGTAAATCATTACAAGTTTCAAAATATCTACTGAAGGCATTTTAATTCTTTTGTTCTTTGGATACGCGTGTCTTTAACAATGATCCAGTTTCTACACATTGAAAAACCAGGTTAGAGTACAAGTTTAAAAAGGGATTATAAATTGCACAAAGGCAGAGGCAAGCAAAAACAGTTGTCGTAGTGCGAAACAGATGAAAAATGAATGAATGAGACATGAATTTTGTCTCATCTTTTTTTTTTTTTAAAGATTTTATTTATTTATTCGACAGAGATAGAGACAGCCAGCGAGAGAGGGAACACAAGCAGGGGGAGTGGGAGAGGAAGAAGCAGGCCCACAGCAGAGGAGCCTGACGTGGGGCTCGATCCCGCAACGCCGGGATCACGCCCTGAGCCGAAGGCAGACGCTCAACCGCTGTGCCACCCAGGCGCCCCTTTGTCTCATCTTTTTAAACGTAAAAATGTCTATTTTGCTGGAATGTGAAATTTGAGGCATCAGAAATAATGCATAATGGTATAAAACAGATATTCCTATCACATAATTCAGCAAACTAATAGAAATTTAAGAGAATTTTCCTTTTTAAGAAGTAGATTCCTTCTGATGCCCACGGTGACACACGTAAGTACAGCTCCTGAAAACAGTGTTAGGTAAAACACAGAGTGCAGACCGTATGTGACGTGCTATCAGGGAGGGACTCTGCGTACTTCACCCAGCAAAGCTCACTGAGCGTCCACAACATAGACTGGCACACTCAGATGCTCAATTCTGCAGTCTCCAATAGCTTGGCAATGCAGAAGTTGTGATTTATAGGGATCCCCTCATTTACTGCATAACCATATTAGTTACTGTCATTTTTAATCTACATACAAGGAATCAGGTTCAGAGAGGAAAAATCATCTACATAAGATCAGATAGTTAAGTGGCAGAACTTCAATATAACTACAAACCTGTCCTCCTCTTAAACCTAAGCCCTTTACTTCCTCTTACAAAAAGTGATGTTTAGGGGAGCCTGGGTGGCTCAGTCAGGTAGGTGTTCAACTCTTGATTTTGGCTCATGTCATGATCTCAGGGTCATGGGATCAAGCCCCACATTGGGCTCCCTGCTCAGTGCGGAGTTTGCTTCTCTCCCTCTCCTGCTGGCCCTCCCCCTGTTCATGCTCTCCGTCTCCCTCTCTCTCTAAAAAAAAAAAAAAAAAAAAAAAAAAAAAGAAAGTGCTATTTAATTCCCTAACCCAGTGATCTTCAACTTCCAACTGACGGGAGTTCTTGCAGAATCGTAAAAATGTTTCCATTTGTTTTTTCGGAGCACAGCTATGGTAAGTTAGTTACGAAAATCCATTTGTCCACTGAATTAGAGCCAGCGAGAAAGGCTCCATAGGGCAGTTTTCATGTTTTTCCTTATTTTCATTTCATTACCTCATTACTTATATCATCACATTTGAATCAATATATCCTAAGCAATGTCTGGCAACAAATGCATAACGATTGTTTCTCATCATTTGTCCCATTGGTGCGACACTTAGATTCTACAGCTATTGAAAGTAACTCTCCACACCATTAATGAACCTGAACAGGCAACAGCTTTAGGACATTTATTTTTTTGTTCTTGTAGCTATTATCTTTTTGTTTTTCTTTCAAAAGAATCTGTGCTTGTGAGAAAAATCTTACCATGTACAGACCAGTTTTATTTTCTGTCTAAAAATTTCAGATAAGTTTGGGAAGAAAAGGATGTATAACAAACATGCTGGCAATAGGCTGTTTTCATGTGAAGTCTGCTCATCAAATCCATTTTTTGCATATTTTTCAAGACAGGAACCAAAACAGTACTTACTGAATTTGATGGACTTGAAATTACCACAGGTTTTAAATCAAAATATGACACCTTCCCAGTCAAGCACAGTGACACATGACAGATGCTCAGTAAACAGCTGCTCGATGAGTAACTGCGTAACTCACCAGCACACTATAAAATAACGACCTTCGGCGGACCAGCACTCTGAACGTTCACTCTTTAGCAGTGGGGCTTATTTTCAGGATGCAGATTCCTCCTCAAAAGATATCTCAGAAATTAGCATCTGAATCCCGAAAAGGGCCACTTGGGACACGGAGTCGTATGACGTCCTTGGGTATTCTCAGCACTGAACATGTCTGGTTTTAGCACACATTTGCTTTTGCTCAACTGTCACACATACGTGTCAGCAGCCCAGCCTGCGTGCTTACCCGTTCCTGGGGTGGGGCACGGCTCGCACGGTTTGTTCCAGGCTTTGCCCACATTGTACGTGCAGCAGCACATCCTCTTCGTCACATTAAAGGGCAATTCGTTCTCACAAGTGGTTCCATTATAGCTTCGGTAGCAAAAGCTTTTCCTCATGTCTACGTAACGGAAAAACAAGCCAACCAGTCAGAGCGGGAAGAAGCTACTGATGAAGTCCACGCACCTGGAGACACCAGCTTTCTTCTTTAGTAACTCCAGAATATTTCTTGGCCATCTGGAGGCATCTTAACATAATCCTTCAAGTTGAACATAAATCATGCGTTGACTAACCTCGCTCTCTCCTGCTTTCAGATAAGGGGTTTCCATTTATAATTTTCTTGGCAAACAAAACTAACAGATACTTGTTTCTCTACTCAAAGGTATTGATTTAATTTTAAAAGTAATACATATTAAATTTTAAACATTCTCTTATTTGTAAATAATGTTCCCCTGATGTGAATGGAAAACACAAACTCCTTAGGAATAGGTTTAAGTGTCACGTTTGATGACGTTTTGTATCTAAGACTCAAGCTTATGACTATGGAACTATATATTCAAAGTACAAAAAAAAATGATGCAGAGCCAGAAGTTTATAAGCCTGTGAAATACTTCATCATTCATCAACACTTAGTTTCCAGATTTTCTGAACAATCATTCTGAGACACGAGTGCCCGAGCGCGTGACCTCATCCCAGTCCGAGGCTTCACGTACCCATGCAGTTGTGGCCTCCGTTGACCTGCATGTACTCAGGCGGGCAGATGCAGGTGTAATTTCCCAGCGTGTTGTAGCACGTCCCAGGCCCGCACACACCGGGGTGCGCGAAACACTCATCGATATCTACAACAGGCAAGGAGACCCGTTAAGTCATAAAGCTACTGTTCCATGAATTTATATGATTTAAACTACTAAACAAAACATATGGCTGATTTCCCAAATCCTTATTTAAAAAAAAAAAATTTAGAATTTAAAGCAGTTCTACCGAAAAGACCCCAAAATATGCATCTACATGACACAAAGTATGTCTTTCTTTAAAAAAAAAAGTCCACAATAGCTAAATCGTGGAAGGAACCGAGATGCCCTTCAACAGATGACTGGATTAAGAAGGTGTGGTCCATATATACAATAGAACATTACTCAGCTATCAGAAAGAACGAGTTCTCAACATTTGCTGCAACATGGACGGCACTGGAGGAGATAATGCTGAGTGAAATAAGCAGAGAAAGACAATTATCATATGATTTCTCTCATCTATGGTACATAAGAACTAGGAAGATTGGTAGGGGAAGAAAGGGATAAAGAAGGGGGGGTAATCAGAAGGGGGAATGAAACATGAGCGACTATGGACGCTGAGAAACAAACTGAGGGCTTCAGAGGGGAGGGGGTGGGGGAATGGGATAGACTGGTGATGGGTAGTAAGGAGGGCACGTATTGCATGGTGCACTGGGTGTTATACGCAGCTAATGAATCATCGCACTTTACATCAGAAACCAGGGATGTACTGTATGGTGACTAACATAATATAATAAAAAAAACATTAAAATAAAAAAAAGCCAATATTAAAAAATACAGGTGATCAAAAGAAATTTTTTTCTGAAGTGGCAAAAATAATATGAAAGGCACCCGTATTTTTTTAAATTGAAATTTTACATTCTTCAAATGGAAGCACTTGAAAGCCTGCTGTCCTCTTGTCATTTAAACTCAAGTTTAATGCTGACTTTGAACACAGTTAGGAAAGCCTTTATCCTTTTTGTAAATCTGAGAAGAGTTGTCACACAATGGCACATTAGTTCCGGCTGCACAACTTAGTGATTGGACAAGTTTATACATGATGCTGTGCTCACAAGCGTAGCTACCGTCTGTCGCGTTCCATCGTTATTACGGTATCAGTGACTGTACGCCTTACGCTGGGCCTTTTATCCCGTGACCTCTTCATTCCATCACTGGAAGTCTGTACCTCCCTCTCCCCTTCAGCCCTTGTGCTACTCCCCTCTGGCAACCATCAGTTTGTTCCCTGTAGTTACAGGTCTGATTCTAAGGAAAGCCTTTCTCTGTACAACTCTGTTCAAATTAGTAGCTATTCAGGAGCACAGCTGCTGGTTATTCTACTTATTAAATCATATTTCTTCTAGAGACATTTATCTAATGTGTTCTAAAGGGAAGGTCATAATGGAAATAATTCTATTAACATGTTTAATGTTCATTTTCGGAAACACTTATTCATTCATTCCACAAATAAATGCCAACATCCTTCTGTAAGCTAGAACTCACAACTAGAAAGACGACTAAGATGTGGGCCTTGTGTCAAGAAGCTCCCTGGCTAGGGGGAGAGAGGCCCCTAAAAGGATGACTGCTGTGCCACAGGAGAAAGGAGAGGATGGAAGCAAGAAAGGTATCTGCATAATCTTTGAATGTCTTCATACAAAGCCTCCTAACATTTAAAAATTACTGAAAAACAGTAACTGAAGAGTTGCATTGCAGTTTACCTATTTTCTGTATGTAAAATAGAACTCTTATCCATATTTGAACCAATAACTTATTTGATACTGATGTTTTTACACTAACCCAGCTTTCTCCAATTATAGTCAGCCCATGCACTCAGAGAAAAATCATAGTAAATTATAGCAGTTAAGCTGTAAATTAATTTATCTATCACCATACAACTGAGCAGCAAGGGTGGGACAAGGTAAAAGCTATGAACCAGGCTAACAGATCCTTTGAAAGAATCTTCTCCTGGCCTGACCGTAACTGTGTTCTAAAGAGTGCTAATAACTTGAAGGTGTCCAAGCAGCTCGCCTTCACAGATGCGGGTTTCCTCGCTGAGGTAGTAGCCTTGTGGGCACTCGCACTGGAAGCTTCCAAAAGTGTTGATGCAGTTTCCACCCTGGCAGAGGCCTGGTAACTCTTGGCATTCATCGATATCTGCAGAAGGAGAGAGAGCTCACTCACAGCAAGTACCGCCATCAAAGACCAGGGTTACTGTTACAGCTCTCCAGTGTGTGATGCTGTATGGCCTGCAGACTTCCAGGCCTTAGGTTTCTTCTGACCATTGATTTTTTTTTTGCTTTGTCATGCAAATTTGCTAAAATCTGAGAAGAGTGCTAAAGCAAGCTGGGGATGACAATACAGAGAGTTTCTCTGCAGAGCAATCAGACATCCAATCACTGTCATGGGTCCTATCCAAGTTACAACGTGTTATTCAGCATCCTGGTAACTGACTGTCCCACTGTCATTTTGCAAAATAATCTTGTTTAGGTTGCTCCACACTAACTTTCCTACCAGCTTTTGTCTTTATCTTGTTTAAATCTGGGTGACAATTAGAGGTGCACTCACCTTCTAAGATGATGGTGATGGGGTTGGGTCTGAAGCCCTCACCTCCGGGACACAGTGTGTAATACTCAGCTACAAAACAATGGGAGAGAAGAGAGGTGACGGCAGTTCAGGGGGAGGAGACAATGAAGAAGCATGTTGCAGTTGCCAGACTCAAAACACAATCTAAGAGAAGAGAACTGCATTCTTTAGTGCCCTTTCAAATACATTTAAATGTACATTACATTCTACTTGAAGTAACGTCACTACTTCACAAGTTACACACACATTAGAATAACAAAAACATCTGTTTTTGATTAAAGGAAAAGCTTCAAAAGCAATTTATATTACAACTTTTTTGGCTAGTAAATAAAACCTGACTCAACCATTCCAAAGTTTCATCTGTGTTCACATCAGAACACACGTTTCAGCTGCAGACATTACACGACTGACCTGCAGAGTACAGCATGTCTATGAACCTGAACTGTAACAATCCCTGAGAAGAGCCAGGAATGGTCTTCCTTTGTGATCCCAAGGAAGACTGGCAGCAGCACCATTCACACTGGATTGGGGTTAACCATTGTTTTTTCTTTTTATCGTATCATGAAAAACAGTAAAAAGAAAGCATTTCCCATTCCTTTCATATCGAACACTCTGGGTGGGTTCCAGCATCATCACTGAAAGCGTGCAAGGTCACGCTTTTACCCCATGCTGTTGCCCCACCCCCAGCACAAGAAGAAAACAGCAACTAGTCTTCAGCCGCCGCTTTGTTCCCTTCCTCTTCTCCGGCGCTATACTCACTGCTGTTGACAGGGGGGCACGTCTCGCAGGGGTTCCCCCAGGCCTTCCCCAGGGAGCAGCAGCAGGAGGAGCGGCTGACGCCCACCCCGATCTCGGTGTTGCAGGACAGACTCCCGTCTCCTCGAGGCCCGAACTTCAGGTAGCAGTTGCCCACTCGGTTGTCTGCAGAGCAACACAGGACCTTAAACCTGTTCGAGCCTTAGCAAGAATTCCTTTTCAGTGAGAGGCCACGCAAGTGATGAAATTCAGCTTCCACACATTAACGTGAGACATTCATCTTAGTCTCCAGCACAAAACAATCTCTTGCTTTAAACATTTTCAAATTGTGTTGTAGGAATTATTAAAGATAGACTTTCCTATATTTAGAAATCCATACAGATAACAGACTAAACAAGATCACGAGAAACTGCTCATTTGGGGAACTTTTGGGCCTTCACTAATAGGAATGTAAGAAATTTTTGTCAGAATCAATTTATAGCATGAGTTTATCAATAATGGAAATAAAATTCCAGATAAGTCTACTTAAAGCTGTGCATCCTATCAAAGAAATATCGACAACCCCATCTCCTTCCTCTCTCCCCCATTATCTGGTTTCATTTCAGTTTGCACAGAGACCTTTGAGAATTTTGGGCAAGGCAGTCAGTAACAATTTTAGAGAGGATACTTAAGATATCAAAGAATTTCAGTCTTTCCCTTGTCTCTATCCATAATTTTCATCTAGATCAATAGTTCCATGACTTTAAATACTGTGCTTTTGCTGAGAACTCTCCAATGTACAGTTCTGTCTTTCATCTCTTCCCCAGAACCCTAGACCATTCTGCCAGTTGCCTGTTTGATTTCTCCCCTTAGAGACCCAACAGTTACTTTAAAGTTAACATATCTAAAATCAAACTCTTGGTACTCCTTCCTCCACATACAAAACCTCCTCACCTCCACTCCTCTCTTGGGTCTTCAGCATTTTCAATAAACACAACTCCATTTTTTTCAGTTGCTCACGTCCTAAACCTTGGCATCAGTCTTTGACTCCTTATTGTCATCCCGTATTCAATCCAGTAATAAAATCAGTCACTTCTGTACCTGGAACGTGACCTCTCACTACTGCCTCCATCACCACAACCTGAACCAAGCCACCGCCACCTCTCTCCTGGCCCACTGCAATGGTTCCCTAACTCAACTCTTGACTTCAGGCCTTGACCTGACGACAGCCGACTTTTCCCACCATACCACAGTAATCGTTCAGAAGTACTTCCAACGGCTCACCTTCTCAGAGTAAAATTTCAAGTCCTAAGTATGGCCTACAGTACAGTTTTCACACCTGGCAGCACATGAGAATCACTGGGAAAACTTTAAATTTTTTTTTCTCTTTTTTTTTTCCATTTTGTTTTTTGTTGTTGAATCTCAGGTGCAGAGAGATGAGCTAAGTCTCGGTTCTGCTCTTACTAGGTTTGCATTCATTCATGCTTCCTCTGCCCTCCCTCCCTCTCTCTCTCTTATCCTCGTCCCATACCCAACCATCTGAATGCATTTAATAATCTTTTTGTCTGTGTTCTTGCAAAATGAGTATTTTTGTTTCCATGAGCACATAAATGGTATTTTGTCATAGATGTCATTCCATTTTTATTTATATGCAATTTGTCAATTCTATAGGGTGCCCAATTGTCATTCTTTTTAAATCTATCTCCTCTCCAGAAATGGTTTCTAAGTCCCTGGTACCACAAATAACGTGGCAGTCAATGTCTTTAACCATGTCTGTGTATGGGCCTGTCAGTTCCTTTCTTTGCCGTCTACAGCTAGGGGAGAAACTGCTGGTTCACAGAGTTTCCATATTCTTTGCCCTCAGTATCAGGAAATATAGTCACTATTATTTACCATCTGCATCCAGTGGAACTTTTCAATTTTTTATAATAACTTTGATAAATAATTTATAGGGAAAAAATGCACAGTGAAACAACTTTACTAGAAATTCTAATATCAACTTTTATCATCTCTAATTCAAATTCTTATTCCAGATTTTCTTGGTTTTGGACCAGATTTTCTTGGTTTTGGAGAGATACAAGCCTGAGAAGGTCCTATGAACCTAATTACCTGCCCATCAGCTGCCATGCATGAACCTGAAACATACCCATTTTGTAGAAACTGATTACACATTTCAAACACATCTTTAATAGCTTCTAGCTTATTACTACTTCTTGTTCTTCTTTTTCTTGCATCATTAAAACACAACGTCTGAAGACATTTTTGACAATTGTGACAGCTCCTCATTTTGATGAGAGGACAGCTGTTTGCTCCACAAATAAAAAAAGTTTTCATTTTTAGATTTATCAATTGGATAGTCAGCCCAATGATCTTTCTACATCCCATATTTCCTTTCAATAAGCTTTGTCTAAATACCTGTGCCTTCATCATTAGTCCACTTACGGACCAAATCAATTAAATCCTGGGTATAAAAGAATACAGAGACCTGAGAGGGATGACTCGGGTACTTGCCAAATACTGCATGTTGAGGTTCTTCCTACTGACTAAGAGATGAGAAGACCGTATTTCCTCTGTCTACAGAAGTCTACTATTCACTCACTCTTTGATTCTTGAATTTGAAAAATCTCATCTAGATGTCAGTCTCTGAAGAGTCGCAGCCTGGCATTAGGTTTCTGTGATCAATTTCACCATCACTGTTAGAATCGAGACTGGAGTCTATGTTGTACTCATCTCCTGATCCACCTGACAACTGGGAAATGTTTTTCATGCCCTATTTTCTTCTCTTTCTCCTATGGCCAGAAAGTGAAAACTTCTGAACTCTCAAGTGTGTTCAATACATGCTAAAAGAAGTTTCCAAATATAGTGTCTCCAGTGTTCTTTTACACCTTCTTGGAAGATGATGCCATCCCCTGGGCAACACAGTAGGAAAACTGAAGATTACTGAGATGGTGACTTTTTTTCACGATTGTGTTAATCCTTCTAGGTGATGGCATGATTTTCCACTTTATTATTTTCATCTTCATTTTTAGCATCATTGGACCTAACTAATGAGTAATGATGAAATAAAACCTAAAATAATGGCAAAAAATTTTAAGACAAAGAGAAAGTAAGATCACTACATCTCATAATGCATCTTAGACTTAGAGGAGGTTCTAATGGGCCATTATGGTATTTGTAAGATAGAATGAGTCTCTGTCCTCTGGAAGAACTCTAAGAAAAAAATAAGGCCATGAAATACCACTCCATACAAACAGAACTGCTCTAAAAAGAAACTCAAAACCTAAGTTGATGATATGCTGACAGTTAATCTGGGTACTGTTGTCCAAGAACATTCTCTGCAAGGCTATCCTGATCTCTACTTCTACCATCTACCAGGAGAAGAGGGTTCCTTGAGGTCCATGCTCCTACCAACACTTTACATCATCCAGGTTGGCAAAATTTGCCAGTCTGTTAGGTATAAAGTGATAGTTATACAGTTGTTTTGATTTTTTTCTTATTACTAAAGACTTTGGGCATTTGCTTATTATGTCTGTTCACTTTTGCTGCACTCCCTTTTATCAGCTGCCTGTTCGTAGCCTTCGCTCCAACAAAGTTTTTAAGCAATACTGAGGCCCCAGTGACTCAATTTCTGGGAGTGAAGCAGAATCAGCAGATTTTTACAGCTCCACATGGGATTTTACTGTGCGGCTAGGGTTGAGAGCCACTTTGCCATCTAGGCTATTGCTCCTTCTTTGACGTCTTGAAAGATAAACACGACAAAAGTAACCATATATATTGGTCATCGGGAGTTTGTTAAGAGAAAGGACTATTTTGTTTTCAAATCAATTGCAGCAAATACTTACCACAGTGCATCACCATGAAAGTGTGAATATTTAACTCTATCAAGTTCTATTTGTTTTACTTACCAACACAACCCACACCAGTGGGGTTCAGCTGGAAATCAGGGGGGCAGTTACACTCGTAGCGACCAGGAGTGTTGACACACAGGCCGTTCACACAGTTTATGGGATCTGCACACTCATCAATATCTAGGAAAAGCATTTAAAATGCCCACATGAACATCTTTACTTTCTCTCTGCATACTGCTGTTCCCAAGAATTTGGTGGAATCTTTGGAAGTTATTAAAGATCTCTGGGAAGTCCTCAGAACAGTGAAATAGAGATCAAATCCTTGTATAGACCTACAACAGGTTCCACAGATCAACCACATGGTATTCAGGATAGTATCATTTAATATCTTTAATAAATGGTAATTAGATGTTGGGATTCAGAGGAAGAAAAAAATGTTACCACCTGCTTAACTAAAATGATGTATGTATTTATGTACATATATATGCACATAGATACATTTATACAAAGCAACAGTTTCCTAGTTTCATGTTAGATGTTTAATATTATTTATATAAAAATGTATCAATTCCATAGTTAAAAATAAACGTGTCAGAATGTAATTTAAAAAATATGTAACACAAGGTATAAAGCAGGCTAAGCAGAGGGCTGAGCAGAAATTTGAGGAATTTTTATACTTAGGAAATTTTATACTTTCACCTCAACTAATAAGAACAGAGTCAAGCCCTTTACTGGCCATACCTGTGCAGTTCCCTCCGGTTCTGTCCAATTCATAACCATCATCACAGATACAATGAAACATTCCAGGCAAATTATTACATGTTCCAAACACACAAATATTTTGGAAAGAGCATTCATCAATATCTGAGGATAGAAAAAATAATAATCTCTTATGTACAAAGACATTTTGATTTAATTTATATAACCTTAATAAATTTTTCTATCTCCCCAGATGTTTTTATGCAGTAAAAAATTTTCTTTTTCTTTGACTAGGTAGACCACATAAATGGCAAACACCTAATGTTCACCTATAGAGCAAAGGTCTAAAAGAAATATTTTACTTTACTGAGCATTTTAACTGTCTTGGGTTATACTATACTTAAAAAAAGAAAGAATTCGCCTAAGGCATAAAAATAAAAAACTAAATACGAACATATCAGTGGAACGAGACTGTAAAAAATTAAACATAAAAAGAATTCCAAGATTCTAATAACTTAGTACAAACATGTTTTATAAACATCTACAACATACCAAGTATAGGACATATTTTAAGTATTAAAGATATCATTAAAACTATTTAACTTTTTAAAAACTTTTTTTATTCTGCAATCTAATCTGTTTTCATAAACTTAGTTTTAAATAGGGAAATAATTTTTTCTAATAGCATGTAATAAGATCAACCATTGCTCTACGTTCTCACAAATTTCATTAAAATGTCTCCATTGAATTGAAGTCATAAATTCAGTTTATGAAACTCTTCCATGAAGCTTTAACTCAATCAGTAGAGAAGTTACCCCTCCTCATGCATATGAAAATGAAGGCATATATGTGTGTGTCCAGCTGTAGAAATAATCTATACTTGTACTCGCAGGAAGAAGATGGACATTTCTGTACACAAATGACCTCAAACTCTGAGAAGGCAGAGAGGGCATGGTATTTTAGGCCAGACAAGATCAGGCACGTTAACACACTGTCTAGAGACAGTTAGGGATGAAGTTTAGAAAGGTCTGCTGGTCATTCATGACAGTTAAGAAATAATGAGTTTCAACTATATTAGATTTCAAGTGTGTTTCAAACTTTGCTTAAAAGACCAACTGATGTATCTTTTCTTGTGTTGAGGCTATAAACACAGTTATTCTCTGCATACAAATGAATAAGTAAGACTCATTATAACTATTTTATAATTGAATGGTGTTAGTCTAGAAGTGGAAATGGAATTGTAATATCAGCCCTCCTCATATGCATTTTACTTTTAAATTAACTTTATTAGAAATAACTTCCATTTAAATAATGTAATACTTGTATATACTTATATGGACACAAATGAAGGTATTTTAGAATACTGTCTTGTTTTTAAATTGATGCGTATTCAGAAATTCAAACTACAGAAAAGTGTTGACAGCAAACAGAAAGCAAAGAAAACAATACGTAAATAAGGTAGCAAAAGCAGAAAATCGCTCAGAAATCCATCCAGCCAGAAGGAATTATCATTGATGAACATCATTCCAAATACTGCTGTATCCATAGGCACAGAGTGAAGCTGAAACAATTTCTATGCAGAAGATCAATTTGTATTTATCTCCGTAGTTTCTAAGATACTTTCTAATGTTAAGAATTGATAAAAAACACTAAAAATTGATGCTCTCTTCCCCTTATGTTAAAATTCAAATATAATTTCGAGACAGTATTGATGGATTCTATTGCCATGAATGATTAAGAAAATTAGCATTCACATATGCTTCCAACTCATTTTTGTTATTTCTATGATTTCCACTTTTTAAATGATTATGGCATTTACCATAATCTCTGAAGTATTTAGTATTTACTCTTAAAGGAATCAGTGAGGTTTTTACTGCAACGCTTACATTTCTCTCTTGAAAGGTTGTGTGGCACTGCTAAGTTTTTTTTTCCCCAAGAAGGGAGGGCCCACAGGTGTTTTCTCTGTGCATTATTCCACATGTGAGAATATGCCTATTGTTTTCATAACTGCTGAGGTAGAATATCCTCACATGTGTCCTCGGGATTTTGTGGGCCTCGTTCTCGTGTCTTCTGGTATTGAATGCTTCCGTTTTGTTCGTGACTTCCCTTTTCCATCTAGAGTCTGAAGAATCCTTCTCTATGACTTAAGTCAAAAAAAGTAATAAGGCTAAGTCTCTGGTCTTATGATTTACCTTTTTCTCTAACATTCAGTGCTTTCTTCCATTTCAGGGAAATGTCTGGCTGTTCAGTACTTTTTTCTATTCATTTAGTTTGGGCTCTCTACTTCAGAGACACTGATTATACTTTCATTTATGGTCTTCGTCTTTTCTCTCATAGTGTTAACTTCTTCCACCTTTCTTGTTCCGACTTTCCTGTTCACCTCTTTTTGCGCATTTTCTATGCTGGTCATTACGTTTTCACCTCTTACCTTTTCTGTTTTCAGCTGCTTCTATTGAATAGGTATCTAATTTTGCTGTGTTTGTTTCCCATAGCTCTGCAATTTCCCCTTTTGCCTTTTCTTGTTTTTATAATCTCTTTGAACTTGTTCACTCTTATTTATGCTCACATGAAGGTCATCTATGGGATAAAGTACCTGTGGGAAATTTGCTTTCATTCCTTGGGTGGTTTTAGTCTACTCTGGGTTGGTTCTCTCCTTCTTGTGTGTTCTTTTACTGTTCCACATGATGCCTGCAGACTTGCTACTGCTTACTTTCAACTTGTGTACACGCTACTTGGTCAGACCTTTTATGAGTTTTTATATACTCTGATACAGTTTAGATAGAGTGTCTGGACAGCCTCCCCTCTTTATCTGGGTGTTATTTGGAAGAGAAGTTGGGGTACAGACTTTATTAAAGTTGCTCTTCTGTTAGCCTAAGGTGGGGAAGGAGTGAGGACGAAAATGGGAAGAACTGCCCTGGGTGCTGTGTGCTCTTCTACTGATGAACCTGGCCTCTCTTCTCTCTTCATACATGATACCAAATGGTCTGTATCCATGTTTACTCCATTGATGGAGTCCTAGCCTGTCGCTGAGGAGCTTCCTCCAGGTTTTATATTCTCCCATTTTAGGTGGAGAATATTGGCAAACAGCCAACCGCAGCAAGTTTTTGGGCTCTACAGAATTCTGAGAATTCCTGGTGAGAAGTTGATGCTGAGTGGAAAATGCTGATTAGACAGTCAATTCAGAGGGGCATATATTTATAATCAGATGGGAAGAGGCCTCAAGAAATTAACTTAGTGAATACAGGAGAAACTCTAGATGAGACAGGTCTTATAGGGAGAGATATGACAACATCAAGAAGAAAAAGGCAGAACCATGGAACTACATTTCTGGGATCTCAAAATTTGGCATTTAGCTAAAGTGGAGCAGGGTCTCACTGAGGATGAACTACTTGTGTGCCCCTCTCTGTTGTCCTGGCAGGAGGTGTTTCCCATATGAAGCAAGTACAGTAAGTATAAACTACCTAGCCTCACCTCAGGGAAGGCCTGGGGAGAAGTTCTGGAAGGGCCAAGGCTGCAGATAAAGGAACAGAATTATGAAGGGGAAATTATTAGGCACAAAGAATTAATTTTTTGGAATTTTATGTTGGCCAAAGTATCTGGCTACTGCTGACTTGTTCCTTTTCCCACCAACTCTTGTCAAGTTGAAATGAGTAATAAATCATGTAATCCCAAAACCACATTGACTCACATTTTCTACTAATTAGCTTTGGTGCTTACAAGAAACCAGGACTAGGGAAAAAAATTAAGCTCACTCTACAGTGGCCTTATACGAAATGCATTAGATTCTGCTCAGTCTAACAGGTCAATGCAGAGGCATGAACGCTTTCAGTTTCTAATATCATCTTCCCCAGGGTTTACTATTCATTCTCTTGGTCTGATTCTCTAAGACTTGGTGGGTATGTATTGAACCTTCCATGACCTTTTAGACACACCTTCTTCTTCAGTATCACTTCAGGTAGTGAGTTGGAGACAGGCTGTACTCTGAGCCATTCTAGATTGCATGATTTCTGTTGGGTTGACACTGGGGAACTGTGCTCATGCGTGTGCATGCATATCTGCTATTTGTGTTCATGTGATTAGCCCCTAGTATAGGGAGAGCCAGTAATCTGGTTTCATTTTATAATCTTTGCTGAGCATTTAGCCTGAGTTACTTTCTTAAAGGTTTTCTATGAATCACTAATTTTGTTAAAGCCTTCTGGTTCATCATTGTTTTTAATCTTTTTCCTTTCTTCATGGGTATTTTCATGTTCTCCAAATGAACACAGTGATGGGCCCAAACTCCATATAAAGTGAACTGAGTCTCTAAGAGTAAATCCACATTCTTTTTCTTGGAGAGCTATCACACTAGTCACAAGTCCCATTTCTAGGAAAGGGGGATGATGTCACCACTTAAGGGCAGGACACACTGCTCTTGGGCAAAAGGTGCAGTCCTTGATGAGTCCCTGGGGAGGACTTCCAGTCCCAGACAGACAGACAGACAGACGGCAGACTGAAACATGAAGGTAAATGCCCAACACAAGCTACTGAGGTTTTCATAAACACATTACGTAGCAGTGACTGGGGGAGATAGTATCTCCTATTTTTAAAAAGCTCAATAGTTTTTCCACATGTCATTCATTTAGTAATACAAAAAAAAGAAAAAAAAGAAATGGTTAAAAAGAAAAAAAAAAAGGAATGAGCCAAACTTGCAAGTGTTGGCTCTTGGCCAGGAAAACTTCATAAGAGATGAAAGCCGCCTTCATCCTTATTCATTCGGCAAAGTAACCCACGCTTCCCTGAACGACTTTTATATGTGCAGCATGTGCTGTGTATTCTGTGTCCAGGTGGAGCCCGTTCCAGCCCTTTTTGTGGTTTCATGTGCTGTAGCTGATCCAGCTTGGAAATGAGTTAGAGTCGCAGGGACCCACCTTGGCAGGACCTGCTGTCGGAGGCTGGAGTAAAGCCCATCTCACACTCGCAGCGATAGGCGCCTGGGACGTTGAGGCACTGCCCGTTTTCGCAGAGGTTGATGTTTTCTGCGCACTCGTCGACATCTGTGGGAGAAGCAAATGACATCTCTATCAAGCTCCCGGTGTCGTGACATGGCTTTTCCTTGCTCTAGAACTGAGATAACGTTACCGACTTGAGCGGGTGCTCAGGAACATGAAACAACACTCAGTCATAGTCCCCTAAACAAGGGTGTACAACTTGCTAACAGAGCTGTTTAACCAAAACCTTCACATTCAATTATCGCCCGATAAACAGGAAGAGGGCAGGTGTCTCTGTGGATCTGTCTTAGTTCTCTTTCATGCCAAATTGATGCATCAGTATTATACCAACATCACTGACAGATGACCCAGAACACTGAAATTAATCTTAAAAGGGCGTCTAAGATTATAATGTTTTCAATGAACGAACAACTTGTTTTGTTACTAGTTCAAGTGTGTTTAAGGAAATTGGAGCTAGTCTAGGAGAGTTTTTTCATGTCACTATGATTGTATTAAAATACTGCTCTCTTAATTATGCAAATAAGCAGGATTCACAGACCTGACAATTTAATCCTATAAAATGGAAAAAGAGGGTAGCGCAGAAAGTAATGTTTACGGAGGCCCAGTATCTGCCAGGTAGAGTGCTACGTGCCTGTGGTGCACGTTTTTGTTTCGTTCACCAACCCTGTGCTGGTCAGAAGAGGAAGAACCTGGGGCGCCTGGGTGGCACAGCGGTTAAGCGTCTGCCTTCGGCTCAGGGCGTGATCCCGGCGTTACGGGATCGAGCCCCACATCAGGCTCCTCCGCTATGAGCCTGCTTCTTCCTCTCCCACTCCCCCTGCTTGTGTTCCCTCTCTCACTGGCTGTCTCTATCTCTGTCAAATAAATAAATAAAATCTTTAAAAAAAAAAAAAAAGAAGAGGAAGAACCTGAGGCTCAGAGCAGCCCCCGCAGCTGGTGCAGCATCTAAGTGTAGCTGCGCCCAGCACCACAGCCATGCCCTTCCCTTCACACCCTACGGCAGAGAAATGCTAAGAAAGATGCAATAAGCTAAGACTGAAAAGTAATGAAACTTTAAATATTACATAAGCATGTTTTCTTAAAGAAGCATCTGAAAATGATGAGTCGGTGTCTTTGATGTCAATAATTAGAAAAAAATTAGAGTCTGTCTTTTAACTGGGGGTTTAAAGTGTGTGCTGGTTCAACTGATAAAAACTGATCTCCACAATCTTAAAAGTATCATACTTTATGTCCAGCAGGACAAGGCAGTCATTCATAGGAGTATAATGAGGAGATGTCTTATTCTTAAGGAATGCAAAAACGAAGAGCAGCTCAGTAGCAGCTAATGTTTACTGAACTCTCAGAATGTGTTTTCTTAAACCCTTCACTTGTGTGATTTCATTTCTTTCTTTCAACACCGTGTGACGACCTGAGATTCTGACGAGCACGTGAACTAGCAGTGACTGGATGGAACGTATATTGAATCTTAAGGCACTGAATAGTTTTCCCTCATGTCATTCATTTAGTGATAAAAATCGGAATGGGAATCCCCTCCCCCTTTAACTACTGTTTTCTTCAAAGAGGGCAAGCTTATGGAGTATTCCATGAAAACCATGTCAGAGCACACCTCGGCACTCTCACCCACCTGAGCAGGTAAAGCCATCTCCAGTGAACCCTTCGGAGCAGGCACATCGGTAGGAGCCTGGGGTGTTCACACACTGAGCATTGATGCTACACTGGTGGGTTCCATTTGAACATTCGTCCAGATCTGCGTGCCAAGAGAACAGAGTGATCAAGTCTCAAGTTCAGAAATGAAAATGGATGGGGCGCCTGGGTGGCTCAGTCTTTAAGTGTTTGTCTTCAGCTCAGGGCGTGATCCCAGGGTTCTGGGATCGAGCCCCTCATCAGGCTCCCTGCTCAGCTGGGAGCCTGCTTCTTCCTCTCCCACTCCCCCTGCTGTGTTCCCTCTCTCACTGGCTGTCTTTCTGTCAAATAAATAAAATCTTAAAAAAAAAAAAAGAAATGAAAATGGAACCTTTAAACACAAGATTTTCATTTGTCTTAACTTAAGTGTACAGTGGACAAACAGGATTTGTTTTCGTTTACGTGCAAGGTCACAATTCTAATTCTCTAAGATTTCAGAACCAAAATCCAAAATGCTCGTTCTACAAACAGGGGGCTAAAATGATTAATGAAAGTATTTGTGAGATATCTAATAAGCTAGAATTTTAATGGTTAAAAGGTAAACCAATGCTAGATTTCCTTCTAAATTCTACTAGGCACAGATGTGATCACCGGTTCTTTTAACCCTAAAAAAGGGTCAATTTCTAAATTCAGGGACCGAATTTCAGAGCAGGAAAATTAGCAAAGAGTTTTCAAGTTCCTTTAGCAGATGAGGAAACCAAGATCCAATTCTTGATCTCACAGAGTCTAGTCTAGTAGAAATGACACATGCTAAACACAGAAGTATTGATTATGTCAAAGAGGTTATATGTCCTGTGAAGAAAAGGGAATAAAACGGGCCTCTCATTTGGGCTGTAGGACCAAGGAAGGTCCCACAGGGGAAGGAGTTCTCAGTGAACTTCACACTGGAAGGATGAGTCAGAGTTCGCCTGCTGCCCAGAGGCAGGGAATGGTATTCCTTCTGGAGGGAACAACACATTTTGAGAGGCTGAGGAGGAAAAGAGCTCGATGTGATAAAAGACACTGAGGGAGCCAGAGTGACAAACCACAATGTAGGAGCTGGGGCTGATGGGCGCTGAAGCTGGAGAGCCACTGGGAGAATGTTACAAGGTCTCGTAAACCCATTTTATCCTAAATTTGAGGATTCAAACGACAACTGTAAAGAGATCAGATTCATGGGTTAAAAGATCTGTCTGGCTGCCATGTGGAAAATGGATTACAGGACGAGCAAGGCCATGAACAGACATAAGGATGTTCCTTTTGGGTCCATCAGAGAGAGACAGAGACAGGGAGGGAGGAAGGGAGGGAGAATGGCTGAGATTAGAGCAGAGGGGTGGAGACGGAAAGAAGAGAATGAATTTGCATGATGTTTTACAGAAGTACCCAGACACAGTTAAATCTTCTGTATTTTGCAATAGTTGGCCAGAGTGATGGATGGATGGACAAGCACAAAAAAGGCAGGCTGGAAAAGAGAAAACCAGTAGCCCGTGGGGCCAGAAAATAGGAATGGGGATATGGCTGGAAAACAAAACAAAACAGAAAAACACCTGTGAGATTAATGGTAAGAGTGATGGCTGGACCAAAAGTGGGTAGCTAGTGAACTGAATGATGCCATCAGGGAACGTTACTTAACAAAGTTATTTGGAAAGTGTGATCATTTATGTTCACAGTCAGCTCCTATATACTAGGCAAGTATAAAACCACCGAATGGCTAAGAGTATACTCCAGTTAACTGATGTTATTTTTAACAGATCTTAAGGCTCTCCCCTTCAATGCTTACTGCCGACTTACAAGGTTTTAGTGAGTAATCCTGGGGAGGTCAGTTTAGCTGGTTTTATTTTCTATTTTAAGTTGACCTGGATAATTCTAACCAGTTGGAACAATGCTTTGTTGGTAAAGCATGTACAACAGGGAGTATAGGAAGCAGGCTACGTATGGCAGCGAGGGCGACAGCCAGCCCCCCTGCTTCACAGCCAGAAAAGACTTCAGAGACCCCAGCTCAGCAACTCGAAAGCCTGGAGAATGGCAACTGTCCTTCCAGTCCCCTCTGTCCCAATCAGACCTCCTGGAATCCAGCAAAACCTTTTGCTTTCTCTGGAAGAGGAATTCTATTTTTCTATTAAGAGGCTGATTATGACCAGGTACAGACTCAGATTATCTGATAAAACCTTTCCATTTCCTTCACGTGTTTCACTGGGTTTTACGTCTCACTGATTGCTGTGTGAAAAGACTGGAAAAATACATTAGTCATTTTTCATCATACATCTGTTTGGATTTCTGGCTACACATCAAATAATTTTTACCGAAGAACAACACATTAAAAAGCAGATGCCGAGGCATACTGCTGTGATGTGATAATTTATGCCAAGGTTAAAGGAAACTCGTAGGCAGGAATTACCTTGCAACTAAAGATAGTCTTTGATTTTCAAAAGAATAAATGAAAGGCAAGAGCGTATTCTTGTTAAAGTACGTGGGTTAACGACTGTGCAAAGCAGTGCCTCTAAGAATTTTGTGTCTTAGCAAGGATGTTCACATTTGCAAACTCACCAATACATTTGATGCCATTTCCAACCCAGCCTTCTCTGCAGCTACACTTGAAGCTCCCCGGGACGTTGAGACAGGAGGCGTGCATGTCACAGTTGTGGGCACCAATTTCACACTCGTCCACATCTGAGAAACCACAGTAAATACGATGAAAATTAAACACAAAGCTAATTAATTCTACTTCCAAGTATAATTCTGCACAGGTAAAATTTTAAAGTTAACATGGGAATATCTAAATTGGTATGGAAAAAAACCACTCACATCATTTTTATTTTTAATTTTGTAGGCACTGACAAGATTTGGAAGTTCATGATCCAAGTCAAACAAGTCTTTCCCTACTAGAGAAAACTGCCACTCACTTTCTGGTAGCAGAGAGATACTCCCCCTAGGGAGATACGTGTGTCTGACCCTCCTCACCTCTCTGCCTGGGCCCAGACAAAACTCCATGCAGAAGGTCTGATTACAAGATGTCAAAAGAAATCGCATTTCCAAAGTAAGACTCTCCTTTCCTATTAATATTTCTCATTACATGTTTTTCATAAAGATGAAAACAAACCTGACTTTTAAAATAAGTAATAATTCTTGTCGTTTTTAGAATCAATATAGTATAGAGTTTTTGAAAACTATCATTTTAGTGTATATTCATCTTTTATTTATTTGAGAATATGTAAAAATACTCCCTGGAAATTTTATCTGGAAAATGAACAGAAGCTTTTACCAGTACATATGTATATACACATATACACGCATAAACACAGACTCACAGGTATATACATACTACATATGCGCACACACACACATGTGTATAAACTACGTAGCTTTGGTTCTCCAGAGCTTCCTAGAATGGAATAATCTTTTCTATCCAGCTCAGTGATTACATGTCAAAGATGCTGCAATCCTGTGAGCTCACACACGTGTGCACATGCATGCGTGCACGCACACACCCACAGAGTGACAGGCTTTGCATCAACTTTCCTAGCTGTGAACACACATAGCATCCTCTCTTCCTCACTCACCTGTCCCTAGAGGTGTCAGGTTAAGTGCCAGGCTGTGGTCCAAGCCACCCACCACTTGCCATGAGCAAAATGCTATATGACGGCTTTAAATTGAACAGTGAGGAAGGCCTGGTCCAAAGCACTCACCTTGGGACTTCCCTGCCCATTTTATGCAAAAGCTCAAAACTTATTTAACAGAGAAAGGAAACAAAAGACAAAGTGGATAGGGTGAGCAAAGAAAGAAAGTGAAGAGAGAAAAGAGAGGGTCAAATGGGGCCAAGGCAAGAGGCGGCAAAAGCAAAGAGAAAGAGAAAGGGGAAAAAGAGAGGAAAAGATGGGGGAAAGGACGGCAAAGGGTGTAAATGGAAGTCTGCATTAATTTTGTCCAGTTAGAGGAATTGCAAAAACAACAAGTGGGATGGCTTCAGGTCTGTGATACTCTCTCCTTACGTCTCCTGTGTGGGCAGCGGGCCTCCTAAGAAAGTGAACACTCCGAGCGGCAGCCGCCGCTCAACAGACACACAGGACCAGACTGCATGCCCCTGCCCCGCTCTGCGGGCGGATGGCAGCCAGCTCCGTGGCAGTGCAGCTGAGACACTGTGCCACCAGAGAGGGGACAAACCCATCACACGCGCTGCTCTGGGGCAGGTGCTCATCACACAGTCACCCCCTGGTGCAAAGGAACCAATGATGCTGAAGGCTGGCTTCTGAAAGAGGAGAAGCCAAAGCACAGAGGGTCCTAGTTTGGGACCTACCTGTGCATCCTGTGGTCCCCTTCTTCACGGAATAACCCAGCTGACAGTGGCAAATGAAGGATCCCTTGGTGTTCTCACATTCCCCAAACATGCAGATGTTTGAATTTAAGTCACACTCATTCACATCTAGAAAATTTATTTTCAATAGTTTGGTTAACACTTGTTCATCCTAGGAATTTGAAAGATTTCTTTTAAACTGAATAGTGTAATATTGAAATACACATATAAAAGTTAAAACATAATCTATTTGCAAGACATAATATCATTTTCTAGAATTATTTTCCAATAATTCTTCCATTTCAGCTTTCACATTTTGTAATACAGAGGCTTGAATTTTTAAAGTAACTGAAAAAGCCCCTTCCTCTCACGTCTATATGGATGTGCACTTATGTGCACACGTGTGTGTGTACAGATGTGTGCACAGCATTCATCCCGTCTTTATGGTACCCACCAATGCATGTTTTCATGTCCATTGACGCCATGAAGCCATCATAACACAGACAGCGGTACTCCCCGGGAATGTTGGTACACTGGCCACCATCACAGATGTCAGGATTATTTTCACATTCATCAATATCTGATGACAGAAAATTAGCATTAAATAAAAACAAGAGTGGCTTTGAGTAAGCTCAGATACTGTATTTCCCGTCCAGATCCACTCCCAACATCTGGAGCGAGAGTTGTGAGGTCACATCAGTGAGTTGTGCCAAGTCTGCACACTGTCCGCTCTGTACCTGCGCACGACCTCCCGTCCGGCATCAGGGCGTAGCCCTCGCTGCAGCTGCACTCATAGCTGCCTTCCGAATTCGTGCACCGCGTGTCGCAGCCTCCATTCATGATCATACACTCGTCGATATCTGTGAAAACAACATTGCGGCCACGTTACTCGTCAGGCCTACTTCCCTCAAAAAAAAAAAAAAATAGGGAAATTTTCTTCTCTTTAAACAGATAATGCTTAAATGGCTTTGGATTTCTCTCCCCACTATTGTGTTGGTTTATCTTTATACCACTGGTCTTCCTTAGCTCTTTCTACTTCCTTTTAGATAGCATTCTATTGGACGTGTAGCCCCAGGAGCCTAAGATTACAGAACTCAGAAACTGGAGTTCAGGGTGTTTTCCATGATAAAACCAGAGACTCTTGTGCAAAACCACAAAATGATAGCATCCTACAGCTCTGTCCCCATTCTGAGATTCATGTTTAGCACAAAGGACTTCCATCGGCTTCATTATAATATGTTCAGTGCCAGGAGCTGTCCTAGACTGATCTGAGAAATACAAGTAGCAGACCCGTTTGGTTGACACTCACCTGTACAGCCCTGCCGGTCTGGTGTGGCCTGGTATCCGGGATTACAGGAGCATTGATAGGTTCCAATCATGTTCACGCATTTTCCATTTCTACAGAGATTGTCACTCAGGGAGCATTCATTTATATCTATAAAAAGATATACAGCATTAATGTCTTTGCAGTAACCACATCACTCAAAGTATCAAGAAATGCTGCAAGTGACTACTGGTCCCCAAAGTGGTTTGCGTACTTCACGGGGAAGTAAGATGATCTCCTGGAGTGTTCAAAGAAAATACTGGAATCTGTATTACTACCTAAGACAGCACCATCCAGCAGAACTCTATACACTGATGGACCGTTCCATATCTCTGCTATCCAATACATGGCTGCTATTGAGCATTTGAAGCATGAAAAAAATGATTAAGGAATTGAAATTTAAAAAGTGTTTTTAATTTAATTTTTTATTAAGTAATCTCTTTGTCCAACATGGGGCTCAAACTCACAACCCCAAAATCAAGAGTTACTTCGTCTGCCAACTCAGCCAGCCAGGTGCCCGAGGAATTAAATTTTTAATGTTACCGAATTTTAATTAAATTTAAGCAGCCGCATGTGGGTAGTGAACATGAGACCATGTGCATGTAGCATATGCCAGATATAAAACTTACTAATACTTACTAATATTTAATATACGAATTTACACTGGCATGCTCACCTGGTCTTTATTAGATGGTCAAGAGTTGCCTGAATAATGTGGAGGATCCTGAGGGAAGCAGGCTGGTTCCCCAAGTCACAGGGCTCGATACTGGGGCCCGCACTGTGTGCTTCCATCTTACTGTGTTTAGTGGGCCTCAATACGTAGACCTACATCACCTACTTTAAAATCAACTAACCCTTATAAGATAGGCAGGTGTCTTATAAATAAACTTCTGTAAAGGTCTGTGGAATCAAGTAGTGTTATTAATGCAACTACAGAACAGCAAGAAAACGGGAGCATACAAGCTACTTGTGAGACACAATGTAAAGGTAAAAACAATGACAATATAATCTGGTAAAACAAGACCTTCACCCCAAATTCTCAAAATTACCAAGAAGACTATGTGACATGTGGATTTATATCTATGATCATTAAATACCTATTTCATTAAATGTGCAAAAATAGGCATCTCATATTATATAATACACCTGTAAGGGGTACTTTTTTCCAGCTATAGGATCCATGAAAACTAACAAAATAAACTCAGGTTAGAAACAGGTCTCTGGGGGCACCTGGGTGGCGCAGTCGTTAAGCGTCTGCCTTTGGCTCAGGGCGTGATCCCGGTGTTCTGGGATCGAGACCCACATCAGGCTCCTCCGCTGGGAGCCTGCTTCTTCCTCTCCCACTCCCCCTGCCTGTGTTTCCTCTCTTGCTGGCTGTCTATCAAATAAATAAATAAAATCTTTAAAAAAAAAAAAAAAGAAACAGGTCTCGATTCACTGCATTACCAAGATGAGCAAGTATCTTGTCATCACCTCTATGAAACAGTTTTAGTAACACTATTAAAATGAAAAATATTTAGGGGCGCCTGGGTGGCTCAGTCGGTTAAGCATATGCTTTGGCCCAGGTTATGATCCCAGGGTCCTGGGATCGAGCCCGGTGTCAGGCTCCCTGTTTAGTGGGGAGTCTGCTTCTGTTTCTGCCTTTGTCCCGCCCCCCTGCTCATGCACTCTCTCTGGCTCTCTCTCTCAAATAAATAAATTAAATCTTAAAAAAAAAATCTTTAAAGAAAAAAAACCTTTTCAATTTACCTTTTAAAAATGTCTGTTTAGTGTATGATTTAAGATTCACCTAATATGTTAGCAAAACAATATAAATAGGGTTTATAAATAAATACATGTCTAGTGGAAAGATATGCTCAGAATATGTTTTGAAATGGGGGTGTGCCATCTGTTCTGTTTTAAACCATTTTATTTGCTGACACTTGTAAGACAGATTTTCTGTGAAGAAAATGTCTCCTGGCTACATCAAGGTTTTCAAACCAATATACTAGAGCACAGTAGTCCCAGAGGCCTCCATATACATTTGAAGAGCAGTAGGATGGAAGGCGTCAAGACCAGCAAGACCAGCTGGGGTTCTCACGTCACCCCTGCCACCCCTGCCCCTCAGCTCTGCCAGTGAAGAGACCAGGATCTTTCTGTGATGACAGACACGGGGGTGTGGAACAGACTCTGAATGAATGACAGGTAGATGCACAGATGAATGCACAGGTGAGCCATGAGAGAGCAGTCCTTCCAACAGCAGCAGCTTTCCCACTTCATCCTCTGTGGGGCAGGGAACTGCATGGCCTGGCACAGGGTTTGACACAGGTGTGCTTGTCATTGAATAGTGGGAAACCAGGACAACGCTGGCTCCTCTGAGTGTGTCACTAGGGCATTCTCTAAGGACACAGCCTGAGTGCAAATAAAGGAGTTCTGAATTTTCAACTTTCAATCAGCTAGACTGCCTGTGCCCAAAACAAGTCTGTCAGAGCTGACCGCTGATCTCTATGATCTTCACCAGGTGAACTGGGTGAGTTTATGTGCTAACGAGACAAACTCACCCACACAGTCCTCACGTGACGGTGACAGCTCGTGTCCCAATGGACAGTCACACTGAAAGCTGCCCTCAGTGTTCACACAGGTGCCACCCCTACAAAGGAGAGGGTTACGTTCACATTCGTCAATGTCTGAAAGGTAAAAACGTGAGATCCATTAAAGAACTCTGAGGGAAAAATATTCACGTATACAGCATGGGGGAAAAAATTACGATCTGAGGGAAGTGGGACTTAAATGTAAGAGACAGGTTTCAGTAGAGGTGGGATAATGTTCTCCCCACTTTTTCTACTACCAGTAAATAAATGGTAAATTTTTTTCTTAAAGACAGTGAGTGGCCAAGGATTTGACTTGTATGAAACAAGCAGGCTCACAAGAGATAAAAAGAAACACTATTTGCTTCACACCACCCTAAATTCCAGACACCAGATATTGCTATCTGTATCACTGATCAGAGTAAAAGGAAAATCGTAGGCTGATCACCTTTTATGTCTCATGTGGTGAGTCCTGTAAGTCACTAAATATGGACTAAAACATAGGCAGTACCAAAAGAGTTTGTAATAACACACACAAAAATAAATTACATGGGATCTGCATGCCTGAATATAAATTTGGGGTCACCACACAAGGTCATGCATGTTAAATGAATCCCTTGTGGGCAGTAGTCTGTGTTGATTTTAGATTCTATGAACAAAGAGAACCCAGTCTCGGTATCTCACTGCCACTAAAGGCACCAAGAGGCTGGGGCTCCCCAAAAGTTATCTAGGAGCAGATTTCCTGTCTGACACTGAAGTCTGTTCTGTCGCTCACCACAGCGCCTTGCCAAGCATGCTGCTAACAGCTGGGAGACAAGCCAAGGTCAAGCTCTCTGGTTTGGAGACGGGACAGGAAGAGCTGTCTTACCCATGCAGTTCTTCATCATCATGAACCCACTTTCGTAGCCTTCGAAGCACTCACACTCAAAGCTGCCTGGAGTGTTGACACAGATTCCACTTCCGCAGAGGTCGGGAGAAATCCTGCACTCATCAATGTCTATTTCACAGGGTTGAAAAGAAATGAAAAAAGAGCATGAGAGGAGCAGCTATGAGAGCGCGGTGAGACAGGTGTGGCCGTCCCAGGGAAGATGCCGGCACATGAGGCGCTGGAGAAGTCAGCGGCCAGCAGTATGAAGCTATGGGCACTCTGGAGAGCAGCTCAAGGCGCACAGGGCCTTGGGCACATTCCTTTCCCCAACTGCCAAAACTGTCACGGCCAACGGGCAGGCGGTGCATTTGCCTTTAAGAATTCTGGAATTGTGGATTTCTCTTTGTGGCTTAGAAGTGGTAACAGAGGGATGAACAGAGCAACTGCAGTGTGAGCCAGACAAGTGAGGCGGCAGATGGGGAAGCAGGGGACACACGAACGAGGTCCTGCACACGAAGTGAGAGCACGATGATTCTCTCCACCAGCCGGTGCCCACCGTGGTGGGAGTCCGCTGGGGCTGCCACCTCTAAGCAGGGGTGGCTGGTGACCAGCGCACCCAGCCAGCCTCAGAGGCAGATGGCGCCCACCCACCTGGAGCTAGAAAGCGCACATACATGGTGGGGCCGTGAAATATGCTCCGGTGTATGTTTTCCTGTCACGTTCAGATGTGGAGAGGCTACTCGTTTGCTTCTCAAAATAAAAATGAAGAATGATGTGCTTGTTGCTCTTTACATACTACAGAAAATAACAATCTTCAACGGGAGAATTTATATTATCAAAAACAAGATTTTCTGAGAAATATCCCATGCTTATAACTGAGATTTTTTTAATAGAGAAGTCATGTCTATAAAATATAATTGAGAAAACATGACGTACTTAATTTTTTTTTTGGTCCCAGTCAGAAAAAATGCCTTTGCTGGCATCTCTTTATTTTAATTCTGAAGTTCTTTGATCACAGGATTTATCAGTGGGTAACTTCTACATGGTCTCTTGCACGTCTCAGTCTCAGAACGTTCGTCAAATGCCTTCTCCCAGCATCTGGTCTTTCTTTATTTCCCTAATTACAGGCAATACTGTAGATATGCTTTTAAACAAAATTCTTAACAACATTCACTGATTCAATTAGGCAGCTAACAATATGCATATTGATTCTCTTACTTGTTGTCTATCAGTATCTAGAGATTAGTAGTTAAGCCGTTTGAAGAACAAAGAATAAACTCATTGGCAGAGCATGGACACGTTCTAGCTGACGTGATGCGGTGGGAGCCGCACAGTGTGGAGTGTGGATTCTGGAAGGAGACACCTACGTACCAATCCTAGTTCTATGAAGAGGCTTGGGAAAATCATTTCGTTTCTGTGTGGCTCAATTTCCACATCTGTTAAATGGGGAGTACAGTACAACCCACCTGCTAGGATTAAGTGAATCAGTATCTGTCAAGTGCTGAGAACAGGGCCTTCTCATACAGTGCTGTATCCATGGAAACTGTTTTCTGCTAAAAACTGGTATTTTTGGAGTAGGTAGCCTGAACTTGTCCTTGAAGCCTGTATAGAAATTCTAACTTGGGGGGCCCCTGGGTGGTACAGTTGGTTCAGCTCAGATCACGATCTCAGGGACTTGAGATCAAGCCCCACACTGGGTTCCAAGCTCAGTGAGAAGTCTGCAAAAGTTTCTCTCTTCTTCTGCCCCTCTCTGGGCTATCTTTCTAAAATAAATAAATAAATCTTAAAAAAAAAAAGAAATTCTAACTTGAAAGAAGTGGAATGAATAGTAAGACAAGAGATAAAGTGTACAGGTGAAGAAAAATAATGTGTTTCAGAGAACAGTTCACTGCAGAGTGGCTGGACTGCACAGGTTGAGAGTGCAAAGATAGGCAGGACGGGTGTGATTAGTGAGGGCACCAACAGAAGATGGGCTTTAAATTGTTGTGAAGAATGGCAGCCAACAGTGTCCCACTGTCCTTTCATATTATCTACCACAACACTGCACTGTGACCAACAAATGTCTCTCTTACACAGTTAAAGGAGGCGAGTTTCAGAGTCATTTAGGAACTTGGCTAATTTCACACCAAAAATAGCAAGTGGAGTCCAAACTGGAAGAACCCTGTCTTCACCCAGGTTTAAAACTGTAAGTCTCTGAAAGTTGCTTTGTGGGAAGTAATACATGATGGTTGGTGAACACGAAGGATCAGACTGGACAATCAATGGGATGGAAGACTCTGGAAGAATCTGCCATGCAGTGAATACTGCCATGTGTTGCCCAGTTCCCCCTTCAGGAAGGAAGGACTTATTCACCTCTCCCCCCTGCTGTTGGGGAGTTTGGGGGCACAAAGCCCTGAGCTGTAAAGTATCTTCAAGAAATGCCTCAGCGAAGAGGACCCTTCCTCACACCCGCACCCCTTCCCTGGGTAGATGTGTCCAAAGACTGACCATGCAGGTCCATAGACGCCTAGTTCTGTTGCCCTAACCCAAGACAGTTCTGATGGGCCATCCCAGATCCAGAGCTCCCAGTGGGGGTGGGCTGAGGGCCATGCTGGGACTGAGGGCTGCCCAGCTGCCCCCTTTGCCCACTTCTGCTCTCATCCCTTCCTTCCCCTAGGTGCTGATCCCAAGAGCAATCTCTGGGAAACTTTCTGCACACTAATCTCTGCTCAGAGTCTATTCCCTGAGGAGCCAAGCTGGCACCTGCAACAGTCTTGAAGAAAGAGTTTAGTACTTCAAACAGCCACTGCAGGGGAGACTACACATAACTTCTTCCTTGTCTGAGGGAGGGAGAGATCGAGACTAAGTCTGAGGCCTCGATCCTGAGTGATCCTGATGCTATTACGACAGACAAGGAAGTCGCGAGGCAGAGGAAGGGTGGGGATGGGACAAAGGGAGGCACGTGCAAGTGTGGCAGTGGCACTCAGGCAGAGGAGAGGACGGAGCTCGCACTGAGGAGTCCGCTCAGCAGAGCCCGCTTGTGAAGGCACGGGGGCATGGGCAGCTGTGAGAGGCAGAGGACTCTGGAAAATGCCAAGGGCAGGAAGGATCTGTGAAGATGAGAGAAGAAACATCGTTGGCACAGAAGGATCACCGACACAGGGAAGTACCACAGAGACCAAGATAGAAGAAAATCAAGGAGGGGCTGTGGCTAGCAGAGAGGTCATGGAGAATATGCATCAAGAAAAAGGTATTTTTTTCAACTTGACAAAGGTGTTCTGTGAGAGAACGTATATGTGCCTGAACGAGGGAGGGCAAAAGTGGAAATTACAGGGGCTTACAAAGCAAATGGCTCTTCAAGAGAGAGAGGTGAGAGATAAAAGCAGGGAAACGTGGTGGTAGTGTGAGGGAGAAGATGGTGGAGGAAATGGTGTGAACGTGTTTTCAGGTCCAGGGAAAGAAACAGGAAAGGGAAGGAAGTACTGCAGAGAGAGAGGAGGGAGCCCAGTGACAGGGCTGGAGCAGGAGCAGCAAGGGGGAGGGCATGCAGAGGAGTGGAAAACCCTGGAACAGAAAATCTCACTGCCAGAGAGAGGGGTGTGCAGGAAGGGATCTGGCCAAGAGAGTGGAAGTCAAGAAGGAAGTGCGGCAGTGAGCAGGGGTCTGACAGGGCATGTGGGTCAGAGGAGGTCTAGAGGTGGAGCGGAGAGTCACTCAGGGGTGTAAGAGGTGAACGGTGTTGCAGAACAGCCCTGAGTCCGGCTGAAGGTGAAGGTTTGACGTGCAGGGAAGTCCTCCCAGACCGGACGCCTGAGAGTCGAGCAGGAAAGCCACGTGGGGGGTGAGGAGCTGGGGCAGCAGGGGAGATGGACAGTTCGGAAATGCTCCGGGGATGGTCTAGGCGGGCAGCGACGTGGGGACTCCAGTACCTCGCAGTACGAAGCAAGGAAGGAGTCAGAAGCACATTTCAGTGGAGATCAGGAAGCAGCAGCAGGGGTGAGGGCAAGAGGGAAGGAAAAAATTCAAGGAGGAGATGAATAAAGAGAACTATGAAATAAGATCTTGGAGCTACAGTTCAAGGGTCTGGAGTAATTTATGTAATGTCATAGAAAAATGTGGACTTCCTATCTTTTCAAACTAAAGGGAACAGGTATGGACAGGGATATATGGATGGCGACAGGAGCATAATTATTAAGAAAACTCTTCACAGATGAAGCAAATAAGTTACAACTGCTCCATTACAAACTCTAAAATTCTTAATAGGTACTGTGTATCATTTACACAATCAGTGGTTGCTCTAGTCTTCAGCGTTCATCATCCTGGAAACCGTGTTCTTCTGTTGTTCCTCAGGTAAAACAGAGCACTTCCATGCTATTGCGCAGCTCTCACAAGAGCTGGTTTGGAGAAGTGATTCAAGAGCAGGGGAAAGAACCCAAAAAGCTGAACATGGGCTTTTTCGAAGGCAGTACTTTCCAACAGAGCAAAAGAAGAGAGTCAGGGTTTGCCAAATACAGTGGAAGAGCAGTCTTACCTGTGCAGTTTCTTTCCTCCATGTCCAGAGCAAAGCCGCTGTTGCAACGGCACTTGAAGCTGCCAATTGTATTTCTGCACTTGCCATAGGTGCACATCCCAGGAAAAGCCTTGCACTCATTAATATCTGAAAGCAGAACAAAGCAGGAATGGAGAGCCGCTTGATCCAAGAGTGTGGGTTCCTTGGTTAAAGCTGAAAATCTGTCATGATGGAAAATAATGTTCCCAAGTCCAAACGGGGGCCTGCAACGTCAGTGATCACACGGATGCCAGAGAGAAAGTTCCACAACGGAAAAAGGTTCTGCATTTTTTTAATGCAGGGTTCTGATCTCTTTCTTTCTGACCACTTGTTTGGTAAGGTTTAGGGGGGATAGGGACCTTTCTGCTACAGCAGGGCTGCATCTGGTCAGGCTGCGCTAAGGAAAGCAGAGGTACGGGGTGGAAGGATGTACAGAAAGTGAGATTAGTAGTGTGTTTTACATCTGTACTTCAGTACCAGCCTCTATAGGTGATTTATATTTCTGGGCCATAAGGCTGGCCACAAATCATGTTTAACAAAGAAAATAAAGTGACAAATTACATGCTTAAAGCAAAACCAAATCTGAGAGAAAGTGGGAGGTGAGCTTTGGTGCAGAGAGGTCAACGCAACGCTGAGAGTTACCTTTGTAAAATGGCCGCCCTGTAAGAACGTCCCCTCTGTTAGCAAAGCCCGGCCCCCGGGGGCACAGGGTCTCATACTCCTTGGTGCCAGGTTTGGGGCATTCCTCACACTCCGTGCCCCAAGCTGCCCCAACCGCACAGCAGCAGGCATCCATGCGAAACTTTCCGGGAACAGGATGGACACACTCATCTTCATCCCACTTCAAATAACACTGCTCCATGCGGATGTCTACACGGCAAGTGAAATCACAGTTTGAGATGAAGGTGTCACATTCATTCACCGTTCACATACTGAGCTTCTGCTCGGGCCCTGGCACAATGCTGAGCTCTGGAGAAAGGATAATGGGTGAGAGACAGAGTCCCTGACCTCCTGGAACGGACTCCGTAATGACAGTCACTTAAAGAGAGCAGAGGTGGGTTCCTCAGTATTACTTTATTCTCACAAGACACCTTCAGGAAGGAAAGGTACCCTTGTAACCAAACTCCTACATATCATCATCCACGATCCCTTTTTTGTATTACTGACTTCAGAAAGAGTAAGATTATTTTAGTGACGGATTCTTATTGTTCACTGAATTGCTTAAAGTGGCCTGTGACCAGTTCTGTCCTGTCTCAATCAGAGGCAGTAAATGATCAACCGTAATCTATTTGCCAACTCGGGACAACTACTAAAATAGCTTTATAAAGGGGAAAAATGGTTTTTGCTTTTAAAGTTTTTTTTTTCCCTGTCAAATTTACCTTTGGCATCATGGTTTTTGTCCTGCAATATGTAAATTTGCCCTAGTCAGGGACCAAATTATTTGCTTAAATGTCACATTTTCCGTTCAACGTTGAAACATTGTAGGATCTTAGAAGACCGACAAGAGTTACAAGACAGGCTAAATTTGCATGGTCCGTAAATAACACATTTATCTGTTAGTCAACAGAGCTGTTGGTCCAACTACAAACATTTGGCTATACGGATAATGAAATAAAAAAGGTTTTTTTAAATCAAATTATATGTTTTATTTGATGAAAGGATTTCAAGACAGTAAATCTTTTCCCACACTTGGAATTGTTGAACAGAGAGTAAGACATCCCTGATGGAAATATAAACGTAAACAAATAAATGTGTTTACTATTTTAGCTGCTGTCAATACTGATTCTTTCAAGCGCTCAAGCAAACGTAGCATCAACTTGAGCAACCTCCTCTAGCTTACAGTCATGTACATTTCCAAGGATGGTAGTTAAAAAGTTCTACTTTTAAAGAAAGAAATCACTGTGGTAAATTTCATTCTGATTTGGAAGACTGAATACAGGTATTCACAGTAGGTGATTCTGCCTTATGTGTCTGCACCAACACCAACCCCAAAGCCACGCTCTCTACCAGTGTGAGGTACGACAGTAATCCCCGGAGCCTCATGACCTCAAGGCACCCAGCAGCCCTTCTCAGTCACAGCCAACCCTATCCAACACTGTCGCCAGGGACGTAAGGACCTTAAGATACACACGTTTTATTTAGGTACCCTGGGAACGATGGACTGAATCAAACTATTTCTGAGGTCACTGAAGTAGAAGAAGCAAGAGTAGCTAAAAAAAATAAATAACTAAAACCAAAAAGACGCCCCAAAACCCAAAAGCATTTGAACTTAATATGTAAATTTATGAGAGCCTGGCAGAGTATTCCTGTGTCTTTGCTACACAGATCCGTATCAATATTTGCCTCAGGAATCAAGACACTGTTCACCAGCCACACATGGCCTGGGAATGTTTTTACTGCTTGGGCAGAAATTAAAATATGTATTTGGAAACCTGTGGATAGTTTACGTGCTCTAGAGTTTGCTGCAGTCCTCACTACACCTTATTATTACCTCTTTCATTTATCTTACCTGCCTGGTCCCTGAAAGGATTTGAATTTGGACCGCTGATCTAGATCAGTTTCTATCAGAGCAGTTTATCACTACTACTCTTCTCAGGATATTTCACATGTTCAAATGTCAGTCTCTTCTTGAAACTTCCTCACATCCCCAGCCACAATTCATTTTTGTAGCATAATTCAAGAAATGACAAAAACATTTAACCAAAGTACCTGGATGAAGACTCCAATACATCCTTTTAAGAATATTATAAAAGGTGTGATTTTGAGTGATATATCACTGGGAATTTATTTTGTTGAGTAATAGTTTACAATCACTGATATATCTTCATATATAATATCCCTTCGTTAGAGAAGGCAATTTGATGTTATTGGTCATTTGACCCATACTGATGATATTATTTGGCATCTTCAAAAGAGACTTTACTTTTTTCTAACCCTTTTAGATAATTTAATGATAAAAATCTGAAAAGAATTTTTCTTTATTATTAGACTTTGGATATTATAATTTCTAACCAACTCCACATGACTTCATAGTCATACTTTGTATCCTAATTTAAATATACTATTAAAAATAAGCTTAAAATGAAAGTCATGTTAATTATAATGACTCTGTACGGTGTTGCAAATATTTTGTACTAGCAATTTTAAAAATCACCGATACATGTGGGGAGCCTGGTTAAGCGTCTGCCTTCGGCTCTGGTCATGATCCCAAGGCCCTGGGATTGAGCCCCACGTGGGGCTCCCTGCTCACCTGGGAGCCTGCTTCTCCCTCTCCTTCTGCCCTTCCCCCTGCTTGTGCTTGCTGTCTAATAAATGAACAAAAGATTTTTTAAAAAATAAAATAAAAATCACCAATACATTTAAATACCTTAAAGATCTTTGAATATAACACTGTCATTACTCATGCTTTGTCTACAAGCTCAAATTTCAAATACCAACCTATATAAAGTTATTTTACAAACTAAAACTTACTGTTCCATAGCATATTAGAAAAGAATCCCTTAAATAAATAAAACATTATTTAGATAAAATATAGAATTAAGAAAAGTTTCTTTTTCAATCATGAAACTCAGATTCAGTTAAGCATGACCCTGAAAATGATAAAGTCAACTAAGCATTTCTGCTTTTATTTTTATGTAGGTATTTTAAGTAATCTCTATGCCCACAGTGGGGCTCAACTCATGACCTTGAGATCAAGTCACATGCTTCAAGAGGTAAGAAAGCCAGGCACCTCTCAAGGCATTTCTATACTAATGATGTTGAAAGAAAGAGCTTCCTCATTTTAGATCTTTACAAAATAAAGCATTAAGAAAATTTAAACTCTAAGGTAGTAAAGGAAGGACTAGGATCGAGCAATGTTTTTAAAGAGAAACAATAACCTCGCCTATGACCTTCCCCACTGTCTTATCTAAGAGTATAGCTGCTATGAACTGATAAATGTTGACTCCAAACACTAGTCTTCAATTTTCTTTTATGATCAAAATATACATAGTTCTCTTATTCCACTGATTGGTGTGAAAGACTGAAACTGCCTAAAATATCTGATTACAGAAACTAACTTTTGAGAGAGTTTTTGAACAGTACCAACTTTCTATATTATACAGAATCCATGTCACTTAAACCCATTCACTTTAAAAATATCCTCTAGTGATTTCCCCCCACCAAATATTTCATGTAAACCCAGTTTTCCAGCTATAGACCAATGATTTTGAAGTGTTCAATGCCCAAGAAACAAGAAAAATCCATTTTTGATTTCATGCATAAAATACATAAAGACATGAATCTTACCCAAACACACACGGCCAGTTCCATCCAATGTAAGGCCTTCGGGGCACTCACAATGAAAAGATCCTTTGCTATTAACGCAGCGTCCATTTGGACAAACGCCAGGAAATACCTCACACTCATTAACGTCTGCAGGGAAATACAGTGAGCAGAGGGATAAAGATGTCAGAAATAGAAAAAGCAGGTGTAGTCTTCCCATATAGCATATTCAATCTGTAATACAATGTGGATTATTACTTGAGTTGAACAGAAATATTCCACAAGGCAACCACCGGGTTTCCCAGGTACCAGCTGTGAAAATGACCACAGCCTTGCCCATCCATAAAAAAGCCCAGACACGCTCCTTTTCCAGCTGTTTTGTGCCTTTATGCCTAATGATGTCCCCATGAAAAATTACCCAAGAGCATAAAAAAGGAGAAATGGGGAACTCTAAGCTGTTTTCTGAGAATATTACTCTAAAGTATTTTTTATTGCATTGAGTATTTTTACTGCAATTTCAAGGCTTTTAAAAATGATAAATACCTCCAAAGTGGATGTTCATTTTACCTGCTGCTCTAAAGACTTACAGTATCATCCAAGTATACACTCACCTTCACAAGAAACACCTTTAATCCTGGCAAACCCTCTTGGGCAAGCTGTATCTGTGACAACAACGAGATACATTTTTACTTCATTATAAAAGAAAATTAACTGTTTTAAGCTCAAGAAACAGTATAATGGAATCTAAGTTGAACTGAACAGAAACTACAAGCTGGCATCTTAGAGCCCAAGGACTCCAGGTGCCCTCCATTCAATTCAGGATGGCACATGACACACTGTACTAACGCCCGTCAGTGTTGACCCATACTGAGGTTCTCAGTTTTCCAACAATTCATTTTTGCTCTCACGATGTCAGCTGAATTACATGTAAGCAAGTAAGAAGGTTTAAAGGAAAGAGACATCACATTCTATTTGGACACATGGAAACAAGGACATGAGGATATTGAAAGTCACCCAGTAGCTAAATTCCAGAAATTCCCTTTCTTGTCTAAAATGCTGAGAAGGTCTGCTTACAGTAAAAGGATAAACCAAATACATATTTCAACAAGTGAATAAATTTCAACAGAGAAGACATTTTAGGGAGGGTAATGATCTTATGGAAATATACAGGGAAACAGGTGCCCGCCTAGCTGAAGGAACAGCTTTCCAGTGAGAAGCCCAGAAGGAGCTCTTGGGCAGGCCCCTACCTAGTTCACACCGTTCACAGGGGCTTCCCCAGGCAGCTCCGAGTGTGGCGCAGCATTCAGATTTCAGAGTGGCTCCATTGATGTTCACCTCACAGCGGTTGTCCTGGATGTTGAGCCAACACGTCCCTTTCAGGCTGTCTGAAAAGGAACAGGAAGGGATGGGGAGCTCTCATCTCTGAAGATAATACAATTCACTCATACATGACAAAGGCAATTCCTACAGCAATTAACAAAAGCATTATTTTAAAAATGTTTTAATGTATATTCTTTGAGCATATTTATGTGTATGTGTATTTTAAATACAGTATATTACATACACATAAATCAAATAATTATACCATGTACATCTCATAGGATATGACAACTAATACGATGATCTCTACTGATATTCTATGAGTGCCACTGTTGCCTAAGATTTCATGCTGGTATTTACAAACTCAGTGCATGACCATGATAAACCATTACTTGTGTGAAAAACACAAATAAGATTGATCGTTTATGATAAATGCTTTGATACTTCAAGATTTTACCAAATCAAATTCCTTCAATAATTTCCTTTTCTTGCACTCCCCTGCCAATATACCACACACAATTATATCCTATTACAGGGAAACCAGTATTTCTCTAACTGAACATAATTATTTGATGAATAATTTACCAAAAAATCGACAAGATAAAGAAAAGAAACATCACCTATAAAACCACCACTAAGGCACACCAGGGCTAGGGCATGACGGATTTTCTGTCAGGTGTTTGCTTATACATACGAGATGTATAACTTTGTCTCTAGTTCAAAAAGGACTCCATGCTTCCGGTCAACTATGTGAAGAAGTAGGAGAGCCAGTATAAAAAGGATGTGTAGCTAACCACCTAGCGCTAACTACTCTTCCATTTTTGTCTGTCTCCACATCACACGTAAATGAGGATCCTCCTTCGGTGATCGCTGCAGAGCGGATTTTGGAACGGTCACAAGGAATGCGGTCCAAGTGAACAGGGCCAGTACAAGTCGGGTCAAAGAAATCATACCCGGAGTTCCCCTTGCAGTACTGTGGCTCCCAGTTCGGGGTGCATAACATTACCAAGGCTCCTGTTACAATGCAGGTTCATGAGTGCGCAGGTGTGCAGCCCAGGAGCGCAGCCCAGGAGCCCGCATGTGACAAACTCAGGTGAGTGCAATGCAGGTGGTGTGTATGACAGTTTGACAAAAACTTCACAGCATACTGTGGTCACAGCCTTGGAGAACAATGAAGAAAAAGTATATTCCTATAGTATTTACCTTAAAATTCATTTCATAATATGGGTGAAGTTTCACTGCCAAATTCAGCAGTAAAAACAATGCATAATGGGAAACAGAGAAAGAGAACTACAATGAAATTGGCAGGGCCAGGAACGAAGAGGCTATAGTTTCTGATTCCTTACTGGACACAAGCAGGTAAGAGGAAGCCCCCTGCAGCCCGAGGCCTTGGGGACAGAGGCCAGAACAAGCCAACTGCATCCCTGACTGGACACAACAAAGGATGGGGCCAAGCCGTGGAGAAGACTTGGAGGCTCACTACGCTTTCTTCTGCTTTGAGATTCAGTTTGGGTGAAAACAGGGTGCAAATGAGAAAGACGTTCTCATCAGACCATTTGTGCCAGGTCTCAAATTACAGGCTTTTTATAGGCTTTTCACATGTTTGTTTACTTACTTGTTAAAACAGTTTCTAAGGTATGGATAATTTGCAGATGAGAAAATGGAGGCCCATGGAGGCCAACTAGTTTACCCAAGGCCACCCAGCTAGTCCAGTGTCCCCATCACAAGTCCAAGTGCACAGTCTGATTTCAGAGCCTCCACTTTGTAACGTCATGCTACTTCCGGCTGGTATGGTATCAATGCATACACGGTACAAAATGCAGTGATACACATGCACATACATACATATTCATCTCTCTCACTCTGTTTTTCCTGTGTGTGTACAGACACACACACACACACACACACACACACACACCAGCTGTAGTTATGTAGCTGTGTGGTCGGGGGCTGGTTAAGAACTCTGAAAAGAATAAAGCTGGCTAAGCAGTCTTGAGGGTAAACATTGGAAAAAGACTTCCATTATCTAGGGTAGTCGGAGAAGTCCTCACTTACAATGTGAGCTCTGAGTGAAGACTGTAGGGTGGCACATATTGAGAAAACAAAGATAAGTCAGAGGCTACAGTAATAATCAAGAAGAGACATATTGGGAGTTTGGATTGGGGGGGCAGTGGTGGTGAGAAGCGATCAGAATATGCACAAATGTCAAATACAATAAAT
Organism: Ursus americanus; assembly: GCF_024610735.1. Taxonomy (NCBI): domain Eukaryota; kingdom Metazoa; phylum Chordata; class Mammalia; order Carnivora; family Ursidae; genus Ursus; species Ursus americanus. The sequence continues at coordinate 63,208,013 of NC_142131.1, read as the reverse complement.
AGGAATTGCTGATGGATTCAATGTGGTGTTTGAAAAAAAGGGCATCAAAGATGACTCTAAGGATTTGGGGACTGCTGATTGGAAAAATGGAATTTCCATTTGCCAAGACAGAAACGATTCTGGGAGACACAGGTTCAAGCCAAAAGGTAGCAACTGTGTTTTAGTCATGCTAAATTTGAAGTATCCGTTGGACATCCAAATGGAGACAGTGACCAGACAGTTGGAAATACAAGTCCGGAATCGGGGGAGGTTGAGGAATGACAGATACATCTGAGGGTCAATGTAGAGGCCATCTATGTGGGACTGTAGACAGAAAAGCCAAGAGGTTCAGGGCTGACCAGGGAGACACTTCAAGCTGGAAGGCAGGAGGATATGGAAGACATAACAAAGGAGACAGAGAAAAGCGGCCAGAAAAGTGAAAGGAGAAGAAAAGACCAGAAATGGAAAACTTCTTGAGAAGCAGTGAGCGAACAGCACTGCTAACAGTGAAGATAAGAAAGAAGGAAGGCCACTGTATTGACACCATGGAGGCTACTGTCCTTGTCATATCCATGGAATCGGAGAACAGCATGCAGACCCAAGCCAAAGGTGAGGAATATTGGTCTGGATTACAGGGAGCCATCGATGTTGAGCAATGTCATGCAGGAAAGATTAATCAAATATATTATTCTATTATATTTAATAATTTTCAACCAGAATAGTCTTTGCCAGCAATTTACACAACGGTTTAAGTTTAATTTATATTTAGGGAGTTTGCACAATATATTCTAAATCTCTAAACATGCTAAGTGTGTATCTAGTTCCTATATGCTCTAACTTAATTTTAAATTAGTAATCACACTGGGGAATTTTTATTCAGTTCTTAACATAGACACTTGGCTCCTAGGAAAGAGCAGTTTGCAGGCTGATCACCAATTAGAGCCACTGTCAGTCCTATTAAAAAATTTTGTAGTTTTTTCCTGTGCATGTTGTATGATCTACTTCCTTTTTAAAGCTAGAATTCTGTTTTCAATGAAAAAAAGATATGACGTCTAAAATTTTAAAATATTAATTTCTTTCTGAGCAGCTCTAGGCTGGGATATTCAAATTTGATCACAACGAATAAAAACTCATAACACAACGCTGAGAAAAATACGGCAGTGTTTAGTTGCCCAATATAATGACTTGGGAGTAAAAAGCCTTTGTTCTTTTTTCATTAATAAATACAAGGTAAAAGGCCAAAATAATAAGAGTCTTTAGGATGAAGCAAAAACTAAGATACCTTTGATGCCCAAGTGGCATATAGGTTTAATTTTCTAGCACATTAATTGACATTAATTGACAACTGACATTAATTAATGCTGAGTTCATTTCCTTTGCACAGTAAAATGACTCTAACTCATTTGGCAACTGCAGCCTAGCAAAAATATTTCTGCCTCACCTGATCCAACCTCTGCCCTTCCCCCAATGGAATTCTATAAGAAAAAAAGGCCCCAGGCAGATGGCAGTCTATTTCCTAATATGGAGAGCTGAGCAAGGCTCGAATTTCACCAGCTGCACCTCACTGAGAGATGAAGAGCTGGCATTTTCAAATCGCAGGTTTTCATTGTCAAGTTTGTACCTGGTCATTTCTCTTCACATAACAAACTCGTCCTCTATCATCCAGCTAAACATTGTTAGCAGCAGACATTATACCAAAAAATGCTACTGTCTTTGGCAAACATGAAACTGAAAATTCATATTGGCTGGATAACAAACAAAAATTGCCAATTTATCTGGCACTGTGCAAAACTAAAATACCTTCCTATTTGGAAACACAGATTGAGTTTACTTTAAAGGTGGATACCAGCTAATCGTATGAAATGTCGTATGCCCAGCTAACGGAGCCACAGACACGAGAGGCAGGACAAGTGACTGGTCCAGTTCTTCCCCTTGCATGTGCTCAATTGCTTCTTACAGTGACAGATCAGACTATCTTATACATGTCCTACCATCATTATCACAACCTGACTTTCAATGTTTTGAGACATATCAAAAGATGTCAGTTTGGAAGCTCTGGAATCTTTCTCCTTAGGGAGTTCCAAAAGCAAGAAAGTTCTCTTTTCCTCCTTCGACCCTACACATTTATGATTGATGGGTGAAAGGAAAAAATAATAAATTCCTTCTATTTGTTTAAAGTTTAAAATCCTCAAATTCTTGTCCCGTTAACGAGTCCAAACTCTATCACATTTTTGTTCTGAAGCTTGCATATGAAAAGTATGCAGGAGGGATTTGAATGTATTGGTACTTAAGGCATTCTCAGGGTAGTCAACATAAGTGTGTGTGTGGTATGCAAATGCTCATAACTTACAGCATGACACATGCACTCATATGAAAGGAACACTTCTTAGAAGCTAACAAAATTCAAGAGCCTGCCCATTTATGCTTTCATGTTTTACTCCTATCTCGATAATGAGAGCAAACAACTAAAGTAACTCCTAATTACTAGCTTCCTGTGATCATGTTCTGTTTTCATCCACGGTAAGACTTGCGGTCTCCACTTAGGTTGGCAGTGAAACTGATACACCAGCGATATGCAGGAATCTTACCAATACAGATCAATCCTGTTGAGCTGAGTTTGCTGCCAGGAGAACATTCACAATTGAAAGATCCGAGGTTGTTCCTGCAGGCCCCATTGACACATGGGTTGCTTTCACATTCATTTATATCTACAATCCAGAAGGAAAAGATTCTGTTAGAACTGCCATGTGTTTCTGGAAAATATTATTCCAACAAGCCGTGCTATGCCAGAATGTCTGGTAAACTTGGCTCTTGCAATTTTAATATGGATCTATGAGGCATAAAGTGAATGGGGAATGGAGACATGAATTTTACAGCGTGGGTACACACAGACACGACTAGGGGCTCAGTAGGACTACAGGAATCAGCTCAATATTGCGAAAGGGGTTAGTATGTTACTCGTCACTATTTCACTACAACTTTACATAAATTGGATTGATTTCCCCCACAATAAGATATAATTGCCCTGTGGGAAATATGAATTCTGACTGCATGGAAAGCAACATATATATTCCCAGGTACAATACGCTGCGCACAGACAAAGGTTGACTGTTCCTGTCATCTGTGGCTCTGGGAGGTTTTAGAAGAAAGAAAAAGCCTGTATTAGAGACGATACATCACAAGGCTGGCTTTCACTCCAAACTCCTGGGTACAAGTCAGGAAATAAGGGATGAAGCTTTAATACTGACTAGAGCATTCTCTGCCAGGCCCCTCTACCTGCCTCTCTCTTCAGCCTGTGCACATTTAGACACATGGTGGGCAGAGTCTGTTAAAGCACAACTGACTGTGGTAAAATAAAAAAGGAGAAAAAACTGTTAATCGCTTAAAACAGACCTTTACTATCATTAAGCTGCTTTGAGTCCTTAATCAAATTAGACCACATAATCTAAACAATTGCTATTGAGGGTCAGAAGTAAACAGAGCACGCCCATGTTCTCAAGTGGTAACTAAAGCAAATCTCAAGCCAACACAATTAGTTTAACAGGAGTTAATTAAAAATAAATACAGGCTTCACTCCAAGTAATAGAAACAATATCCAAAACTGACTCTCAGTATAAATTCAACCACTCCATTGAAAGAAGGGATGCACAGATTTCTTTCTGTACTTGGTTAACTATGGGAAGCAGGTCAGCATCCCTCAAGACATTTTGTTACTGTTGAACACAAGGTTTCTGAGCTCACCATGGCACTTTTTTCTAAACACCTCTTTGAATTAAATAACAAATACTATACTGAGGAAAAAATGAAAATAACTAAAACGCTGTCATGCTTACTCCTGAACATCTCAAGTCAAATAGAAACCAAACTGGTCTTGAAAAGGCAGGGCTCACTACTGATTGGCAAGTCTGTGGACTTGAAATGCATATTTAAAAATCAATGTGGGAAACAGGTATATACTTTGTTTGCTACTTCAAAATTACTAAAGAAGTACACAGGTACTAATTTAATTCTTGAAGCAGAAATAGAGGAAATACGAATGCATCTTTTTTTTTTTCTTCAGGTTGTTTGTACCAAGAAATCCTCTTAAAGGAAAAATACAAGAGCAGGTTTTATAAATACAGCACAGATTTGGAAAGAAAACATCTATTCCAGAGTACTGGAATTCTTTTAGTAAAAACACAATGTAAAAAGGGAATCAGCCAAAAAAAGAAAAATAAAAGGAGGAGATAACTAATCTGAGGACAAACTATATATAATTCACCTATTAATTTCATTTGTAAGAAGCTCCCCAAAAACAAAATGTCAGTATCATATATTTCCAAATTCCTATACTAAATTAAGCAGTTATGAACTCCAAAACTATAAACACATGCAATGACAGCTACAAATATCAACTGTTTAATTTTTCTTTAAATACAATGTTTTTATGTTACAAATGTCATGGAACCAGGAATTGAAACAGTTCACTGTACATTCCTGGAAATAAACTTCAAAGCACATCTGGTTTACATTTAACTAGTTATGTCACTGGAAACACAATCTAAACCACAGTGCTTGCTGTAAAAATGTTAACTTTCACAGACTCACAGAGCTCAAACAAAAAAAGTAAAAGAAATTTTTTGTTTCTTCAGTCTGAAATATCAGAGGATCTTTATTATTACCGCTATTTATTATATATTTAAAATAGCCTGTTGAAAACATGAATGACAAGCAAAATTAGTGACTGTAGTAAATATATACAGAGAAAGCTAGAGTCTCCAGTGAATCTGCTAATAATTCCTTACCTAGTCTTTGGAAATTATTTAGAAAGAACAGAAAAAAGAGAAGTGCTTTGGGCAGACACATTTACTGTGTGAATACGATGGCAGAAATAAGAAGACCCAAGCGAAAAAGAGATTTGTGGCCTTTAAGTCTTTTTTTTTAACCACTTAATAAAATGCAAATGATTTAGCAGTGGGAAGAAAGTGAGAAATAAGTTATTTGGTTAGGTTTCTCACAATAAATCATTTTTATTTCCACCAATGTCATAAGGCTAGAGCCAAAATATTTCTCTGCCATTTCTCTTTTATTTACATAACATGAACTTCTTTCTTATGAATGATAGATATATATTTCATATTAAAGAAAAGGCTTAGATTTATCAGGAAAAATTATCCCTGGACAAAAATAAAGGGCACTCATTCTAATCAACACTGTTGCCTGATTTGGTACTGATGTCCTCATGTGTATATAATCATCTGATGTTGTATTATTAAACATCATTCGCTCCTGCTCTTCAATTGTTCCTCTAGGCAGGCGAGTCCCTGCCTTTGATGTATGTTTTGGTATTTGGGCTCTTAGTACCCTTCAACTCCATTTTACCTGTTAAAATGGTGGGGATATGCTATAAATGTCACTGACAATTCAGTGTAAAACAGAACTTGGACCCAACCAATTCAAAGACAGTCCAGTTTTCCCCATCATGTGCTTCTCTCACAACAGCACCAAAGGGCATTGTGACTGTGGGCAGGGAAATAAGTTCATCAGCTTCCCAGTTAAACCAAGAAGGTGTCCTAAGGTGCTCTAGCTTTCAGTGCTTGACATTTAACAGAAGCTTATCCTCAAAAACATAACAGATAAAACTGATAAAGGGCAGTGGGAAGGAAGTGCAGAAAGTCGAGAATAAAGAAAAAAAAATACAACCCTTGAAATCCCTTCTCCCATCCTCCAAAAAAATGTATGGAGGAGCTATGGCTGAATATTTTTTTAAAAAGTATGTATGTCTTGGAGCAATTGTGAAGGATGACAGGTGTCAGAGGGGGATGGGAATGGGTGCTAGGAAACATTCTAGATGAGAACATTGGCAAAGCCTGAGCTATGTTGAAAAGACAGCTTTTCTATCTGACAGAAAGATCTTCAAAACTCTTTAAGTTTTGAAAAAAACTGCTCAACTATGGAGAAGATGAATCTTCAAGTACTTTAACTAGGACTGAAGTGAGGGCTCTTCTTTGAGGAGCTCCTCCAAAAGGACAGTTATCAGGACTAAGTTTAGAGAAAGTGCATTTTATACTGAGGTTCCCTTATTTTTTTCTTTTTTTCCAGGCTAATTACTGTTTTTCAATGGCCCCTTCAATTCAATCCAAACTTAGAACTGCACTTTGTAATTGTTTCATTGACTTCAGCTGAGTCACTTGTGTCCCGGCATCTTGGTCAAGTCCTAACTTGTTTCTGTTCACAAGAATGCTTTGAAATGAAACAGTAAGATGAAGAGAATGTTAACATCTTCTTGCATCATATTACTATTGCTGCTTTCCTGGCTATGGAGTCACTAAGAAATAAATACTTTTAACAGATAAGGAAAGGTCTATCCAAAACAATTAAAGATGAAATCTTTTTTTTTTTTTTTAATCTGGCAGCAGTATCTGGATTCGAGAATGTCATCAGACACTTGTACGGGCCTACACAGTGAGACTTAAAAACAACAATAGGTAGTAGCGATAAAACAGATTATTTTGGAATACACAGCACTTTGATCAAGAAACAAAAACATAATTGAATGCATGCTGCTTGCTTAGCTGGTATCTCAGCGGAAATGAGGCCTTCTGTCATTAAGTCACTCACATAATGTCCCTTGTACAGAAATGTAGTTAGAAGAAAATAAGGAAGTTTTTAAACAGTGAATGTGATCTAGAATCCCAAACGATAACTTTTAAATCATCAACCAGAAAGGACAACTTTCTTAGACTATAAATTTATGTAAGGTGGTCCTTCTTACTCAGGCCCCACATTTTTTCTGGGCCATTCGCTGAGGTATATCAATCATGTCTTAAATAAATTGCCTCAGGGCTGACTTTGCCATTACGATTCAGATTCCCCAAGGCCAGTGTGAATGTGTCACAGTAGTTTTTAAAAGGGGAAAAGAAAACAAACAAAAATATGACATTTAATCTCAGCAAGTAAAACACACTGGCTCTTTTCGCTTCTTTCCCCCCTGTAAACTTCAGTGTTTGTTGAGATTTTATCGAATGGACCAAAACCTATTGATAGATTTGTAAACTGGGTTACGTACATGCAATTTCTTTCTTTTTTTAAAAGACTGATTGATTGATTGATTGATTTGAGTAATCTCTACATGCAACGTGGGGCTCAAATTCATGACCCCGAGATCAAGAGTCACACTCTCCACCTATCGAGCTGGACAGGTGCCCCAGTACATGCTATTTCTATTTAGACAATACTCTGTTTACTGTCCTGTTTCATCCATGTACTTGATGAACATCTGTGCCTCTCTAGGTACTTGCGACTCACACCTAAGACGAGGAAGGTGGCTCTTACCTTCACACGTCTCTGTCTCCGTCCTGAACACATACCCGGGGGGGCACGTGCAGCTGTAACTCCCCGGCGTGTTTCTGCACAGGCCATTGTCACAGAGCAGTCTGTTGACCAAGCACTCATCAATGTCTGAAAGCAACCATCGGAAGAGAGGAGATACGCAGAGTGAAATGAACAGCCCAGTGACCAATGAGGTCTTATTTTTGTTTTCTTCCCCTCATCCCCTCCTTCATCTCTCCTTTTAAAAAATTAATGTATTTTTACTCGAAGTATAGTTGACATACAATATTATATGAATTTCAGGTCTATAACATAGTGATTCAGTATTTATATACATTATGCAATGCTCACTGTGTAAGTGTGGAACCATCTATCCGTCGCCATACAAAGTTTTTACAATATTGACCACAGTCCCTATGCTGTACTTTTCATCCCCATGTCTTACTTATTTTATAACTGGAAGTTGGCACCTCTTAATCCACTTTGTCTATCTCACCCAACCCCCCACCACTCTTGGTCTTTTTGTGCCCAAAGCACATTCCTCGATCTTAAGCAAAATATATTCAGTTTTACTCACATGGAACATTCCTATGCTGGCAGCTACTGTGAAAATGTTTTGAATTCTCTGGAATGAATATATATATATGTGAGTGTGTGTATGTATATGTGTATATATATGTATATATATGTGTATATATATATACACACACACATTATATATTTGTGTATATATATGTATATACACACACACATATATTATATATTTTAAAGCACCAATGAAATATTTCGGAACATTAAACTCACTTGCCCATATATTTATTTATATGTATTAAAAATAACATGATTTTTAAAAACTTTTTTCTGATTAAAACTTTTAAAAAACACATTAAATAGCAGCTAAACAAAAACTGTTTACTACTCTTTATTCATTATGTTTTTACTTCAGAAATAATTTATTTTTAATGGGAAATTAATGATCTATTTTATATATTCCTTTAGTGGTCTAGAACAGCCTAGAAAATATCATCCATAGCTTAGGTTTAAGAAGCTTACACTGAGTTTTATCTTTTTATCCACATTCATTTTTGCAAATGTAGTTAATAACAGAAAGAAATAAAAATTGCAGTTTGAAGAGAATAGTTCCTTCAACTTACAGTTTTAGTCTTGCAAATAACAAATGTATGTACCTTACACCAAACAATATGCACAATATATGTTGTGAAAATTTGGAACAGAGATTAGAAAAATATTTGCTATGATTCCATCAGCTCTGATAAATACTATTTTTTGTGTTTTATCTGATTTTTTCTCCTTTGGATGTTATGTTTTTGCTCTAATTCTGAATCTTGATTTTTAAAAACTAACCTTATATTTCAAACATTACCATAAACTTCCCCATGATTTTCTGTTGCATTAAGTGGCTATATCACAAATTATTTACCCACTAGTCCACACTATGGGTTAAAATGTGCCCCTCAAAAAAAGTTATGTTGAAGTCATAATGTGACCTTATTCGGAAACAGGAATGTTTTAGAAGTAATTAAGTTAAAATGAGATCATGAGGGTAAGCCGTAATACCATATGAGTGCTGTCCATAAAAAAGGGGAAATGATGTGAGACACAGCAGGAAGGTGATGTGAAAATACATAGGGCAAAGATGGACATGTGGCCACAGTGGTGCATTGACAAGCCAAGGAACATCAGGACTGCAGGCAAACACCAGAGGCTGGAAGAGGGCAGGAGGGGTCCTCCCCCAGAGTCCTTGGAGAGAACACGGCCCTCGGGACACCTTGATTTTAGACCCTTGCCTTTACAACTGTGAGACGAGAAATTTCTGCTACTTCAAGCAACTCAAATTTTGGTACTTCGTTACGGCAACCCTAGCAAACTAAAACTGAAATTTGGATTCATTTTTATTTTAAAATGTAGTTTCAATTATCGAAATTATGCATATATGTACTTTAAAAAGTAAAGTAGCACCACGAACCGTGTTCAGTGTATAAATGCTCACTGAATCTCCCTGTTTTCAGCAGGGTGCCCGTGTGCTCAACTGCACTTGGGAATTATGCTGGAAGCAACTTTGCTTCTGGTAAATATAAGCTAGCTGGTTTACATATTTTTATGAATTTCAATAATCTTTCTCTGTGAATATTAAAATCTATTATAAGTACATAATATTTAACACAGACTTATACATCTATCTGTATATATGTCTTCAACTCAAGATCATATGAATATATTCAATAATAAAAGCCAGTACCACAAGTGCAGAAAAATGAATTTCTTTCTAATTACAACCATCAAGACTTGGATGTAAGAGTCATCAATGATTAGATGTAACAATTATAACATATGGTGGATTAAAAACATTCATTTTATAAAAGTGGACTCAAGTACTCTATAAAAAAGTCTAAATTCTTCACAAATTCTTGAATATATGAACTATGTACTTGAGTTTTTACAAACATTCTCTTATAAATTACAAAAAGAAAAACCGATCTCAGTAATCATGTTTGGATAAATTGTTAGCAACTAGTTGTTTCCTTGTAAGTCAAAGTTTTCTCAACCTATAATACTTTATTTTCTTAACTTAAGATTATCCATACTACTCTGAAGTCCATTTCTTAGTGAAAAATTACAGGATTAGGATACATGCAGAAATACAACAGGCCAATAACTGGGTATGCACCCATTCATTTGGGAAAAGAATGATTTAAATACTAAATTATGCCACTAAAACTTTGTTACTGTGTAACAGAATTGGGTGGATTCCAATATTTTTATCTCTTTGTACTAAGAAGGAAACAAGAGAAACTGTCAGAGCTGCAGTTTTACTCACTTATTTGTATTTTGATTTCTCTTATAATCTATGAAATTAAACTATACACAAGGCTCTTATATAAATATAGCAACTTACCAATACAGTTTCTTCCAGAGGCATCTGGTTCATAGCCACTGTTGCAATTACAACGGTAACTACCACGTAAATTTTCACAAATTCCATTGGCACATATATCGGGATCCAAAGCACATTCATTGATATCTGCATTAAACGTTGAAAGCTTAATACTCACAGACATTTTATTATTTGTTGACACATGAAGGCCTAATAAAGATTCAACATATGAAGTGTGTAACTCTTCAAACCCACAATCTGCCTGTCTTTCAGTCAGGGAAAGGAAATGAAAATAAGGAATAAAAGAATGAAATTGAGGGATGCAGGACAATTCTTGGTAAGTTAAAAGAAAAATGAAGGGAACTGGAAGAAATTCAAAGGACTAACCTATGTAATGTGCCAGTATTTATGATAAAATAAAGAAATTTATAGGCTGTTGGCTTAAAATCCAGAGGAAAACTTAACTGGACAGGTATTATAACCATCTAATTAAAAGACAAACATTTACTAGGGTGACCTATATAATTTTATGGTCCCCAAAGGCATAGAATATTTCTATTTTATTATCATTTTTATAGTCAACTAAGTAATATGATACTTGATAAATGTTTCTCATTGTTGATAAGTTGAAATTAATGGAGAGGACTGTTCAAATGTGGATGCTTGAGAACACAATGTTTTACAATAAGCCATGAACCAGCCTACTCTGTCAGCCATGGGCAGCAAGACTTGAGGATGATGTGCTTGGATGAGCAACCTAGTAGCTGCAACAAGTGGTTCTGTAGCGAGACCATACTGAGAGGGGATGAAAAATAGTCACAAAATCAAATTTTGGTCCCTATGCTCAAATTTTAATCCTAACAATTGTGTTCTGGAATTTGGGAGACCTTAGCATACTCCAGAAATGTCAGAGTTTTCGTTTTTGGGAGAAACAGCCTTGTGAAAGATTGTTTATTTATTCTGGTTATTGATGTTCCTCACAAAGATGCAATATTGCTGTCAACTAATCAAAAATCTTCTCAAACACAAAAGGAGAAGAAAATATATGTAAAGTGAAGACTAACAGAACCCTACAGTTTAAAAAAAACTCAAAAGAAACTATATGTATATGCTATACATACATAAAAGAACATTAAAGTTATAAACACATATTTATTTAATATTCGAGGTTTCATAGTGTAATTTTGTGAATATTGCTAATCTTAAAATAAGAAAATGTCAATGAATTTCACTTCCTTAGTTAAATTTAGAAACATCTCAGTATTCTTAGGCATAAATAAATCTTATTTTTAGGGTAGCAAATGTCAAACATAATCCATATCAAATATCTCTTAAAGATTTTTTTAAAATCATGTCAGCACCATTATTCAATATTTTTCTTTAAAATGACTCACTTTTTTTAAACCTAAATACCAACTTTAGTCTCTTCTTAAAGCCACAGTACCCACAAAACTATGGGTGTAGTCTGTTAGGGACATTTTCAACAATATATATCTAACAGATAAATATTTATCTATTATGAAAAATGTGCATCTATGTACCACTTAATAAGCCTAGCTTATAACCACTGTTCTAAGAGATAATTTATCTTATTATTTTACGCTGATATATTTTTAAAATATTAAATACATTCATATTCATGTTCTCATCATAAAGCTAAAGTTACATAACTACTGCATGAGTGAGAATTGAATAGTTACCTCTTCCATCCACAGTGATCCCTACTCCACTACTACAAAGACCATGGAATTCAGCTAGAAGATAAAAAACAAAACAAAACACATAAATTAAAAACTCCAAACTGTCTCTCCAAACATGAGTCACTTCCATCACTGCAAAAGTACCATGAAGAAAAATTACCGGCAATAATTTTTAAAATGAAAAAATAATTACTATTTTCCAGCACATGATTATTGTAACAATTCCAAAATCACAGATAAGCATAAAAAAATAAAAACACTAGTGATTATCACTCTGAATACAGTTAACATACTGATAAATGTTACAAATATTTTCTACATATGGAAACTTCAAAAAAAAATCCAAATTGTATTGTAGAGAATGTTTTTTAATTTTTTTTCTCTCAATAATAAAATCATACTAGACAGTACTTAGTGTAATAGCATTTACCCTGTGTCTGGAGTTACTCTCACATTTTACATCTAATAATTTATTTAATCCTCCCAATATTACAAACTCGATATATTTGTTATTGAAGTGCACGTGATACACAATGTTAGTTTTAAGTGTACGACATTGTGACTGGACAATTTGATATGTTCTGTTGTGCTCTACACAAGTGTAGCTACCATTCCTCACCACACAACACAGTTCCAATACCCTGACTGTATTCCCAGTGCTGTATCTCTTGTCCCTGCGACTTACTCAGTCCATAGCTGGAAGCCTGTACCTCTCTCCCCCTCACCCATTTGGCCTACCCTTTCACCCCCTCGCAACCATTAGTTTGTTCTCTGTATTTATGGGTCTGCTTCAACTTTTGTTTATTTGTTTGTTTTGGTATGAGATTCCACATATAAGTGAAATCATATGGTATTTGTCTTTGACTTATTTCACTTAGCATCATACCCTCTAGGTGCATCCTAGTTGTTGCAAATGGCAAGATCGCATTCTTTTTCATAGCTGAGTAATATTCACAAACTAGATACCATTAGTTCACCACTGACACCTGAGAAAATTGGGACAGAGATGGAAGTGACTTGCCCAGATCATAGGGGGTTAAGCGGGGAACAGGCTTGGATCCTCTGTACTGTGTCATATACATTTCGTGTTAATATCCCATTTAAATATAGACTATTTGATATTTTTTTCTCAGTTACCTGGATACACCATATTTATTCAAGCAACCCTTTAATGATGAAATTAGGTTTGTCCATCTTTTAGCAATTACAATAAATAATATAAAATTCAATTTTATCACTAGATTAATCTCTTGGAAGTAAAACTGCTCAGAATTTATGCCTCTTTTTAAGGCTTCTGCTAGTTTTCCTCTCCCTACATGTCCCAGGTTAGCCTTCTATCAGCAGTATGAGAGAGTATCCATATGGGCAAAAGCAATCATCTATACTTTACCAATCTAATAAACAAAAATGATGTCTTATTTTAACTTTCTTCTAATTTTAGCACATTCTTTCATGTGGTTCTCTACCATTTGCATTTGTACTTTATGAAATCTTGTTTGTGTACATTGCTGTTTTTTCTATACATGATTTCAACTTTCCTTACTGATTAATGCAAATTCCTTATAAATTAAGGAACACATTTTTCCAATTTAAATGTGTATTTTAGTGTTTGGTTTCTGCTCTGAAAGTCCTTTATTATTACAAAATAACAAAAAGTTAATATGCTCTATCTATAAGAGATTATTTTGTTAAGGTCTAGTGTGGGGAGCTAACTTTGTATTTTTTCTAATATTTATCAACAATATTCATTACTTATTTCAATCTTTCCTCACCGTCCTAAATGGCATCTTTACTGTACCCAGCATTCCCATTTAAAGTCACATCTGTTTCTAGATTTCAGGTTTTATTAATTCACTCATCTTTTTATCTAGGCTTTGTACTTCTTTTGTAATATGCATAATTAACTTCAATATTTTTAGGGCAAGATTTCCTACATAAACTCTTTTTTTTTTTTTAAATGTCATGGTCAGTTCTTTCTAGAAAAACTCAGATGCTTTGCTGAGATTTGACCAATCCACTTAGGATTTTCAACAGAATTACAAGCCATTTCCCTTTGCTAGAGTGCATTTCTTCAACCCTCTACCTGGAATGTTCTTATTCCTTTTTTCAAGAGCAAACTGAGCAGACGCCCACCCCCACCCTCGGCCCCGTGAAACCTCCCCAAGTTTCCCCAGACCACTTACTGCTCCTTCCTCTATGCTCTTCCAGATCTCTCTCTCTGTCCTTTAGGACTAACCATACTTAACTGTAGTTTATATGTTTGCCTGTCTATGCTCGCAACTATTCCCACTTTAAAGAAAAAAAGAGATTGTGTTTATTTTTGAATCCCTACTGTACTTACACAAATTCAGTACAGATTTTGTAAAAATGTGAATAACCAAGAATCACAGAATAGTCAAAGAATTAGACCATGCAATATGCCTGTATTTGTGAATAAATCAGTAAAAATATTTATTACTTGCTGGAACTACTGACAGAATGCAGCCTAAGACCATGCTGTGGCAAGATGAAAAATAAATAAAATCAGGCTCTTGCGAATTTATTATAACCTTGAAAGTAACAAGTGGCTTTTATGCTATTCATCTTCACAATGACACAAAAGACTGAAAACAGTGAGGCTAAGGTATCCACATAAGAAATCTGTTGTAACAGTCCTAATTAGGTCAGCAAATACGTTCTTCTATTCCCTGTGTGTACTCAGCTCAGAGATCACAGGTAAATACAGGCCAAATCTCATTATATGCCTCAAATACCAACACAGATTTGGAATTCTTCAACTGAAAACGGAGCCGATGTATTCTTTGGCCAAATATCTTCTGTCACCTTTCCAGATTCTTTACCAGATGTGAAACTGGCAAATGCGACTACCTGAATTTTTAGCAGGGCAGGGCTGGCAGGGTTCTCCAAAACCGTAGTCGGGATTGGCACAGCAGCATTCAGACTTGGTCACTGCACCGGGGAAAGGACGGACACACACTCCCTTCTTGATTCCACCGTAGCACGTACTGCGCATGTGAGTATCTAAGGGAGGTAGAAGAACAATGATTTGAGATGCAATTAGAGATAAAGAGATTTCGAAACTGAGGGATTCTTTTAACTTCAGTGGCTACTAGATGGGAAGCTTCTAGAGGGCTCCTGACACTTTTCTTTTTCTTTTATCCTTAGCATATAACAGTGCTCAGATATTAACAAATGTGTGTTGTTGACAATTCTTTTTTTTTTTTTTTTCTTTTTCTCCATGAAGTTTTATGCACTACACAAGCATTCATTATCACACTCACCCTCCAGGCCTTTTACAGAAGCAGGTATAACGCCACCGTTATAAACATCACTTTAAGCTCTCATCACTGGCTACCCTATACTCCAAATGACACACGTTATTTCTATTTTGGAAGTTCTCAGGAACAATGAAGTGCAGTGAAGTAAACAACCTTGAGAGGACACTGCTTGGTTGTGAAGTTTCTTTTTTTCTTTTTTTTTTTTTTTTAAGATTTTATTTATTTATTTATTTGACAGAGATAGAGACAGCCAGCGAGAGAGGGAACACAAGCAGGGGGAGTGGGAGAGGAAGAAGCAGGCTCGTAGCGGAGGAGCCTGATGTGGGGCTCGATCCCAGAACGCCGGGATCACGCCCTGAGCCGAAGGCAGACGTTTAACTGCTGTGCCACCCAGGCGCCCCGGTCGTGAAGTTTCTTATTTCAGCTTTCTGAGTTAGAAGGCCTTTCTTGTCAACCCCCAGTTGACTACCATGAACTATGTTTTAATCCCAGACTCTCAAAACACCCAGTTATAAAAATGATAGCCACTGTTATGCGGCCTAAGCATTGTGTTAGTTGCACTGCAGGTATCATCTTGTTGAACACTCTGATCGACAACTCCGTAGGACAGTGATCATTGTCCACATTTTATAGATGAGGAAGGCAAAGTTCAGGGGGATTCCTTAAGTAGCTCTAAGTCCTAGACTACCCGCTGCCCAAGCTGGAGCTCAAACTCAGGCTGTGTGACTTCCAAAGCTCTTCCTCTACCCGCCATGTCATGCTATGTCCCAAAGAAGCATATCCTGCTTGGGCTCTCGTTCTGAATTCTCATAAAATATGCTACAACTTTATGAGACAGTAAATGGTGAACTATAAAAAACACAGATCATCAGAGAGGCCAGAGAAGCAACACAGCTTTTAAACGCTACACTGACAAAGTTATTCACAACTTGTTGGAAATAATTTGATCTGCTTACCACACAGAGTAACCCACTGAGTCACATACTGCTTTCTTATGATCTGGTGATGTTTGTCATTAAAACAGTGAGATTTATAGCTGCACTAGACGATGAGATGTGTGAACGCTCACATGGAAGAGGACATGAGATTTACCACAACAACTCCTACAGAGAGGACATGTTGTCCCCTTCTGCTTCTGCTGAGACGGAGTTGAGCAAAGTCAGCACAGAGCTACATTTAAGAGCAGGACTTGACTCAAAGACAGATATGCACAAATAGAACATAGTTTGATTTACAATATGATTTTTGTGAGTTCTTAGGACAACATCTATTATCTTGAAAGGCATCACAGAATGGTCAAATTTATTTCTGCATATATGTTGAGAAGATAAACCTCACAGAATTTTTAGAAGCAAGTTGATAAGAAGCCGATGGTACTCGCTGGAAGAGTACTACTGCTCTGGGTTACAGATTATCTGAATTGTTCAGAATACGCAACACCAGAAAAACAAAGTAACATAACATATGTGTAGGTTCCGGGGACATGGATTGTCCTGGATTCTGGTCCCTGTGGGATGGACCTTACTTAAAATATTTAACACTTGCCTCATCCACTAAATAAGGACAGAGTTTACATAATAAATGAAAGTTGTTTGTTAAGCACTAAGCACAGTATTTAAGACACACAGGAAATACTCAAAAAACATGGTGACTACCTTATTTCTCTCTTCTATTTTTAACGAGGACAGTCAACCTTTTCCTGCTAAAAGGTACCAGACTGGAACCCTAGTTTATTATAACTAAAACACTGCTCACAGGCGAACAGGGTAAGAGGCATTGAAAGCACCATCACATAGATGTTTTGGTGGGGGCAGGGACCGAAATACTGCTGAGCTGTGTATTTTCTACATTATCCAATTCCTCCATGACTCTTCTTACTTAAAAAATAGAATTTTTTTAAAGGATTTTCTCAGATTCTACACACCACTGGTAAAGTCTGTATGGTTGCAAAACGTTAATTTCATTTTATTCTTCTTTCTTTGGCGTCAACTTTTTTTTTTTATTGCTTCAAGTAGCAACTCTAAGACTATGCTCTAGATGGGATGCTGCTATTCTAATTTAATAAAATAGTAATAACTGTAAGAGCTAACTTATTGGGTATGTGTTAAATGCCAGACACCATTCAAAGCTTTATACAAATAAATCTAATAATGAGGCAAGGAGGTACAGAGAGGTAATGTAGCTTGCCTAAGGCCACAGAGCTAGTAAGGATCACAATTAGGAAAAAGAAAATTAATCTTTTAGCTAACAGAATGTCAAACAGTGTTGATAAAGATGTTGAAATACTCCTAAGCTAACGTTAGAGGATGTTAAAAAGGAAACTTAAGCTGAAATCCCAAGATGCTAAATATCAAATAACAAGGTGAATTTTGAGACTACATACTGAAGGCAGTGGATACGGAAAATGACTTGCCAGGTCTCGAAAACCCTCCAAATTAAGAGAGGATTTTTTGAGGAGTAATTCTTTGGCAAGAGCTGGATTATGAGTTTGGGGTGCTTCCATCCTCACCACTGGTCCAAAGAGATGAACTTTACAGGAAGCAGGTTACAAGCTTTGCGCCCAGCAGCTCTGCCTGGGATAACTATAGGCAAAAGTGAGTGGCTGCTATTCCTACTGAAGGGGCAAGTGACATCTACCTCTATTCGTAAAGTTAACAGGGCAAGGATGACATGTCATTTGGATTAGATGTGCGCTACATAAAGAGAGGGTCCTAAAACAATGGCATGGAGGGATGATGGGACAGCAGCAGGCAGAGCCTATCTGGACTGCTAAAGACCAGAGAGAGGGTGAGAGGGCCCCCAGGAGAAGAAGGCATGTCTGCATCTCAGGAAGGGCAGCTGAATGCTTCTGGAGGAACCATGAAAGGAAGGGGTGCTTTAAACATTGGGGAAGCCCAGAAACCTTGAAGCTATCCTAGGACGGTCACCAGTACGTCTGCCTTCTCACCTCTCCTCCTGCTCTTTGACCCTTGTGGAGTCAGAAAACATCCTGCTCAAGAATGTCTGAGGTTGTGAGAGAAGTTGTAACTTCAAGTCAGGTTCAGAATATTACTATATGGTACCGGGCATTCTAGTTTCTAAATTTAGATTGTTTTCGTTAGATGAAGCTGTCACATAAACTTAAGAATAGTAAAGTTATAGGGTTGCCTGAGTTTTCTTCCTTACTTATTGGGTAAATGGCTTCAACTGAACAATTTTAAAGATACATTTTAAAAGGACGGGAGAGACCAACATATAGTTGCCTTTTGTTTATGCCCTGCCTATAAGTCATGCTTCTTCAACATACTAGTTACAACAGTTTAATTTTCTGAAAATAAAAACCCTTAACTCAGTGTCTAAGGAAACAAAAACAAATATTCAAAAAGGAAATCTAAAATTGAAGTGCTAGGGATTAATTTCTAACATCAACAATAAATGAATCTCAGAAGTGTCACCAAAGGCAGAAGAGATGAAGAAAAAATACCTGTTATGGGAACAGCAATATATATAATTAGACACAGAAAAAATAGTATTTTTATTTTGAAAAGTTTAATTGACCACAATTTTGAAAACCTGGAGGCTTTGCAACAATGTATTATAACTTTTCCGTATGTGGAAGAGAGAATGAAGATTTGTGTTTGATACACTGTATTCCTCATAACTTTTCATATGTTAGTTGCTTAAAGGAAAAATAATTTCTTCCTCCAAAACTGGCTTTGTACTCATCATAGATTTCAACGGAATCATTTAGGTAAAGGTAAGGGGCAAGTAAGTATATTAAAGCAAGTGAAAATACTTGAGCTCTGGGAAGCAGGAAAGAGCGACATTCTTCTGGCTGCTGTATTTAAAATACCCTGAATGAAGTGCTGACAATCTTGTAAGCTGAAATAAATCCTAGATTGGAGACAGTGGATGAACTTAAGTGGACAGATTATTTCCATCTGCTTTTGCTTCCTTCTCCGCTCCCCCCCACCCCCGCTTCGGGATGCAAATGTTTTGATTCCCATAGGGAAGACTAAAGTATTATCACCTACGTTTAAGAACTTCATTTCTCTCATCTATACTCTTAAACCAAGGAGTATGTCTGCCTTTTACTGAGTCACCCGAGAAATAGAGGGTGCATAATGGCTAACGCACCCTGGGGGTCTTATGAAAGCCCTCTGGAGAGAAAACTGCATTAAGGGTATTTTTACAAGTAATTCATTCCGCTGTTATCATTAGGACATATGGTTGGGTTCTGAAACGCCAATGACATTTTTGATTTGCCTGTCCCTTTAAAGCTGATGCTTGCTAACCCTGATTTGCATGGAACCCATTTGGCAAAAGTACCCTTTTAAAAATAGCAAAGTAATTTGGAATGGTTTAGAATAAAACATATATTCTCTCTCGTACTTTCCCCTTGTTTCCATAGTTAGCTGCACAGTGATGAGAAAAAACTATGCGAAAACATTTCTACCTTTTGATATAAATCCAAGTTCTACAGAAGTTATTTACATTTTGAGTGTTTGAGTAAAAACAGGGTTTAAATATAACCATAATCCCCATTTCATATCTTATTTGTTATAAATTACAAAATCTAAAGCCATTGTACTTAGAGACTCAGTTGGCTAACACTGTCAAGGATCCTGATTTAAGGGTGATTTTCTTTTTCTTCTGCAGCATTTTTGACTTGCATCTCATCAGAGCTTTCTGCTAGGAGCTTGCTGGGCTCCCTGTACATTTTTTAAAAACCATTTTACCAAGGTATAATTCACATACCTAAGAATTCACCTGATTAAAGAATACAATTCAATAGTTTTGTTGTTGTTGTTTTGTTTTTTAAGTATATTCAAAGATACACATAACCATCACTAAAAATGATTTTAGGACATCTCACCACCTCAAAAATGCCTTTAGGGACTACCCCCTTATCCAGCACCCCTACCCTCTCTGCTCTAAGCATCACTAATCTGCTTTGTCTCTATAGATCTGTCTGCTTTGGACATTTCATATGAATGGAATCATACACGATCTGGGCTTTTGTGAGTGGCTCCTTTCACTCAGCATGTTTTCAAGGCTCATTCATATTTGCACATTTGTCAATACTTCTTCCTTTTTATGACTGAATACTTCTCCACTGTACAGTTATATCTTTGTTTTTCAAAGACCATTTGGACACTGGGGCCATTACAGAATGGTTCACTTACCAACACACACGCGTCCGTCCACACCCACAGCCAGGCCTGGGGGACAGTCACAGCGGAAGGACCCTTCGTTGTTGATGCAGTGTCCATTCATGCAGATTCCTGGGGTCTGGCATTCATCAACATCTGCCCAGAGGGAAGCACAACCCAGGCCATTACTGGGTAAATCTAACCTTATTACAGAGTTTACCAGTTGTCACCCTTCTAGACTGTCAACCTTTTGTTTTCCATTTTATAGTCTGTGGAAGGACACATAGATGTGATAATAAATCTTATATCTAAATGCAGCTTTTTTTTTAAAGATTTTATTTATTTATTTGAGAGAGAAGGACAGCGAAAGAGTGCATGAGCAGAGCAGAGGGAGAAGGAGAAGGAGACTACCTGCCGAGCAGGGAGCGTGATGCAGGGCTCGATCGATCCCGGGACCTGGGATCATGACCTGAGCTGAAGGCAGACTCTTAACCGACTGAGCCACCCAGGTGCCCCAGTGCAACTCTTTCAAACGCATTTTCAGAAAGACTGACTGAAAGTTGCCTCACTTTACCCATTAGGGAAAAAAAGAGCCTCACACACTCATTTTTCATTATTTATCTGCCAATTCTGTTAAATACTAAATGATATTTAATTCAAGTTAACTAAATGAAACAAATTCTAAAACTAAGGTAAATGTAATTACCTTTTATTTACACACACATAAAATTCAAGCTAAAGAGAGATGCTGTTTTAATATTAAGTTGATCAATTCATAATAACAAACTATGGGACCACCTCTCTCTCTTTTTAAAGATTTATTCATTTATTTTAGAGAGAGAGTGAGCACGGGGCTGGGGGGAGAGGGGCCGAAGAAGAGGGGGAGATGATCGCAAACAGACTTCCCACTGAGTGCAGGGCCTGACGTGGGGCTCAATCCTATGACCCCAAGATCGTGACCTTAGCCGAAATTGAGAGTGAGGTGCTCAACCGACTGAACCACCTAAGCGCCCCATGGGCATCTCTCCTAATTTTTAATCTGCTCGAGTTTTTCAAATGTTACCCAACAATAAATGGCTTCCCTGTAAGATGAAACAGCCTTCAAAACACAGGGCCACCAAACCATGAGCATTTCAAGATTTGCAGATTACAATATCTGTAGTAAGGAAGTAAATAAAAAAAAAATCAAGGCAGCAGAAACTGTTGAGGTCATATTTATATGTGTATAGAAGTTTTTTAGGAAATGCTAAAATAAAGTTACATGCTGTAATGTAACGTTACACCCTGCAACATAACACTAAACTCAAATTCTGTGTTAAATCCAAATCAGCTAACCTTGAGATGACATTTCCGGCATGAGTTGAAATAGCAGAGCTACAGCATTTCTACTGAATACCGTACTCCCCTTTCTTGCATAGTCAAGAAACTATTTTTTATTCAGAAATACAAGAATCAGTCTTGGTCTTTCTTTCTCAATTCTCCCTGGAATTTACTGAAACTACAGGAATTGGTTATAAGTATTACTTGATATTCCAACAAGTTTGTGCAATGGAAGGTAGAAAGGATTCAAAGAGTTGATTTCATATAAAAGGAGAAAACTGAAAAAAACTGCAAAATTTGTTCCACCTTACTAAATTCAAATTGTAAAGATAAACTAGATATAATCTTATTTATTTTCAAGAGGCACTTCTTTTGCTTACTAAAGTTGTCGCTGGAGTTCAGCCTACAAAATGGCTTTATAAACAAAACTGATAGGAACACTCAAAATTATTTCTTCACTAAGTCAGTGTAAGATTTTTAGATAATGATATAGTCATGATCTGTAGATTAGTTTATGGAAAGTATGTCATACAAAACAAGTAATTAATGATAGTGGAAAATCTAGATCTCAGAGCACAAAGATGAAAATCTTTTAAGATTTTTTTCTTCCTCTTTTTTATTTAGGCAAGGGGTACAGAGAAGTTATTTCTACATTGTCTCTTCCAGACTTGCTAGAACCAATCTGTCATTCCCTTAATTTTTCCTACACCATTATTATTTTTGTAAAGATATTACTGTTCCCTAGACCACAATGTGTGTTTTTCTAGGGAGCTTTAGACACCTGCCTTACTGAATTAGCAAGAGATGTGAATAATATGAAATCCACATGAAGAGACTAAAGTAATTCTTGCATGATTCATTCAAATAAAAAAGATGGTTTCAATCATGGTTACTTTCCTATCTCAAAGCCATATACATACCAGTACAGTAACGCCCATTTGGAGCCAAGACAAATCCTGGTTTGCAGATGCACTTGAAGCTACCATCTTCATTAATGCACATCCCATTCAAACACATGTTGGTAGTTGTACATTCATCATGATCTGCAGAAGGAGAGCAGAATGACTTACACCACTGGTCTTGTGGGAACCAGTTCCCCACCCTTCCACAAATAACCACCAATCATATTCCACTACATAAATGAGCCATGTGCTCATTGATTTTTTTTTTCTAATATGAATGCCAACCAAGTGAGAGCAAATAGGGTGGAGAATGTGAAGGGCCTTTGGCATAAGGGATATAAAGGAAAAGAATTAGGTAAATGTTGTGCTTAGTTGTTATTAAAACCATATGAGACATGCTTTACTTTGATTAGCAAAAATGTTTATATGATTTCGGGCGATGGGGGAGTTTCTTCCATAAGAGAGAATAGAACAATATATAAACGTTACTGAGAGTGAAATGGTCCTGACTTTGATTAGTGGCTGAAATATTTCTGTGGGGTACTGGTATCTACTGCACTGCCAGACATCACCAGCACCTCAAATTTAGAGATCTGATTATCACATATGCAAGACCTTCTTATATTCCCCCAGACTGGAGGTCAGGAAGAGACCTTTTCTAACCTGTTGGTGTTGTTATGGCAAAATGTAAAATCCTGTAGGTGCTAATAATTGCCAGGGAAAAAAACCCTGCTACTTATAATTAAACATATACCATACAGAAAATTCCCAGAAGCAACAAGTTATTCATTCTTATACCATTTCCAAACAATTTATCCTTTGACTTTAATGGTCTCATGTTAAATGCATTTATATTTTACCTAAGTCATCTGAAGAATTCTCACATATGTGTTGTGCAAGCTTTCATGGAAATAGCATATATGGTTCTAAATAAAAATGTATATTCTTTAAAAGTCTTTTGCAAGAGAGCAGGCAATTTCCATACCAACACAGTTTTTTCCATCTGTAGTTAATTCAAAGCCGGCGTTGCAAATGCACTGGAAACTTCCATCTGTGTTCACACACCGACCGTTTTTACAAAGAACCCCATTCTGGATGCACTCGTCAATATCTGGAACAATGAAGGATGGCCAAATATTATTCTTTTACAATAACCACAGGTAAAAACAGTAAGATAATAAATGTGATGTTCGATATTCTGTTTATTTTTTACATGTAGTAACTAAGATCATGTTGCTTCTTTAGCCAAACTTCCATCTCTCACCAGTTTTTTTTTGTTTGTTTGTTTTTGTTTTTTTACAGCCTGACTTAGAGGAGCTGAAGAGGAAAGAAAGAGGAAATTGGGCTGGGGTGGGCGGGGAAGCTGGGAGAGGGTGGGCAGTGCAGGGGAATGACTGGTACAGCTGTTTTGGACACAATGGTCGAAGACGTCCAAAGTAAGAGCAAGCTGCTGAGTAAGATTATAGTCATTTCAAACTACCTGGGTTAAGAGCAACATGATGAAGACTTTGTGGTGAGCTCAGCCAAGCAACGACCCACGGAGGGATAGGAAATGAAAGAGAAGACAAGCAGAGTCATCTGCAGCAAGAATTCTGTGATGAATCAGCATTGAGAGGGTTGGGAGGATGGTGGGTGGCGAGGGCAGCAACAAAACTGAATCAAGACGAGGCCTGACTTGGTGTTGGAGTATGTGTGAGGTTCAAAGAACAGAGTAGTTGAAAACGACCATAAATCTTAAGCTCCGTTAATCAGAGAGCAGGAAGGCTACTGATGTTACTTGGAGAAAGGAAGCTGTGATCGAGGGAAGGAAGATAAACTGAATTTTCTGCAAAGCCAGATATCACGTTGCCAGGGTTATACACGCAAATAGTGTTTATGCATAAAGGAAGCATGTCTGAGGGGAGTATAAAATAAATCTGTAGTAATACAACAGCACTTACTTCATTCCACGTCTTATTTTAATAAATTTACTTTTAACCTCAGCAGCCGGGGTCACTATATTTCATGGAACATTTTCATATGTGAACGCAAACTGCCTTACCAATGCATGCTTGCTTAGTAGGAGTCCTCTGGAATCCAGCATGACATTTACAATAATAGGATCCAGGTGTGTTAACACAATCTCCATTAGTGCAGGGATTTGATGTGCATTCGTCAACATCTGTGAGCAGCAAAAGAAACCATTACAGACTTCACTCCATTCCTAGAAATGTTTGTTTAAAGTACATTTAGGCCTTCCAAATTTGAGAGAAGGCCAGTCAGTGGTAATAGTCTAAAGAGCGGAGTATTTATAAATGAATGAGAATTCCTTTCTTCAAATACAGAGGCCAGTCTAGAGATTTTCAAAATTATTGCCTATTGGAAAGTACAAGGGAATTTGCTTTAATCAAGAAATAATGATTTTTCAATTTGAGAAATGCACAATGATTAAAAGTTCTGAAAAGGTTTTTTTCCCCCTTTTTTCCTTTTCTTTTCTTTTTTTTTTTTAAGCCGACTCTGGAAAGACACAGCCATGAGTTCTAAAAGGCTCCAACACTTATCTGTAGTAATCTGGGCAAGTTAAGAGCCTCCTCAAAGCCTGGTACATTACTGGAAACCCAATGAAAGATGTTTGAAGAGAGATATAGATTCAGGCTGTCAATTTCACGTTTTAAAGAAAGAAACTGACAGATTGTGGAATTTCTTTGTTATTATGTGTTGTCCTCAATTAGATATGTAACTATATATGCAGTGAGGCTTGGCTGTTTGAAATAACAGAGGGTGGGACAGAAAATGGAAATTAATTAAAGTCTATTACATTCAGCAGCCTTGGGTTTCTTTAGGACCTTAAAATGGGCACAGAAATTTTTTTTGCATAAACCAAGTGCAATGCAAATACTAGTTCTGATCGTAAATGTGAGAAACATTACTGTTTTTCATTCAAGTTCTCCTAAGGCTTGATTAAATGCTACAAATCCATCGCAGAATTCAGGGACTGCAAGACCAAACGGCAGACTGAACAGTCTGGACTGCTCACAGCCCAGACAAATTACACGTGCCAGAGTCAGAAAAAGTTAAATTCATCTTCTCTCAGCAATGCCCACTAAATATAATTTTGAATGCTAGTAAATTAAAAACCTTGCTGGCTGGTGAGAGCATAATGGCTTGCCATTTCATATACAAGTAGAAGCTATTAACATATACAATTTCAGCTAAATTGGAGAGCACAACAATCAAATGAATTCACAGGTTTACCATTTTAATAAACAGATTACTCCTTTCACAGATGTTCTTAAAAAAGGGACTGTAATCTATCAAACTCACCAACCTCATTTATATAAACACTCAGATGAAATGCAATTAAGCCCTCTCTGGTAAAGGAGGGGAACAAAAAAAAAAAAAAAATCTCATAGCAAATTAAATCAAAACAACAGAGAATAACAGGATTAAATGCTTTTTCAATTCATCCAAGGGCACCTTCAGCCCATTAAGATTCACTTACATTTAAACTTTTGGTTGATAACATCAGTTCTACTGAGCCAAAGGGATGAAGCAAAATGAGAAAAGACAGAGTTTAGAGAGTTAGTAAGCATATAAAGAACACTCAGTGGACTTTCCAATAGGAGTTATAACCTTGAGTTTGCAGTGTGGAAGACAGCTTAAATTCTCTGGTGTACTTCAGACCGAAATGCAACAATTAAAAATGTGTTGTGATCCCCTTAGAGATCATAACCCATTGCTAACAGCAGTTTGTCTTATACAGACATAAAAGAGTTTCAGAAATATATTTTAGAGTAGAACTCTCAGGAAAAGGAGAGAAAAACATGGTGAGTAAATTAAAAAAAAAGATGCATCTTTTCAGAAGTTCTATTGTAAAGCTCATTGTAAAGCATAAATCTAGTGAAGAACAGGACACCATGCACCCAACCCCCTCTCTTGAGGTAAACTTTCCTGGAAGCCAGGCCACTTTTCAGGGCCTTTTCCTTCTTTGAGAACCTGTTCCTGAGGCCCCTCAGTGCTAGGACATCTTTGTCAATTATTTTGCCCTTACAGCCATAATTCATTTTGATCTCCTTAGCCCCTTAGAGATCATACGAAAGGATCAGTACACAGAATGATACAGTAGTGCACTTATAAATTTATTTCTTCTTTAGAAGGGAAAACATTTACCAAAAAACTGTTAGTGAGTTTAAAATCCATGACTTTCAAATCCCATTTGTTTCAGGGGATTACTGTAAGACTTTAGTTGTAGACTAATCACAAATGACCACTGCCATGTTCAGAAATGTACATTTCATGGCTCTTGATTCTGAGGTGTCACGGCCTAGTACTTCCAACTGATCTCCTTTGTTTCGCCTTCTGTAGAGGAACAGGGGTACTTAAACATTACAGTCTGTGCCCTTTGGTTTCTTCCCATGTTTTCATTGGGGACTGAGTATTTTTAAGCAAGATTCATAGCATTTTTAAACTCCTAAAATAAATGAAATAATTGAGAAAGAGTCTGATTATCAGAATGGTTACATTCTCAGATACTATTGGGATAAGCACAGTATTCTTACAAAATACTACAATAGAAGTAATAATAAAGAATAACAGTATTCTTATAAATACTTGGAAGGTATTTTATATGCTAATTTAGCAAACACTTAAATTGCAAGGGCTCTAAGATTACCTGTGCCCAACAGAAACAGGAATTATTTCTTACTATCCCAAAATACAATTATTTGAGTTGAAACTATTGCTAACAGCAGTTTGTCTTATACAGACATAAAAGAGTTTCAGAAATACATTTTAGAGTACAACTCTCAGGAAAAGGAGAGAAAAACATGGTGAGTAAATAAAACTGTTTTCAGGTCTCGAGAGTACTTCTTGTAATACCAAAATGGAGCTGGTTTTCCTTTTCTGGTGTGTGATCTTTTACTAGAGTTATTACCTTTCATGTTATGACACTTCATTAGTATCTAACACAAGTTCCCAAATAGCAATGGCAATTTGTTATTCCTCAAAACACAGTGCAATGAGTTACACCTTTATCTCATGCTCCTATAATTTAAAATGCTAGTTAACTTAAATTCTCTTAACTTTTTCTGATATCCCAACTTATTATTTATAAAGTCAAACTCAACTGATCAGACTTAATTCGCTAAAGGAACCCTTGTTGCGGAGGCTGGTTGGAAGCATGACTACAGAAAAAACTTTTGATCCTTAAAGACAGTTCATCTTTATACCAACAGTTCACAAAATCCCCCGGAGTACAGGTGTTTTATACTAGGTAGAATAAAGTGCACCTGGGTGCCAATGTGAAATAAATGGTGGTCTTTGGCTAATTTGCAGGAAAGATTAAACTTTAAGCCTGATTTTACTTGTTGGTTAGTGAATCATGCAGTAACATGTGAATGACAAATATTAATAACAACACAAAGAAAGTCAATCCAATTTCAGTTTGATATACTGTAATTTTGTATGTATCTACGAGAAGATATTTTATATACTATATACTTATAAATCATGTTTTCTGGTAGGAAAGTCAATTTATAACAATAAATATAATTATTTATTATTATAAACCATTATAAATGTATTAAATTAATAATAAATATATGCATATTTCATGGTGTTCCAAAAAATACCACCTGGTCTATCACTTAAACAAGTATCCAGAAGTATCAGCTAAGCGAGGGCTGCTGCATATGGTTATACCCTACATAACCCCAAGGTGTGACATTTATATAGATTATGTGAATGGTCCCTCTACAGTTGTGCAGTGAGAAACCTGTGTAACTGCACATAAGGATCCTGACTTAAGCCTTACTTAATCATTCTCAACTGTATGTAGTTTAGAATGATTGGTTTTTCCAAAACATCATATTTGGCTGACATTTTCCTTCAAAGTCATAGTGCAGTTAAAACTTTTCAGTTTATGTGGTAAAATTATGATACTCTCTGTTCCTGGTCTGTCATCTATATAACAGAAGATCTGAACCCAAATCAGGTATTTAGGGTTATGCTAATTACAAAGCATATATTATCATTCGTTAAACTACTCCTAAACTAAAACTACTCTCAAGATATCATCAAAATGTTCTTCATTATAAAATCCCATAGATTTTTTGGCCCTCATTACATTTGATTTTTCTGCGTCATTTCGCACTTGCCACTACTTTTCTCTTCAATGGTATCCTTGCATAGCTTCAGGGACATAATACTTTCTGGATTATTTTGCTGTCTCACCAATGCTATTATTGAGCTTTCTTTAGGGGACTATGTTGCTGTGGCATAGGATTCCAGCCACGGTGCTACTGTTATTTTTCCACTCTTGCTGTGGTTCAGCATGGGTGACAATACTCACCCTCACGGTTCTAACAACCACATTTATGTCACTGATGCCTCGGTCTGTAACTCCAGCTCTGAACATTCCTCTTAACTTTAGACCTTTATAACTCAATGTCCTAGATACCAAATACTCAACATGTCCAAAAGTGACTCCTATCTCTTCCCAATCCGCACCTCCCTCTGCACGGTGACACCACCACCATATATCCAGTGCTGCTCAGCTAAGAAGGCAGGCAAGAGAGAGACAGACACAGAAATCACAACATACAGGATGGGAAAAAGTGGGGGATTCTTGAAGGGGGCTATCTCAGCAGTAGGTTAAAGGAGCATATGAAAGACCATGCACACAGAAGAGACAGCTTGGAAATTCGCTTTGCTTCTGAAGACTTTTTTTTTCCCCAGATGATATATAGTCTAATTTATTCCTATAGCTTAAAAGCTATGAAAAAACAAAGAAGGATTAAAGAATCTTGAGCTTACCTATGCAATCCCCGTTTGAATCCTGCTTATACCCCATGTTGCATTCACATCGGTAGCTAGACACAGTAGGTATGCAACGTCCATTTAAACAGAGATTAGCGTGGTGCTTACAGATATCTATTGTCTGGTTCAGAATAGCTACAGAAAATCAAAGCACAAGTGGTATTTCAGCATTACAACATGCAATACTTTAAGTTGATTTTTTAAAAGGATATTTAATAGTCCATTCATTAAGTGTACCTATGAAACACTCACATTATTCTGTATTTTACTGAAACTTGAATGTTAAGGATCTAAAAAATATTCCTGAGACACATGGTTTAACTTGCATTTGTTAAGTGATACATCTGGAAACTTTGTCCATAATGATGTCTTTTCAAAATTTCAGGAATGTTCTACTGTACATTTGAATGCTTTCCTTTTTTTTTTTTTTTGGTAACTGTGCTGAATATTCAGATATCGTAAATAGGCCATATGCCAAAAAGAATAAACATAACACTGTAGGACATCATTAAATATTATTAGCAAGAGCAGCTCTTATAAAAAGAATGAACTTAAATGTCAAGTATACCAATGCCAGTTCTGGCCTGAAGCCCAAGTTATTCAACAAAAAAGGGTGAGGAAAAGAAAGATATTTCATTAAAATATTTGGATAGGCACAGAGCAAGACTTATTCAGTTTATCTCAGTTGAGAAATGGTTCTGGAAAATAATTCAAGGGTTGTATGAACAGGGCAGCTGCAAACGGCCAAATGAAATACACTGGAACCAAAAACATGCTCTTTAATGGCGTCATCTGGAGTGGAGTATGACCGTGCTCTCATCTTTATTTTCAAAGAGAACCCGGGTCACTCTTCTTTTCTCCAATTTAGAAAGCTTATGGAACAGAAAAATAATATTTTCCTAAGCATTTTTTACTACTACCTTGTATTTCAGACCCTGAAAGAGGTTTTACACACATACACACACACACACACACACACACACACACACACACACACCCCTTCTGAAAAAATGTTAGGTATTATAAAATCATTTAAGGCAGAAAAATAAAGAGTCTACACAAAAAGTGAACACTCACTTAGTCCAGTGATGATGGGCCCCTGTCCCCCGGCCCCTACACCAGCTCCCCCAACTCCAGGAGAAAAGCCATTGCCTCCAGGGATGGGGATGAAGCCTGTCCCTCCTGGGCCATAGCCATTGCCACTTGGGGCAAAGCCATTTCCCCCGGTGCCTCCAGGTCTGGAACCAGCATTCCCTGGAATCCCTCCTATTGGAAGCCCATCCATGCAAAGTCTGCGATATTCCTCTAGAAGAAAAGAAAGGTCAGTTAAACACAGATAGATGTCCTATGCCATGATAAAAGTAATCTGTATACTGTAAGAACATTTTAGCTTATCTATATTATTTGATCTGAATAAGTAGAATATTGTATCTTGATCCAGGTTTCCAGTGCTAGGAGTAGCAGGGAGAAGTATAGATGTTTCAGAAGAAAAAAGAAAAAAAGAAAGAAAAGAAAACCTATTTGCCATATCTTAACTAAGTTGCATAACCAAAGACCTGTCTATATGTTCAGTCTGAACTCATAAAATTCCAGATACAACTATGAATGCAAGAAATTTACTTAGGCAGGTGAAAATTAAAGCTTTCAGTAATTCATTCTGTAGATTTGGTTTTACTTGAAACTTCATCAATAGTGCACCTACACATTTTTCCCATCTCCTTTCTTTGCCTTGAGGGATTAGTATGGCTTCAAAATAATAATTTTTTTAATACGTGGATTTTAACAGAAGACAGTGTTTAGTTAGCTTTTCAATCCACACCTTATTTATCCAAGTATCAAAGCTGAGAGGAAAAAAAGCAAGACTATACCTATCTTATTTCTCCACCTGTTCTCAGAATTAGGACACTAGTGTCAGTAGAAATGAAAATTATTTAACTCAAACAACTGTTTCAGTATTAATATTATATTATGTATTACTAGCGAGACCATTAGTTTCCAAAACTATATACTATGCATTAATGGTGCTGTTTTTTAAGTTTTTATTACTCAATTTTGATGTTTTATAGCTTAGAGATTTTGAAAGAATGGGTCTTAATCTTTTTCTCCATAACAGTACATATAGATACATATCTTGATAAGCATAGTGCAAAAAGTTTAATTATTTTCATAATACTATAATTTAACATAAAGAAAATATAAAAATAAAACATATTGATGTGCCTTTATGTGATTGATAAACACTAATCCTAATTTACCATTCATATCACACTAATAAGAAGAGTTACTTCTCATTCATCCTAATTTCCTGATATAGCCTCAGTTATATGGTTAGGTAATACAGCAAAGTCAATGAGAAGTATCCTCCTACCCTTTTATTCTTAACATTCAGATCATTAGAAAAGAGGAAATATCTTCAAGGATTGGGATACTAGAAAATAGGGGCACTCCTGAAATAAAATATAAATGAAGTTATTCAAACATACTCAAAGCTCTGCAATGAAAGATCAGGAAATTTTAAAACTGAATTGAAATATGTTCAAACAATATTTAAAAATACTTGCACAAAGACAAGTTATAATCAGCTTTTGGGAATTTTCCTGATACTAATAAAGTGTATAAACTGATCCCAAATAAACAATGCTGCCCCATCCCTCATGAAAACACCATAGTCATACTGACGGCAGTGCTAGGAATACACATATGAGTTGATTTCAAGGAGAAGAACAAAGGACACTAGGACACTACTGTCATTGATTTTCCTAACACTGCCTGTCCTGGGGAGACTAGCAGTTGGCCGCTCACCAGAGCCTCTGACGGGACAGGCCTCAGGAATGGTTCCGACGCCCCAGCAGCGGCCAGGCTCACAGCAGCACTGCACTTTCGTCATTCTGCCCGGGAGCTCTTGTGCACAGCGACCATTCACCAGGCCCGAGAAACATGTGCCTGTTCTTTGATCTGAACATGTGGAAATACAACAGAAGGCATGTGAGAATTATTCCAGGTTCTTATCTCAATTATTTTACATATCAGAAGAGGCTACGAGAAGGGAATTATTCTACTTATCTCTAATGTATCTATTTACTGTCTTTGTCTTTCTGATGTTTGTTCATTTATTTACTTATTTACTGAGCAAACATTCACTGAACACCTATTCCATGCCATATCCCACGGACATAGGAAGGAAAGATGTGAAGCAGGTATGTGCTATTACACTAAGAAGCCAAGCCCAGTCAGATCCAGAGCTTGAAGGAAAGAAAGAACCAAATCCCAGCCTAGATTATCCAATCCCCAGTTGCCCTGCAGATGCACAGTATTATTTGCCACTGAGAGTTTATGGTTGTTTGTTACACAGCAATACCTGACTGATACAGTTGCTATTCTAGAAAGGGTGATCACAACAGCTCCTCTGAGACAGGGGTATCTGAGCAGAGATGTGCATAATGTGAGAGCATGAGCCACTCAGTTATCACAGGGAAGAGAAATTCAAAGAAGAAGAAGGGGATGTGGCCAGAGAAGGAAACACAAAAGGGAGAGTGGAAGACACTGAGCTCAGAGAGCTATCAAGGGCAAGATCATGTACAATCCTATAGATCATGAGAGAAGGACTTTTGGATTTCATGTGGAGTGCTGCAAGAGTCACTGGATGCTTTCAGTTAGAGGAAAGGTAATGGTTTACATCTTTAAGGAGATCTCTTTGAATGCTGACACTAGAATGCAGGAATACCAGTGAAGGTAATCGGCGAGGGATGATGGCAGTTTGGATGAAGGCGGCAGCAGTGACAATGATGAGAATGGTCAGATGGCAGACATATTTTAAAGGTACAGCCCAGGGGGAACTTGCTTGGGAGTGGTGTATGAGAGAGACTCTTGGAAATTTCCTAAGTCTTTGACTTAGACAGCTGGGATGGGAAGACAAGCGGGAAAAGCAGGATTAAGGGACTCAGGACAAGGCTTCTCTTTAAACTGTGTTACATTTGGGATGTTGAATATAGGAGCCTGGAACCCAGAGGACTAGTCAGGCTGAAGGTATATACCTACGAATGACCTGTGTATACATGCAGCCATGAGGCTAGTTAGACATTTTCAAGAAGTCGGGGCAATGGATTATGTCAAATGGTGATGACAAGTCAAGTCAGGTGAGGACCAAGCTGTAACCATGGGGCCTGGCAGGATGCTATGGCGAGGAGATTGTGCATTATCTTGCAGTGGTGGGTGTAGAGCAGTTAACATGATCAAATAGGACTATAGTAAACATCACTCTGCCAGCAGGGTAGAGAATGGATCGAAATGGAAGATAAAGGCTGAAAGACATCATTGAAAGAGCATGTAAAATGCAAAGCTGCATAGGGATAAAATATTAATATCATCTATAAGCCCAGTGGGCTTAAACTGAAATTGCCTTTAGTGTAAGCAATGAAAAAAAACTGTGGGTCTAGTTCATTATATATTATTCAACTTTTATCAAGAAGCTTCCAAGAAGTTTTTCTATGCCTACAAGAGGAAGTATCACAATAATCAGGAGCTGCATATTAATAATGCAGATGAAACTATTAATAACAAAAAATTCCAATAGGCAACGCCTAATTTTTTATACTAGATACAGAGTTTAAAATAAACTTATTGTTTTCGCAAATGGTCTGTAGTATACCTCAGGTTGTTTCTAAGCAATCATTCAATAAGTGAATTGGCTTTAAGGTACTCCCTGTAAGAAGCAGAACACCTCCTTTCACTTCCCAAAAGAAACCTAATATGCCCAAAAGCCAAGTACTAAATTTGAAGCATGCATGCATACTTGAAAGCACCACAGACATTTCCTAAATTTCACAAACTGGGCTTGAACAGACTGTCACCGGGAATAAGTTCACAGGTAGGTTTCTGTGCCCAAAAATGATGCAGGAAAATAACTTTTGGAATATTTATTCCAGGAACCCTGAGTATCATATTCCTAGACCTACCCAGCTGCTACATTCCTCAAGAACAGGATATATAAATTCAGATAAGAAAGTCCTAAACTCTTAATAATTGTGGTTACAAAACACACTCGGTTACTACTACAAAGTAGGCTGAATGTATTTCTCTCAAGTCTTCTGCAAGGAGGAGGTTGTACCAGAAAGTTTGACAAAAATAAAAGACAAAAGTCAGAAGACAAAAGAACAAAAAGCACAGCCTTGAATCAGAAGATTTAGGTCTTCCAACAAAACCCTATTTAATTTTGCAACTATACTTAATTCTTCTTCCTCATGGAACAGGATTAGTGGCAGAATTAAATAAAACAATGTTTGTTCTGTTTCCAGCAGAATGGTGGATTAGCTATCATGAATGTCCCTCCCAACTGAAACATCCTGTATAAAATATGAAAAAATATTTAAAAAAATACATCGGCCGGCTGGCATGAAAGAAAGGGAAAAACAGTCTCACAATGAAGTGAAAACAGGAATCTTAAGAGGTAAGTGCACAGCTAGGTTTCAGCTTTAGAGCTTCTGCAAAGCTCTGGAGACTTCGAATTTCAGCCTTGATAGTTCCATAGGGTCTAGAGCATAAAAGATAAAATGCCCACATTCTCACTCCCAGCACAAAACTTCACAGGAAACTCCTTCATAAACTAGGGGCCCCAAAGAACCATATCCTTAGTACAAGGCTATAATGTACAGGTGGACAGCTAAGAGACCTGCCTGTCTATACCTCAGGACTGAGTGGAGGTAAAAAAACATCTCTCCTAAGACTCTCCAACCACAAGCTCTTCCTCAAAGAGACAGCTTTGATGTCTCAATTCATAGTTGGTTTGTGGCCTGAAAAACTTCAAAGGCAGAACAGACTACATAGAGGTCCTCAGGTAGGGATACCAAGCAACTGGCAAAAGCCCAAACGGGATCCATGAGGACTTAATATTATGCAGGTCTCAGAGGATTCCCATAGACAAGTCCCAAGACATAGGAGTAGCTAACAACAAGATAAATAGCTAAATAGATGAGTAAATAAAGAACACATAAAGAGACAAGCCTCCATGAACAAAAGCGGCTGAATAAACATCAGATATCAGATACAGAAT
The DNA here is from genome assembly GCF_024610735.1 of Ursus americanus. Taxonomy (NCBI): domain Eukaryota; kingdom Metazoa; phylum Chordata; class Mammalia; order Carnivora; family Ursidae; genus Ursus; species Ursus americanus. The sequence goes on along the minus strand of NC_142131.1, from coordinate 63,172,651 downwards.
GGTCAGACTGATTCTGACAATGTGTAATTATCTGCAACGACAATTCATTAAATATTAATTATAACTAATTATATTTAATGCTTAAGGTAATTAAAATCTAAAAATGTGAACAGGTAAAAAGAGTCCATAAACCATGAAAGAAGGACTTAAAAAAATTCAGTGAAACTTCTATAAATGAAAATGATCATAACTGAAATAAAATGTTTAGTAGATATATCATATAGTATCCTGCACATAGGTGAAAAGAGAATTAGTGAATTCCAAGATATATATGAATAATTCAGTGTAGTTCAGAGAGACGAAGAGATGGAAAATATTTTTTTAAAAAAGGTTAAGAAATATGGAGGTGAGCATAGAACTTTCTAACAATGTTGCAAGACAATCTCAGATCTAGGAAGTCCAATAAATCTAAAGTGGGGAAAACAAAAAGAAATCCACAGTTCGCCACATCACTGTGAAACTTCAGACCAACACAGAAAAAGTGAGGAAGTTAAAAATGGCTAGAAAGACAGATTTCCTGCTAAGGAATATTTAAACCAATCACTGGCTTCTTAATGGCACTAATCGATGCTAAAGCACAATGGAATATTCTGTCTTCTGTACACTATGATAAAATAGCTGTCAACCTAAATTTCTGTACCCTAAGAAACCATCTTTCCAAAGAGAAAATTAAGGTGATTTTTCAGGAACACACACACACAAAAGAGAATTTTTTATTAAAAGATTTTGCTAAAGGAAATTTCAGAACAGGTTCTTTTTTTTTTTTTTTTTTAAGGTGGGCTCCACGCTGGGCACAGAGCCTGAACTCATGACCCTGAAATCAAGACCTGAGCTGAGATCAAGAGTGGATGTGTAATTAAATGAGCCAGCCAGATGCCTCTTAGAAAAGTTTCTTCAGGCAAAATGAAGAGGATTCCAAAAAGAAGGTTTGAAATATATAAAGGAATAATGAGGAAAAATAGATATATGGGTAAATACAAACAAGCACTAAAATATTGCACAGTAATAATAATTAATTTGTTGCAAATACAGACTCGCGATTGGCTAGAATTTTTAAAAGTTGGGAGGGAGAGACCAAAGTGTGACTATTCTTAATATTCTTTTATTGTTTAGATATGGGTAAAATACAGAATAATTTTAGACTTTAAGCTACATATGCATCTTAAAATACTTGGATGACCACTAAAACCACAGAAGAAAGTTAAAAAGTGTGGGGAAAGAGGGAAAAACAGCAAATAAAAAAAAGAGCAAGAGGAAAAAGTAACAAAGAAAAAAATAAATAGGAAGCACAAAGAAGGTAATCAAAATGCATACACATCGGTTACTATAATAAATACAAATGGATTTAAATCTCAATTTAAAAGACAAAGATTTTCAGACTGTGAAAAAAAATTTTAAAAATTTAGATTTAGGTTGTTTAGGAGAGATACATTTACAACCTAAGGAAGAAAAAAAATTGAGAGGAGAAAAAAACACAGCAGGCATATATTTAAACCTTCAGTGCCCACTCACAAAATGTAAAACACAATAATGAGATAAAATAAGACAAAAACAAAGTATTTAGAAATAGACCAAGAGGAAGAGTCAACAATTTTAGAGAGTCGATATATATTGAAAAAAAGGCTCAATTCACCAGGAAAACATAATACTCATCAATTTAGAGACTCATCAATTTGCAACATAACATCAAAATACAGAAACAAAAACTTGAAAAGCCACCTGGAGAAACTAAGAATTCTATCACAGTGAGATATTCACACAACTCTTTCAGTAATTGACAGATATGGTAGACAAAATTCAGTAAATAAAGAAAAAATGAACAGCACAGGTAACAAGTTTGATCTAATGGATATATCTATTCAACAATTGGGAGAAAACATATCTTTTTCAAGATTTTCACATGGAAAATTTGCAAACCAAGGAAACCCCATACACTAAACAACTCATGAGTCAAATATAGTATCAAACTGGAAATAAGGTAGTATTTATAAAAATGAGTAAGGGCTCATCAGGAATCCAGGTGGAATCCACTCCAGTCCCAGACTATGGGAATCTGCAATAATATTGTGAGAGGTCCACAAATCTGTATTTACAGTGAACATTGCAATACAAGTATAAAATGCCTCACCATATGAAGCCACTACTGTGATTCCCATATATGGACTGTGTTGTGACTAATAAAATACAAATTCATTTAAATGTATTACTAAATACCCAGTTGCTTTTCCACTATGCCACTTCTCAAAGATACTGAATTATTACCCTGTGTGGATCTAAAACGCATCTTTGTATGTCAAACAGGGGTTTTCAAATTCAATAAATATAAATAACCACTGTTCTACACAGTTTGGAAATCTGTGATCAGTCCTAAGATACGTACTGGAGGAAACCATGTCATTTGTGGGAGGGTGGAAGGGCAGAAAGAGTGGATCAGAAAATAAATCTTAACATTTTTCATAAATTCTACACTTAGTTTCTTCTAATAACATCAGGGAGGCAGGCAATCTACTTCCAATCCTGTGTGTCAACAACATACCAGGATAAGCTACAGATCAATTTGATGCATCATAGTTAAGGTATCCCCCAAAATACATTTCAATGCAAATCAGGGGTTCTTTCCTTTGCATATCAGAAATTGCATGGTCCTTAGAAAGCACTGTGTTGAAAATGTGTCACACAGAAGAATATCTGGAATAAAAAAGGGGCACCCAAAAGAAGTATGAGCGGTCTAGGCATACTATCCCTTGAAATAGGGAATTATTAGGGACAAAAGCAGATGAGGACAAATCCTTCTGATGCTTGGTGTATGTTTAACTGCAGGACTGATATGCCAGAAGTAATGAAAACAAGTCTATTTTTCTAACAATCTATCATCCTCACTGCATTTCTGAACAACGTTTACATGAAGTCTCATTTAAAGCCACACTGTGGAAGAGGAAGCAATTCATCTTCTCTGATTAAAATATGAATCTATCTTGAAGCAAAATAACGGTACTCTTATCAGAGTGTTTTCATGGTTGACATTTACTCGGAGATTGATTTGAGAACTAATGGTTAATTAGACGATGTGATGAAAACCTTGTAAAAGCTGGCGATTGTGCCTCGAAATAAATACATCTCCTGTTGAACGAATTCTGCTCATTAAAAATGAAGGATTCAGCAGGAAAACACCGATAAGGTGAGCTCAGGTTAGAACACTGGTGATCCTAGGTGTTGGGTAAATAGCAGCCATTGTCTCAGGCTTTATCCCCTGATCCTGGAGGACTGCACCTGCCTCTCTGATGGTCCGGAGCCAACCTGCGTTCTCCTTGATTAATTCTGCAGATTCTTGCTATTTCTCAAATACTTCCATGTAGGCTTTTATGTTTCCATTACGTAAGACTAACTAGAACCAGGAACAATGAAAGAAACAGAAGTACTGTGGCTCCTAGGTTTATTGCTTCCTTTAAAATAGTGAAGTGTTTCTTCCTTACCATCTAACCTTTTCTTTCTAGGACCTTTCTTCTTAATTAAAACTAGTATCTCTGTTCCACCAGTTGACTTGTATGTGATTCTGAAGTTAAAAGTAAAACACTACTCGGTGTACTGATGCATCCCTGTCTCCCCTTTTCCCTCTAATTAAACATTTTGAGGCGTTTTGGGTTATCCCTCAAGTGTTTTGTTGCAAATACGCACCTGCTCATGTGATAAATGCCCATGGCCACACAGGGAGCTACATGGTAACAGCATATCCTGGCCATCACTCTAATAAATCATTGTATGAAGACCTTTCTCATTCCTTTTAAAAAGTTTTTTCCTCCATTGATTTTCATCTCTGGTCTATGGCCCTGCTCAAAAATCTTGATAGGCCCTCACTACCCTCAGGATTAATCTGAAGCTCCTCAGCATAGAAGTTATACGCAAGTAATGAATCATGGAATTTACATCAAAAACTAGGGATGTACTGTATGGGGACTAACATAATAAAAAATTATTATTAAAAAAAAAGTTAAGAACCTTAGTAACCAAATCTTAATTTCAACCATCTTTTTTGTTTCTTCAACTATTTCCTCTCTCGGCTCTCTTTCACAGATAAACTCTTCACACCCTCTCCGGAGCCCGTTGGACACTTTCTGTCTCTGTAGTCTTGCTCATGCCTTTCTTCTCACTTGGCACACCCCTGTTCCCTTTGTGCAGCTCCTTCCTGTGTGCCAAAGTCTACATCAGTGCCCATTTCCTCAAGAATTTTTGACTTACAGAATCCAATGCCTACAAAATGATTTGGCAGTTAATCACCCATAGCCTGAACCATCTTCTTTTATTATTATTTTTTTCACATTTACGTTTTCAGGTTTTATTTTCTTAAGAATATTCCAAGACAATATTGTGCACTGAAACTTTTGAAAGGCTCAAGAAAATGTCCTAGGATGCTGTGGTCATAAGATTTCTACATGCTTCCTCTCATTTCCTGAACTTTACTGGCTTTGCTGCTGACTGATACTTTCAAATCTCTCTGCTTAGGGTCCCTGCTGGTTCCGTGTTCAGAAAGGCAGCAGGCTATCATTTTGCATACAGAATTTGCTCACTGCTCTTATCAGTTCATTAATTACTCATTGCCATCTGGCAGTCACTCTCTCTGCCTATATTACAATGTGGAAATTAGGTATTAAAAAAGCTAGAGTATCCCAAAATGACACAAGGGTCATTAAATTGTGCTATTACGAATGCTTCTAAGAAAAAGATTATTAGGCATGTTTCTACTCCTTTGAGAAGTGACATATGTTAGTACTCTATGTTGAAAAGAAAGCTCTGTCCTGGATATTTAAAAAAAACTTGATAAAACATATTAGATCAAATTACATTAAGCATTTGACTTTTATATTTAGTATAAAGTAAAATGGGAAAACTCTCCTACATAGAAATTAAAATGCCCAGCTAAATTCTTCTGCCATATGAAATTGTTTTCCTACACATAAAAGAAATAAGGCAGTTTACTGATGCTTTATAATGTGGTATAGACTCAGTATACTTTTGTTAACTAGAATAAGAAATTGGGGGAGAATTCAGCATATGCCACTCTCAGAACAGAGCTGCAGAAAACATGCAGTTTCATACTCAAGAAAAAGTTTTGAGTCCATCCCACTCATTATTGTTAGTATATATGTGGTTACAAAATAAATAGCATGGACATATCCATAACATACATAATTTAATCATGAACAAATTCAATGTAAGAAAGTAGGAGACTCAGATTTTAAGAAATCAAAATCAAAGATCTCTTACACATTAAAATGTCAGATTTGTTTTTTTCTCATCTATGGAAAACACATACTTATTTTAAATGTAATACATTTACTCAAAAACATTTTAAGCTGCTTACTTAATTTTAACAGTGGCATGTATTGCAATGAGCACTGGGTGTTAAAGGCAAACAATAAATCATGGAACACTATATCAAAAACAAATGAAGTACTGTGTGGTGACTAACATAACATAAAAAAAAAACACACAATGGTTTTATAATTCTGGGGAGCCACTCTTCCTCCTTAGGGGTTCTCCTTTGTTCCTGGGCAAGGATGTTGACCCTGGAATGGATGGGGACTTATGCTTAGCATAGGACTCACTTTGCCTCAGCTCTCTGAAGCTCAAGCAGGCTCTTATCTCAGGGGCATTCTGCACCATCACTCAGGGCCACCACATCACGTCTAGTAGGACGCCAAATGATGCAAGCAGTTACTAACCAACACAAAACTCTCACGTTCAACATCAACTCCTTCATCCATTTGATGGTTTGTCTATTCATTTCTAGAAGATTTACTAAGCCCAAACTTCTATACAAGGCACCGTGTAGGGCTCTGAGGGAGCAGCATAAGGCAGGACGAGTGGAGCTCACGGTCTGGCCAACAAATAATGCACATGTGTCTGTGTAATGTGACAAAGCCAGAAATGAAGGAAATGAAAAATATCATGGGGCGGGCTGATTAATTTTGTCCAAGAAGAAAATGTGATATCTAATTGGGGACTTAGAGGATGAGTCAGGTTTTAATGAGCACAGAAAGGGGATATTCAGATGCTTCAGAAGAAAGGATACTGTGGGCAAATGCAGGGCAGTGTGGTCATGCGGAGCAGTGACAGGAATGCGAGTATGTGGCAGCAAGTTGTTAGCAATGAGCCTTTTTTTTTTTTAAAGATTTTATTTATTTATTTATTTTAGAGAAGGATAGAGAGCATGAGCAAGGGGGAGGGGCAGAAGGAGAGGGAGAGAGAGAATCTCAAGCAGACTCCATGCAGAGAGCAGAGCCTGACACGGGGCTTCATCCCAGGACCCTGAGATCATGACCTGAGCTGAAATCAAGAGTCAGGTGCTTAACTGACTGAACCACCCAGGCGCCCCAGCAATGAGTCTTGAATACAGGCTAGTACCAGGTTCTAAAAGGCTGTGAATGTCCAGGTAAAGATTTAGAACTTTTCAGAGACAGGCAAGAAATAAAGAGAATTTATCATACTTCCATGGTAAACCAAATATCTGACAGCAAAGAAAAACAACCTCTATAAATCACTGGGAATCTTGATCTTGATTATCTGAATATAATGAAGAATATGCCTCCTTTTCAATGCAAAAAAAAAAGTGAACACAAATTTTGTTTGACTAAATATTTAGAAATGTAAAAAATCAAATATAAAAAATTAATTTGGAAATATGATACAAAAGACTAACATTTGTGTCAAATTCTTCCTTCTGACTAGTTTGCTTCTCTTCTCACCCCTTACCACCTCCATTCTAATCCATTCTCAAAGGCCTTCATTTACGTCACCTACCAAATAAAACATATACACATGATGTGGATTTCCAGAACTTCACAATAATAACCTCACTTACTTCTCCAGCCTCCCTTTTTCTTCTAGTCATGTTCTAGAACATAAGTTTCCTGAAACTAGGGTCTACGGCATGAGCCAATGATGTTCAGTGATGACTCCCAAATTGGTATTCCTCCCACACCTTGGATTCATGCCTATTTCAAGCTGATGGATATGTGTATGTACATAGATTATTTTCCTACACAGTTTTAGAAAATCAAGCCAAGTGGAGGTAGTTCTACTAGTTTTCAACTCTCATAGACCTATGACTTCAAAATTAAATTAGATGAATTAGACTTACATGCAGTGAGTCAATGGGCACACTGACCCTAAAACCAGTTAATTTTCTCCATTTTCTAGACTTAATAGTTCACATAAAATGTCTGACCTAATGTAAGACAGGAACTTCGATGCATTCATAAAGAACAAACAACCATCATTCAAATCTTATTACTCTAAGATGGGAGAGGGAGGTCAGATGCAGACATCCCACCTGTCAAAGCACATTGTCAGCACACTACTGGAGAATTCACTCACCCTAGAGACTGATATCGAGGCACAGAGTCTCCACCCGCTTGAAGTAGCTAAGGAGGCAGTGTGGTGTGGGAGTAACACAGGTGCAGGAGTTGCAGAGATCTGCATTAGAACACTGGCTCCATCTACTGGCTTTGTACCATCGTGTTTAAGTCACTTAACCTCCCTGCACCTCAGATTTCTTTGTCTGCAAATCTGAATAATCACGAACCTATCATACAGAGCTATTATAAGGATTAATAACATACGGGTCCAGTACAGGCACATCCTTCTTCTCCTCCTCTTAATAAAAATAAAGAATTTTTTTTGCACACTTATTAGAAGAAACTGAGGTATAGAGGGGTCAGTGGCTTGCCCAAGGTACCACAGTTCTGAGCTAATGAGGTAATACAGATGCGCAACGCCTTACCCATGGCATGTGTTTCATAAATGGTAATGATTATTTTTACTACAACTACCTCTGTTTTTTCTATTATGGCCACTGCTATTCTTCTACTAGTATTTACAATGACAATATAGTATTCTGAAGGCAGAATCTACGCCTCCCACATTCACTGGTGGATGGTGGCCCTAAGTTTAAGTTTTGCTCAATAATGGATGACCCAGACCATGACTGAGAAATCCTGTTTCATCTTTCCAAACAAAGGAAAACATACAAATATATTTGGCTTTACTTTGAACATACTTAAAACACAAAATTAAAGGTGTCAATTTCCTTTTTGTAATAACTCTTTTCACTAGAATAAACAAGCTCTAAGTAAATAAGATATTGACTACATTCCTGATTCATAGCAATGAAAGAAGCGTTAATTACTACATTCTGTCTCCCAAGGCAGATTTAAGAAAATATCTTTCTCCTGCCTTTGTGTCTCTAGCACTGGGCAAGAGCAATGTCTTGAGGAAGTCTTTCTTCATTTCCAAAGTGACTTTGATAACATAAAACAAACCCAGATGGCTTCTGAAACTGAAGTCTTTGCAAAGAGCACCTGGTCTATCAATCCCTCAATAGCGGTGCCATTTATTTTAAACAACCTTTTCAGCCATTTTCCCAATGGTTTTATAATCGTTGCCATCTTCATACATGTTTGGGCTATTCTGTTATTATAAAGAAGCACTGTATTGTGCCTTCAAAAATCCAAGGCTTACCGATGCACCGAGAACCATCTGTTGAGGTTACGTATCCACGTGGACAAACGCAAAAATAGCTTCCCACGGTGTTGGAACACTCGCCAGTCTCACATATCCCAGGAATGACGCTGCACTCATCAATGTCTAATCAAGGGAAGGAGGAGAAGATGATTGAGAAAGGCCTCCATTAAAAAAGCTTGTAGAGGGATTTTTTTTTAAAGAGTATCAGAGCACTCATGGTTGATTAGGTCAGATCATATAACCCTGAATATACTCTTGTTTCAGACCCTGAGGAATTTCTCACACATATCTATGGGAACTGAGATGAAAGTAAACTCCCATGAAAGTAAAACAATGCCAACTAAAGCAAAACTCTATATCCTTTTCTCCCCCCGACAAATGCAATTTAAATGGAAAATAAGTAAAGATGTCAATGTTTTAGTTTCTATTCTATATCAATTAGGAAATTATTCTACTATAGCCTTTAAAAAACATGTATAGGGATTACATTTTAAAATGTGGAATAACAGAATACATCTAAAATTTACAGCTGGTTTTCATGTTAATTATTTGAAGCAATGGATGGTAGCAAGTTAATTTTTTTTTTTCTATTTGGCTTCAGGACATGTTTTTGTATTTATATTTGAATATGGGTATATTTGACATTCTGGGAATTAACTTTAAATTTAAAATAATACAGAAACATGGCAGAGGGCAAAACTGGGGTTGTCCAGTTTTCCTATTGTACCTCCCTGCACTTAACCCGTTGTGCTTACTCAATGCCTGGACTAGTCTATTCCCTTGCACATTCATGAAAGGTCTGCTTTCTTTTAAACTTTCATTTAAGCAGAAAACCTGGCCATTTATATAAGCATTAATGTGTTTTTCTTTTAGTTCAGTAAGCAGAGAGAGGTGGAAAGTCAAACAAAACTACAATCGAGTACACCGGAACCTAATTGCTAATACATTTAAGAGGAAATGAGCAAATTGTGAGGGAAATCCAGCCACAGATGCCTAGGAGTTGGCCATCTTCTTTAAGGCGCAGAGCTAGCAAAGACCACTGAATACAGAAAAGGATTTAAAAGTCATAAACATAAAGATTACAGAAAAGCAAACCTGAGCTTTTAGTTTCTTTTGAGTTTTTTTAAGTTGCATATTTATTTTTTAATGTATCAATAAAAAACAAGAAAAAATTATATTCTTGTAAATATAAGGAAAGAAATTTTAAACCCTACAATTTAAAAAATGGTTGGCAATGCCTTTCTTGAATTCCTCCATTGATCTAATCCTTTTTTTTTCCCCCATTTATTCTGACAAGTTACTCTTGCCTACAGGCTATGTCATGAAATAACTATAAGCCTGTGTGTCTTCTTGGAATGTTCTCATATAAAAAAGTTACCAGATTCAGACATTCCCTGAAATAATATCTTCATTTGAGGCTTAGCAGTTAGCCACGGAAGGCACAGTGGTACAAATCAAAATTGACCAATTCCCTAAGAGAGATCAGAATTCTAACATGAATTGACTACATGAGAAGCAAGTCCATAATGCGGTGCAGTTACCATCAGATTTAATCCAACAAAATGGAACCATGTGTGCAAAATTAGGACCTACTGCATCTTGTGTTGCTATCTTAGTACCGTGCATCTTAATAAAATCGAATGTGGATTCAGAATACAAAGGAAACTAGAAGAGCTACGCTTTAATCACCAAATGCACTGATCGTCACTTGAGGAGAAGGAAGACGACAGAAGAGCAGTACAGAGGGGAGACAGCCCAAGCTGCCTTCTGATCCTCTACAGTCATACCAATAGTCAAGGCACTTATGGAGCCCAGGATTGATCTAAATTCTTAAAAATTAGAAACCTTAAGTCCTTCATTTAAGCATTAATTCTTATTTCCAAGCATTTCCTTTCATAATAAAGAACTTCTTTGTACTCTACTTCCAAATACTGTCCCTAAGAACAAAGAGTAGAAAACTAAAAGATGTCTGACATTTTTCTTTTTTAAGGAAAAAAAAAAAATCTGGAACAGAGAAGAACACATGGAGTGATAGTAAATTTGTGGCTTTTGTGTTAAATATTTTAGTGTACAAAAACTCCATGTTTCACAATTCTTAGAATTAACTAGGAACCTGAGAAGGTTGGATTCCAAATAACTGTATGAAAAAGGCTCATACTAAAGCATTTAGGAATCTTATATGAACAATGGGAATGTGTTTCATTTTTGGGTAGACTCCCACCTAAATTTTTAAAATTCAGTGCTTTTTTTTTAATTGATCAAAACACCCTGCATTTCAATGCAGTCATGCCCAATATTTATCCATCAATTTAAATTTAAATTTAGCATTAATACTTATGGTAAGAAGGATGTGTGCCTTTAGCTCTTTTATAATATTAGTTCTTCAAGATCATATGTCACAATCAGATTTGAAAGCAGTATCTTTGCGAATATAAAGCATATACCGCCTGGCAAGATACACAGAAGTATGTCTAAGGCTGGTAAGTCTATTCACTGAAAAAGGCAAAGTCTTAATAAAAGGAGTTGGTTTCATTCATCCTCAGCATATATAATGTGCCACCAACAACCTTCCCTTGAACTTTTTTTAAGTTTATTTATTGGGGGTGTGGGGGCTCTTGTGTGGCTCAGTACTTAAGCATCAGACTCTTGGTTTTGGCTCAGGTCATGAACTCAGGGTCATGAAATTGAGCCTGGCATTGGGTTCCATGCTCAGCACAGAGTCTGCTTGAGGTTCTCTTCCCCTCTCCGGCCTTTACCCCACTCCCATGTATGTGCTCTCTTTCTCTCTGTCTAAAACAAAAATTAAAATCTTTAAAACTTTACCAGTTTGGGTGGCTTTTGTCTGCAAATACCAGAAAAATGACTCTAAAAGGACATAAACCAAAAAATTAATAGCTTGCATATCTGAAGTTGATATGGCATGGACATCAGGATTAGTTTAAGTCAATGTCTCTTGTTCAGTTTCTCTGAGATGTGTTCAACTATGCCCTCTATGCTTTGATTTTGTCCTTAGGCTGTCTTCCCTGATGGGAGCAAAATGGCCGTCACAGTTCTAGGCTCGACCTTTGACCAGGACATCTAGTGGAAGAGAGGGTGTCTTTTCCTGTGGCTCTCTTTTAGGAGGGAGGAAATTTTTCCCAGGAGCACCCAGCAAACCTTCCCTTTTGTCCTAATGTTCTGAGCTATATTCCTCTAGCCAGGAGAATATGCTGGTTGGCAAAGGTCTGGAATCCTGAACCAATTACTGTGGCAAGTGGAATGCAGTCAGCTTTAGACTAATAAAGAACAACAACAACAAAAACAAAAAAAACAGCATGGATGAGTACATCTGAAAAGAAAGCACAGCTGAAGCATGGAAAGTGTATCAGAATGGGTAGGAAGTTGATGGAAGATGAGCTTAGCCAGTTAGCCGTAGGCCGAATCCTAGAGAGTCTTCCCAAGGACTTGGGCTTTTATCCTGAGGTGATTGATGGTGTCTATGAAGGAGTTTAAATTAAACAAGAGCATTACATAAGCAATTCAATATTTTAGAAAGACAATTCTTGCGCGTAATGTGGACAGATAATGAATCACCTAGTGATTAATGATGAGAGCATGGAATAGGGTTTATGATGAGAAAGAGAACACATCTTCATGAGATAAGAGGAAGGAGAAATCAACAGACTTTGCTACGGGATAAATTAGACTTCTAGACTGATTAACAAGGGAGATAATGGTAGTGCTATTAACAGCGAATGGGACATGGAGAGAAGAACACATTTTAAGGTGAAGCTAGGTTTTTGGACTTTTTGAACTTGAGATTTTTGAGAGAAATGGGCAGCAATTCCAACTGCATAGCAACAAATTGGAAACTCAATAAAGACGTAAGGGGTAAAGACGTACATCTGTGATTTATCACCAACTCAGTGGATTGTGTTTGAAGTTGTAGCAATAAATGAGATGTGCAAAGGAGACATGTAAATGAAGAGAGTTGAATTTAAGGAGGGAAATTATGAGAACCACTACATTCTAAGAGAAAGTCAAAGGAAGAAAAGCCACTATAGGAGCCTGGGAAGGAAAAATTAGGGAGAGATGAGGAAGAGTATGATGAACGAAGTCCAGCATGGATACTGTCAAAAGGAGAGGGCTGTTTAGTGTGCCATGGAAGGGTAAAGAAAGAGAAGGGCTGGAAAGTACTTGGTAATTTGAAGAAGCTGAACATAGATTTTTTTTTTTTTAAAGAAAATTAGATCTAAGCAAAACCATCTGACGGATTTGACTGCCAAACCACAGAACCTCATATTTGTCAACCAACATTTACAACATTTACTGTAAATCTTACTCTAAGCAGAATATAATGAATAATTTGGTAAGTGGTGCTAAGTGTGATCTCAGATATCACTGAATTCTAAGAACATTGCCCTAGAGATTCTGTCAATTCTAATATGGACGTCATACTATAAAGTAGTCCATGTAACAATTATGTTACAGAGAACTTAGAACAAATTAAACAAGAAATTCTGCTTTAAAAAAGTCTTTGTATTTTCTTTCCATCAGTGTCAAGAAATTATATATACGTGGTCTATTCTGTATAATTTTTTTGGTATAGGAAAAAGTATATTTCCATTTTACACTGAACTTCTATTAATTAATATGTTATTTAAATTTATGACTGAATTTTAAACAGAATAAACTGCTACCTACTTCAAGCTTTTATAAGGACAACAGGTATTACAGAAATGGTAAAATAAGCTATATTGGAAAATTAATGTTTGCTTTCCCCTTTTCAGATTTTGAATGGTGTGTATCAACTGTTGTCAGAATTCCATCATATATACATAAACAGTTTTACTGAAATATAGTATTTTATGGTGGTACAATTCACCCACTTACAGTGCAAAATTCAATGGTTTTTAGTATATTCACAGGGTTGTGCAACCATTGCTACAACTTAATTTTAGAATATTTTCATCCCCTTAAAAGTACCTCCATCCCTTCAGTAGTCACTCTCCCTACCTTCCTGTAAGCTCTAGGGAGTAACTCACCTACATATAACTAAAAGATCTACAACTCTTATTAACTAATCTGTCTCTATAGGTTTGCCTGTTCTGGACGTCTCATATAAATGAAATCATAAAATATATGGTGTTTCAGGACTGGCTTCTTTCACTTAGCATAGTGTTTTCAAGGTTCATCAATGTTGTGGCATTCCTTCTAATTGCGGAGTAATATTCCAGTGTATGGATATATCACATTTTATCTATTCATTCATCAGTTAATGGATATTCGAGTTGTCTCCATTTATTTGGCTATTATAGACAAAGCTACTATGAACATTTGGGTACTAATTTTATGTGGACATGTGTTTTCATCTCACTTGGGTATACACCTAGAAAGGAAATCGCTCAGTCATAAGGTAACTCTATGTTTAATTTATTGAGGAACTGCCAAATTGTCTTCCAAAGCACCTGTAGAATTTTAAATTCCCACTAGCAATGTATGAAGGTTCCAGTTTCTCCACATTCTTGCCAAGACTTATTATTATCTTTTATCTTGTAATAATGTGAAGTGGTATCACACTGTAGTTCAGGTTTGCATTTCCCTAATGACTAAAGATGTTCAGCACATTTTCATGTGCTTATTGGCCTTTTACATTTCTTCTTTGGAGAAATATCTATTTAATTGCTTTGTCCAGTTTTTAATGGAGTTATTTGCCTATTAATAGTTGAGTTGAAAGAGTTCTTTACATACATCCTATATCTGATATGTAACTCGCATATGAATTTCCAATATGAACTTTAGAACAGACTACACATTTCTGCAAAAAAAAAAAAAAAAAGCAACTCAGTATTGCAACAGGGACTGTGTTGCATCTACAGATCAATTTGGGAAATACTATCATCTTAACACTATTAACTATTCCAATCTATAAGCACGGGACATCTTTTCATTTATTTAGAACTTCTTTAATTTCTTTCGAAATTCACTTCCTTTGTTAAATATATCCCCAGCACTTTATTCTTTTCGATACTATCATAAATGGAATCCTTTTCTTAGTTTCACTTTCAGAATGTTCACTGCTAAGGTATGGAAGTGCAATTGATTTTTATATATTGATACTGCATAATATCAATCTGGCTGAATTCCTTTATTGGATCTAACAGTTTTTTAGAGGACGCCTTCTTCACTTCAGTGGATACCTTATTCTCTTTAGTTGACATCTTCTCCACCAAAGGCATGTCATCTGCACGTAGATAGTTTTACTTCCTCTTTTCCAATCTGGATTCTCTACTTCCTTTTTTTGCCTAACTGCTCCTTTAGGCAGAAGCATTCGTTCTTTTGCCAGGAAGTATGATGTTAACTGTAGGTTTTCATAAATGCCCATTATCAGGTTAAGGATGTTTCTTTCTATTCTTAATTTGTTGATCATTTTTTTATCATGAAACGGTGTCAGATTTTTTTAATGCACTCTTTGCATCTATTGAAATGACTGCATGGCTTTTGTCTTTTATTCAATTATTTGGATGGTGTATTACATAATTTGATTCTTCAGAGGCTGAACCACCACCCTATATTTCCAGAATATGTATGTGTATATAACAAGAATATATGATCATGATGTATAATCCTTTTTATATGTAGCTGGATTCCATGTGCTAATATTCTCTTGAGGATATTTGCATCCATATTCATGAGAATATTCATCTCTAGTTTTTTTTTTTTTTCTTGTTTTCTTTGTCTGGCTTTAGTATCAGTGTGACACTGGCCTCAGAGAATGAACTGGGAGACATTTCTACCTTCTCTATTTTGGGGAAGAATTTAGGAAATATTGATATTAATTCTTTGAACGTTAGGTAGAATTTATCACTGAAGTTATCCGGGCTTGGGATTTTCTTTCTTGTGGGAAATTTTTAAAGTACTAATTGGATCTCTTTACAACTGCTCTACCATGTTACTATAATGCATTGTTATCATCTATTCAGATTTCCATTTCTTCTAGAGACAGTTTTGGCAGTTTGTGTCTTTCTAGGGACTTGTCCTTTTTGTCTAAGCGGTCTAATTTATTGGCATATAATTGGTCATTGTATTACTTTATGGTAATTTTTTTTTAATTTTTATTTATTTATTCGACAGAGAGAGACAGCCAGCGAGAGAGGGAACACAAGCAGGGGGAGTGGGAGAGGAAGAAGCAGGCTCCCAGCAGAGGAGCCTGACGTGGGGCTCGATCCCAGAACGCCAGGATCACATCCTGAGCCAAAGGCAGACGCTTAACCGCTGTGCCACCCAGGCGCCCCTACTTTATGGTAATTTTTGTTGGTCAGTAGTAATACCTTTTTTTTTTTCATTTCTAATTAATAATTTGGGTCTTCTTTTTTCTTGTTCAGTCTAACTAAAGGATTGTCAATTTTGTTGATTTTTTCAATCAACTGCTCCTTTTGTTGACATTCTCTATTGTTTCCTGAGCTTAATTTTCCTTATTTTCAGTTGTCTTTAATACTGTCTTCCTTCCACTTGCTCCAACTTTAGTTTGTTCTTTTTTTATTTCCGGGGTGGAAGATTGGGTTATTGGTTTGAGATCTTTCTTTTTAATATAGGTGTTTACAGCCAAAGAGTTCCCTCCAAAGACTACTTTAAGTGCATCTCACAAGTTTGGCATATTCTGTCTTTCATTCATCTCAAAGTATTTTCTAGTTTCCCTGTGACTCTTCTTTGTATCACTAGTTATTTAGTAATCTGCTGCTTAATTTTTATATATTTGTGGATTTTCCAAATTCCCGTCTGTTATTGATTTCATTTAATTCCATTGTGGTTGGAGAACATCCTTTGCATGACTTCAATCTTTTTAAATTTATTAAGCCTTGTTTTATGGCCCAGCATATGGTCTGTTGTGGAAAGTGTTCTATGTGATTTCAAGAATACATATTCTGCTGTTGTTGTGTGGAGTGTTCTTCAGATGTGTACGAGATCTAATTAGCTTATCATGTTGTCCATTATTCTAGTTCCTTGTTGATCTTCTGCCTCACTGTTGTATTACTGTATTCATAACTGAAAGCAGGGTATTAAATTTTCCACTATTACTGATAAACTATTTCTCCCTTCAATTCTGTCAGTTTTGCTTCATGTATTTGGGGATCTGTTGTTAGGAGCATATGTATTTTTATAACCATTATAACTCTGATGGATTAATCCTTTTATCACTAGGACATGTTCCTCTTTACCACTAGTAACATTTTTTATTTAAAATCTATTTTGTCTGATAGTTGTTTAGCCATTCTGTTTGTGGTTTGCATAATATATCTTTTTTTCATCTTTTAATCTTGAACCTATCTGTATTTTTTTATTTTAAAGTTTGTCTTCTGTAGACTATGCAAGGTACTGATTGGTCAAATGTACTTAAGCCCCTTAGCCAGTTACTGCTGGATATGCACATGGCATAGAGGATGTTATCACAGTTCAAAGAGAATGGGTTTTTTTGCCCCATGTATTGCCAAGGAACAGTAGTTTGGAAGTCCCCTCTCTGATCTCACTTGAGAGGGTAGAGCTTTGGGCATGCGTGTAATTTCACATGGGCAGGAACATCTGTGCTATGATTTTTAAGCCTGGCTCCCTAGGAGTTACTCCTTGGTCAGAGTAGCTTAAATTATTCACTATTTGGTCAGAGGTTGTGTTGAAGCCTTTTGTGTCAGTGAGGCCTCTGCCCTGCATTGATGGGTGTGTGTGGTGATTGAGGAATGCTTTCAAGTCTGACACTCTGTTCCTGAGTGGGTGCAACCTAGCACATACCACAGCCTTCTCAAACCTCAGAGTTGACTGGGATCCTAAGAGGGCTCTTCTGGACTCTTTCCCTAATTCTCTCTATTAAATTTCTGGCTGTGCTACCATTTTGCTTGAATCATTGGGTTACTAGCCTCCTCTTAATTGTCTCCCACCAAAATTTCTACTGTGTATGATAGTGCCCTTAGGTATAGAGTACTCCATTCTCTGTTCCAAATAAAGTTGTCCCTTCAGGCAGAGCTAAGGATCTCTTAGTCCTCATGATCTGCCTTTTCCTTGGGCACTGCAGGGATATTGGTGCAAGGACTCACTTTACCTAGAGTGATGCATCTGCTCTACCAGCAGGTATTAGGGAAAGGAGACGGCAGCTCCTGTATTCTCAGTATACCCCTTCATGAATGGAACCTCTGCTCTTTGAGCAAACTAGAGTTGTTGCCCTTGGACAACCACTAGTGGTACAACCTGGAGTATACCTCCCACCTGCCAGTGGAAGCTGGGTATAGAATGAAAACCAATCCTCTCTCTTTTTCCCACCTGGGTTAGAGCTTCTGAAAATGGAATGGGGGAAGGGAAAGGGGATGAGAAATACCAGGAGCCTGGCCCTCTATGAATTTATTACCTATTTTTTAAATTTATTTTTTTATTATTTTTTTGTTATTAACATATAAAGTATTATTTGTTTCAGGGGTATAGGTCTATGATTCATCAGTCTTACACAATACACAGTGCTCACCACAAACACATACCCTTCCCAATGTTCATCACCCAGCCACCCCATCCCCCCAACCCCTTCACTCCAGCAACCCTCAGTTTGTTTCCTGAGATTAAAAGTCTCTTATGGTTTGTCTCCCTCTCTGGTTTTATCTTGTTTCATTATTTGCTAAGTGAAATAAGTCAATCAGAGAAAGACAATTATCATATGATCTCACTGATATGTGGAATTTGAGAAACAAAGCAGAGGATCATAGGGGAAGAGCAGGGGAAAATGAATTTATTATCTATGAAGGAGTAAAGTATTATAATCTAGTACAGAAGTATAATCTATTACATAAATGTAAAACAAGGCACAATATAGTGGATCCCACCAGAGGAGACTAAAAATATACTATCTCAATTCAATTATGAGAACAAGGAAAAGCTCCTGAAGGACACAGTAGTAATAACCCTAAAGCATGGAGCAGAGCTTCAGTATGGAGAGAAGATGGCAGAAGTTCTTTCAGACAGAGAAAACACTATGAGCCAAAGTACAGAGGTTACCAATTAAAAAGTATGGCTGAGGGATGAACAGTTTCCCATGAGCTGAGAGTATTTATAAGGGAGTGGAAGATACAACTGGAAAATCAGAATGCCATTCTCAGGAATCTAAACTTATTTTGTAGCAATGAGGAGCACCTAAATCACAAAGCAGGGAAAGAGTAAAAATTTCACTTTTGTTGGGAATTAAAGAGTACACTTATCACAATGAGCACTGAATAATGCATAGAATTGTTGAATCATATATTGTATGCCTGAAACTAATGTAACACTGTATGCTAACTATACTGGAATTAAAATTAAAAACTTAATAAAAATAATTTTACCTTTGGTAAATGTATCTGCCAATGTTGATGAAGAACAGGGCTAAGGTAAGAACAGGGCAGGGAGAGCAGAGGTAATAACATAGTCCAAGCTCCAGTTAATGAGGGGGGACTAAGAAAGGAAACACTAAACGGAAGAAACATCCTGAAAGTAAAGGCAAGACTAAGAGAAAGGGACAGTAAGATTTCATTACTGAACTAATATTAACAAAATTAGTAAAATTAAGGAAAGATATTTTTGGGAAAGTCGATGGTTTCATCATTAACATTCTGAGCTAGCAGTATCTAGAAAATAGCTGAAAATCCAGGGTAGATCTTTATAAAGGGATCGGCAGCTATGGATAAAGATATTTGAAACCATCAATGTGAATAAAATCAGTTAAACAGAGAATATAAAGAGAAGAGAACATAAGAGAAGATGCCAAAGACAGTTTCTTTTTTTTTTTTTAAAGATTTTATTTATTTATTTGACAGAGATAGACAGCCAGTGAGAGAGGGAACACAAGAGGGGGAGTGGGAGAGGAAGAAGCAGGCTCCCAATGGAGGAGCCTGATGTGGGGCTCAATCCCAGAACGCCAGGATCACGCCCTGAGCCAAAGGCAGATGCTTAACGACTGCACCACCCAGGTGCCCCTAAAGACAGTTTCTAAGAGGACATACTCATTTGAAAGAAGAGATGCAAGTGAACATAAAAAAGAAAAGAAAGGTCACCAGGATTACTGAAAAGGGATTTAATTTTATTTTGAAAAGCAATTTAAATTTTTTAAAGATTTATTTATTCATTTGAGAGAGAGAGAGAGAGAAGAACACTTGTGAGTATAGGGGAAAGGGAACAGGGAGAAAATCATCAAGCAGACTCCATGCCGAGCATATTGCCCAATGTGGGGTTTGATCTCCCAACCCTGAGATCACGACCTGAGCTGAAACCAAGAGTTGGACTCTCAAATGACTGCACTGACCCAGGCGCTCCTGATTTAAATTTTAAAGAAGTCAAATGTGACAGGCAAAATAATGGCTCACCAATGATGTCACAGTCCTAATCCTGGGAATCTGTGACTACGTGAGTTCATATGCCAAAAGGGAATCAAGACTGCTAATCCCTCGGGGAGATAATCCTGGATTATCTAGTCCTGGGTCCAATGTAACAGAGTCCTGGTAAGTGGAAGATGAGGCAAATGTGTCAGGTTCGAAGAGAGATTTGAAGATGCTGCACTGCTAGCTTTGAAGATGGAAAGAAGCAGCCAAGAATGAAGGAAATTTCTAGAAGATGGAAAAGTAAAGAAAATGAATTCTCCCCTAGACACTCTGGAAGGAATATGCAGACCTGCCCACACCATCATTTCAGCCTGGTGAGACCTATTTTGGACTTCTGATTTCCAAAAATATAAAATAATAAATCTGTGGTTTAAGTCACTAAATTTTTGAGAATGTATTACAGCAGCAGTAGGAAACTAAGACCTCAAGGAATGAAAACAGGGTAACCAAGAATAGTAAATGCTATGAGGGATTCATGAGAACAAAGGCAATTTTACAAAAGGATAAGAAATAATTGGTGGAGTAGAAGTTGAGATCACTGGTATAGACTTTTAGGAAACTTTATAGTGAAGAAGGAAAGAAACAATACTGACAGGAGAATAAAGAGACAGAAGAAAGAGGTTTTGTGTTAATTTGGTTTAGGATGGGCTTGATTGTAGATAAGAGAGAAAGTCAGGAAAGAGAAGAGATACAAGCTAGAAACTGAGCTAATTAATGGCAAGAGTTTGGAGTCTAGAAAGGTGATAGAATAAAGTTCAGAGCTGGAACATTTTGCTCTGGAAAGATGCAAAGATACTTCATCAAAGGCAGGGAAAATGGAAAATAAGGATGTAGTAAGAGAATCTGACGTTGAATAAGTTCATGTCAAATAGCTTCAGTTCTCTAGGTAAAATAGAGCACCGATGTTACAAAGCTTTCATGTGCACACAGAAAAGTCACCTGGACAGCTTACTAAACATGAAGATTGTGACTTCTAGTCAAGACGCTCTCTGGAGCGCCTGGGTGGCTTAGTCAGTTAAGCATCTGCCTTCGGCTCAGGTCGGGATCCCGGGGTCCTAGGATTGAGCCCCACATCCGGCTCTCTGCTCAGCGGGGAGCCAGCCTTCCCCCCTCCCTTTGCCAGTCCCCCTGCTTGTGCTCTGTCCCTCTTTCAAATGAATAAAATCTTAAAAAAAAAAAAAAAAAAAGAAAGACTCCCTGGTACTCCCCTTCTACTACAAACACATAACCATGACAGATGACATACAAAAAGAGGAAACAGAAGACCCAGCTGGTTCCAAAACACAAGATAAATGTTTCCTTGGACCACAAATAGAATTGCAAAGCAATGAGTAGAGCTGAAACCAGGGGTTTGCTGGGCTTCTTCCCCAGCTGGTGGTGGTGGCCAAGAAATCGAATGATATTCCATGACAATGTGGTGTGGTAAACACTAAAGAATGAGCAGTGCAGGGTGAAAGGGAAACACAGAAGAGAAACGGGTCAAAAAAGATTTCCACCGGACATTCGCAGTCACACTAAAACACGTTAGATAAACAGGCACACACCAGAGTATGAAGATGAAAATGGAATACTGTTTTCCAGGCAGAGGGAAAGATGAGGCAAGAGGGAGCATGATTTATTTGAGGAACTATGTGAATGTTAACGGGCCAGAATCACAGAGTGTGTGGAAAGAAATGAAGCTAGAGAGGTAAGGAGAGGATGGTCATTTAGGAACTTTATCAAGAAACTGCGGGACTCAAACAGAGGAGTGACATGGCCAAACATGTCTGGAAAGATCACTGTGGCCACAATGTGAAGAAAGGACCGCAGTGGAACAAGTAGGAGGTAGGGAGATCCCAAAGAAAGCGCAGTAATTGTCTCACTAAAAGAGACAATGGGGATGAAGGCACAAGAAGAGTGGATAAATTCAAAATATATTAAATTCAAAATACATTTAGGAAGCACAATCCACCCAAAAGTCTTGGTGATAAAGGGAGGGAGGACACCTGGGTGGCTCAGCCAGTTAAGTGGAAGACTCTTGGTTTCAGCCCAGGTCATGATCTCTAGGTCCTGAAACTGAGTCAGGCTCTGTGCTCAGCAGGGAGTCAGCTTGAGATTCTTTCCCTCTGTCCCTCCCCCCACTTGGGTGCATGCGCTCTCTTAAATAAATAAACAAACAAACAAACAAATAAATAAATAAATAAAATCTTTAAAAAGAAAGTCCTGTCAGGAGAGGGAAGCATCAAGAGTGGCCCCCTAGATTTAGGATTGTGAGGAGGTATATGGGAAGCACTGCTAAGGGACACGCAGGGTAGGTGTGGGGAGCTACAGACCCAGTCTGTGCATGTAGAGGCTGAGGTAACCGGGGTGGGGGACAGGACGACTAGGCAGCGGTGCAGGAAGGTAGGAAACAGGAGACAGATACAGGCACTCTATTTGGAGGGGAGTAACTGCATGTAGATGATTTTTTTTCTTCAGGTATGTTAGGAAGATAAGGAATGGGGAAAGTCCACCTGGTGATCTTGATGAAATTAGTTTCACTTGACTAGAGAGGATACTGCACAGATGACAGAGGGTTCTAGAATAAGGCAGAATACAGAAAGTAGAGCTTAACTGTAGATACTTCCAAGGTTTGACGTGAAAAAGAAGGAAAAGAGAGGGCAGGAACTTGAGATGAAGACGGAAAGGTAAAGATTTTTTTTTTTAGGATGATGGAAAGCCTCACGATCCACTGTATATTACAGATGTATGTATAGAGATGTTGTCTATCATACACTGTCAATATTTTTGTGTCATCTAACAGTTTTACTGTAGTACGATTATATATATTCCTTCTTGGTCCCTCTCTCTTCTTGTTATTGATCTAAGGAAGTACATTTACAATAGTCTGGGTGTTAACACTAATGAGCACTAAAGGGACTTCTCACTTAAGAGGTTTTTTGTCTGTTTAGGTATGATAATGGCATTTTTTTTTTTAAGGTTACTTCTGAAGCCATGTAATGAATGGTTCCCTTTTGGCCTGAAATCAATACTGCATCTTTCTAAACACTAATTTGGAGTAACTCAGGCACGAAATAACAGCTGCAAGAGGCAGTTCCATCACAGTGTTTTTTAACATTAAAACAGCTGGAAAGCTATTTCTATTTCAAAAGACGTAGAAATTACTGATAACATAGTCAAACAATCTAAGCTTAAATTTTTGGTCTGCATCCCCAAATATTTCTTGGGAAGCGTAGCTATTTACCAGCAGTGGCTTTTCCTCTCCTTTTTCTCTTTTTTTCAATTTACTCAGGGTAGACACATTTTTTGCCCTTCTCTAGCCCAAGATGAGTAAGACCAAATCGTTTACAAGTTCTAAAATACTAAAGACTTAAAAGGAGGATATTGAGCTTCTGTCGGAGAAAATTCTTAACAACTAAGCGGTGAGCTGTTAAAACTATGTTCTCCAGAAGCTTTATTTCTTCCCATCCTTCTTGCCTTCCACAATTACCTGAAAAATGTTCAATATAGGGAAATTAAAATGAAAGGCTCCTTTAATGTTGGGTAAAAACCTACAATTTCAACAACACGAAAGTCAGGAAATTCCAAAGTTAAATTTACTATAACCATTTGGACTTGGCAAAAATGCAAGAATTTAATATTTTCTGTTCCCATTTTTTTCTTGTTAAGCATCAGTATGTTGAGATATAATCATAAAACCCTCAGGATTTCAAAAAGTATTTTGGCTTAATGCAGTAAGAACCTTAATTTAAGAAATCTTGATCTTTTATCAATAATCTAATGATGCATCCAGTTATTTATTTTGAATCTTCTGAATAAATGGCATTAAAAGAAAAAAGAAACCTGTCCTACATTCCATAATAGAATTATCATACAAATATTCATTAATCTCTGTGCTTTTCATACTACTGCAGGGGAGAAAAACTTTTCCCTTATTCCCTTCTACATTCTTTGGCTGGCTTAATAATTAACGTAAGAGAGATTAATAGGAGAAAAACTAATTTCTTATGTAAGGGAATCCATAGAAAGAGGAGACTCAAAGAAGTGACCAAAAAAGGCAGCTTTTTATACCTTTTAAACAAAGGAACATTATTTGTGAAGATCCGAGAAAGGGGCTGGGGTTTGGAGTAGCAAATTAATGACGAAATAACAAAGTTTGTTTATATAGCTTCTTGGCCCTGAATCTTCCGTCTGGAGATAAGGATGCCTTCCACCCTCCAGGTTGGAAGGGGAATTTATTTCCTGCTTTCAAAGGTATAAAAGAGAGTCAGAGTGTCCCTCTCCTACTGCTGTTTCTTAAATTAATTTTAATTCAAAATAACCAATATGCTAAAGTGGTATTTTTTTGGGGTGGTCTGCCCTGAATCCCATCATTACCATACAAAGAAATACACCCAGGGTACCCAGGTGGCTCAGCCAGTTAAGCATCTGACTTCTGCTCAGGTCATGATCTTGGGGTCCTGGGACTGAGCCCCGCATTAGGTTCCCTACTCAGTGGAGAGCCTGCTTGTCTCTCTTACTCTCTCTCTACTCCTCGCGCCTCTCGTGCTCTCTCTCTCTCTCAAATAAATAAAATCTTTTTTTTTTTTAAGATTTTATTTATTTATTGGACAGAGAGAAAGACAGCCAGCGAGAAAGGGAACACAGGCAGGGGGAGTGGGAGAGGAAGTAGCAGGCTCCCTGAGGAGGAGCCCGATGTGGGGCTCGATCCCAGGATCCTGGGATCACGCCCTGAGCCAAAGGCAGACGCTTAACGACTGAGCCACCAGGTGCCCCTCAAATAAATAAAATCTTAAAAAAAAAGAAAAGGAAACTCAAAAAAGGTGGTATGCACTTTTTACTAAGTGCATTACTAAGACATACTATGTACAATTCTTATAAAGTTAATCCTCAAATTGGTACAGTTATATTTTCTTGGATTTGGTTGATTTCCTTATTCAACTGGGAGGTTATATCCATACACGTTCAGTTTACATACATAAGTAACTTCAAACACACTGAACTATACACACGTATCTGTGTATATGCACAAAATGGTCACGTAGGTGTGGATGTGTGAGTCAGCCTGGAAAGTACACACTGTGATCCGCTCATGAGGGTGGTGGAGTCACATAAATTTAATCAGACATCCACCAGCACTCTCTGCATGAAGTAGCAGATTCAAAACGTCTGACTGGATAGGCTCACCAAGACTGTGACAAGACCTCACTGGGGTCCCACCATATCTGGGATAATGGAGTACAGACACATTCATATTACACACTTAAATGACTGCTTTATGGTACAGGACAGAATTGCTGCTTATTCAGAGGAAGTTACCTGGGCAATTTTCAAAGATACCAGAACACCTCAGGGGTCCTTCACCAGGACTGTGAAAGACCTTCATGTTTCAATTCCCTTTTCCTTACATTACTCAGAGCACCTGTTTGATGTTTTATGCAAAAGTCAAGTATAAGTCATGAAGTTATAAATGTTTTTAACAGATTCATGTAAACTGATAGAATATATAGCAATGAGTATTTGAAACCACTAAGGTGAAGCACAAAGCAACTTTATTATCTCCCACTGCCATTTTGCAGTTTCTTTTTACCCATTCTTCCTTGACCCTAAGAAATCTCATGAAGTTCCCACAGGTTATCCCATCCTTTTTGGATGAACAAAATCTCCACTCGAATCCAACAATCACACAGCTCTAATCTCTCATGCAATTGAAACTTCTTCTCCTCCTCAGCTTCAGCCTGTCCTGGGCTTATAAGCCTTCAGTGATGGAGAGAACATGGTTGTCTTTTGTCTTCTTTCTTCTAACTCCTACTTCCCTAACTAGTAACAAGCATTTTCAAGTTTGCAGGGGAAGGAGAGAGGATAGTTACTAGTAACAAAGATCTTACTCGGATGGTGAAAGTGTGATCTAACAGACTTTTCCTTTTCAGTCTTCTCTCTGGTTCTTTCTCATCTCCTGGACCTCTAAGTGTTGAAGTATCTGAGAACTTAGCCTTCGGACTTCTCCATCAAAACACTCCCTTTATGTTCTCATGTATTCCCATGCCTTTAAATATCAACTGTAAGTTGAAGGCTCCCAAATTTATAATGTCAGCCTTGACCTTGCCCCTGAACTTGAATGGTACATGCAACTACAAATGGCTACCAGGATGTCCAGCAGGTATTTCAAATTAACCATTTTAAAGCAGAGCTCCTGATAACTTTCCCCCCAACTACGTTCTACCCATAGAACATACTTCATCTCAGTTAATGGCAACTTTATCCTTACAGTTCCAAAAACCTCAGAATTACTTGATTCTTTTCTTCTCTTACTCCACAAGCCACCTGTCAATAAATTCCGCTGGCTCAACCTGCAAAATCCATTTGGAATTCAACCACCTCTCATCACTTTTGCCAATAAACCCCTGGTCCAGGCTACCATCACAGCTCACTTAGACTATGGCAGCAGCCTCCTGACCGGTCTCCCAACTTGCACATTTGTTACCTTATTATCTTTTTACCACTCAGAAGCCATAGCAAATTTTTCAAAATGAAGGTCAAATCTGTCACTCTTCTGTTCGGCTGATTAGTCTCTTCCATGCCATCCTGCACCAGTCACACTGGTCTCTGCACGTCCACTCTGCACCTTGGGGATCCCCACGTCTCAGGGCTGCTGCCTTGGTTGGTTCCTGGCAGGAATTCTTTCAGTTTGGTTCCCTCACCTCCTTCACACCCCCATCAGCCTTCTATAGGCTCTCATCCTGCTTTGTTTTTCTGGTGGTCTTATCACATCTGACAGTGTAGATTTTAGTTGTCTATTGTCTGTCCCTTGTTTCTAAAGTAACTTGCACAACAGCAAGGATTTTATCTGTTTGTTCACTACTCTATTCTCAGAGTACTGAAGTGTGCCAGGAACTCAATAACTATTTTTCTTTCTTTCTTTTTTTTTTTTTTTTTAAGATTTTATTTATTTAGTTGAGAGAGAGAGAGACAGCCAGCGAAAGAGGGAACACAAGCCAGCGGAGCAAGCCCAATGCGGGGCTCGATCCCAGGGTCCTGGGATCATGCCTTAAGCCGAAGGCAGACGCTTAATGACTGAGCCACCCAGGCACCCCTCAGTAACTATTTTTCATTCAGAAAATATGCCCTCTGGGCATGGCACCTACAAAGCCTAAGGATTTTACTGATATCTTGGGAAATCTCCCAGTGGTGCGGGTCTCCCACTTCTTGCCATCCATCCTGGGACACCTCCTCTTTCTGGCCACCTCCAATTCTCCCACCAGCCCCAGGTTACTGACAGTTTATCCCCATGCTAGGGTCAACCACTCTGTAGGAGTCCACACAGGCAGACACCATCCCAAGACCACATAACCCATTTCCTTTCTCTGAGGTCCTCGCCTGACGGATGGGAAAATGTATCCTATGCCTTTCAAACTCAGGAAATGCAGAACTGAGACTTTTCAGAGATGAGCCAGGCGCCACAGATATTCGTCCCTCCAAAACTCTAGTTCATGGACAACACTTTTCAAAAAAGATCCTTACTACTGTTCTCTTTGATCTCTTTAAGGATCTTCTCTTTTTACACAGCCTGGAGGTGAGGGATGAGTCACTGAAGGCAGAAAAATCTCTCCTTCCTCTTTCCCCCCTTCTCTTGTCCCTTAGCTTACTCCTATCACTCACAAGTTATGCAAATGATAAAGACAGCAGTTATATATAGTATACGAACATTCCTAAAAGAACAACATAATGAAATTGTAATTACCTTCTTAAAGAGAAGAGTTTAGAATACATTATATTCATGAGATCTGCACAGATTCTTGACTCTGGGCAGAAATATTAATATTCTATTAACTAGCAACTACAAATAGATTATATATGCTAGTACAAAAAAGGAGTTTTGTAAGATGCAATATAATTTGTGAATAAAGAAGAGACCAAAAATATTCCAACTTGAAGCTACAAGGAAAATAAACATATAGAAAATATTTTAAAATGTAAAATCAAACTTCAACTAAATGCCAGAATGCTATATTTCCTGTTTTTTTTATTAATGATGAAAAATATTTTTTCTATCATGGTAAATTAAGGCAAAATATTCCATGTGGGAGGAAAATTATGATAATCTAATTTTGAATAGTTGTATTCTATGAGTTTGTTAAGTTGAATTAATTTTCTAAGCCTACAACAAAATATTCACAATATGGTTTTACTAAAGTATTGGATGATAACTTTTTCTAGCAGACTTCAAATGTTTTCTATTAAAAAATATCTTAAAGAGCCTCAAATCCGTTGTGCTTATAACCCAACAGAACAAGAAAGTAACCCACGATATTTTTTCTAAATATCACTGAGAGTGCTTTCTTATATGCCTTCATGTTAAAACAGAACCTACTTATGTCTAAGCATACAGCAGTAATTTTAGAAAGAATTTGCTCATATTTTTATTTTTTTGAAAAATTATATTTTAAAAACAAGACACTGACTACAACAGCATGCACCTCCCTTTTCCTTAAAGGGCTGCACTGATCCATGTCCCATAGTTTAGAGGGAGAGGCATCAGAGTAAAACAACCTGGAATGATGTTAATGATGTTCAGAGAATTTTCTTTCTTCTAATTTCAGGAACTATCAGGTTTCTAACTGCAGTCTAGGTGATAGTAGACAAGATTAGAAAAAAAGCAGTACTATAAAGAAGGGTAGGAAGAACAGAAGGTAGTAACTGAAAAAAGGTAGACTTACAAAGAAAGATAATAGAGCTATATTTATTTTGATCATAGTTGGCCATTCCTTTCCCTTTGGAATTCTCTGACAAACACAATGGCAACCCAGAGTTCCTGTCTGGAGTACATTTATTTTGGGAAGTCAAATAGCTCTCTGATGGTAATGATAATAAATTTGACAATGTCATTTCCCAAACTCTAGTCATTAAGGAGCCACATTTCTATACCTATTTCTATATCCTTGAATCACCTATATTACTTTTTACTTAATACATTTCTATTTGTACTCATTTTAAAAAGTTAACACAGAAAGATTTTTAGGCTAGCAAAAATACTCTGTCTGACATCATAATGAGATATACATGTCATTATACATCTTTGCAAATCCAAAAAACATACATTAGAAGTAAACCCTTATGTAAGTTATGGACTTTGGGGATTAACAGTGTGTCAGTGTATGTTCGTCAATTGTAATAAATGTACCACTCTGGTGGGGGACGTTGATAAAGGGAGAAGCTACCCATGTATTGAGTCAGGGAGTATATGGCAAATCTCTGTACTGTCCTCCCAATTTTGTTACTATCACTACTCTAAAAGGATAAAGTCTTTATAAAAGAATTAATATTAACTTTGTTCTAACCAATATTTTCAGGAATAACATCCATAAACACACATTTTTTCTTACAACTTTTTAATATAACTATTAAAATAAAATGTGTGAATGATCCATCATCTAGCCAGTCACTAAGAAAGTAGCTGCAAAATTAGTAGGGGACAGACTATTTGAAATAGGGCAAGAACAGTCATAATGAACAACAGGACTTGGCAAACTATACCCATTGCCTGGTTTTATAAGTAAAGTTCCATTAGAACACAGCCACACTCATTTGTTTATGTATTTATTATCTATGGCTGTTTTTGCACCATGGTGGCTAAGTTGCATATCTCCAACAGAGTGACTTCCATATCTAAAAATATTGATTATCTGGCCCTTTACAGAATAAGTTTGTCAGCCCTTGATCTGGAAAGGTTCTGCATTTAGAGTACCTCACAAGTGTCTTGAGGAATGGGCCTTAATTCAGAAAAATGAAAACACAAAATCTTTGGGACAAAGCAAAAGCAGTTCTAAGGGGGATGTTTACAACAATATGAGCCTACTTCAAGAAACCAGAAAAATCTCAAATAAACAACCTAACCTAACCTAACAGGGTTAGAAAAAGAAAAACCAATAAAGCCCAAAGCTAGTACAAAGAAGGGATCATAAAGTTCAAAGCAAAAATAAATGAAATAGAGACTAAAAAAAACCCCCCAAAACCATAAAAGATCAATGAAACCAAGAGCTGGTTCTTTGGAATTATAAACAAAATTGATAAACCTTCAGCCACATGCATCAAAAAAAAAAAAAAAAAAAAAGAGGGAGAGAGAGAGAGAAAGGACTCAAATAAATAAAATCAGAAATGAAGGAGGATAAATAACAATTGACACCAGAGAAAAACAAAGGATTACAGGAGAATGTTATGTATATGAATTATGTAATGGAATTAAGAGAATTATATGTCAACAAATTGGACAACCTCGAAGAAATGGATAAATTCCTAGAAACATACAATGTTCCAAAACTGAAACAGGAAGAAATAGAAAACTTGAACAGACTGATTACTAGTAATAAAGTTGAATCAGTAATCAAAAAACTCCCAACAAACCCAAGTTTAGGACCAGATGGCTTCACAGGTGAATTCTACCAATAATTAAGAGAATTAATATCTATTTCCTCAAACTGTTCAAAAACATTGAAGAGGAAGGAAAACTTCCAAATTCATTCTATAAGGACAGCATTACCCTGATACCAAAGTGAGACAAAGATACTACAAAGAGAACCACAGGATAATATCCGTGATGAACACAGATGCAAAAAATCCTCAACAAAAAATGAGCAAACCAAATTCAATGATACTTTAAAAAAACCATTTACCATGATCAAATGGGATTTATTCCAGGGATGCAAGGATGGTTCAATATTTGAAAATCAATCAATGTGATACATCACATTAACAAGAGAAAGGATAAAAACCAAGTGATCATCTCAACAGATGTAAAAAAAGCATGTGACAAAATATAATAACCATTCATAATAAAAACTCTCAAGAAAGTGGGTTTAGAGGGAACAAATCTCAGCATAATAAAGACCACACATTAAAAAAAAAAAAAAAACGCAGCTAATATCCTAGTCAATGGTAAAAAACTGAAAACTTTTTTCCTAAGATTAAGAACAAGGTAAGGATGTTCACTCTCACCAGTTTTATTCAACATAGTACTGGAAGTCCTAGTTGCAGCTAAGACAAGAAAAAACATAAAAGGCATCCAAATTAGTAAGGAAAAAGTAAAACTGCCACTATTTGCAGATGATATGATACTACATGTAGGACACCCTCAGGTTTTAAACTGAAAAGCTATTAGAATTGATAAATGAATTCAGTAAAATTATAGGACACCAAATTAATACACAGCAATCTGTTTCATTCTTATTCACTAAAAATGAAGTAGCAGAAAGAGAAATTCAGAAAACAATCCCATTTACAACTGCTCCAAAAAGCATAAAATAGGTAGGAGTAAATTTAACCAAAGAGGTGAAAGACCTATACTCTGAAAACTAAGTCACTGATCAAAAAACTGAAGATGACACAAATTAATGGAAAGATATACCATGCTCATGGTTGGGAAGAATTAGTATCATTAAAATGTCCATACTACCCAAAGCATTCTAAAGACTCAAGGCAATCCCTATCTAAATATCAATAGCATTTTCATAGATCTTCAACAAATATTCCTAAAATTTGTATGCAACCACTTAATAAGACTACAAATAGCCAAAGCAATCTTAAGAAAGAAGAAAGAGCTGGAGGTATCACCATATCACCATCCCAGATTTTATGATCTACTACAAAGCTACAGCAATTGCAACTGGCACAAAAACATACAGGTGTCTGGAACCCGGAAATAAACCCACACCCATCTGGTCAGTTAATTTATGACAAAGGAAGCAAGAATATACTGGGGGAAAAGTCTTTTCAATGAATAGCGTTGGGAAATTGGACAGCTACACGCAAAATGAAACCAGTCCACTTTCTTACACCACACACAAAAATAAAGTCAAAATGGATGAAAGACCTAACTGTGAGACCTGAAACCATAATATTCATAAAAACACAGGCTGTAATCTCCCAGACATCACCCTTAGCGATAGATTTATGGATATGTCTCCTCAGACAAGGGAAAACAAAACAAAAATAAACTAGTGGGACTATGTCAAAACAAAAAGCAAAGGAAACCATCAACAAAGAAAATGGTAACCCAGTGAATGGGAGAAGTTATTTGTAAATGATATATTTAATAAGGGGTTAGTATCAAAAATATATAAAGAACTTATACAACTCAACACCAAAAAACAAACATTCTGATTAAAAAGTGGTCGGAGGTCCTGAATAGACATTTTTCCAAAGAAGACCTATGGATGGCCAACAGATGCACGAAAAGGTGCTCAGTGTCCCTAATCATCAGAGAAATGTAAATCAAAATCACAATGAGACATCATCTCACACCAGTCAGAATGACTAGTATCAAAAAGACAAGAAATAACAAGTGTTCATAAGGATGTGGAGAAAGGGAACACTTGTGCATTGTTGGTGGGAATGAAAATTGGTACATCCACTGTGGAAATCTCCAGTATGGAGATTTCTCAAATATTGATAATAGAAATATCATATGATCCAGTAATTCCACTACTGGGCATTTACCCAGAGACAACAAACAGAAACACTCATCCAAAAAGATATGTGCTTATTGCAGCATTATTTACAATAGTCAAGATACAGAAGCAACCCAAGTGTTCATCAACAGAGGAATGGATAAAGAAGAGTGGTATGTATACACAATGAAATATTAGTCAACTATAAAAAAGAATAAGATTGAAGTCAGTCAGATAAAGACAGATACCACATGATTTCATTTTTATGTGGAATCTAAAAAACAAAACAAACAAACAAAAAAGACTCTTAAATACAGAGAATAAATTGGTGGTTTCCAGAAGGGAGGTGAGTCAGGGGATGAGCAAAATAGCTCAAGGGGATTAAGAGGTGTAAATAAGTCAAGGAGATGAAAAGTACAGCATAGGGAATATAGTCAATTATACTGTAATAATGTTGTATGACAACTACACTCATCCTGGTGAGCATTGAGTAATGTATAGAATTGTAGAATCACCATGTTGTGTACCTGAAACTAATCTAACTCTGTGTATCAACTTGAATTAAAAGAAGAAGTGAAAATGGAACTCAGCATTCTGGTGAGGTTAATGTAACAATGAAAGCCCAGTATGTCATTTGGGAAACTACCCTCAAAAATGTTGCATACTCCTTGTAAGAGAGGATTGGAAAATGAAGGTCTACATACAAGTTTTAAGTTAAATTGAAACATTAAAGGATATATTACTTTTATGATCCTCATTTTTATCCTGTTTTGTTATTAACTGCCAAATAATACTGATTTTGCTGAATCAGACCTTGTTACTATAATTCTTGATACAGACTGAGAACTAAATGATAAGCTGTTTACTTCTATGATAGAACTATTACGGTATTCTATCACAAATAGGAGAAGAGAAATTTTGATTTACGATCACATAGTCCTGGTAGCATTTCCAAGAGTCTGGAAGATGAAATCTTATAACTAAAGAACATGTTTATACTTCAGATAATGGCATCAGCTATAGCTAGTTAAATCAAGTCATACTTAATTTAGTATGACAGTAAACAGATGTTGGTAAATATTCCCAAACTGTCTTTTGCCATTCACCAGAATCTAGCTATGCTGGAATATACAAACCCACAATCAGCCTGGAATTTGTCCTATATGTGTTGCTACTAGACTGGGACATAAATATTCCTCAGACAGTCTTCATAGTCAAACTGAAAAAGACACATTAATATGGGGGAAATGTGAAACTGCAGCACACTAGGAAAACCAAAGCTTATAGAAAACACAGCAATTCATCTACTGCTCATATGATGACATTAAAAGAAATGTGTTCATACTATTAACTAAATTTATTTGTTTGTTTATTTTTACTTTTGTGTCCTTGAAATGAGGACTATTCAAAGTAATTGTCTTCTGTAAAACAGCAGATACTTAGAGAAACGATATACCTGACATTTGATGAATATAGCCGTGGCCTGCAGCTACAATTTTCAAAATCACTAACACTATCCTTAAAATTAATTGTACTAAAATTTAGCAAAAGCAAAGTATAGATGAGAAACACTTTACACTGCAGTATGAGAGGGATGCGTTAAAAAAAAGAGAGAGAGATTCCTAGATTGGGACTAAGAAAAAAAAGATAATTCAAGCATGATCACAGTTTTATTTATGTTTACTAAATGAAAGCATCTAGAAGAAATCATCAGCCCATAAAGTTTTTCTTCAGTTCTTCACACATTTTTCAAGGCCTGGGTAGTGAATGACGCATACTACAGGAGGTCAGTAAGTAACAACACTTGGAAGAAATGCAGTCCTGGGTCTAGGTATTGTATTTCAAGTTTTGTTACATTTTTACTTGACTACGGCAGGATATTTCTTTAGAGTAGACTAATTTCCTTCAGGCACTGAGCCATGGTAATTTGTGAGATAACTTTTCTTTCTCTCTCACTTTTTTCAATAGAAGCTGAAGATACACATCCAGAATATTATGAAACTAGCATTTTGTTTATTTGGTCTGCATTGTAACTTTTCCATTTCCATTATGAAACAATTACTGGTTAAGTAAAATGAAGAAATAAGGAGGCATATTTCAGTTTATAGCTTTTTTTCCCCTAAAGGCAAAGTTCAAAATGTTCATCTGATCCTTTCAATCCAGGGTAGAATAGATTTTTCTATCACTAACACACACCTAATTTTAAGTCTCTCGGAAAGGTGTTTTGGAGGCTCTCAATTTTTCCAGTGATCTTCAGCAGAAATTGAACTGCAAGAATCATGTAAATTACTTTACCATGCCTTTTTTTTTTCATATTTTTTTTAAAACAAGGATTTAAATATACAATGGCACTGAGGAAGCAATATTGGTTCTCACCATTTAGGAAATTCTTCCTGAGTCCACTAAAATGCAATTTCCTGACATCCAGTCCTCCAGGTCTCAAATGTCCATTTCTGTAATTTAGATGGAACCGAGGCTAGGGATAAAGCAGGCTTGCACCCCGTCAGGAATTAATGGATAATCTTAAATCCCCAGTTCCATGTTCCCTCTTCATGACGATGGAGTTAGGTCCATTTAATTGTTTACTAATACTTTCATCAGAATAGGCAACTAGATGCTCTAGTGGGTATTTTTTTTTTTTTAAGAATTAAAAGAGCTTATCTATAGCAGAGTATACTAAAAGTCATAACTGAAATGTTATATTAGAACTCTTTTACAATTCTTTTTTTAAGATCTCAAATCACATGATTTACTGAATCTTTTACAACCCATTTGTGCTACCACTGCCTTCTTTAAAAAAGATCAAAAGTGCCAAAAGCTTTTTAACTTATATAATGCACATAAAAAGCTTACCCACAAAAGACCGTCATTATCTCTACTGTAGAGATGAAGGCACTAATTTGCTCGAGATTACACAATTTGCTCGTGGTGCAGCTGGAGCAGAGACCCTAACGTTTGGGTACCAAATCCTGGGCCACTGAGTCTCTCTGCCTATTTATTTTCTGAATTGTAGTTAAAATGTACACTGCCATTTCTCTCCACAATGTCTTCTTGCTATTGTAATAAAAACTTTAAAACATCAATTAAAAAAAAAAAAACAAAATGTGATCTGAATATTCCTAATTTTGATTCACCACCCCAAGTCACACGCTAAAGAATATCTTTTTGTTGAATGACTTTCTTTCAGAATATGGATTTTTCACAGACTTCCTATTTGTAACAATGATGTTACCCACTATGTCTCAAATAAAGAACTCTTTCTCCTCCATGCTTTCACATAAAACTATGTGTGCCACTTTCCATGCAAACCATTTTGTTCAGGCTGAAATTTAGGGAGTGATGTCACTTCAGGAACTCCCTAGGAAACACTGCTGTTAACTGAGTAAGACTGTCAAGATAGTATCCAAGTTATTCAAAGTAGGTGTTTTAATAGTGGAAATCATTTGTGGGAAGAAACTGAAAGAGTTTAGGCTGGCAACTCCTGATAAATATACTAGGAAGTAATATGTACTAATTTTGCCTCAAATGTCAGCTCTGGGCTGCTGTTTGGCTACTCCTCTGAACGCCTATCGCTCTTCCCTACTGGTCGCACTTTCTTAGATGTTCTGCTTTCCATATATGAAACACAGAAGGGCTTTCTAAAAGTCAAGCCTGGAAACCCACTGCTAGCCTGGCACCTGGTCAGTATGTCCTTCCCAAATGGTTTCTAAAAGCACAAACGCTGCAGATTTCCATTTTAGCTTTTAACTTTTCATATATATGCTCCAAATTTCTAAGCTACTCAATGCTCTGCCTCCCAAGGTAGAAGCATCATGACAAGTAGATTCCTTAGTGCAGAAAACTCCTACTATCAATTCATCTGATTACAAGTAATTGTCTATTTTATGGGGAGAGAGAGAGACACCAACCCCACTCGATATCAC
Organism: Ursus americanus; assembly: GCF_024610735.1. NCBI lineage: Eukaryota > Metazoa > Chordata > Mammalia > Carnivora > Ursidae > Ursus > Ursus americanus. The sequence goes on along the minus strand of NC_142131.1, from coordinate 63,136,420 downwards.
TTTTGCTTAGGACACACAGGAAAGTATGACAAGTTAAGACAGGTTTTGATTCTCAAAAATAAATAAATAAATAAACAAACAAGCAAATAAATAAATAAATAAGAGGCATTGTGCAAAGTGTCTGAAAATCAGATTATGAGAAACTGGCTCGGCAGCAGGAGTTACAAAGAAGAGTTGAAGACAATTTAGTTTTAGGCACCAAGGTATCACAAGGAAATAATCAAAAAGAAGTTTCCATTATTGTCCCTGTGTTAAAAAAATTCATAATTTTGTTCCTAGGGGCTAAAGTGTGCGGAACTGAGAGAAGGAAGGCTGGGGACTAAGATCGGGTTAGCTCAGGAAGATAAGCTTTAGCGATCTTTGCCAGTTTGTTAGCATGACTCAGAATTAATCCTGTTTTCAAGGAGGTATTTAGGTTGTTACATGCTCCATCCCTTTTACTGGTATGTCTTAAAAATAAGATTGAATACAGAAAACAGCAGTCAAGATAATACCAAGCTCAAGAGTTGGTCATGTTCAGTACATGCTTTGAGGGGAAATGTAAATAAATTGTAATGTTTGCAAAACAAAAACAAACAAAAAAGATATGCAAATGTTTGCAGTATTTTTACTTCTCCTGTATGATTTCTTAATCTGTATAAAGAGCCCAAAACCACACGGAAGAGAGCTCAGGAATAATCTAGAAGATTGAGTTAGCCCTGTGAGTCAGGTTAAGACCATTGATCACTCAGCAGATGCTTCTCAACCAATCTGGGGGACAAGCTGGCTAACACACAGGCCTGGGAAGAGGTAGAGGTCACCCTAATTGCAGAGTATTAGGCTCTTTGTTTCCCCATCTGTCACCAAGGAGAACAAGGCTCCAGCATGGGACCACTGCTGTGACCTAAGCTACTTACACAGACATCAATCATAAGCGAAATGTAAACAAGTCACCTTTCAGAAATAAGTGGATCAAAAAAGAAGATAAATATCTCTTTGAAAAATCAGAATGACCCTGACTCCATGGTGTAGCTCTGTCCCTGCTGAGCAAAGTAGGGGAAACACTGGGCTCTGCTTTGAAGGAGATACGTGGGACAACAGTGTCCAGAGTATATGTGTCTGCAAGTATGCTGGCTAATATTCACAACAGGAAGAACCAGAGAAGGACACCCACCAGTGTGAAAGTAGATGAACACACTAAGGTATATCCACATAATGGGATATAATGGGTTATTCACCTTAAAAATGAATTAGAACAACGTGCAACAATACAGATGAATCGTAGCATCATAATATTAAGTGAAAAAAGTTCCACAAAGTACTAAGCCTTTTATTGTAATGTTTAAAAAACGGAAATAGGGGCGCCTGGGTGGCACAGCGGTTAAGCGTCTGCCTTCGGCTCAGGGCGTGATCCCGGCGTTATGGGATCGAGCCCCACATCAGGCTCCTCTGCTATGAGCCTGCTTCTTCCTCTCCCACTCCCCCTGCTTGTGTTCCCTCTCTCACTGGCTGTCTCTATCGCTGTCAAATAAATAAATAAAATCTTAAAAATAAAAAAAAAATAAAAAATTAAAAAAAACAGAAATAACACTAATAATAATAAATGGAAATCTACAGGTGTAAAAAAAAAATCTAATAAGTAAAGAAAATGTGGAATCCTGGTTTCAAAGTGATGGTTATGTTGTGGGAGTGGGGGCAGGTAGGACAGCACCCTGGGTAGATGTGGTTAATTGTCTTGGTCCCACCTTTTCTTTTTGGTGGTTTAATGAGTGTATGTTATATTATTGAAGATATTTAACTACATAAAAGCAGGCTATGAGTAAAATAATAATGAGAATATGTCCTGAAACAAATACTATGATTAATGTAATTGTGTACACCTGAGAAAGGGACAATACATGCACAAATATTTTTGTCTGTATGTACCTATTTTTGAAAAACCAAGACAGAGAAGAATCTCTGAAATAAACAAATGCAAACACCACAGAGTAGAGACAAATGGGTCTGCTTTTTACTTTGAAAAGTCCTAACCCACCTCAATGCAAAGAAGCAGCCCATGTTTTGATACCTAATTTCACTGGGCCATGCAGCTCATTTGCAGTTCATAACCAGAATTCTACCAGATTTTTATTTAAGATGATTTAAGAACAACATCTCCTTTCTTCACAATATGACTACCACATACACCCTTTTATTTTTTTATTTTATTTTATTTTTTTAAAGATTTTATTTATCTATTCGACAGAGATAGAGACAGCCAGCGAGAGAGGGAACACAAGCAGGGGGAGTGGGAGAGGAAGAAGCAGGCTCATAGCAGAAGAGCCTGATGTGGGGCTCGACCCCGGACCGCCGGGATCACGCCCTGAGCCGAAGGCAGACGCATAACCGCTGTGCCACCCAGGCGCCCCCCACATACACCCTTTTAAATAATACTTGTATTTTGGCCAGAAGCAAATTATAATCAGCTTTACTGTAATTATCATCTCTGACCTATCTCTCCCATACTATTTTACTTCTATTTCAAGTCGTCAAACATATTTCGATGAGATTTTTTCCTGAACAGCAACTAATGACGACGATTAAAGTCAAACATATTTCATTCAATGCTCCTAAATATTTACTGATGTACTAAAGTAACAGGATTTTTTTTTAAGATTTTATTTATTTATTTGACAGAGAGAGAGAGAGAGAGCAGAAGCAGGTAAAGCAGCAGGCAGAAGGAGAGGGAGAAGCTGCCCGCTGAGCAGGGAGCCCGATGTGGGGCTCCCTCCCAGGACCCCGGGATCACAACCAGAGCCAAAGGCAGACGCTTAAACCACTGAGCCACCCAGCTGCCCCTAAAGTAATAGTTTTAACAGTAAGTGTAATTCTGCTCAAACCCCAGATTTTTATTTCACGCTGGATAAGCATTAGATACGCACATAGTGTCTGCATGGCAGCATGGAACATGGACATGTTGAGAGTTCCGGGGACAGAGGTTGTGATGCCCCATGACTAGGGTCTAACAGGTTGTATGCACTGTGTCAGCCCACCAGGAGGGAGATAGGGGTTCTGCTACAGGAATTTGTTGAGAGCTTCACAAAGACAGCAACAAATAAATGAGCCTGTTTTTTACCTTCCTCTGTTTTAAATTTTTTGAACAAATAATACATCTACACAGTTAAAAGTCAAAAACTTATGCTACAGCACTCAATGAGAAATCTCTTTTCCATCCTTTTCTCCCTCAAAATATTTTCACCCTCAAAATACTGAATGATGCAAACTTTCTAATATCCTTTCACGGACATTCTGTGCATACACAGGCAAACATATGCACTACCACATAATGCGACAAGCAAAGAGAGAACCATAATCCTGTTGCTGCTGCTGACTCCACGAGCTTCTCCCTATAAATGCAATCTGTGGGCTGGGGTATGTGCTGCCAGGTCATCCTCCTGTGTTCACTCAACGGCTCTGGCTGAGTGAAAACTCAAGAAAATCCAGCAGGGCAGAATCCTGGTTCTGCAGTTTGTAACCCACCTAACTTTGACGAAGTTATTTAGCTTCTCTGTGCTTCAGTTTCCTCATCTGTACAGTTGGTTAATAATAGCAACTGACCTCACACCACACTCGGATGATTTAATAAGAAAACCCATGTACAGTGGTTTAAATGTTGTCTATAATATATTAAGTGCTCCATAAATATTAGCTTTTGGGGCGTCTGGGTGGCTCAGTTGGTTGGACAGCTGACTTCGGCAGGCTCCTTGCTCAGTAGGAAGCCTGCTTCTCCCTCTGCCTGCCTCTCCCCCACTTGTGCTCTCTCTCTGACAAATAAATAAATAAAATCTTTAAAAAAAAATATTAGCTTTTATTAACATATTTTGGTGTGATCTATACTGTCATCAGACAAAAATAATTAAAATACAATGTAAAAAAGGGCTGTTATAGAGGAATAACTTATTTGTTATGGGGCAGACAGTAGGTTTGAGTTTAGCAGACTGGGCTTTCTTATTTAAGGGAGAGAGAATTTATTTTTTAATTATAATGTTGTAAATTTCTTTTAAGAAGGATTTAAAAATGATACTTCTGTGTTTTCTAAATTGATGACCTAAAAAGTTTTATGTGTTTCCAATATTTACAATCTCCCTACTTAAATATCAATTTTAATATGTAGTTTACCTTTTGGACAATGGTCAATGAGTTTATTTATTATTTATTTTAAAATTAATATACTTTTGGTAATATGAGTAAAAGAAAGCATTTTTCAATTTGGGACAGAAGTTTATTTTCCACGGTTTATCAAAGCAGAGTTGGAATAGCAACCAAAGATACTGTGCCAACAAGGTTCATGAGTTTCATGAGCATAAATAAATATATTTGTTGTCACAAATCTCAAACGACTAAAGCTGTGGTAATGGAACAAAGCTGAAGACTCTTCAGAATAAATTGCAAACAACTATTTGACATATAAAGAGCCATTGAAGGGAAGCTTTCCAATACAATGATGCTATTTTCCTGCCTTCCATTTAAGCCAGGAAAGAATAACCACCTCCAAGAATGTTAAAGAAGGTATAGTCTGAAAGAGGGGGATCATGCAAGGACAGCTGGCACCTACTTGTGCTTTCTCCAAGTGGACTGAAATCCAAAATAACATATTTTATCATAAAAATGAAAAATGCCACAGCCTTCTAATATACAATTTCATATTATATTGATGTGTGCTACTTCTCTTCCTCATTTAAAATAAACGGATATTTGGATGAAAGAATCTTTGAATAAAGTAACTGAAAAAAGCCTTCCCTTTGGATGTGAAGAAACAGTTTATTCCACCAACGGATCATTTTCCCCACTGTACAACAGAATTCGGAAAAGATTTTGGAGCCAAACTGGCCCAGGAGAAATAAGACTTGACTTCAGTAGGCCTGAGAGGCTTAACAATATCTGAGACCATAAATGAGTGAAGGGGGAAAATAACTGATTCTCCTTTAGAAAGACAGACAGACAGACGGGCACATACACACACACACACACACACACACACACACACACACACACACACACACAGAGTATTCCTTTATGCTCTGGGCTCAGATTCTCAGATAGAGAATCCACCCAACCACTGATATAAACCAAAAAGAAGTCTCAATACAGATACCTAGTCATGTGTTTTAGACATTAACTAAAGAGATGAATGCTACTACACCATTTTTTTTTCATTTGAGTATAAACTATATATGTTCAAACTCGCATTTTCAGCAGAACAAGCCTTTCAGGATAAGATTCTAGCTGCGAAGATATCCCAATGAACAAGCAGAAGATGCCAAATTGCACTTAACTATTTACGCTCTTTGTCTTTGAACGGTAACCAGAGCAAAATAAGATTATTAAGCAAATTAAAAAAAAATCAGATGAAGGAAAAATTCTCGTAATATGGGACACTGGACTCTTTCTAAATACAATTTTAACTCTGGCCCCACATTTTAGCTTCTTTGTGGATGTTCAACCCAAGTCAAGGAAATTAACTTGTTATCCACCATACTCCCAATTACTCAATATATATTTTTAGGAGCCTGCGATATAGCAGGAACAGTTTCAAGCTTGGGGATACAGCAATAAACAAGACAGAGTTTTTGCCCTCAAGAATCTTACCCAAGTGTTGGGAGCGAGATGGTCAACCAACAGATATCCACCAAAAAAAAAAAGAATAACACAATCTTTTAAAGTTAATAAGCTCACTTTGCTGCTAATGCTGCCACCATTTCCCCAAATCACTCAGATTCAAAACACTGGTTAGCTTTCTTATTTCTGGACAGACACAGAAACTTAGAATAAAAAAGATTTTAGAAAAGTTCATTGCCCTATGAACAGAAATCTAGTATGTGCCACAAGAGAGAAACAGAAAGGACATCATTTTCATATAAATCTTCCAATACTACCGTATTTTATGTTCACCTTGTAATCTACATAGAAAACTAAAATATCTTACCTTGACAGTTGGTCAAAAGTAATTGCTATGGTTACATTTTTATTTAGGGCAAATACTAACTTTAAATTTATGTCAACATTTTTACACTAACACTGTATAAATCATACATAAACTGACTATAATTCAAAGCTGTCACTGAGTGTAGCAATAGTTTACAGTCTTTCCAGATACATTACGCTACCAATTACATGAAATAGTTTTATGTAAGGAAATACCACTTGATCTTTTACATAAAAGAACACTATTACTTAAGGAAAATTGATAATAGTTACTTTTAAAAACTATCCAAATAAATATGACTTACTCACAAAATAAAGGCTTCATAAAACCTTTAGTTTTCAAATTCTAATCACCACTTCTTCCAATTCTGCTATTCCCCACCAATCCCATATATTAAATCACATAATTCTTTCTGGGCAATGGCTAAGTGGATTTGGCTGCCGGGACAGGAAGTAAGGAAGGAAAGGACTGGATTCGGGCTCTGGGTGGTGCCTACATTACATCAACAGCTCCCTTTCCTAAAGAACACAGACAAGTGTGAATAAAGAGTTGCACTGTCTCTCTCCAAACTCTGCCTTGGCTCTATATGTTGTTTTGATGAAATGCGATGTGGAAAAGGCTCATTCTATTTTCAGCTAAGAAGAAATATATTGTTTGATGATTAATGGAAATGTCACAACCACTTTCATCAGTCAGTGCCTGTGCCTTCTCACCTACAATCAAACACTGTCTTTGTTCCTAAGTCTACCACCCTTGGATCTAGCCTGGATAGTATTTCAGAAGTAAAAAGTGAAGGAGAATGACAAAAGGTTGAGCCATAGAATCAACCCCCAAAGAGGCCAGGAAGGAAAATACAAGAAGTAGCAAGGATACAGCAGCATAACCCAGACCTTCTGCAAGTCCCCAACTCGCTGGTCCAATTTCGGGGCTCACTTAATTTTCCCATCTTGCAAGTATTTTTCTTAACCGTTCCAATGTAAGCAGACATTGGTTATCAATATTTATTATATTTAAAAGCCATAAACTGTATGGACATTCTTCCTAAGAGTTTCAGGGAGAATATATTGGGTCTTTAATATAATTAGCCACATTTTATTACCTTCTCTTTTGGGGGAGCATGAAATTAAGTTGAAATAATGTAAACTGTATGTAATTATGAAGATTAATTTAGAGCAGACTAGAAAGGCAGTAGGCTAAATACAAAATATAGAACAATACATGTTCCCCGGGTCCATGGAATGATTTCTGGTGTTGGAACCATACCATGTACAGCCATGCCTCTACCTCCTGTCCAATAAAATAGTTCCTATTCCCGTTTGTCTTCTGTAATTAAACTTTAGATTTTTACCTTTGTCCCACCACTTTTTCTACAGAGAGGGACAAAACTTTTTACGACCAAACAACAAAAAATAAGCCCCAAATACTGCCTTTTGGAAAGGGAAAGAACAGAAGACTTAATTAAGTAGATAAATGGGTCTAAATAAACTTGTGATATTTTCTTCACAGGAACAATTACAATATGTATTTGCTAAATTTAGTTTACTCGACTAGGAAAACACTCCCAGATAAAATCATAACAGGCACAGAAAATCAAGTTCAGATTTACTGAATTTCCCATGTAAGTTCAGATACACATTCTTCCACCTCAGGTAAGCCAGACTGCCAAAAACAAATTTCTGGAATAAATTTTTTCTAAACTTTGAGTAGATAAGAATGCTTATGTCACAAAAAAATGAAAAGAGATACAGTATTTGTCTCAAGAAAATTAGTTTAATTGGAATAAATTGATTTAAGTAATCATTCTAAAGATAGATATTATACTTCAATACTACTGGAAGTATCAACATTATTCTAAGTATCTATGTTAGGAAAGCTAGACACCTTTAGCAGCTTCTTGAATTTTGTAATAACGATAAAGCTTTGGATCACACATAAATATGCCAAGTGATTTTATTCTATATGAGGAATGCTTATGGAGTTCACACTTCAAAATTATATTCAATTCACATTCAATATCATAATCACATTCCAGAAAATTATTATGTTTTTGATATCTTTATTTGAGTAAGCTCTTCTTCCACAGGATACCTGCTGTGGTAATTTCCAAATTCTCCTTGAGTCAATAATACTGGTTTTTTAATTTGGCAGGCAGCCAAGAAACAACATTCAAAATACTTATTTAATAATAAAGAATTCAAAATACTTATTTAATAATAAAGGACAGAGTGCCAACTTCTAATGTATCATTTTACACCAGACACTCTACTTCACTCAGAATTTTAATCTTTGATATAATTTTGTAAGTGAACTGGAAAACCACTCTATTAAGGAAAAATATAAAGGGCTGGATATTCCCAATCCCACTACAACAGAGAAACTGAGATAACAAACCCCTCATAAAATGTTCACTGGCTCTTTCCAAATCAAACACATTAAATACACAAACTGATACAAAACCACTCTATGCCTTCATACTCACATTAAAATAAAGAATTGTAATTATGATTAAATCCTTCAAAATTCAAAATGAAGTTATGACTTTCTGGGATTCGGAGTCATCAGTAGACATGTCCCTGAAAGTACAGACACTCACCTTCACACTTCTGAGTAGTTTCACTCTGCTTGTGACCAGCAGGGCATTTGCATTCAAAAGAGCCCACTGTATTGATGCAGTTTCCTCCCTGGCATATCCCAGGAATCGCCTGACATTCATCAACATCTGCAAGAAGAAAGCACTGTGAACAAAGATACCACTAACTTCCAGAGTATCTACACCTATTCCTTTAATGTAATGTACAAAAAAAGATCAGTTGTTCTCAAGAGCATGGTATAATGGGCATTGGGACCGCTTTGTATGCATATATTTTAATTCATATAAATCATGTATGTTAAAGAGTTCCTTTTCGTTCTTGTTATTTTCTTTTGAAATTTCACTGTTTATTAAGAAAATCCATCCCTATTGTTAAGTGGACAACCAATCTCTTGCTTTGATTTGCTGCAGAACACTTCTGGGTGTGTTCACTCTCCTGGTGATGGGTACTTGTCTACCTCCATCTTCTCACCACCTCAGAGCATGATACAATGAAAGTCTCTACCGTGTCTCTTCATGGAGTTGCATAACTATGGACTGTAAAACTCAGAGACTTTTCATCCCTTTGCTGTAGACTCGGAGCAGAATTACTATATCACGCAATATATATACACCCAATATGAGTAAACAGTGCCCAACAGCCAAAATGCCTTCATACCACTAGCAATCCATATACCCAACAAGTAGTTCACAAACCTCTATTGTCCATGAGGATTCTTTTTTTTCCCGCCTGCTAACACATGATATAAATATCCAAAATCCCAATTTTCTTTGGTCTAATAATTGTAAAGGGATATTAATTCTAGTTTTCACTTCTCTAATTACTAATTACTTTGTGTGTTAGCTTTTAAATTTCCTCATCTGAAAGTTGTCTGTATCCCTTAAACAGTGTTATATTGAATTTATCATATTCTTTTTTTTTCCAAGTTTTTATTTAAATTCTAGTTAGTTCACATATAGCTTAGTTTCAGGTGTAGAATTAAGTAATTCAACACTTACATACATCACCTGGTGCTCATCACAAGTGCGCTCCTTAATCCCCAATCCCCATTGCACCCATCTCTGGTAACCACCAGTTTGTTTTCTAGAGTTAAAAGTCTGTTTCTTGGTCTTTTTCTTTGTTCATTTGTTTTGCTTCTTAAGTTCCACATATGAGTGATATGGAATTTGTCTTTCTCTGAATGACTTATTTTGCTCAGCGTAATATTCTCTAGCTTCATCTACATCACTGCAAATGGCAATATTTTGTTCTTTTGATGGCTGAGTAATATTCCATTGTATATATATAACACTTATTCTTTATCCATTCATCAGTTAGTGGACATCTGGGCTCTTTCCATAATTTAGCTATTGTTGATAATGCTGCTATAAACATTGGGGTACATGTACCCTTCGAATTAGTAGTGTCATATTCTTTTTCTAAATTTAAAACCTTAAACATGGCGATTATCTTCCTCACCCTTTAAGCTTTATCCATTTAGGAACCGAAAATCTTAATATTGACAAATGAAATCCAAGAATCTGTAATACAGATTTTCAGACCAATAAACGTCAAGAGTCTACGAGAAATGTTAAAAGAAGTTCTTTAGCAGGAGGGGCGCTTGGGTGGCTTAGTTAGTTAAGCATCCAACTACTGATCTCAGCTCAGGTCTTGATCTCAAGTTCATGACTTCAAGCCCTATGTTGGGCTCCACAGTGTGGAGCCTACTTAAAAAAAAAAAAAAAAAAAGGAAGTTCTTCAGGAAAAATAAAAATGAGATGAAAATTATGGTCTACACAAAAACCAAAAAGCACTGAAAATAGTAAACATGCTGACAAATTTAAAATACCTATTTATTTTTAAATAAACTTAAAGATAACTGGTTGTTGTTGAAAACAGCAACAGCAAAATAATAGTAATGTGTTTTGAAGATTATAAAACACAAAGAAGTAACTAGTATAACCACTATAGCTAAAAGATTAAAGGGGGAAAGAGAATACTATTGTAAAATTGTTACATTGTAAGTGAAGTGACATAATATTATTTGAATATAGACTATAGTAAGTTAAATATGTAAAGACAAACACTAAATTTTGTAATTTTAAATAAAACTAATGTTCTATAATGTTAAAGAGGTGGAGTTAATGATCCGATTATGGAGATAAAATGAAATACTAAAATATACTCACTCTAATACAGGCAGGCAAAGAGGAATAAAGAATAGATGGGACAAAAAAGACAAGAAATAGTAAGGTACTAATTTAAACTCAATAATTTTGATAATCATAGGAAGTGTAAATGGTACTAGTAATTCAATTAAAAAGGCTGAGATTGCCATAATTGATTTTTTAAAAGATATAATTTTATATTGTTTATAAGAAACCCACTTTGAGAGAGATAGCTTAAAAAGGAAAAGGATGAAAAGATGCATGTACTCAATCAAAAGAAAGCTGAGGTGGCTAAGTTAATATTGTACAAAGTAGTTATCAGAACAAGAACCATTACCAGGGATAAAGATGGATATTTCATAATGACAAAGGGGTCAATTCATTAAGAGGACATAATGATGTACAATGTATATATGCTGATTATAAAATGTTAAGCACCCAGAACAAAAAGTGACAGAACTGAAAAAAAAAAAAAAGAGAGAAATCTACAATTAGAGCTGGACATTTCCATATCCCTTATTAACTAACAGAACAAGTAGACTGAAAATCAGTAAGGATACATAAGACTTGCACGATACTTTCAACCAACTTGTCCTAGTTGACATTTATAGAACAACTCACCCAACTTCAGCAGGATACATGCTATTTTCAAGTGCACATGGGGTATTTGACCAAGACAGACTATATTCTGAGGCCATGCAAAAAGGCTCATTAAACATAAAAAAATTATGTTAAACTAGAAGTAAATAATAAAAAACATCTGGGATATCCTCCAACATTTGGAATTTAAACAATATACTCTGAAATAATCCATGGTTCAAAGAAGAAATCACATGAAAAATGAGAATACAGCATATCAAAATTGGTAGGATGCAGCTAGAGTGGTGCTTAGAGATAAATATGTAGTGTTAAAATGCTTATTTTACAAAAAGAACAAAGTCTAAAATTGGTTAGCTAAGTTTTTATATAAAGAAATTTTAAGAAGAAGAGCATATTAAACCTAAAGTAGACAGAAGCAAGAAAATATTAATGATAAAACAGAACAACTGTCAAACAACAGAGATAATCAATCACCACAAAACCTGGCTCTCTGGAAATACAAGTAAAACCAATGAGATCTCTCAAGACCAACCAAGAAAAAGGAGAGAAGAAAAGATCAATATTAAGGAATAAAAGTGGGCACATCAATACAAATTCTATAGAGATTAAAAGGATCAAATGAACTAGTTTGACAACTTTATGGTACTAAATTCAACCACGTAGATAAAGCGTACAAATTCCTAGAAAGACAGAACTACCAAAGCTCACTCAAGAACAGATCATCTGAATAGACCTACATCTATTAAAGTTAATTTCATTCATACTTGAAAATCTTTGCACAAAGAAAACTTCAGGCCTAGGTGGCTTTACTACTAAATCCTTTCAAATACTTAAAGAAGAAACAATACCAGCTATACAAAAATTCTTATGAAAAAGAGAACAAGCGACTCTAGCCCACCCATTTTATTGGGCTAGCATATAGTTGACCCCAAAGAGAGACAAATACATTACAAGAAAAAAAAAAACAAAACACAATAATACATTTTTGGAATAGGCACACAAAAATTCTTAGCAAGGCAACTTTAGCAATACATAAAAAATTATTACATCATGATCAAGTGAGGTTAATCCCAGGTATTTAAGGTTGCTTAAACATTCAAACATCAATCAATACAATGAGAAAACACATGATCATATTCTAATGTGAAAAAAGCAAGTGACAAAATTCAACACTCAGTCATTACTTCAAAAATCTCAATAAACCAGAAATATAAGGGAACTTCCCCAACTTGATAAAGAGCCTGTACCAAAAAAAAAATAATAATACATATACATATATACATGGAGAGATATATGGAGAGAGAGAGAGAGAGAGAGAGAGGGAGAGAGCATGCACTCTAGGGATGCTTGGGGGGCTTAGTTGGTTAAGCATCTGCCTTTGGCTCAGGTCATGATCCTGGGGTCCTGGGATCGAAGCCCACATCCATCAGGCTCCCTGCTCAGTGGAGAGTCTCCTTCTCCCTCTTCTCTGTCCCTCTCTAATGAATAAAATCTTTATAAAAACAAACAAAATATAGCTAACAAACTGTAGAGTACTGAGAAAACTCTCTGGATTTAGAGTTTTTGAATCCATCATTTTATACCCATGTAAATTTCTCTTAATTTCTCTCCCTGCAAGAGGTAATACTCCCTAATTCAGTCTAGTGTTATGAGAAATAAACATGGTTCATAAAAATATTAGCTTATGCAAATTTATGTTATCTATTAAAATTGACAGGCTAACATACTTACTAATATATGTTTAATTACAAAATACTACATAAGCTCACTGTAATAACCTTCAAGATACAGAAAAAGAGAAAGTTAAACAGATATTGATGTAACTTAGTCTGTTCTTTATGACTTGTACTCACAAACACATTCAGAGCATCAGTCAGTTTATATAACAAGAATAAGATCACACTCTATGTGTTCTGCATCTTGCTTTTTTTTTGTTCATTATGATTATTTTGTGGATACATCTCTAAGTCAGTATACATTGATTTACCCTATTATTTTTCATAAGTTCACAGTTCGCTGCATCTTAGAGAACGTAAATTAGAGAATTTAAGCCTACAAAAGAGCTTAGCATCTTTATTATTTCTTCCTCACTTTATCTGTCCATAAGAAATTACAGTAGCCCAAAATATTTTATACTGAAATTAAGGTAGATTTCATTGTCTTATTAAAGGATATCTGATCCAAACAAAAAACTAGAATGAAATATATAGCAAGAAATTTATATACCAAACTGTTTAATTCAGAACATTTCAAACCACATTGTTTTTTAAAATGTACTACATTTCCACCCTCATTACAGTGTGGTGTAAAACATCCCTAGAAACCTCTTTTCCTGGCAGATAAATCAGAGAAAGAATATCATGATATAAGCTAAAAAATGGGGCCAAACCTATAAATCCCTTAATACTATTCATAAAATCTTTGACTACATATTTAGTAGAATCAGTAATTTTTCAAAGGAAAAAGCAAAATCAACTTTATGGGGCTTAATTTCTAATTGCCTAAAAAGTATTTTCCTAGAAGGAAAAATAAAACCTTTATTTTTGAAGTACCCTAGACTACTCAGCCATACAGAATTAATTTAAGGTAGATCAAGTTAATCATTAAAATGAAAAAGAAAAATTTTACAGAAATCTTGCAGAAATAATCAACTTAAACCTAAAAACATACACAAGTGCTCTCTATAAAAACAAAAAAAGCAAGCCTCAGACCTTCAAACTACGCAAGAATTTCTACATTTTCAAAGTGCTAGCATAAGAAACTACTAAAGTCTGAATAGTTTTCCCGTGTCCTGATTATACAGATGTGTTTCTGTTCATTCCTTCAGTTCAAGCACAAACTATTTCTTTAAATGTTGAACAACTTCAAATCACACGTAATCATTTTATACAATGAAGCTAAATCTTTTTTTCCCCAAATTTTTATTTACGTTCCAATTAGTTAACATATAGTGTAATTAACTTTAAGTTTAGAATTCAGATAAATCTTTTGAAACTTAAACCTTATACAGGCCCTTCAGTGTATGTCTATTAATTAAGGTTATAAATAATGTAGCAAAGTAATGGTAATTCTAGTTTATGAACTCATTTATTCTCCAACTTCTTGAAATAAACTTGCCCTAAAAGATTAAACTGATTAGGTAAGTTAGCATATTATTTTTAGTTCATATTAAAATGTGGAAAAATATCTTCAGTGGTACAGGCATATAAAGATGGTTCATTTAATTTATATCTGTGGGAATTAAGGACCAATTCCTATTATTATGCATTTAATAGCACATGCTTTTTTAAACTTTGCCCATCAGCAAATTAGATCCATTTTTAAAATTTAAGTTCTCATTCGTATACTCCGCAGATATTCACACATTACTTGTATTTCTAGGAAAATGAGTATCAGCCATTACGAATAGTAACTGAAGAACAGTCTGTCTCTACCTGGAATCTGAGAACTCTGGGGTATTTTGGCAACCATTCAACATGGTTTCATTTCAGAATACCTATTCATGTATTCACAAAATTCAAATGCTAAGTAAGTGATCAACTCCACAAGCAAGTGCTAGTAAGCTACTACCTGTAGGACTCTGTGTTTGGAATGAAAAGAACAGAGCATGCTTCTCTGTCTCAATCTTCCTCACCTCATTGGAGATAAATTCACGGTCTCCCTCTTACTTGTCTGACTTCGTTCCATCAGTAACAAACGCTCCCTCCCTGAATATGCCTCAAGTCTTCCCTCCGCCTGTATTCTGGTTTCATCCTCCATTATATACCATCTGTACTACTACAGCAAACTTCTAAGTGGTGTCTTTGCTTCCACTCTGGTCCCCCTATTATTGATATTCTATAGACCAACTAAAATAATTTCATTTAAAAATATGTCAAATCAAGCAGAGGTCATTACCTCAAAAGTGTGCAAACATTGCCACACTGTTTTCCAGTCTATATGAGTTGCTCCAGAGAAGTCTTAGACTCAGGGGTACCTCCTTTAAAAAAATACTTGCTTATTCTGTTTTATTTTGTCCAAGGGATTCCATTTATCCTCTATTTTTATTGAAGTTTTGTGCCTTCCAATACGCAGCCTGATGCTTTTATCCATTTTAGAAAATCCTTCTATTTTATCTCTAAGACTCTTTTTCAGCTCCTTTCCACAGCTTCCTTTAGTTGGATCTCACCATGTATCTGATTCTTTGTAATCATTGTCTAATTACTGTTCCCCAACATTATGATTTGTGATTTCCTCTATCTTTACTTTTGTCACCAATATTTTTTTCAGTTTTATGCATGTTTGTATGTATATATGTATTATTTCTTTTTATTAAGTAAAATTTCAAATCCTTCTTCAGTTTTTTTTTTTTTTTGAGTACTACCAACCCACTTTTTTTTTTTTTTAAGATTTTATTTATTTAACAGAGAGAGACAGCCAGCCAGAGAGGGAACACAAGCAGGGGGAGTGAGAGAGGAAGAAGCAGGCTCCCAGAGGAAGAGCCTGACATGGGGCTCGATCCCAGAACGCTGGGATCACGCCCTGAGCCGAAGGCAGATGCTTAACGACTGCGCCACCCAGATGCCCCACTACCAACCCACTTTTTATCTCTGATTGTCTTTACCGAATTCTTATAACTCTACTTTGAGCACATTTTAAAAGGAAGACCACATTGATTTTCCTTTCCTGAAGCTAAGAAAGAAGTGTATAAATCTTGTGTTCATTTGGGTAATTCTTCCTTGAAGCATGCCTCTTCCAAATATTTTTCTCTTTTTTTCAGTTGTTACATGTAGACCTTTTTCCTTTATTACCCATCTTTAAATGGGGCCATTTCCTGCTGAAGCAGAAGTGGGGAGAGCCCAAGAAGAAACGAGTTGGTTTGAAAGAAATTTCTATATGAAATACTTGATAGTACCCACTCACCAAAGTCTCTCCCACTTTTTCTTTTTTTTTTTTTTTTTTGCCTTTGTATTAATTTTCAACTTTCAGGTGGGGGTGTGACCCTCTACTCTGCCTTTTTAGATATTCTTTTGAGATGCTCACCAGTGGTTCAACTTCCTCTGAGGATCTGTAGTAGACCTCTCTCACTCAGGGGTATTTTCTGCCTTTCCAAAAGGAGATCCACGGCCTCTGAAGAGCCTCAGAATGCTGATATGCAGAGAAAATACTCAGAAGATTCTCCCTGTTCCAATGACTTCTCAACAGTTGCAAGTGTTCATCACTGCTTTCAACTGGGGGCAGTAGAATTTAATTTTAGAAGATCTCATTTTCTATTATTTATTGCTAGTTTTTCTTCAGTTAGAAGAAGGAGAATATTCTATGTTTAAATAAGAGTTGTGATGAGCACTGGGTGCTGTATGGAAGTACTGAATCACACCTGAAACTAATATTATACTGTATGCTAACTGGAATTTAAATAAAAACTTTAAAAAAAGAGAGAAATGTATGGGAATGGGCTTGTCCTTAACTCAATGAAACCACACTGTATATAATTCGTCTTTCAAGTAACATCTTCTGTCATTAAGATATAAGCATTTGCAAACACATGTGTAGAAGCATATGGGAATAGCTGTACTGTTTATCTCATTGAAACTACATTGCATATAAACTGTTGTTCAAATCACATCTTCTTCCACTAAGCTGTATGTTTGTAAAGTTAAGTGTAGAAGTATAAAGGAATAGCCCTGTGGTAACCTCATTGAAGTTTCACCGTGTATAATGTGTCTTTCAAGTAACATCTTCTTTCATTAAGATATAATACACAACACACCCATATACCACCACACATTATTTAAAAAAAAAAAAGGCAGTTTCTACAATTAATTATGTTTTAGGTAAATTTTCTGGATTGTATAGGAATGGCTTGTTTTCACACAGTATGAATAAAAGTTAAACTTTCTAATGATCTAGTTAACTAGATCAATGTAGACTGCCTAGATAAATGTGTTTTTAATAATTTATACTAATCAAATGAACCAAATCTCCTTTCTATTTTGCGCTATATAGAAGGCCTGGAAATAACATTCTCCTGAGGGCATCTTCCTTCCAATCTACGACTGAGGGGCGACCCATGCCCGTGTGGGTTCAGAGGACGGTCAACCGCTCTACATTTTTCATGCGCAACCTGAGTAAATGAATTAGATATTTCTGAACACTGTAATCGTTTGAAAAAAACACAAAGCGCCATTGGTTTGGCAGGGACTGATTTAGGGTCTATACTGCTATCTTTATTCAAGTCCTTGTCCTGGGTCCTAGCTAGGTCCTGACTCTGTCACGTACATCTGATTTCTTGTGCCTCCCAAGCTGCATGGAATAGAACAGAGGCTCAACGTCAGTCTGTTAATATTGTCCAGGATGAAGCAAAAGACACAATTTAATGAGCAAATTACCCTAGGTAATCTACTCAGTATTAATCTAGTAGATCTATATAGTATTTTCTCTTTAAAAGGAGTCTATGTAAATTTTATGGAAATCTATATATGAACAGTTATTCTGTTTATTACCAGATATTTCATGTCCTCTGAAGCCACAAATAAGGTAATTCACTAATTGTATCAACTACAGAATAACATTATGTTTAGAACGTCAGAAATGTCCTTGGCTAATATGAACTACACTTTAGAACCAATATTAAGCTATTTGCAGTCATCTTCTATGCATCTGAAATCTATTTTTAACTCAACAAAAATTTTTAATTATACGATCAAAAAGATCACTATTATTTTTAAAAGTATGACATGTATGCATCATGTTCTATCATGTCATTTTTTTTCATGCCATGAATCTTCCCAATCAACTTGGCAGAATATTTGGGAAACAGTCTAGGAATTTAAAGGGAACATGAAATCACATTAAGATGCAGTCTTAAAATAGCCTGAACTGAGGATTAGTATTTAATTGAGAGGCTTCTGACTATGCCATGATTTTGAAATAAAGCAGAACTTTTTAAACTTGCTTTTCCAGATATTTTAACCATGTGGCAAGTTTCATTTTGCTGCTGTTGCTGTATTTATCCATTATATTTTTAGGCAAGTGGAACTGAAAAATTATCTTCACTGCATAAACAAAATCAAATAAATAAGCCTTCAGACATTACTAAATCCTGAAGGTTATTTGGGAAATTTGAGATCAGATCCTACATTTAAAAAGTGTATTCAGAAAAACTAGGCCTCTCGGACAAAATATAAAGGTAAAGAAAAAAAAAAAAAAGCCTAAGTGCAGATGTAGAAGATGAGGAGAGTCAGTAATTTGGGATATTTTAGTTGAAGTTAAGAGTTTCTCTCAACTGGACTATTTTCACGAAATAGGGGCTTCTGATGTATGTTAATCTTAATCCCATTTATTAATTCAAAAGATAGTTACTGAGTATCTACCACATGTCAGGTACTCTTCCAGATGCCTCAGAGATATTAAAGAATAAAAGAGATCTATCACCCAAAGGATCTTACACATTCACTGGCGGTAAAGTTAAAGCAATAAAGACAATAAATGAGCAAGAATATCAGAAAGGGATACGTGCCGTAGAATAAACAGAAAGTATTACCTCAGTAAATCCAGTCAGTACTAGTCTAGATCCATATAGTAGTTTCTCTTTAGTAGGAATCTATATAAATTATATAAATTTTATTGTATTCTTATCTAATTGAG
This sequence comes from Ursus americanus, assembly GCF_024610735.1. Taxonomy (NCBI): domain Eukaryota; kingdom Metazoa; phylum Chordata; class Mammalia; order Carnivora; family Ursidae; genus Ursus; species Ursus americanus. Next base: position 63,117,512 of record NC_142131.1, on the reverse strand, counting down.
GAAAGCTATAAAGTATGGTAAATACTATATAGAATATGGTACATCTTCTATAAAAATTACTTTATCAGAAACTCTATAAAATCAGACTGGTAGTTGTATCAAAGATAAGAGGATTTTATTACCCACAGAAAACAGCAGATTATTATTATTATTTTTAAAGATCTTATTTATTTACTTGAGAGAGAGAGAGAGAACAAGAACGGGGAGAGGGGCAAAGGGAGAAGCAGACTCCCCATTGAGCAGGGAACCTGATGCGGGGCTCAATTCCAGGACTCCATGATCATGACCTGAGCTGAAGTCAAACACTTAACTGACTGAGCCACCCAGGCACCCCGAAAACAGAAGATTGAAAATGACTTTTACATGGTTTCCATATTAGGTCTGACCTGTGACAGATAAGAAGCCAAGAGACAAATCACAAAACCATTCAAAGTTCACAGCTGACATGTAGGTTTATCCTTTGGGCATCCCTATAGTTCTTATTGGGACAGTTTCGATAGAGACCAGTTTTTAACATTAACTTTTACAGAACTACAAAACTAACAAAAATCTGTCAGGCCACTGTTAGAGATATGTTTACCAAATTACGCAGAGCACCTAAATGATTATTATTCAGTGAACTGAAGCTATAGGCAGGCTTCCCAAACTATAACTCTCATTTGGGTTTTAGGACACTGGACTGGCTTTCTGCAATGTGACATTTACAGGGGTTGAGTAGATAACATCTGTGCCTGTGATCCTGGTCATTAACATCAATTTGAAAGACCTCAGGAATCTAACTTTGTATGTGATTTCATGATAACAAATAAACCCAACTCTTCAAGTCTCAACTATGAGTAATATCATTTCTCTGAATAATACAAAAGTCATTTTTCATTTTCCTGTGATCCTACTGCCATGAGAGAATTCATTATAGAGCTCTTGCTAAACTCTAAAAATGGGTTTAATATACACATGATATCAGAAAAGTAGCCAAAAAAGGGTAAGAATTGTGGTGGCTGAAAATTAATTGAAATAATTATCCAGTAAAAATGTAACAATTTACTTTGACTACTTGGGTTGAAGTCTACTACTGTAGCATCCTCAGGGCCCCAGTCTAGTCCTGATACATAAAACATACACCAGGATGTGGTTTGGAAGACTGCTTGGAGACCAGACTGTCACCAACTGGATATAAACTCTTCAATAACTACGTTCAAGGACAGAGTTTACACTTTGCCTCTACAGACACTATTAATAACAATGTCAGGCAGTTCTTTTCTCCCTGTGACCTGAGCCTAGATTCCTATCTCTTGAATGAGATATTCAAGAGTATTTCCATGTGTATAGTTTGAGGGGTTGTGGTAAGGAGAGTGTAGTGCCTCCCGGATGAAGATCTGGGAGTGGCTTGTCCTCTGATTATATAAGATATTTTAATCAATTTTTAAAAAATTTTCCCCAGTTTTTCATAGTATCTCCTCTCTTCTCCATTTATGTCAAGACCTGAAAAGTGATTATTCAGTAGGTGGCTAATAAGAAGGTTATCTCTAGTCACGCTTGCTAATGAGGCCCCTCTTGGAAGTGGCAGGAGTTTGAATGGTATGAGTTAAGAGCCGCAGACCCTCCGAGCACAGTGAAAGGAGACCCACACAAGTCTGTGCACATGGGTAGATGGCGAACTCACCTTGGCAAGCTCCAGTGCGGATGTTGGGGATAAAGCCCCGTCGGCAGGGCTGAGGCTGGGCAGGACACATCTCACAGGGGTGGCCCCAGGCCCGTCCGATGGTGGCACAGCACAGAGTCTTGGTGCAGACAATGCCTGTCAGCTGCCCTTGGCACATCTGGTTGTTGACCTGAGTGAAACAAGGGCCTGTCCTGTAATCTGGAATGTGAAAGAAGACAGAAAGACAGGTTTTACGACCATATGCCAATCTTACACCAGTAGCTCCAAATACATATAAAACAGAGGCGATTTCTTCTGACTCAAGTGTCTCAAGACAAAACGCTGGAAAGTTTCATTTTGAAAATTCCTAATTTTTCAATCATGAGGACTGCATTAGGAGATTGCAATGTATTTTACACTAGACACTGTAAACGGGTGGCTCAAGGGCTGTGTCTGGGACACAGATGTGTTTTCTTGGCCTGAATTATGTTCTGAAAGAATTTAAATTAGTAGCCATCATTCTTAAATTGGAAAATTTCACATGAAATTTCTATTTCTGGCTTTTCTTGAAAAGTTGGAAGATCTGGCCATGTGAGGCATGCCATTTTACACGGCATGGGGGAGAGAAGTGGGTCCTTCTCTCTGACACCAAGCCCCAGCCACTCCTTATCCCGGCAGTCTCCTCTTACTAACATCCCTCACCTGCACGCTGCTGGCACCTGCTTGCAGGACTCCCTCTTTACCTAACAAAGATTTTCTTTCCTGACTGTGTGGACACAAGATCAGAAAATCGGAAGAGAACCAATAATGATATATCCTTCCATACCACAAATATATTTGAGGAGTCTAGTATGTCTGTAAACATTAAGTTCTAACAATCTGATTTTTGTTTCTGTGTCAGTCTGTTTAGTGAACGCTGTAGATGATCAGTATTTACTCTTTTAAAGCAGAACTCAATCATTAATCAAACAGTTTTTAATTTGAGTGCTGTTGTTGCTGATTTGAGAGACAGGAAATCAGAGAAAGGTCAGTTTCGTGAAGACTGACTAACGAAACAACTCACATTTGTTTTAAAATTACAACAGAAATATGTGAAAAGGGTTTTTTTCCACCCCTTTCACAGAGACTGTATGACTACAGTTTATTAACTCTTGGGACTGTAAGACGATAGTCAGGATTTCCTGATAAGCCCTCATGCAAATGATATAATTCCATCTGAAGGGGAAAGCCAGAACAAGTTTATTTCAGATTTCCAAGAACAAAACAATCACACCTTCAAAGAAAGCAGAGTCAATAATGTTGGTAAGATTTTTATGAAAAATGTACTGGGAAAAAGAAAACTTGGATAGGATTTAACATTCAAAATGCTAAGCTAGAAAAACTTTGATATCATCTAAATGCTATCATGTAACAAAAACACAAAACCACATAAAACTTTTATTTTTTTAAACAAAGAACAAGGCTTTCTCATATAGAGCAAAAGAATATTTTTAAAGATTAACATACAGAAAAAAACCCTAAAATAGGTAACGTTTTTAGCAAGCTGCTTTAACACTCTGTTACTCTACAGCTGAACTTCAACAAAAATAGCTCATTTTAATCCCTTACATAAGAACAACAGATGTGCTGGCTGCAAATCACGTTTCTGAAAAAGACAATCTTTGCAGTATACGTGTAGATATGTCAACCTTATAAACAAGCATGTTTCCCACACCACAAACTGCCAGGTTGTAAATTTTTTAAACCTATCTATCATCCTTCACACAATCATTATTTTACCATTTTAAACAAATATTAGACTCATAATAAATTAAATCAAGTTCTGAACAAGTGGGAAAACTCTATTTTTCATAAGAAATATAAAACATTTATTTTTCTGTAATTCTTGCATACATAGCTATGTTCGCTTTTAGGATTCCCAGAGAGAAGCCTCCATACCCTCCCTCAGGATCCCATCCTTAAGTACACCAACTTGTCAGGAAATTCCTTCCTTCCACTAACTATAACACCTTTTTAAACTCATGTCCTCTCAGTCTGCTCTCTTTGGAGAAGAAAAATATCTGGACAAGGATGGCTGTTTGTCCTCTGAAATGACCTTTCATGTTGAAGGTTCTAATCAAGCCAATCCCAGACTTCCTTCCTGGGAAAAGGGTTTACCATTCCTTATTTCTTTTGCCTACACAGTATTTGCCTCCTTACAAACTGTGCTGAATCTATTTTCCTAAATCATTATTCTTGGCTTTCTGGTAGGCAACTGGTTAGTTTAAAATGTAAAATTACGGCATTACCTACTTACTCAAGAATTACCATCTTGTAAAATATGAACAGATGGGCGAAAGGGGATGTAAATATCTTGATCAGATTAAAACATCCTGTCCCAAACTCGGCTAGCATTTTAATTATGGTCAAAGAGCCATGAAAGAATTTCACGTTACTGACCATGCATTCTTGTCATCAAGATTTCAGCGTAGGTAAAATATTATTGTATGCCACACTACCCATTTGCATTTAAGGACATCCTCCCAGCGTATTAGCAAAATATAAAAGGAAAGAAGTGCTTATCACTTGGGTATGCTGGAGCCAGTAGGTTGGAGGTAGGTATTTTCCTCATTACTGTATGACCAAAAAAATGTTAAAAAATGGCCTGTGAAACACAAATACTTTTATTTTGATTTTCTAATATCGAACTACAATATAGCATCTTTTTTTTTTATTAGTTTCAGAGGTACAGTTTAGTGATTCATCAGCTGCATATAACATCCAGTGTTCATTACATCACGTGCACTCCTTAATGTCCATCACCCAATTACCTCATCCCCCACCATCCTCCCCTCCAGCAACCCTCAGTTTGTTTCCTAGAACTAAGTCTCTTATGGTTTGTCTCCCTCTCTGATTTAGGCTTTTTTTTTTGTTTTGTTTCTTAAATTCCACATATAAGTGAAATCATATGATAATTGTCTTTCCTTGACTGATTTATTTCACTTAGCATAATACCCTCTAGTTCCATCCACATTGTTGCAAATGCTAAGTCAGAATGGCTAAAATTAACAAGACAAGAAATAACAGATGTTGGCGAGAATGCGGAGAAAGGGGAACCTGCTTACACTGTTGGTGGGAATGCACGCTGGTGCTGCCACTCTGGAAAACAGTACGGAGGTTCCTCAAAAAGTTAAAAACAGAGCTACTCTACGACCCAGCAATTGTACTACTAGGGATTTGCCCAAAGGATACAAACATAGTGATGCAATATAACATCTTAACTTGTTTTTTACAGTTCCACTTCTATTCACGTTAAGTAGCTGGTGCAATGAGAAAACTCATCAAGAACTGGCTCCTTACTGCTTTTTTTTTTCCCAAACAACTTCATTATGGTATCATGAATATAACATATATTCACCTGTCTTAAATGTACAACTCAATAATTTTTAGTAAATTTATTGAATTGTGTAGCCATCACCACAATCTAATTTTAGAGTATTTGCATCACCCCCAAAGATTCCTTGTGCCCATTTCCAGCCCCAGTCAACCACTACTCTTTCTGTCACTATCAATTTGGCTTTTCTGGACAGTGTAGACAAATGGAATCATATAACGTGTCTTTTCTGCCTGGCTTCTTCGCCTTAGCATGATGTTCTTGAGGAACATCCATGCCACAGCATGGGTATTTCAATCCCTTCTACTGATGACTAGCATTCCACTGTATGGATATGGATACACCACATCTGCTAACCAATTAGTGGCCATCTGCTGGGTTGTATGGTGAATTTACGTTTAACCTCTTCAGAAACTGCCAAATAGTTTTGCCAAAGTAGCTTTACCGTTTTTTATTCCTATCGGCAATGAATGAGGGTTCCAATTCCTCCACATCCTTGCTAGTATTTTCTTTTTTATTATAGTCTATGTTACCGTTCTACTTTAAATAAATACAATTGAATATATTTGGAAATTTTGATAAAATTTCATAAGTCCTCTTAAGATGCTAGACAGTGCTAGATAAACAAACTGAGCATTACTATTGTACAAACAACCTGATAACCTCTGAAGAGGTTTCCAGAAGGTAATAACAGAAATAGGTCTGGTGGAGGATTGGGGACTGAAGGAATTCTTTGTTGTTGGCATTTATTTTTTTGCTTATTTTTTTATTTTACATGTTTTGCTTTGTTTTATGAAAGACACACACATTTCCAAAAGCCAATCAATGGGAATGACCCAGTTGAGAGGGAGGGCTTATAAGTACCAAAAACAATAATAATTTCTAGTGAAGATCCCTGAGGAGTCAGCCAGAGAGTGAAACCAGAATGTGTGAAGGAGTTATCCTTAAAAGGAGAAGAAAAGCATTTCTCTGGTAGCCTGAGAAAGAAGGGCGCGGAGACGGGAGAGTATTTATGGAGTAGATGGACAGTGAGCAGTGTCCTCTCCCACATCTTCTATTTCCTTTGATCCCCATCCTAGGAGATGGGGGTCAGCTGTGAAGTCAGATATTTGAGGCTGGGATGGCACGGCAGATCCCAGGCCAGGGAGCTGACATATGAACCGAGTGGACTCCCAGGTGGCATTCAGGGCTTCTCTATGGCAGATGATCAGGATGGACTGGTAGTGGGACCAAAGTGTCTGCTTGAGGACTTTCTTTAGCATCCCTAAGCGGCGGAGAGGCTCACTCAGAGGTTGGATTCATCAGGGTTAGAGTTTCATCTGTCAGATGTGAAAAAAAAATCAGAATGGCAGACTATGGAATCTATGCTGGATGAATAGGAAATGAGAAAAAGGAGGACTGATAAATTAAGAAGTGGGAGAAAGCAGTAAGATCAGTGGGCCAGGTGTCTCCAGGAGGCTTCCCATGAGGAGGGAAAATAGTCACAGGGACAGCAATAGATCAGCTGCCTGTGTGGCTGAAGCATCATTCATTTAACTGCCAGCAGAATGAAGGAGAGGGCACAGTGCATCACTTAGGGAAGACATCCACACATACTGTAATGTAAAGGTCACCCTCTGGAGTTGTGCAATAGATGGCCCTCTTAGAGACCTTTCTACTATAACTGCTACAACAATAATTCCAAAAGATGTCCAGAATCCATTGAATTCCATCCATTCCCACATTAGCATACAAAGACTTGGCTGGTCCTAGAAAGTACAGGAAAATACGTGGAACTTCCCATCAAGCTGCACAGCATTTGGAGTTAGGCAAGAAGGCATTTCCATTCTCAGGAACCAAAGAAATGCAACATGTAGTCAAATGATCACACTGTGTGGGAGCTGCAGATATGAGTGTCACGAAGAAGTGTAGGCTGTATATAGCTGGTTTAATGATCCTGGCTCTGGGACTGTCTCCTTTCAGTAATGGCGGGTTTTTTGTTGTTGTTGTTGTTGCTGTTTTTTAAGATTTTATTTATTTATTTGACAGACAGCAAGAGAAAGAGAGCACGAGCAGGCAGAGCAGCAGAGGGAGAGGGAGAAGCAGGCTCCCCGCTGAGCAGGGAGCCCGACACAGCGCTCAATCCCAGGACCCTGGGATCATGACCTGAGCTGAAGGCAGACGCTTAACTGACTGAGCCACCCACTGCACCCAGTAATGGAGTTCTTGACAGAGCAATTATAAATAATGTTTTTTTAGTGCACCCTATCACGGTTTTAACTGAGAACCTAGCTGGTGTGCCAGCTAAAATCTTTGATCACAGATATAACTGGAGCATGCAGAGAAGGCAACCCCAAAACTTATATGGGATGGTACAACTGTTACCTTAGTTTAATACAATCTGCCCTGAATGTCCACAGACCCACACTTCATGCTGACCAAATATTCAGAGTTAAATAAACTCAAATAACTGAGACAGTAATTGTCTTCCTCGATGGAAAAGCATCTGTCAACCTCAGAAAATTTTAGAATTAAGTACAGAAATGTTTAAGGGAATCAAAGCCATTATATTAATATTGTTGTTTTAAGGAATCTGCAAAAATTATGTACCTATAATGTTTAACAGCTTTTGCCCTATTCCATCAGACTGCCTTATAACCACAATTTAAAATAAATAATTTAATGACCTATTTAGAATGATTTTTTAAAATTTAAATCCTAGCAGCCAACATATAGTACAAGAATGATGGTTTTTTTTAAACTTAAAATGAGACTACTCTTATACACAGAACTGGACCATTCAAGTGAGCTTATAAACTTTTAAGTTAAATAATTTAGTTTTTAGTTAGCTTCAGAAGAATTATTTGAGTACTTGCAAAGGTTTCTAAGTCACACAAGTGAGGTACTTAAAAACTACATGCATTTAATATAAAAAAGCAGTTTAAAAGATATGGAGGTGTTTCATTAAGTATTAAATTGGAACCAAATATTATTCAAAGGCCTCTTAAAGTGACTACTAAAATCTGCTCAATTAATAGAGATATTTATAAACTGGATTTAAAAGTTCAAAGAATACGCCCTAAGGAACTGAAAGCAGGGTCTTGAAGAAATATCTATACATCCAGGTTCACACAGCATTATTCAAATAGCCAAGAGGTGGATGCAACCCAAGTGTCCATTGACAGATGAATGAAGAAACAAAACACATACAGTAGAATACTACTCAGACCTAAAGAGGTAGGAAATTTGATGCATTCTTCAGCACAGATGAACCTTGATGACATTATTCTGCGTGAAATTAACCAGTTCCAAAAGGAAAAATATTTTATGATTTCACATACATGAGATATCTAGAGTAATCAAATTTCTTGGGACAGAGAGTAGAATGGTGGTTGTCAAGGGCTAGGGGGAAATGGGATTAGGAAGTTTATGTTTAATAAGTATGGAGTTTCACTTCTGCAAGATGAAAAGAATTCAACGGATGGACAGCGGTGATGCTTCAAGACCATGTGAAGATACTAATGCCACTGAATTGTACTCTGAAAAAATGGTTTACAGTGGTCAATTCCATGTTATCTGTATTTCACTGCAATTAAAAATACTTTTTTAAAAAGCTCAAGGAATAATCAGGATTTTGAAAGTTATATTTAAGTAAAGCAAATTCTTTTTTTTTTCCCAAAGATTTTATTTATTCATTTGACAGAGAGAGAGACAGCGAGAGAGGGAACACAAACAGGGGGAGTGGGAGAGGGAGAAGCAGGCTTCCCGCTGAGCAAGGAGCCTGATGTGGGGCTCGATCCCAGGACCCTGGGATCATGACCTGAGCCAAAGGCAGATGCTTAATGACTGAGCCATACAGGTGCCCCAGCAAACCCAAATTCTTAAGACCATAATAATCTTTGAGTATTTTTCATATACACAGTCACCACAGAGGGCACTGACACAAAGCCCCTTGCATCACTGACCACTTGCCTTGTGATGGAAATTTATATTGTCACAATTGATTAGAGTGCACACAACACTGCATGGGTATTCTTGAACACACTGACTGACTACATACTTGGACTCTCCGTGAGGTAAATTCTGAGTACTAGAAATGCTGGGTCAAGTGTCCAGTTTGAAAAATATTCAAACATACTCAGAACTGCTCTCTGAAGAGAGGCTGATCCTTATACCTTCTCTAGCTGAGTAGAGGCAGCTGGTTTAAGTTTTATTCATTTAATGGGAGAAATATGGTATCTCATTGTTGCTGAATTATGAACTCATTGTCCCTATTTTTTGGCAATGAATGGAAGAAAATTAACCCTGTGGCAGCCACTTCATATTATAAAACCCATTCTATAAATTATCTCTTTTTATTCTGAAGTGCAAAGAAAGAATTTTCGCCATTTTTACAAAGGAAAAATTAAAAGTCAGAGAAAAAGTTCCATGTGGAGAATGAAAGAGCTAGAAAAACATGAAACAGAGACTGAACTTGAAGACCAGTCTCCCTCCCAAGCCCTGCACCATTCACACAGTGTTCACTAAACCCAAGACACGCATCACCACACCCTCGGCTTCTGGTAGCTTTGCCTTCTCATAACAGACCAAAGCCCTTCACCATATTAATGAATACTGTCAAATTCCCCAAGTGCCTCCTGCCACCCCCAGGTATGATCTCCCAACTCCCCAAAATTCTGCAAGCCTCATCTTGCTTTGCTTTGGTTCCCAAAGATGAATCTCCTAGCCATGTTCAATTAGGGAGAGATTCTGTGTACACTGAAAGAAACATTAAAGACTTTTGCTTCTGCAGATAAATGAGTGATTATTTTAACTACCACAGTTGTACTGCATTTTTTCTCTAACGTAATATCGTTATTTAGGATCTCAGTGGAAACATGGACTCAGTAAAGAAGGACTCTTTTCACCATTCTCCAGACTTTCAAAGCACAAGACTACCACCAACATCAAAGAGCTCTGGAAGAATGAAGAGGCAGGAAAGATAATTAGGTGCTGGCCAATGATGCAAACAAAATTGCTATCTTTGATGTCATGTTTCATAAGGATGAAGGCCATCAAAGCTGTGGTCCTCAAATTCATGACCTTGAACTGAAAATGCATTCTCCCAAGAGCACAACCAATTAACTTACTTTACACATAACAACAACAACAAAAAGCTAAAGATTAAAAACTAAAAAGACTATTTAAGCAGAAGGATATTGTCACTTTTGAAGAAAAAATTTAGACAAAAATATTTTGTCATGAGTAATAAGGGGGTCAAAACCATAAATGATTAACACAAAAGGTGATCATATGCAAGTCAAATCCACAAAGTACTAAATTTGAAGATGCCTAAGAAAAATATATAGTACAGTTCATTAGGCATGAATAATTTCAGAAGAAAGTGCTATGTGCTCACAAAACATTTATCCATTATCAATAAAGTCAGATACAAAATCAAGGGAAACCAATGCTAGAACAGATCTGATTTAACTCCTGATTCAAACACAAAGAAGTCACCAGACTCAATTACAGTGGCAGGGAATAAAATGTTAGGCACAACTTGCTGACAGCCTTTATACAGTAATATGGATTCAATGTACTATTTTCTTATTGAAATTTCTGCTTATATCAATTCCTGCCCAGCAATAAAGCAGCCATGCGCACGTTACTGAGTCAATCAAACCTAACAAATCACAGTCATCCCAGGAAATAAGACACACTACCTGCTTTATGATTCTGTCCTGACAAACAACTTCCAGTATAACATCGAACTAGAAAGGCTGGGATTTCTCCTGAAGAAAGAGTGAACGCCCTGTGATTCACTACTGGGGTTTAATTATTTGGGAGTTGTAGGGAAATGCTAAAGAACAAGGAAGATCATTGATCATATGGCCTTCTAAGGGGACACGGGTAGCATTTGTCAACAGATTCATCTGACTTACAAATGGGGAGGCCTTGCCTCTGTGACTTGCTGCATGAAGAAGAGCAAGTGGTCAACAGATCTTGATGGCACTGGTGGTCCAGCATGGGTGGTGTTGTGCACTCATGAAGCAGGTCATTCCTGGCTCTCTGGTTGGAGGCTCATACATAAGCACCAGGAAAGGCTCAAGAGCAAAGGCATGCAACTGTGACATTTCAGCAGAAAGGTCAGTACTATTATACCAGCTCAGTAAAATAAAAATGAACATATCTCACACAACCAGCAAGTTTGTAATTGCTGAGAACCCCACGAAGCCTGACTGGTATGGGTACTAGGGGAACTTGTTTCATGGATATACCAATACAAATGAAAAGATGAAAGTCTGTGGTTCAAGAAAGTAAACCCTTTTGATATTCAGACTCAACAGAAGAACAGAAAAACAAATATTCACTGTTTCAAGCTAAATTAGTTGTTTAGAAGATCAGATGGAAGAAAAAGCTTACAACACAGCAAAATTTCTAAAAAATTAAAATCTTAAATAAAAGATTAGACCTCAAGGACAGAGACTAGAAACCAAAATGTGAATACTACGAATTCCAAAACAAAATTTAAAAAAAGAAATAGAGAATAAAGAAACCATATGAAAAAATTTCCTAAACTTTGATAAAAAGTAGTTTTCACCTTCGGATTAAAATGGCTTATGATGTCAAAGACAGGAATAATGGGGGGGAAAAAAAGCATACTCCAAAGAAGAGCCTCATGAAATCTCTGAATCTCTCAACCTTAGATTAAAAGGAAAAACTCCCTCTCCATTTCCAGACAGAACAAAATAGGCTACCTACAAAGAAGACGAAATAGCCTGGCATTAGTTTTACCCTATGCGGCATAAGGAGTTAAAATACAGCGAAACAACATCTACAGGTTATTAATTTGTAATTTTTGAGAAAGGATTCTTCAAATAAAAGTCATATGATAAGATAGAACTTAATAACAGCCTGAAATAATGTCAAGAACTGGGAGGGTATGGGGGGTGTTTGTTATAATGAGGACTTAGAAATGGATTATTCCTAAGATCTTCACTTGGGACTGGGAGATGTAAACATATAAAATGTTTCAGGGCAAGAGGAACAGGTATTCTTTAATTTTGTTACTGTACAAAAGTTGTGAGAGAGCAACAGAAGCTTCAATATAATTGTGAAAAATAGGAAGGTAATCACTAGTTTGATGAAAAACATAGCATTTCTTAAATCAATTAAGGAAGAAGGGTAGTGGAAATAAAGGCATAAAATATAATTGATTAGCACTAAAAACAACAGATTTAAAGAGAAAAACCACAAAGTATAACTACATATACATAAATGGTATTGAAATCACAATAAATATGAATACGCTTAGTTTCTAATCAAATAACTTGTTGATCTGATTAAAATAACAAAATTTGGTTCTATTCTGTTTACAAGAAAACCATCAAAATGAAATGAGAAAGTGGAAAGTAGACGGAACAAAAAAAAATCAGGAAAATCATAAATGAAATAAAGTAGAAGTATCAATAATCAATATCAGAGTGTTAAAGAACAAAAGGTATTAAGTGAGTCAAAAAAGAATATTAGTAAGGTTAAAAATAGCAATTCATTAAGAGGATGGATTTATACACTAAAAACTAAGTGAAACACCAAAAGGTGTTTCTAGAAATACAAGGAGAGCTTAAGGGTATAAAGGAGACCCTTTCAAAATTGACAGAGCAGGTGGACATAAAATAAATGAGAGGAGCACAATCAAAAAGCCTGCCTTAACAGCTAGATTTGCAATTTTGTAGCACATAAACACAGGTGTAATACTCTTCTTTTGTTTTCATAGCACATTTATTAAAGTGATCCACATTGTTTCAGTGACATTCAGTAGATTCCTGGGGTGTCTGTTGAATATTTTCTCTTCCACAGTGTGAAACTCTGAAACATGGCACAGCTCCTTGCATAGATCGATTTTAGGTAATGTGGTTGGTTATACTCGCTAGAAAAGAACAGCATGTGTTCTTTTATTAAAGGGATCACAACCAACTTTTTAAACTGTAGAATCTGTGAGATGAAATTCAGTATCTTAGAGAGAGAAATTTTAGCAGTTATACAATTTCACACCAATGTGGTTTGTTGTAATCTATAGCTGTGCTGTCCAAAACAGTAGCCACTAGCCACATGTGGCTTTCTAAATTTAAAGTTTAAATTTAAATTAAATTAAATAAACATTCGGTTCCTAATCATACTAGCCACATGGCAAGTGCCTGAGAGCCACATGTGGTTAGTGGCTACTGTACTGGCAGCACAGAGAACATTTCCACCATTGCAGAAAGTTCTATTGATGCACACTTGAGTGGCAGTCTCCCAACACCATGGGCAAGCGGGGAATGAGAAGGTGCCTGGTACTGAGACAAGAGTTCTTTATAAGAGGTTTGCACAATGCATTATTGCCAACATTTAGGCTCACCTGTACAATAATTTCATTTGGTTGGCATTAATAGCTTTCCTTTACAGATAATGATGACAGTAGACACAGACAGGTTAAATGAAATTGCCCAAAGTCACACAGACGATGCATAACAAAGCCAGAATTTAAATGACAAACATACCTGACACCAAAACCCATGATCTTAACCACTATACTCTGCTACCTCCCAGTAGCATTGATAATAGTGTATGTATGGGAGCAGCTTCTGTGTTTGAACATTGGTTCTTGCTCTGCATTAAATGCCCTTTTCTGCATACATTTATTCTTTCCTTTGTTTTAAGATCATAACCCTTTTATTCAGCTAATAAATGACACTCAGCTTATTAAATGCTTCACTGGCACTTTGATATGCCTCCAAAGCAAGCTACCATGTTTCAGAGGGCTGCACATCTGCCTGGATTTATACTTTCTCCTATTGTAGTGTGCAAATACTTCTCACCTATGGAAATTCTGTTTCAGCAGACATTGCATGGCATCACAGCCCAATCTATTTCAAATCACAGCAGCTTAGCTTCTGTTCTCTAAGCAGAGGGACTCCAAACAAGTATCACTTAACACCAGGAGAGGGTACAGAGCTGGGGTGGGATATAGACAATGCTAAGTGTCCATGAAGCCAGAGACAATATCTACAGAACATGGAATCTTTACCATTCCAAATAATCTGCAGTGCTAGGTAGGTGCTGGGCTTTACTGTTCACTTCCTGAAAGGTATCCGGGTCATACTAGATGATGCATAGAAGTGCATTCTGAGCACTGTAAAGTATTATCTAAATTTATTTGTTTCCAATAACAACTTTTAGTCATGGAACACCTTTTGAGACGACTTGATCTGATCATGTAATTAAAAGAGGAAATAAAGTCCAGAATGCTTCTGCAACCGGATCCAAGTCAAAATGGTATGATGTAACAGCTTCGGCCTCCTGACTTACTCTCTCGCAATACTCACCCAAAACGGTAATTAGAAGCTACAACTGATGGCATCTAGGGTGTCAAGGACTTTTCATGACAAAATTGCTGAGCTGAGATCCAGAAGTCTGGTCTAACTCAGTATTTCCCAAAATGAGGTCAATGACACACCAGTTCCAGGGAATAGTTAAAGTATTATGTCAAAGAGGGATTCTGTGGTCAAATATATTAGAGTTGAACAAAGACAGAATGTGTGTGTGTGTGTGTGTGTGTGTGTGTGTGTGTTAACTACAGGACTTTTAGGAGCCCTTAATGTACTTATATGCATTATCAACTGCCAAGAGGAGACTATAGTAGGCAGTATTCAAAATTTATTTGCTCGTAAAATATTTTTATTCAATAGCATTCCTCAAAACTAGTGTGGGATGAAACACACTTTGGCAAACACTTATCTAACTTTATCAGCAGATGAGTCCCTTGTCGTATCCTCAAACATGGTTGCCTGAAATAGATTTAATAAAATGATATCTTTTGTGTAACTGGCTTTCCTCCAGGTGACATCACTACCACCATAAATATCACAGAGAACTTTAGAAATTTGTGACATGATTGTAGCACTCAAATGTTCTTAGCAGTTGCCAAACTATTGTCTGGATGACTAATAGCATTTAGAATACTTAAATGATCAAAGTTCAGAGGTTCTTCTGTTATTCTTCTATACATCAAAGATCACATCTATTCTCCTAGGACCTAAAATCTGATGACCCGTAACTGGTGACAGAAAGCAAAGCACGTGGTCCCATATTCCCACGTAGGATTTTGCCAGTAATGCAAGACAGAGGAAACAGTGACATGTATATAAAGAGACAGAGACAGAATATAATTATATTACTACTATGAATACATTACAAATTTTTGCTTTTCTGATCATCAAAACAACATCATAACATAGGTACTATCATTATGCCCGTTTTAGATGAAGAAACTAAGGTAATTTGCCCAAAGTCACAAAGATAGTTAAGTGACCAAACCAGGAAATAAAAAAAAAAATGTGATAAAGATTCACACAATTTGCTTTCTTGAATTTCTTTTTAAAGCTACTGACAATACTGAGGTGAGGTATCTATGATCACTCCACATAGTCTGGAGATATTCAAGTAATTTATCTTCTATCTGAAAACCTCCAGAGGTAAACTCTCCTATTTTGTGGCTCTAGCATTTTATATACATAAAAGCACTTAGCATAGTGACTAGAGCACAGGATTGCAGGCAGACAGTTCTAGATTCACAACCAGAACTCAACTTCACAAACTACCTGCCTAGAGTCTTGAATAAGTTCCTCTAACTCAGCTTCTTTATTTGTAAGATGAGTATAATAAGAGAACTTTATATCACATGGATGTGAACATGTCAAGAGATAAAAACGTCAAGGATTTAGCACAGTGCCTGGCTTTCACTAAACGCTCAGCACCTGGTAGCTGTTCTTCTGATTGTGGTTGTTGTGGATATTCGTAAACATTATAGAGCACTTTCTAGTTTACAACACACTTGCCTAAGCTTGATTTCACTGCGGCCATTACAGTGCCACCGTAAGGTGAAAGATGAGGAAAGCAAAAAAACCTGCATAAGCCTCACTGTGGCTTTGTTCCTCATAATTATATATGGATACAATTTTCTCGGATGTGAAAGCTGGAAGAAACCATTTAAATGAATACCAGGATCCTTCCAAGAAATAATATACTTCCTTACAGAGTTATTTTCTCTATTATTCAAGCTCCCTCTTTCCCAAAGATCTGTTTGGAATCAAAGCCAGATTTCACAGCCTGAAAATTAATACTGTGCAGCCAGAAATAAATTATTTTGCAAAGAGAAATACCAGACCCACATCATTTTTACTCAGTGAAAAAAAAAAAAAAACTCCCTTTCTACCTCGCCAGAAAGTACAATGGACAAATATAAAAGCACAACGTTTATCCATTTATGTGGTCTGTAAAATAGAGCACCCCTTTTGATTCATGACTCTTAGCCTCTAGTCCAGCCGTACTGCTCTGGCAACAAAAGCACTATCATCAATTTGTGATTAGCCGTGACATTATCTGGTTTTCAGATTATCTGTTTGTACCCACAGCCTCTATCTCCTTGCCAGGAGACGATGCCTCGTGCCACTGAGAGCAGGCCCACGATGGGGAGGATTGATGGCAAAGAATACATCGAGATTGTCAGCGTCTGAGCTTATGGGAGAGGATCCAACTGCCTAATGATGAACATCAAAGAAAACCCCAGTTAAATGTCCACATGTTTTCAAACGTTGCTAACATTCCAGATATAGAAAAACATCCTGATGCTTAAGTAAATTTTGAAATTTCCAACCAGATGCTCATAAGGTTGAGTATGCGTCTCTGATTGCCTTCAAAATTTAGAATATTATTTTTCTTATTATTTTATATTATCTATTTATATCTTCTATCCATTCTTAGCAAAGGAAATCAAACCTAACATTTTCTCCTGGAAAAAAAAAAAAAAACTTCTTGAGTTTCCATAGAAATTTACTCAAACATTTCATATTGTCTTTTTTGGTATATCAGGCATGTGCCTACCCCATTTCTACTCAGAAAACAAAATTATTCCAGTTCCTGGGTAACTACAGAATGCCTATCTTCATTTATAGATGGGAAAAAAGAAATCCCACAGTTCTTCCTTAATTAGTCATACATTTTGAGGGTTAACTCAACTGACCAAAATAGAACCAAAGAGTTCTATTTTAATGACTCTCAAGTTTGAACAGTTGTGATCCGCAGGTATGCTGTCACTGTGTTCAATACTGTTTCATTCTACACACAGACTCCCAAAAGAATGGATTTATAGAGTCCATGAAAATCATGGTCGAAATATTATTTTGAGCCATGCAGGCAAAATGTTAATATATTTGTCTTGAGCTGCATCCAAACCCTATTTCCCATTTAGGAGAAATCTGCATTGTGTGAGTTTCAGGGGGGAGGAAGTGATGTGGACACACATTTAGAATTTTTTTTCTCATCAGCAAGAAGACAGCAGAGGCAGCTAAGGACTAACTAGGAACTAACAACCTAATACCTTGGCTGAATTTTGTGCTGACAGCTTCTGCTGGCTCTTACCTACTCTCCAAACTTGCTTCTCTATACAACCCATCGATTCTACATCTACCCAGTGCCCTTCTATGACATCTTTTTTGTTACTATTTTTAATTCAGTGAGTCAGATTTGGTTGGTTTGTGTGTTTCTGCAACCAAGACCCCAACGGACAACAGGCAGCACCTTATTCGCAGTGGAAATTTTGAATGGAGATTTAAAATGTTAGCTAAACTTTAAGGGCTCTAATGTAACTTTTCCATTTATGCTCTTGTAGGCAGGGAGTGAAATTCATAAGCAGCCATCATTCTTTGCACCTGTGTCTAAATTTTGATTAGAATTTTAGAATATTAAAATACATTAAAAATATTCTGGGGGTGCGTAGGTGGTGCAGTCAATTAAGCATCTCACTCTTGGTTCTGTCTCAGGTCATGATCTCAGGGTTTTAAGATGGAGCCCCCTGAGTTGGGCTCCTTGCTCAGTGTATAGTCTGCTTGAGACTCTCCCTCGACCTTTGCCCCTCCCCACTGTGCTCCCTCTCTCTCAAATAAATAAAATCTTGAAAGAAAGAAAGAAAGAAAGAAAGAAAGAAAGAAAGAAAGAAAGAAAGAAAGAAAGAAAAAAAGAAAGCAAGCAAACTGCCTGGATGGTCTGACTCTCTAACTCAGCTGGAACGGAGCTGACAGTCCCAAAGCAATCTGTTCCATTTGGGGCAGATTTTCTGAATTTTCACTAACTCTTTTTTTTTTTTTTTAAGATTTTACTTATTCATTTGACAGAGGGAGAGAGAGAGAGAGAGAGAGCGCATAAGCAGAGGCAGAGGGAGAAGCAGACTTCCGCCCTTAGCAGGAAGCCCGATGCGGAGCTCGATCCCAGGACCCTGGGATCATGACCTGAGCCAAAGGCAGATGCTTCACTGACTGAGCCATCCAGGTGCCCCTGAATTTTTCATTAATTCTATATTAAAACTTCAGTGAACAACTCGAGACACGTAAGTCCATGGGATACATAAAATATAATGATTTCAACACACAAAAGTATTCCAAGCATTGAAAGATGAGTTTCCTGGGGGAAAAACATCAGGGAATTTAAATATTTTGTATGAATTGATGATTCTCAAAACATTTTACAAAAAGTGATAATAGCTGGGAAAAATTTGAAAGTATATAGTAATTCTCATCAATAACATAATCCTCCTAATCCAGCAGATGAATCTGGTTCCCAGTAGAGGCTCCTTACCGGGATTTCAATCCTGCTATCGTGTCTGACTTGACTGCTATGAGGTAACATTTTCCACCACATATGTGAGGGAAGCCGGTGAGTGATTGGGCTGTTTAACATACTCTCAGAAACTGAACCTCGTATGGAATGGCCAAGGCACAAAGTGGGTGAAAAACTAATTGTTTAATGTAGAAGTTCATTCTATGTTTTTAGATTTTTATAGAATTACAGCTTTTTTTTTTCATATTGTTATATCATTCATACTTGAACATATTCATTCTCATTCATGTTCTCTCTCTGTTATTCTAGGTTCTTTTAAATTATTATTACTTAGGCATTAAGCAAAGAATATTAACTATTTTAACATACCTAGAAATGAGACACTCACTTTTTTTTTTTTTAAGATTTTATTTTATTTTTTATTTATTTATGTGACAGAGAGACAGCCAGCGAGAGAGGGAACACAGCAGGCGAGTGAGAGAGGAAGAAGCAGGCTCCTAGCGGAGGAGCCCGATGTGGGACTCGATCCCGGAACGCCGGAATCACGCCCTGAGCCGAAGGCAGACGCTTTAACGACTGCGCTACCCAGGCGCCCCGAGACACTCACTTTTTAAGCAGAAATCATAAGGGAAAGAGTACTAAAAAGGAATTAAAACTAAAATCTTCCATATAAGAAAGATCACCATAACCCAAACTTCAAAGGCAAGGAACAGTCTAAGGGAAAGCTACATGACAGAAATATATGATGTACACATATGTGGATATGTATGTGTGTATATACACATGTACATTAATTTTTATGACATTTTTATATATATACATAGGGATATAAACTCATATGCCACAAAGAATATCCAGAATACATAAATGCATACAAATGAACAAGACAAACACCTGTAGAAAAATAAAAAATATATTCAAAAACAGTTCACAGAAGTGAGTTAAAGTGGCTCATAAAATATGTGCAAACTCAGCCTCAGAGAGACAAAATTAAAACAATGAAGTATCATTGCATACATATCAAACAGGCCAAAAAATATGTGGCAAGCACTGTTCTAAGCACTTTACATATTTTATGTCATTTAGTCATCAGAAAAACTTTATCAGGCATGATTATTACCTTCATTTTACACGAGGGAAGTGAGCACAAAGAGGTCAGGTAATGGGGCGCCTGGGTGGCACAGCGGTTAAGCGTCTGCCTTTGGCTCAGGGCGTGATCCCAGCGTTATGGGATCGAGCCCCACATCAGGCTCTTCCACTATGAGCCTGCTTCTTCCTCTCCCACTCCCCCTGCTTGTGTTCCCTCTCTCGTCAGCTGTCTCTATCTCTGTCAAATAAATAAATAAAATCTTTGAAAAAAAAAAAGAGGTCAGGTAATATCTCAAAGTCAATGAGCTACTGAGTGGCAGCCCATGAAAGCCCAGCTCTCATCCTAACAACACTAAGTGCTGGACAATACTGGGTAAGACAGTACTGGTTAAGAGAGGACTATGTTCATGGTCAAGTGATTGTTTTGGAAAGCAATCTAAAAATACCTAGTAAGGTGAAGACGTATATGTACAAGCCTGGCCATCCAAGAGAAACTCTTACACACATGCACGAGGAGACATTATAGAGGAAGATCATCACAGCACTTTTTTAGTGGGACAAATGAGAAAGAATCTCAATGTTTATCAGTAAAAGAATGGGAAAATAAATTGCTTCGCATTTATGCAATGTAATATTTCACAGTAGTTAAAATGAATAACTAGTTCCATATGCATCAACAAAAAACCCTCAAAAACAGTGTTGAATGAAAAGCTGGAGAATACAGGGAGATTGACAATAGTTACGTTCATTAAAAATAGAATATTTATGTTCATTAAAAATATAAACGACATATATTATTTATGGAAGCACTGAAAGTAGTAAGTATTTAAGGAACACGGACTAAATATACAAGTTCATGACAGTGGTTACTTTTGGAAAAGGAAGGGAAAAAGGAGGGATGAAAAGAACACGAGGAATTTAAATTTTATGTGTAAAGTTCTATTTCTTTTAAAAAAGGGAGAAAGAATAAGAAGTTATCTGAAGCAAATATTTAAACGTTACTTTTTATTTGGTGGTAGGCACATGAAAGATTTCTTGAAATGCCTTTTGTTATATTCCAGACTTTTGAAATTATCCTAAGTATTATACTTAAAAAGATCACTTAATTAAGAACAGAGCATTCCTAAACAACTGAGCGATCAGGGGAATTCCATCCTATTTTCTGGGGCTAAATCAAACCTAACATTTAAGTATGGAATTTATTTAGAGGCATTTTGCAGAGTTTATTTAACTGCAAGAGATCAGACCTATCTCACTAATGCCCTCATATAAAAATAACTTGAGGGTTAGAATGTGGTATATATCTGCCCTATATTCTTTTACCCTATGATTTTAATCCTTAGACTTTTCTCTTCGAAGAGCTGTCAGCGACAAGTCAAATCACAGAAGAAATAAAATACAGTTGTTTCTGTGAATGCAGAAGTCTTAACATTACAGGCAAGTCTTCTGAAGAGAAATTCGTATATCATGCCTTCTTACTCCAGACAACCACAGATCTACCCTCAATGGAGGACCACATGAAGAACTTTGACCATCTAAAGATAACCCCACTGACAATGAATTAAAATATTAAATTATAATTTGGAAATATTTCCAAAATATTGGTCATAATTAACACATTAGTACTTTTAATGGAAGACAAATAATAACCCAAAACAATGACTTTCCTAACCAATATTTAATTGCATAAAAAATTATTATTCACAAAACCTCAGTCCCATTGTTCTTTCATGTCTGCAAAGCAAACTCACCTCTCTCTTATCTCAGGGCATTTTCCTATGCAGTCTCCTTTACCAAGAACTTTATTCCTCCAACTCTGAAAACAGCTGGTTCCTTCTCATCCTTTAGGCCTGTGCAAGTCATCAGTGCTACTCATCAATATCCATCTTTTCCCTTTATTTTCAGGCACATGGAAAACTACACATGACTGCCTTCTTTAAAATTACATATAGCCATGTCCTATAACTTTCTGTGGCCAATCATTGAGAACAGATGTCATTTCCAGGCAAAAGCCTTTAAGGGCCCATGTATAAGTAACTATATTGTCCTTCTTTGCTTTGGTGACCAGGGAGGCATGTGTTGAGAGGGAGTCTCCTTCACTCTGAATCTCTGAGTAACAATGACAAGAAAAACTCCCCCTGACAACTCACACTGGATACTTGGTTATGTAAAATGAAAAGTAACCTCTGTTTAATTACGTAGACAAACCACAGAGATTTTTATGGTTGGTTGTTACAGCAGCATAACCTACACCATCTTGATGAATGCAAGGTCTGAGAGTAAACAGCATCTCTTGGGAGAGGAATTTCTTATACAATCATTTGAAATCCCTTTAATCCATTATCTGAGAAACCTCTTCAATTCCTTCAGAGCATTTATCACAATATGTATTTTTTAAATGTATTGTTTCTTTGTTTTAAATTTTCCCAAACACACTGTGAGCAACATACAGAACAGATTTCAAATGTCTTGGTTATAGTGGTTTTTCTTGGACTACCATAGTGACCGGCAGATGATATCTTCTTAGTAAATATTTGTTAAGTGAATGGATATTTCACTTTGCTTAACTTAAAATGGTATCTTAGGTACTTTACAAATTATGACACACAGTTAACATGCTTGTGTAAGAAATTCCAATGATGACAGAGTTAAAACGCACAGTAATTTCTCACAAAACATATAAAAATTCTAAATCTGAACCTCCTTGTGACATACAAACTAAGTATTTTACATCTGGGACACAAATGCTTCAATTTAGACCACATTGATACTTATCATGAAAAAGGAATTTCAGATAACCTCTCACACAAATTCACATAAACAGGGAGTAGACTTAAATTGACTCCACATATAAAAGGTCAGAAAAGTTATAAAAATGACATTTTACTGAAATTGTAAAGAGCACATATATTAAGCTAAAGTCCTTACTTTCCCACTAACAATTTAATAAATGTTTCAGTCATATTTATGACTGTTTTATTTTCCACATATCTTTTGTTGCCAGGATAAAACCTTAGGAGTTCATGCTTCAATAAACCCAGACTCAAGAATCTGTTACAAAAATGAATTTAGGGCTGGCATCCACTAGAGTCCTAAATCTTCTCATTCAGCTGCCAAGGTATAAGGTAAAAATGGTTGCTGCATTAACGATATTTGTCAGTTGCCATACTTTTGCCAATGACTGTATATCAACCATGGATTATTGGTGAGCTGCAATGTATTACATATTTTGTGGTGGAGTTTAGCGTGCCTGAAGGGCTTGGCTCAATAACATTTCAAGATCTTTCTTCAAACAAGGCAAAATGCCAGTGCTACAAAGCAAATTTGGACTAAATAGGTTAAAAATGAATATTTCCATATAATCATGCTTGATCAGAGTCAACAATGGCAATTATGCCTATGGCAATTTAGCTTAGATTCCTACTCATTACAAACTGGACCAAGAGCGCCTACAAAACACCTGATCACACTTTATTTGGAATATTTGTTCTTAAATTATTTAGCTCTGTTTTCCTCTGATTTGATTTTTTCTCTTTTCCATGTTTTCATCTCTTATTTTCATACCCCTCATCTAAAGCATCTTTTTTCTTTCTATTCTACTTAAGAAATGTTTAATGCACTCAGGCAATGCATGCCCCTTATACCATAACGAGGTTAAAAACCCTGAATTTCTAATACAAGTGTTATCTGTGCCATGTAATCATGAATGAAAAATAACAAAATTATTTTTAAAAGGAAAAGAATTATTCTATATAATGATAAAAATATTAACAAATAATTATAAAGTACTTAACATGCATCAGGCATTTTTCTAAATGCTTTGTGAATAACTGTTTACTCCTGATAGTGAAGTATGTGTGATTATTATATTCAATGAACATATGAGGAAACAGGTTCTTAGGTTAGGTACTTTGTTTAAAGCAAGATAGCAGTGTACACAAAAGGGAGAGAGAGAGAGTGTGGGTGGGAGTATGTGAGTGTGTGTGTGTGTGTGTGTGTGTGTGTGTGTGTGTGAGTATGTGTATGTGTGTGGGGGAGTGTGTGTGGTAAGTTATTATGCACAGCAAGGAGAACAATACAGTATAGAAAAGCAGTAGGTAAGAGTAGACTCTGGAGTCACACAGATCTGTGTTCTAATCTCAGGGCCATCAATTTACTAGATTCCTGACACCAATTTAGTGAACTAATTCATGGAAAGAGCCTCACCACATAGTAGGTGCTAAGTAAAAGATAGCTATTTATCATAACATTATAAACATGACTTCAATCATTTTCTATTAATGGTCAGCATTTTCCAAGCATTGTACAAATAGCATGCATTATTTTTATCATCAGAAAAATTAGTAATAATTTTATTATGGTGACAATTTGAGATTAGAGCCATACCCAGAGCGAGTATTAAAAGGAAAACTGACCCATTTCAAATCAACCTTATTTCAATGTATGTCAGCCATCTTGATAGTGAGAGAGGCTTATGAAAAAGAAGTGTTGGTCATGAGAATTTTCACTGGCATTTCTGCTGAAGGCAAAACCAACACTCCTGGGATGAATCATGGAAACCACAGCAAATGCAAAAAGAACCAAAGCAAGAGAATAATAAAAATCTCTACCCATTTCTTAAAATTCCATAACCTCTTCAAATAGAAACTGGAAAACAAGAATTTACTCCTTCCTACTTGAAAATACTGGATACATTACAGAGCAGAAACATCAATGCGAATGCCCAGACTGAGACATTAGGTATAAGTAGTAATGCATATACGATCACATGGATTTAAGTACTCAGGGATACGCTTCATTTCTAAGTTCATTCATTTATATCCAGGTATACAATTTAATATTAGCAGTGACAAATACATGCACAATAGTAATTTTTCTACTTTATGGAATAATGACTTCGGTTAAAAGTAAACAGGTTACTCATTAATTCCTTAACCATCAGTGATGCAAAAATCTTGGAATGTATCTTTTCCTTACAAGTACAGACTGCTCCTGAGTTTTTGTTAATCTATTTCCATAATTGTTAGTGAACTGTATGGTGAAGACCATATGCCACTACTTTCAATATTTAACTAATGAGGATTACACCTTACATTCAGAGCAGATGGTAACATGAGGTTAACAGAGATAAACTCATGTTATAAATTCTGAGTTAAGAAGGCAAGGAGAAAAAATTTTTAAGTTGCAGTTATGAAAGCATACATACACTCTGTACTAGCTTTAAAACTGTCTTTTACAAGTTTAAATCACTTTTTTAAAGGACAGCAAGCTATTTAGTTTCTAAAGCATTACTGGAATTCTTTTTTGAGAAAATACTTATTTTTCTGCAGTGCAACCAAATGTTCTTAGGACCTGTAAACTATGCATACGGCATTAACAGACCCAGAGATACTGTGATTTACTGAGAACAAAAGCAGGTTACTGGCAAGAGCACTGCTGGCATGCTTCCTTGCAAGATCAGGTGGTAAGGGAGCTTAGGGAATAATCACATTGTGTCCACACAGGAACTGGAGCAAGTGAAGGCTGCCAGTGCTACTATGTCATGAATGCTACCAGAGCCCGATACAAGCTATGAGCCTAATGGCATTGGCACAATGCTGTTCTGGATTTCACAGACAATATTCTTACTCTTTAATAACATTGAATTTTTTCTTCCGAAGTCACTCCAACATTGGAAAAGCGTGATTTTCTAATGTCAAACATAGGGGAGAAAAATAAAACCACAGTAACAAACCAAGAAAAAGCTGGTCTTGATGAAAAAAGGAAATTTGTCACCAATATTAAAGGTGGCAAAAGTCACCTCTGAATGATACGCATTTTTTTCTCCACCTGAACCAAGAGTATTCTAATATTTAAATTCTATTGAGGGAATTAATAAAGAGTTTTTCTAAAAAAACCGTTCTTTGAGCCATTCTATCATACCCTTTAGCATCAGCAGCATGATCATTTTTTGAGTCATGTCTGACTTACAAATTTTCTGCAGTTATTATTTTATAATTTGAATAGAGTTTTTCATCTCCTAACATCAGTTAAAGGGATTGAGATTCATGCCTAAATGACAATGGAGTTTGCCTTCCCTCTCATTTTTTCAAAGTTAGAAATGCTCATTAAAACTGCAATTATTTAGTGAAAATAATGTTAACATGTGTTCATTCAATTTTCTTTCTCCTAGAAGTCTTCTTGTGTTTCCTTAAGTATCGTTTTGTCACCCACTGTCACCTAAAATGTCCTCATTTAAAATGGGGAAACACTTTTATTCAGCCAAGAATCATGTTTTTTTCAATGCCCAATAGCTGCCTGTTTCTAAAAGTCAGAAGGAAATTAGCCATGTAGGTAATAAATACTTTCAAGGAGACCTCTGAATTACACTGCACCTGTTCTCCATGAACAGCTAGTCACACATAGCTACATGCAAGAGTTTCCATGATGTCCAGTGCATATTTAATAAAGAAGGCAAAGGTTGCATTAGAATATAGAAATACCTTTTCTACTGGTATATATGAAAAACTGCTAGATTAGACAAAACTCTACTGTGAAATAAAATTAAAGTGTAAAAAATTACAATGTCCAGTGTAATGTACTGTAATGAAAAAGAATACAAAAGCAAGCAATAGAAGTAAGTCTACATTTAACAAACATTCCCTACGCGAGTACTACATGGCTTTCATCATCTTAATTACTAGACATCTAAGCATACAAAGACAAAACATGAGCACTGGCCTTAACACCCTCACAGTCTATTAGGACAGACACTGACAAATACGGAAATGGCAAATATCAGATGTCTACAGTAAGAGCAATGGGACAATGCAGTGGGAGGACTGGCTATCAGCCCTAAATTCTAGACATGAGGCACTGCAGTTGGAAATGCAGGCAGAAGAGCAGCAATACAAAGGCACAGCATGAAAATGGATGACATGTTTGGGAAGAGAAAGTGACTTCACTGTTGGAGGAGTGGGATGTATGCTGGGGATGGGGAGGTTGGGGAAATAATCAGTATGAAAGAAAAAGGGCAATAATGACAGGCATAACAGCCAACAGCTTCTGAGCACTCAATAAGTTCCAGGCACTGGGGAAGCACTTGGCATGCATTGCATCGTGGGAATTTCCGGACTCCCTAATGAGTATTAACCTCACTTATGACCTAAGGTTTGGAACATGAATGGTGAGCAGTCACACATAAAGGGCTTTCGATGTCAAGTTGAGAAATGGGGACTTTACCATCTACTAATAGGAAGCCAATGAAAATATTTGGTGAGGTTAATACTTCAGAAAATTCCTTAACTGGAAAGGATGAATGAAGAAGAATATCAACTCTGAAGGCTGGATGATACTCAAATAAAGGTGGCTGCTGAAATGGACCAGCAGAGAGGAAGGGGCCTGAACTAAGGCAGTGGCACTATACTTTAGAGGAGGGTGTACATTCGAGTGGCACTGCAAAGGTGGAATGGACAAGACTTAGCGACAGATCTGGGGATGGGGTGATAAGTGTCAGGAATTCCCGATGAGGTTTTTAGCTTGGATGATGGGGTGAATGCCGATGACCTTATCTGACAAAAGGAATATGGAGACAAAAGCAGAGTTCTGGGAAATGACAGTAGGTTTGGTGTAAGACATGTCACACCCAACATGCCAGTGGGACAGTGAAGACAACTCTGCTCAGTAAATAGCAAAAACGGTCTGAGACTCAGAGTATAAGCTGGAGACAGAGATTTCAGAGGAAGAGGTGGAAAGTAAAAACAAGGGATGAAGTGAAATAGCTAAGAGAGAGGAATGGCCCAAGAAAAGAATCAGAGAGAAATAACGGTATTCAACAAAGACCAAAGAAATGCTTTCTTTAATGACTGGTCAGAAAGGAAGAAAGTTGATAAATCAGAAAATAAAATACTGAAAGGATGAACTTTTGTACCCAGAAAGAATGCACAGAAGAAAATAGCAGCATGAAGAGCTCTATTAACCTGGTCCCCAGTGAAACAACCGTAATTGTTAAAAGGTATTTTCAAAACTAAATATTTTAAGTCTCTGAATATTGTCCTCTGGGCATAAAGCAAACAAAGACAACTTATTCAAGAAAACCTATTCATCTCAAGAAGAACAGCAAGGGTCTATGTCATTTGAGCCACATTTTGCTTCCTCCCTCTGAAGCCCTCAGTTCAGTGTGAGGCAAGCTCCAATACAGGCAGGTATGGTCAATAAAATGGGGCTCCCTCTCCCCTTTGGTTCATAGCCAAAAGCTACAGTATCTCTCCAGAAGGTGCACGCTGCCAGTATTATGCCCCTCAGCTATGTGTTACAGCAGCTAACTCCAAAACAGTGTGGCAGAGAGGTTGGGGAACCCCTTTCTTTACCCAGCCCATCATAAGGTGGAAGCTCTACCCTGGGTGTGGGAGGCCAAGAATACTGGGGGCCTTTGTTGCCATCACCCCAACACACTGGTAGTTCAGAAATTCAGTGCCAGGAGAGGCAAGCTGAAAAGACCAGAGGCTACCCTGCCCACAGAGCATCCTACCCATAAAAGACAATGTCACTCTCAGAGAGACCACTGTTCCCACTTCCAACCCAGAGCAGCAGCTCAGAAATTTTTGTCCAGAGGGAGAGGTCACAAGAACAGAGAACTCTGAAACTCCCCCCAAAGGAAATGACTTTATTTGGAACAGATAAAGCAGGGAAGTTCCAACCTAAATGTATGTTGAAAACAACAGGGATGTCAGTGGTAAGCAAGTTAAGAACAGGCTGGTAGCTCTAGGAGGGGAACATTCTAAACCACAGGCCAGCTAGTTTACCAGAGAGAACCAGATGAGAGACTATTTAAGAGTCCTCCTGGAGTCAGAACAAACCTTAAAAAACGGGCCTCAAAAACTACTCCTGGAAACGGGCCTAAATTTAATTGGATTGGACTGTAGAGCAATATATGCCCCGGGGCATTGTTGAAAAAAAAAAACAATCAGTGGGCAATTACTGGAGTCTAATAGTTGGATGTGAGGCCAACAAAAGCTGACAGCTTAGTAGAAAGATGAAGAACAGTCAAAGGGAGCCCTGCTAAAATAACTGTCATTTCATGGTGACTGTGCATGTGCCTGATTGTGCCTCTAAGGAGTAACATCAGAGACTACACACCATAGGGGCAACAGATCTCACTATGGGAGTTCAGTCACTAAATAAACAAGTAAACAATAACATCAAGCCCCTGGGGATGCATATCAAGAGTTGCTACAGTATGTTCTTTTAAAAGTCCAGTTTTCAACAAAAAATTATGAGATATGCAAAGAAACAGGAAAGCATAATCAACAATACACAAGAAAAAAAAAAAAAGCAAGCAACAGAAATGGCCTGTAAGAGGACTCAAATGTCAGGCTTCACAAAGATTTTAAGACAACATTGTAAATATGTTCCAAAACCTACAGGAAACCATGCACCAAAGCTATGTATGATGATAATGTTTCACCAAAGAGAGAATATCAACAAGACAGAAATTATAAAAGAGAATCAAACAGAAAATCTGGACTTACAAACTAAAATAATTGAAATGAAAAATTCCCTAGAGGGGATGAAGAACAGATTTGAATGGGCAAAAGGAAGAATCAGTGAACTTGGTGAGAGATCATTAGAAACTATGCCATTTGAAGAGCGGGGGGGGGGGGGAATGAAGAAAAGTGAAAAGAGCCTCTCAGAGAAATGTCTGACATCATTAAATACACCAATAGATGCATAAGGAAGTACCAGCAGAAAGGAGAGAAAAGACCAGAAAAAAATATCAAAAGAATTAATAACAGAAAACTTTCCAAACTTGATGAAAATTACTATTAATCCAATTCTACAAGAAGTTCAACAAACTCCTTGTAGTATAACTGCCAAAAGATACACACTGAAAATTTTACAGATAAAGAAAAAGTCTTGAAATCAGCAAGAGAAAACCAATTCCTCATATTTAAGGGAACCCCAATATATCTAATAGCTAACTACTTATAAGAGACAGTTGAGGCCACAAGGCCATAAGACACTTGAAAAAGAAGCATAAATTAAATCTAAAGCAAGCAAAAAAAGGAAATAATAAAGATCAGAGCAAACATTAAGGTAGTACAAATGAGAAAAATGAGAGAGAAAAATCAGTGAAACCAACAGTTGGTTCTTTGAAAAGATAAGGTTGGCAAGACTTTAGCTAGGCTGACCAAGAAAAGATTCAAGTTATAAACATCAAGAATGAAAGAGGGGAGGGGCGCCTGGGTGGCTCAGTCGTTAAGCATCTGCCTTCAGCTCAGGTCATGATCCCAGCATTCTGGGATCGAGCCCCACATCGGGCTCCCTCTCGGCGGGAGGCCTGCTTCTCCCTCTACTACTCCCCCTGCTTGTGTTCCCTCTCTCGTTGCCTCTCTTTCTGTCAAATTAATAAATCTTAAAAGAAAAAAAAGAATGAAAGAAGGGGAATTATAACTGATATTACAAAAAAAAAGATTAAACAGTAATACTATATGGCCATGAAAAGCAGTATGCTAACAAATGAAATGTGTGAAAAAGAAAAATGCCTTGAAATACACAAACTACCAAAAGTGACTCTACAATAATTAGAATTTCTGAATGTGGGGCGCCTGGGTGGCACAGCGGTTAAGCGTCTGCCTTCGGTTCAGGGCGTGATCCCGGCGTTCCGGGATCGAGCCCCACAACAGGTTCTTCTGCTGTGAGCCTGCTTCTTCCTCTCCCACTCCCCCTGCTTGTGTTCCCTCTCTCGCTGGCTGTCTCCATCTCTGTCAAGTAAATAAATAAATTCTTTAAAAAAAAAAAAAAAGAATTTCTGAATGTATCAATAACAGGTAAAGGGGTTGACTTAGTAATCAAAAAACTACCCACAAAGAAAAACCCAGGTGGCTTCACTGGTGAATTCTACCAAACATTTAAGTAAGTATTAATACCAATTTTCCACAAACTCTCCCACAAATACTAAGAGGAGGGAACACTTCTTAATTTATTCTATGAGACCACTAGACTCTGATATTAAAACCACAGATATTACAAGAAAAAGAAAACTGCGGAAGAATATTCTTTGTGAATATAAGCACAAAACCCTCAACAAAATACCAGCTGAGTTTAGCAACATATAAAAAGGATTGCACACTATGACCAAGTGAAATTTATGCAAGGAATGCAAGGTTGGTTCAACATATGAAAATCAATCATTGTAATACACCATATCAATGGACTAAAGAACAAAAACAACATGATCACGTGAGATAGAAAAAGCATTTGACAAAATCCAACACTCTTGCATGATAAAAACATTTTAAACACTAGGAATGAAGGGAATTTCCTCAATCTTTTATAAGAAAAAGTAACCTTTTTAAAAAAGATTTATTTATTTATTTCAGAAAGAGAGAGAGAGAACAGGAGCAAGAGAGGGAGAGGGAGAGAGAATCTCATGCAGACTCCATGCTCAATGTGAAGCCCCACGCAGGGCTTGATCTCACGACCCTGAGATCACAGCCTGAGCAAAAACCAAGAGTAGGATGCTTAACTACTGCACCACCTGGGTGCCCCGAAAATGAGGTACCTTTATAGGTAAAGGCCACAAAAAACCTACATCTATACCACATCTAATGGTGACAGATTGGCTGCCCTTAAGATCAGGAATAAGACAAGAATATCCACTCTTAACAGCTCTATTAAACACTTATCTGGCAACAAGTTGGCCACAGGGCTGGCATCCAAATGAAAAGAATAAGACTAAAGAGAGTCCTGGTAGAAAGGAAAAGCAAAATGCAAGTCTGGTACTATAAGAAACCAGAAGAGGCAGGAAGAGCCCAGCATGAGAAGCCCAGAGTGGGGAGAGCACGTTAGATACATTAATGGAAATGTGCCTCCCCTTGGGACTCTGGGAATGTGTCTCCCCTTGGGACTCTGGGAAGAGGTCCACACCAATATGAGGATAAATACATCAAAATGGTTCCTGCATGGCCCCACAGGGACTGGGAAGGTACTGGAGGGTTTGGCCAGGGCTTCTGCAAAATCACATATATACTCCTGATCATATTTAACTGATAAGCAGAAAAGCCTTTAAACATCTCACCACAGTTCTGGGTTTAATTAATGAATATAATACTTTCAATTGAGACTCCCCAAAGTTCCTTCTTCACTTTCTCCTCTCCTTCGGCACACTCTGCTTGCTGTTCTTTCACCCCTTTGGGCTCTGGCTCTAGGTTTTTTCCTGAAGTGCCATGTGCCTGAAAAATGCTGCTCAGTATTCCCTGGCCCCAGCCAAGCCCTCCAAACTGTCTGTTTATCACACAGCTTTTCAGATACCACCTACTTCACAAATCACTCCTGAAATAAATACAAGAAAGACGGAGTTCTTCGGGTCTCACTCAGATGCAGAGAAATAAACTATACTTATTTAGTTTTGCAGAGTTATCAGTGAGAAGAAATACATAATTATATATGAGAAATGAATACTTAGGAATGCTAGTAATTATTCTAAAAAGAGGAAGTATTATAAAGTACTACATGAAAAGTATATGAAAAATATGTAATGTTATCCCTCTTTGTACATCTCACTGTAATCCACACTACTATAATCTCACGGCAATCTACAAAACTAAAATGCTATCATTGACTATAGGGTTTAACTTTAGCAAGATCTGATGTCATAAGGGTGAAACAAGTGGGATTTGTCTTTTTAAAAAAACTAAATAAAATTTCAGTCTTCTACATATGATTTTAAGAGACTATCCGGATTATTACTTAGTTAACCGTATAGTAACCAAGCCAAGATTTGAAGCTATTCTAAATATTAATAGCTCAGTTTTGCCGCCTGCAGGGAATGTACACTTCTTACTGAGCTCACTAGGATTTAAAAGTATGTAATATGGGGGAAAAAACTTAAGATAAAGTTGACTATTTTTTTTAAGACTTTATTCATTTGAGAGAGAGAGAGAGGGTGCGTGTATGAGCAGGGGGGAGGGGCAGAAGGAGAGGGAGAAGCAGACTCCCCACTGAGCAGGGAGCCTGATGTGGGGCTGGATCTCAGGACCCCAAGATCATGATCGGCTGAAGGCTGACACTTAACTGATTGAGCCACCCCGGCACCCCAAACTTGACTATTTTCAAATCCAATTTTGCCACATCGGAGGGAAGCAAAGTCTACCCTAATAATGGAATTTTAAGACATTATATATCCAGGGGGAAATTTTATACAAAATGGCTTCATTTAGAGCTCTAAATGTAACAACTGAAAGAATGGATAACATTTTGGAGCTATTTTAAGAAATGATTCCTCAGATTTGTCTAACTATAAAAATGTTTCAGGGTATTTTATAAGGACTTCATGCTAAAACAGTGTTTCACAAACTTCATGTTACAGTGGAATGATTTTGGGGACTTTAAAAAATGTTCATGCCTGGGATTGGGTCCCTCTGCTCCAGAGATTCTCACAAGTTGATCTCAGGTGCAGCCTCAATGTCAGGATTTTTAAAAGCCCCCTAGTGATGATATGCAACTATGGTGAAGGTCTTTGAATTCAGAGCAATGAATCTGAGTCTCCAAAAGAGAGGCACCGGAGTATTTTTTATTTTAAACAAAAGGAGATTTTTACGTCCAAGAAAAGTAGGTAAACGCTGATCTAGCCCAATATCCTCATTTTTCAAACAAGAAATTACATATAAATTGACTTAAGAACACAGTTGCACAGTTAATCTCTTAAATTCTAATTAAAATCTCTGTTACATTCAGAACGTAATTCTTTTTTTCTTTTTTTAAGATGAAAATGATCTTGCTCAAGATCTGGAATGTGCCTTGTAGGCCATTTCTAAATCAGATGAAGAATTCACAAACATTCAGCATCGCCCATATGGAAGAATTTTGCATGCATTAAACCATGACATTAAGTATGGTCATGGGAACCATAGAGTTTAATCCACAGAAATAAGACACCCATAGAACTAGCATTTCTTTGTTCAGTAATGTGCACTAAATAAACCACCACAATGTTACTTGTAAATGATAACTGCAGTGTCCCAGATTACGTCATCTTCTATCAGGAGCCCTTACACCTGGCTTTCTGTGTGGCTTGAAATAGACTTCAGGTTAAAAACATTTAAATGTGATATCAACTTCCAAGAAAATACTGGGGTTTGAAGCCATACCACAGAATCTTCCCTATCCACAGCTAATACAAACAACAAAAAAGCAAAAGCTACCAAAAAAATTTACTCTCAGTACCTCAAGTAGGATATAGGCACAAACTCCCACATAGGATTTGAAAATGGCAGCCAAGGAATGAAACAGAAGATGGTCATAACCCCTCTTCCCCCACATGATACGCAGAATGAGAATGATTCATCAGAATTCTAAGAAGTCTCATTGATTTCTCCTGGAGAGCTAAGTGTGAGTTCAGCTTGTAGAGAAATCAGGGAAAACCCGGAAGAGTAAAAGTCCTTACCTAGCAACAGAGCATCTTGTCAGAAAGCAGAAAAACAGAGAGGATCAGTTGTGGGGAGGACGATCCTCACCACACAGGGTCAATTATCCCCAGCATTCAACAGGAGAAGAGGAGACACAAGGAATATAAGGAAAAAAGATTCTTAGACAGGAAGAGGCTGAGCTGAAGCCTCTTATATTCATCATGGGGAGGAGGGGCTATTGCTGGGCAATGATGGGGGAAATGGAGAAATCCAATGCCAAGCATGATTCTCTGAAAGCAAAGGTACGGGCACGGTGGACTTCAGCTGATATGGGAGCAATCATCTCCATTTCAAGATTCTCCTCTGTGAAAAGAGAATACTGCCATGAGCAAATGGAATGATCCTGAACAAGCCATGTAAAGAAGAACCTGAGAACATGCAGAGCTCAGACCCTTTATTCAAAGCTGTCCAAATCCCAGTTGAGGTCTTCTGTCCCTTTTCTGGGCTCAGAACATGAAGCGCCTGAAATCCCTGGCTCTCCAACAGGAGCAAGGACAGAAAGACAATTCAGGCCATTTTGGGAAAGGAGAAAAGTAAAATTCACCTACACCAAGTTAGTGCAAACAGAAGTTTTGGACAGAGCTGCCCATTTTAAGCAAGCAGAAGACAAAAAGAAATGGGACAGGAACTATGTAACATACTGTGATTAAGTATTTTCATAAGGCACAAAGCAGATTAGAAAAACAAAAATACTCTTTTACAAGAAAAAACTATAGTCAAGGAAATAGAAGATAATCGCATATATTCTTTATGCTAAAGAATAATCTGTTAAGAACTATATAAATAAAAAAAAGGCTAGTAGATGGAAACAAAGTATCAAATAAAAGGGAACATGTCTCAGCTAAAGAAAAAACTGAAGACAAAATAAAAACATCTTAATTATAAAACCATTAAATTAATTAGAGCAAAACAGAAGAGATACAGCTAGAAAAGAATTACTAAGATCAAAGCAATTAAAGAGCAAATAACAGCTCACAAGTCTAACCAAAAAATTAATACACTGAAGTAGTGAACCTATTGAAGTAGCAGAACTATCCAAAGATATAATAGTAGAAAATTTCCTGAAAATTAATGAAAAACACTATGATTCCACATCAAATGATCATACCAGTTTCACTAACATTTGCAAAGAATAAGTGATACACATAATTATACAGTAAAAATTGTTCATGTATCTGAGAAAAAACATCAAGCATCTTAGCAAGGGGGAAAAAGTATCAGGCTAATTCAGACTTATTTATAGCACATTCAGTGACAGAAAATAATTGGATATCTATAAAAATATGAGGGGAAAAGTATAAATCCTCAATATCCACTAATTTGTGCTGGAGTTCAATTATAAGGCAACAGGTCAACAATCTACCAGTGAGAAAGCACTCGCGAATCCTTCCTAGGGAAAAAAAAAAACCCTCATGATGACAAAATCCAATCAACCAACAGGTGTGGTGGAAAAAAAAAAAGAAATAATAAGGATACAACACATACTCCCCTCATACTGGAGAGAGAACAGAAACTGCAAAATGTTAATAAACCAGGAAATGGCTAAGTATATTAATCAGATTTTAAGGTTTAAAAAATATTAACAATATGGAAAGGAGATTGGTACAATGCTGAGTATAAAATAATTCATGTTTTAAAAAATTTCCCACTAACTTTGTAAGGACAAATCTCCCAAAGAACAAAAACAGGCAAACAGAAAAAAACTCTATGTGCTATGACACTTTGTTCAACATAAATTTAGTTTTTAACTCCTTGTGAGGATTTGGTTGGTATGACTGGGAATAATAAAAAGGTATTCCTACAATTTATCTAATGATATTTCCTGGCTCCCTGACGATTGATTGGCTCCTTGAGACATCCATACTGATTATGGAGACAGTGATTAGTGATGAACTGCTTTCTCAAAGTCCCAAAATAAAGTTTCCCAAAGGTGCAAGCATAATGACTCAGGAAGCGTCCCTCACTGTTTCCCTAACTGCTACTGAGTACGGGTTTAACTCCAGCAAAGTATTCATAAAGCACTACTGTATTTCCCCACGGAAGAACTGATTGGATTATATTTATTATAATATCAATACACTTGTTGCATATCAGTGGGCAGCATCAACTAGTTTTGTAAAAAGTATTAAATTCGGATTTTAATACACACGTCATTTTTCTACAAGCAGATAAAAACATATACCTGGCCAGAGGCATTTATCTTGAAACCGAAAGCTAAATTGGTTTGAACAATTACTTTTACTGTTCCATTTTTAAAAATGGCTTTACTGAGGTGTAACTGATATACAATAAATTGCATGTATTTAAAGGGTACATGTTTTATATATAGTGAACTCACAAAATCATCACTACAACTCCAATAATGAGTATACCCCCTCCCCAAATTGCCCCTGCTTCTTTACAATTCCTCCATCCTGCCCATCCACACACCTCTCCATCCCTTAGGCAATCACTGACCTTTCAGTTACCACAGCAGTTTGGATTACCTAGAATTACATATAAATGAAATCATAGTATCTATCTTTCTGTGTGCCTTCTTTCTTTCAGCATTATTTTGAGGTTCATAAATATTGCATTTATCAATAGTTCATTACTTTTTATAAATGAGAAGTATCCCATTCTAGAAATATATAACAATTTGCTTATCCATTCACTTGTTGAAAGACATTTCGATTGTTTCCCATTTGGGGGCTATTAAAAATAAAGCTGCTATGAGCCTCTAGTCAGAGCCTCCAGTCAAGTTTTTGTATGGATACATACATTTATTTATCTGGGGCAAATAACTGGGAGCGAACAGCTAAATCATATAATACGTGTATGTTTAAATTTTTAAGAAACCGACAAACTATTTCCAAGTAGTTGTACCATTTACGTTCTTACCAGCAACGTATGAAAGCTCCCCATAGTAATATTAATATCTCACTGTGATTTTTGTTTCCCTAATGACTGATGATGTTAAACCTATTTTTATAAGTTTATATGCCATTCACTGGTCTTTGCTGCAATGAAGTGTAACCACAATCTTTGCCTGTTTTTCTAATTGGGTGGTTGGTTTTCCTATTATTGAGTTTGGAGATTTCTTTATATATCCCGCGTCCAAGTCCTTTAGAAGACATATGATTAACGAATATCTTCATCAGTTTTTTGTTTGACTTTTAATTATCTTAACAATGTCTTTCAAGACCAGAGGTTTTTAAATTGTGATGAAATCCAATTCATCAATTTCTCTCTTTTTTTGGGGGGGTGGTATTCTTTGGGTGATGTATCTAATGATTTGTGCCTACCCCACATAAGGATCTTCTGTTTTCTTCTAGATGTTTTATTGTTCTAGATTTCACATTTAGGTCTATGATTCATTTTGACCTAATTTTTATATTTAGTGAGAGATATGGATCAAAGTTAATTCTTTTCGCAGCATATGGATATCCATTTATTCTAGCACCACTTGTTAAAAAGACTGCACTGAAATACCTTTGCAACTTTGTTCATCTGTGTATTTATGGGTATACGTTTTGGGGTTCTCTATTTGTCCATCTTTATGCCAAACTCTCTTGATTACTACAGCTTGATAATAAATTTAAAATCATGCAGTTTAAGTCTTCCAATCCTGTTCTTTTTAGAATGTGCTTTGGCTTTTCTAGGTTCTTTGCATTTTCATATAAATTTTATAATCAGTCTCTTAACTTCTCCAAAATTGTTGTGATTTCTATCAGAATTGTGTTGAACCTAATAATTATGGGGACAAGAGGCATCCCACAATATTGAGTCTTCCAATCCATGTACATAGTACATGGTATAGTATATCTTTCCATTTATTTACATCTTCATTAATTTTGCTTGACAATGTTTTATAGTTTTCAGTATACAAGCCTTGTACATTTTTTTGGTCATAATAACTCTCAAGCACTTCATAATATTTATGGTACTGTATATGGCACTGTTTTTAAATCAGTTGATCACTGGTAAAGAAATACAACTGACTTACATACGTTGATCTTGTGTCCTGCAATCTTGCTAAACTTATTTCCTACATAGACAATGAAGTCATCTGCTAGTAAAAGTTTCACTTCTTCCTTTCCAGTCTCTATGACTTTTACTTTTATTGTCTTATTGCCCTTCTAGAACCAAAGACTTCAATGTTCAAAAGAAGCGGTAAGAATGTCTCCTCCTGCTTTGTTCTTGATATTAGGGTAAAAGAATTTTGCTTTTCATCATTCAGGATGATGTCAGGTATAGGCGTTTTGGAAATGCCCTTTTATCACATCAAGAAGTTCTTTTTTTTAATTTTCTAGTTTGTTGACAGTTTGGGGGAATAGATTTTGTCAAATTTTTTTCTGCAGCTATTTAGATGGTCAAAGGATTTGAAAAAATTGTTAATATGATGAGTTACACTGATTCTTAATATCCTGGGATAAAAACCACTTGCTTATATTACGTTTTCAAAGTACTGCTGATACACTTTGCTAAAATTCTGGTAAGTTTTACATCATGAGAAACATTTTCATGTCCTTTTTTCTTGAAGTGTCTTTTTCAGTTCGGGTATCAAGGTAATTCAACTTCACAGAATGAGTTGGGAAGCTTTAATTCCTGTTCAGTTTTCTAGAAAAGTCTGCATATAATTGGCATTATGCCCTCTTAAATGTTTGGTAGAATTCACCACTGAAGCCATCTGGGTCAGCAGTTTTCTTTATGAGAAGGCTTTTAAAGACTCCATTTCTTTAATCAACATAGAGATATTCATGTTTATTTCTCCCTGAGTGAGCTTTCTGATTTGTGTCTTTTAAGAAATTGTCCACTTTACTTTTATTGGCTTAAAGTTTTTCATTATATTGTCTCATTACCCATTTAACATCAGTGAAATCTGTAGTGGTATCTTCTCTCAACATTCTTGATATTGATAATTTGTGCCTTTGCTTTTCCCTGATCATTATGGGTACAAACTTTTCAATTTGTTGATCTTTTCAATGAACTAGCTTTCAATTTCAATGATTTTTTCACTTTTTCTCTTTGGTACTTCATTTCTTTCACTTCGACTTTTATCATTTTTCTTCTGCTTACTTTTGGTTTAACTTGCTCTTTTGCTTCTAACTTTTTAATGAAGAAGCTGAATTCACTTAGTTGAGACCTTTCTTCTTTTAACATAGACCTCAGCACCATACGCTTCCCTCTAAGTACTCCTTTGTGGCATCCCCAAAATTTTTATATATTGTGTTTTCACTTTTATTCAGGTCAAAATGTTTTCCAATTTCCCTTTTGATTGCTTCCTTGATCCATGGGTATTAGAAATGAATTACACAATTACAGAATGTGTTTTGCAGGGATCTGTTATTGAATTCTGATTTAATTCCATTATAGAGTGAGAACACACATTGCATAATTTATGGAAACTTGGTTTATAATTCAGAAAATGATCTCTTTTGCTACATGTTCCACATGCACTTGAAAAGAATGTATAGAGTTCTCTGCTATCGTGTGAGAGTATTCCATAAAAGTCAAACTCATCACGTACATTGATAGTGATGTTCAAGTGTTGTCTCTTTACTATCTCCTTCTCTCAATTATTGAGAGGTGCTGAAATCTCCAGCCATAGCAGATTTGTCTATTTCTCCTTGCAGTTCTATCAGTTTTTACCTTATGTATTTTGAGGCCATGTTATGAAGTGTGTGAACATTTAGAATTATAATATCCTTTTAAATGATTTATCATTATGAAATGACCTTCTTCATGCCTGATGCTACCCTTTGCTCTGAAATCTACTTTCTTTGATATTAATTAAGCCACTCAAACTTTCTTTTGATTAGTATCAGCCATATACCTCTTTTTCCATCCTTTTGCTTTTAATCTATTATTATCTTCTAATCTAAGTAGATTTCTTATAGGCAGCATATTGGATATTGGTTTTTTATCCTAGCAATCTCTGCCTTTAAATTGGATGCTGAGACTGTTCACATTTAAGCCATTACTGATACAGTTACATTTAACTCTACGTTTTCTAATTGTCCATTTATTTGCTTTATCTTACTTGGCTACTTTGAGTATTTTTTTATTCCATTTTATCACCTTTTGTTGACTTATGAGTACAATTCTATATTTTTCAGTAGTTGCTTTAGGGCTTAGAGTACACATCTTTAATTTACCAAAGCCTGTCTTCAAGTAACATTATGCTACTTGGCAGTATAAGAACCTCCCAGCCTTTGTGCTGCTCTTTCATTTCACCACATCTGCCAGAACTCCACAGAAAATTTTAATTATTTTTGTTTCAACATCCAATTGCTTCTCAGAGACTTAAATACTAGGAAAAAAAATCTTACATATCTACCCAGATACCTTTTTGATACTCTTTATTCCTTTGTAGGGATTCATATTTATATCTGGTATTTTTCCTTTGCTCGAAGGACTGCCTTTATTTATTTATTTATTTATTTTGCCATTAACATTTCTTGAAGTGCAGGTCTGCTGGTGACGAATTCTTTCATCTTTTATAAATTTAAAAAAGGTTTTATTCTGCCTTTGTTTTTGAAAGACATTTTCCTAGATATAGGATTCTAGGACTTTTTTTTAAAAAAATTTCAGTACTTTAAGTATGCTGTACCAGTGACTTTTCACTTGCACTGTTTCTGACAAGAAATTTTTTGTGACGCTTATCTTTTTAAACTTTGTATAAAAGAGAGTCTTTTTCTCCAGCCGCTTTTAAGATTTTCTCTGTTTATGTAGTTACGAGCAATTTGATCATGTTGTCTCTTGAGACAGTTTTCTCAGTGTTTCTTCTGTTTGGGATTCTTTATCTTCCCAGTTC
The DNA here is from genome assembly GCF_024610735.1 of Ursus americanus. NCBI lineage: Eukaryota > Metazoa > Chordata > Mammalia > Carnivora > Ursidae > Ursus > Ursus americanus. The sequence goes on along the minus strand of NC_142131.1, from coordinate 63,076,548 downwards.
TGTTACTTTATAGAATTCACCAAACTTGGAGAATGTCTGCCATTATTTCTTCAAATATGTTTTTTCTTCCACCCACTCCTGTGGTAACTTCAAATTCCATGTATACAGTTCACCGGAAGCTCGCCAATATGATCCAATATTTTTAAAACTTCCTTCTCTTTCATTTTAATTTTCATTGCTATGTCTTCAGGTTCACTTATCTTTACATCTACAATGTCTAACCTGCCATTAATCCCATCCAGAATATATTTCACTTGTGATACTACAGTTTTCATCTCTAGAAATTCAATTTGGATTTCATATCTCTAACATTTTGAGTCTTTCCTCTGGCTTTATGGACAAACAGAATATCCTTATAATAACAGTTTTAATCTTGTAGTCTGCTAATTCTAACATCCATGTAGGTTCAGGATTGATTTTGGTAAACTGATATTTCTTCTCATTATGATCACACTCTTCTGCTCATTTGTAGAAAATGTGTGAATGATACCATTTGTTTAGATGCCATATATTGTGAATTTTAACTTACAGAGTGCTTAGTATATTTGTATTCTTACAAATATTGTTGAACTTTCTTCTTGGATGTTTGATCCTTCTGGATGTTGCTTTTAGGATTTACTCACCAGGACTAGTGATGCTGGTGTATCTGACACAGTTTCTTCACCCTCCATTCCTTTTTGTTTGCCACTCCAGAGTAACCTCTCTGGAGAACTACTTTCTAGTACAGAAGTCCTTCATAATCTCTCTACCCAGTGCCTGCTGAATAAAGGGTAGCCTCTCAACTCCGGCATTCCAAACTTCATACATTAAGGTCCAAGGCCATTTGCCCAGCCTCATCTTCTATGCTTCTGTTTCACTCACTGTGTCTTACAGCCTCCATGACAAACAAGCCTCCATGAACATTCAAGGTCCTCTACCATGTCTATACTTTTTTTTCATCCTATTTCTTCTACTTGGAACCCCAGTGCTTATCCAGTCAAATAACTGGTGTGCCTTGCATATCAGTATATGCACTGTGTGGAGAAGGAACACAAAGGCAACTTCAGATAAAAATCTCTGCTCTTAATAAGCTCACTGCCAGGTAAGTAAGCAGTCACAGCACAGTGATGAAGAGAGCTATTCTAGAGGGATGGAATACATGACAGGTAGATAAAAGGAGAGCATGCCTAATTTTTGCCTGAAAAGTAACCTGAGGCAGGGGGTGTGTGGTAGTCAAGGAAAGCTTCACAGAGGAACCGTTCTCTGACCTGTTTGAAGGCCTGCCGCAACTTCCTTTTATTAGATTGAGCAACATGCAAGTCTACTGATTACAAGTATCTTGAGCAAAATAATCTCTACACATATATCAGTTCTACTGCAAAATGCCCAGAAATAGACCTTGTGTACAGTGAAGGCAGAGACTAAGACCAAACAGACCAGTTAAATAGTAACTACTGACGGCACCACTGGTATTTATAGCACAAATATGTCAAAACAATATAAGTAGGGTCTAAAAGTTCAACCGCATAACATGCAAAGTAATGGTAATGACAAATATATCTTTCAATTTATTGTGTATTATCACCAAAAAACCTACAGAAATTAAAACAATGAAACTTAACCTTGTTCACAACCGATGGCCCCTGATCTGATACACTCCCAGTAATCCGGGAATTATCGCTCTCCTTCATCAAAACGATTTTTGTCCAAGAAAACCTATCATACCTTGTTTTCGTTTTCCACCATGATAGCTTATCATTCACTGAGTACTTTCTCATACCAGACCCTAGCTAGGCACTGTATCTCTCATTTAATTCTCATACCAGGAAGGTGAGCCTCTCTTAAAATATGGTTTGTATGGATCGGAGAGAGTAATCACATTTCCAAGATCATATAGGTCTTAATATTCAGTTCTGATTCTGACTACACCCTGCGAATTTAAAACACAACTAAATATTACTTAGAGGATGCCTCCCATGTGCCAGGCGCTCTGCCTCTTATATATCAGGAGCTGAACACATTGCTGCTTTTAATCTTTCCAACAATTCCATAAAGCAATTGCAGGTCCACAGTCCTTTATCTAAAACCCTTGGATGCAGGCACCACTTAGGAATTTATAATGTTTCGGATTTTTGAAATACAACTGATCCTTGAACAACAGAGAAGTAAGGGGCACTGGCCCCCGTGCAGTTGAAAATCCATATATCACTTCTGACTCCCAAAACTTAACCATTAGTAGTCTACTGCTTGACCAGAAGCCTTACGAATAATATAAACAGTTGATTAATATGTATTTTTATGTGTATTATATACTACATTTTTATAATGAAGTAAGCGAAGAGAAAATAAAATGTTATTAAAAATCATAAGAAAATTCAGTTACAGTACTGTAGTATATTTATTGAAAAAAACTCACATATAAATGTAGCTGCAGAGTGCAAACCTATGTTGTTCAAGGGTCAAATGTATGGAGCACACATGCACATTTTATTATTATTTTTGGCTAAATACTACGTAACATTTCTTTATATTTAATTCATGTGTATGTGTGTCTGTGGTAGCTCTGCCCAGGTTCCACACCAGTTAATCTCTAAGGCCTTCCAACCTGATGTTGAAATAGGAAAAGAGGAAAATATTTACACAATTACACATACGTAAAACATTTTAATATTTTAAATGTTCTACTGCAGGCTTCCCTGCCTCTAGGCAGATAAACCAAAAAACAAGGAAATGTATAAATAAGGGGCACTTAGAGCTAAAATAAAATGAAAATGCTCACTGCTTTAATTCAAAGGAGTTTCTAAGGTAAAGCACTGAAGTCTAACAGGCTGCCAACACATTGGATCTTACTGCACACATCTAAACAGCAGAGGTTTAAAGCAAGGATTGAGAAGCGGGAACTCCGGCTTCTCTCAGATCAGATCAATCATTGACTATCTCTCCAATGCAGACCTTTCCTTTCTAGAACCAAGTGTCTCCACTCCTAGTCTCAGCATGACACCTTCCTTTTCTCTCATCCTTTCTTTCTTTCTTCTCTCCCTTCCCTTCTACTTCCCACTGTCTGCTTTTTTGCTCTCGTTTTCCTTCCCTTGTGTTCTTAATGGCATTCACGATAAGGATGTCATCTGAGCTAGTGCCAAAAAGTAAAGTTCCCACAGATCTTTTGGTATTTCTCTGATGCCCATTTAAGGCTAAGTTTAGCTTAGAGAGTGCGAGGTTATAAAATGTTCTTAACAGTCTCATGAGTGCAGAAATGTGTGTGGGGGGGGCGCACGTGAGTTTGACATCTGTAGTTGGTAACATTCTCTCTCTGTTCCTTCTAATTTCTTTCTTCCTAAATCTTCAGAGTGCAAGAGAAAGGCAGACATTTTATTTCAATCAAACAAGTTCAGCTCAGTGATTGTGGTAAATGGTACTTAAGTGTGGAGTTTAAATAATATTATTTAGCATAAAAGTCAACCATGATGTTTCTTGTAATATCAATACAGGAATTAGGCCAAAACTGCTTTTTCTCATTATAATGAGTTATATTTTTTTTCATTCAGATTACCTGCAGGAAGACATTTCTAATTCTCAGTTTTCCAGGAAGCATTCCTGAGCCCTCAAATAAAGTCGTCCCTTACTCTTATTATATTATTTGCATATTATATTCCTTTTTAATGTTTAAGTAGATGACCACTACTGTTCTTTAGTTTTTCATTAACAGAGTTTATACCATTTGTCTTTGTAGTTTGAGCTCCAACTACCTAGCCTAACACTTAATAAGCACTCAAAAGATACATGAAAATTAATATTCATAAATGAATTTACTTCATTTAAAAATAAAATTACCCTCCTATATAACCTAACTTACAGTTAAAAAAGCAAAAAGAAAATCTCCATAGCACTAGGGGGGAAACTGTAGATATTTTTAAGAATTGGGAATAAAGAAAGACTTTCTACAAATAATACCAAAGGAATAAATCATAAAAAGCCTTTTTAGAGGGAAATAAACAGAACAGATCAAAAGCTTTAAGTTTTCACATACTCAACAACTCAGCAGTTGCATTTCTAAGAATAAAATTGAGGTTACAGATTTATCTACACAGATTCTTATCATGGCATTGCTAAAATACAAATAAGCCAACGAAACAAAAAAGAAAATCTGGAAATGACCCTAAATGTCAACTAATAGAGAAATATAATTATGGCAGGCAGACAGCTATCACAGTAATTGAGTTAAAGGTTTTAAATTAGATTGTCTGATATCCTCTTTTTGTCCTTATACTTCCCAATGCTACCATAAGCTTCACCTGGGCAAAGTTCCCTCATCTACGACACCAAGAAAAAAACTTTACAAACATGGCATGATTGTAGAGAATGTAGATGCCTAGCCCTCACTGTTACAATATGCAACACAACTATTTCAATCTATAACATAATGTATTTCATAACACAAACGAGGAGCAGGATACAAGCAGATTTCACGTTACAGAAGGGTGGATTCCAGTAAGAATGGAAAGATCTCAATCTTCATAAGCAATATATGTGTAGTAGAAAAAAGGATTCAAAGCATACCCCTCAAAATTTTATAAAGTAATTCTGATTGGAGGAATTATGAATAATTGCATATTTTTATCCTATTTTTGAAATTATTTTATAATAAAAGTGTTTCTTTCAGATAAAAATATTACAATGGAAGGATTTTTTTTCTGAAGAGGACTGCTTATACATTTCTTGGAAGCATCAAATCCATTGTGTATAGAATCCTGCATAATATACCAGCTTATTCTCTCCCCGTGCTCCCCTGTACTCTTGGTCACACTAATTTGCTGTTACTTCATAGGCTAAACAAACTCACTATGCGTACTTTATAAAAAAATTCCAAGACCATGGAATTAGTTAATTAATACATGCGTCATTTGTTTCTGAACACACTCAGGTCTGGTCTACCTAATTCCCAGAATTCAGGAAAACCCTAGTTTGCCTGCTTCCACTCTCGTATTTGGAGAATCTAGATATGGTCTGAGTAGGCTGAACAGCTGTCCCAGTTACTTTACTTCCTGAAATGTGGGTGGATAAACAAAAATATACAGAATAACTCAAGAGCTTATAATTAGACTACAAGTTGCCCATATGCAAACCTGAGGGGTAAGACTATGAGTGCCTCCTTTCAGAGAAGTTGCCATCATCATGTCCACTGAAATGGACTATAAGGGATGGGGCTATCCATCTGCTAAATGCCTAGCTTAGGCAGAACCATAATAATACAGCATTTGAACAATCAGGATTCTGACCATGAAACCCTGCTTCACAACTGGGTGAGTGAGTGAGAACCCTATGACTGGAGCTATTCAAGCAGAGGATGAGTGACTCCTCCAAAAGGCTTTTAGACAATGAGATCATACATAAGGTTCTACAACTGGATGATTTTACGAAACTTATCCTGAAGAGAAATCCATCCATGTTTCATTTTACACAAAGGCTCGAAAGTTTATATTTCACAGACTCTCACATTTGATCTCACCTTTTTTAAAGTAGCTTCAGATACACAAATGGAATTTTTCTTAAAAATGTCAGTAGATTAAAAAGTTAATCTCCAATCCTCCTTTTTAAGGTACCATTTACTGAAAAATGTACATAGGAAATGTCACTAAATACAAGGATATTTGAAATTTCACCAAGTTTATGCATTTTCTAAAAGAAAGTCATGTTTAAATGATAAAAAGTGTGTAATAATAATTTATGGATAATTTAAGAGTCTAGGATCTATTCCTAACACATGGTCCTTACATAAGCCTGAAGGAAAATTCAAGATTTCAACAATCAAAGTCAAAGAAGCTGAAATAGGGACTTTAAGCTGGCTGCATTTGTGATCAAGTTATCACAGTATTTTGTCCAGAAATACCTTAGGTAAATCCATTTCTTGCCTGCCCACCACGTCCCCTCCAAATTTCTACTGATAAATAATAAGGTACATTTTAAGTGTTTGGGGGGAAAAAGCACCAGGTCTTGATATATGATGTTAATTCCATTTCTCTGTATTCTCAGGTAAATATTAAGTACAATATTTATATTTTTTTCAAATGCCACGTATACAGAGAGAGAAGCCAAGAGCTGAGTCTGCACATGTGCCTTGGACACAGCTGGGTTGTCTGCCTTCTACATTAGCAGTGACCATAAGAACTCTTTCTTTAATGCTAAGTATAAAAGGTCATTGTACATAGCAGCATAAGTGAGAAGAGAACTCCAAAGAGGTTCAGCTTACCGAGCACCAAGACTCAAGTTAAATACCGTAATCATGCTAGCCACTCAGTTACCACTCAGTCTCTGTCTCCAGTCCGGAAACCAGTCTGCCAGAAGCCTAGATAGCTGGAAAAGCAGCCCTGTTTTATCGTATAACTGATCCCCAGAGGCCAATTTAAAAGAAAATTATATGTGTCCTATATTAAGGAGGAAAAACATCCCTCATTTTACAATTTTTTTTTTAAGAGAACAAAGAACATACATTTGAAACTCGGTAACTGAAAAACACAATACGAACTTGCAATGTTAACAGGGCATGTGAGCCTATTCACTAAGCTCAACATAAATGAATTATTCCTTGTGTATCTGTGTCGACAATGTTTTTTAAGAAAAAGTATGATCTCTACTTTTACAGGGATTAGCTATTACACACTAAAATATTCCACTGAAAATATCTTCTAAAAGTGTGAAAGTTCATATTGGCAATACAGGAGTGAAAATTATTAACTTTGGATGAAAAAAAAGTTTTAAGGTAGTAATTAAAAAGATTTTTAAGAAACAAACCCATGTTTTAAAAAATATCCTTCAGGCCAATTCATTAATTAATTTTTAATTTCTTCTGAAAACATGCTACTGTACATGTAAGATATATGTATGTCTTTATTGGATTCCCATAAATGTAGTAAAGAGTAACAAATCTAATGAATGGATAACTGTTGAAGAATGATGATGCAATGCCTGGAAGCCTCTGACTTGAAACTGCCCAATTCCTTTGCCAATTATGAATTGACCTTGAAATCGGCTTCAGATGAGAGAACTACAAAGGTCACGTGACTTTCAGAAAAATGAACATCATCTCCACCAATTATAATTATGTTTGAAATTTTAAACTAAAATATTTTGCATTCTGTAGTATTTAAATAAACTTAACATTATGTAGGAAATTTGTGTTACTCCATTCTTAACAACTTACCTTTTTATGCTAACATTTCATGATTAATTTTTCTTCCCAAAATAAAAGCATCTAGGAAAGACATTTAAATTTGCCCTAAGTATAAACATAAACTCTGTCATTTGTGGAATATATTTCAGTCCCAAGAAATCTCAATTACCTTATGAATAATATAAATATCATGAGGCATATACACATAGCAGTGTATGTTAAAAGGCTTCACACATTTTACTTTTCAAACTTTACTGTAGAATTCTAATTCCTCAATTTCTTCTCAAAATTTAACCCAAATACTAAGATGAAATTTTTGTCAGGGTAATGAGTCTAATTTTTTAAATACAAGGTTTCTTTGCAATTTAAAACCTCTGCATACATAAACCAGCACCACTACTTATCTGTAATATTTCAATTCAAAAAATCTGAATATTTCAATTCAATCTTTAATATTTCAACAGCTTCATACACTCTAATGTTCTGCAACAAAGAAAGCACTCTACAAGTTTAGATGCTATGACAAGCCCTGGGAAAATAAATTGAGGATGTATGTCATTATGAGTAATTATGTAATACTGCTTTTAGTTTAACCTTACTTTTACTCATACGGTTCAGTGTTAAATATTTATCACATTTTATAATATTAAACATCTTTGATATGCCACTGACATCCACTTGCTTCCAAGACACCACTAAGAGTTCATTTAGCACACTGACACTGGCGATTTCCAGCAGTCTGCTGATCAGGAGTTTAAGTGCTATTCATATCATGGTAAATTGGTTTCATATTGGCTTGAATGACCATTTACATGGGTAAAGTAGACAACACTGGATGCCTACTGAGCATCCATTCCTCCACTCCTTTTCTGCTGCCCAAGAGAACTTCCAGTGACCTCCCGAACTGAGATCACTTGGGTGGAGAAAACTCTCCAGTTGTTATTAGTTATGTCCCGTAATCTCACCATTCAAGTTATAGCCACCATCGAAGACGAATAAAAATATTATTTCATTAGAAGAATTTTCATTGGAAAACAAAAAAATCACATGCTTTTAGAACGAAAGAGACCTCTCCAAAGGGAGGTTCTCATTTCTCTTTTCTTACCTCTTTCGCACTGTGGACCAGTGAATCCATAAACACAAGCACAGCGGTTAGGTCCAATACAACGTCCACCATTCTGACACCCGTTTTCGCAGACAGCTGCACACAAACACAGCAAGAAGCTCATTATATAGTAAATCTCCAAGTACAGGTGACCACTGAACAACACAGGTTTGAACTGTGCTGGTCCACTCATAAGCAGATTCTTTTCGGTAAATACAGTACAGTGCTGTAAATGCATTTTCTCTTTCTTAGGATTTCCTTAATCACATTTTCTTTTCTCTAGCTTACTTTAAGAACACAGTATATAATACATATAACATAAAAAAATGTGTTAATCTACTGTTTATGTTATCAGTAAGGCTTCCAAACAACTATTAGTAGCTAGGATTCTGGGGATTCAAAAATTATACACAGATATTCAACCGCATGGAGGGCTAGCACCCCTAAGCCCTGTGCTGTTCAAAGGTCATCTGTACAATGTAGCCTGGAGATCCAGTCCACAATGGATCTTACCTCTCGAACACAATCTACAGATTACATAACGCATTTAAATAAGTACATATAATGTATATTGAGACAAAAGCCTGCACAATTCATGTAAATCACAATGTTAGGCACACATCTGGTAAAAGTGTTTTTTTTTCTTTTAAACAAAATCACAAGGATTGGCTGGCTCAAATGCTCATATTGTCAGAATGTAACTATTCAATCTGCAATTTTACTTCTATTACCCCCATAATCAATTTTTGCAGGTAAGAAATTAAAATATGGGGAAATGTAGGAAAAAGGGGGCAGACAATAGGTAGCAGAGAGACAGGAAAAAAAGTGGGAATGTGATATGGAAAAATAAAGAGGATACGGCAATAAAAAGAAGGAAAAATCAGAGAATAAAAAAAAGCACACACTCCCCCAAGAAAAAAGATGGGTGGGTAAATAAGAAAAAAACTAACATGAATAGTGGAGGGGGAAATACTGTCAATTCAGTAGTGAAATATTAAGAGAAATTACTAATGTGTACAGAGTATGTACAGGATATAAAAGAAGGAAAACCTCACGGTATCAATAAATATTATTAAAAAATTAACCCCAAATCCAAAATTTTTAGGATGAACACACATAGCCTACACTGTTTCACTCTTTCCACTTGTCACCAGGGAGACCAGAATTCAGTTCAGGCTCTGTGGGCCCCAGCGAGCCAGAACTGACCCTGAGCGGCTCCCCTCCCTCACTGCCCCACTCTTAGCAGCCAGGACCACAAAGAGAAGACCACTCTGTAAAGACCATTCCACACACTTCCTGAAAAATCACTATTCCTACAAACTCTCCTGATGGCAGTTGAATCCAAGAATCATGCCTTCTCCAAAAGAAAATACTGGTACTAAGAGCTTGTCTATCAAGCCACCCACCTTGTTGAACATCAACACTGTCCTCACAGATGAAGAGGATTATATTCTATGACTTGTGCCCAAAAAACAGAGCTTAAAACATTAAAGTCAAGTGAGGGGGCAAAGCACATCTATGTGCACTTCAAATGAGCACGTACCAAAAAAGGGAAGCTCAATAAATAAACCGGTATCTAAAAATGCCACAGTGCGGCCATCTCCTTACCAGGAATACTGAGCTGGATTACCTATTTTCATTCAGAATGCTTCCAAGTGGCTTCTGTTCCGCTAACCGTACAAAATGAAAACATACTTTGAAACAAAGATTTCTTTATTTTAAAGCACCACTAAGCCAGAGGCTTTAAAATTCTTTGAATCGGGCTTTGCTCAAAAGCAGGAAGGATTCTATGTACGTTCGCACAAGTGCATCTCTGGAAGAATCACACCTTTCTGCTTCTTCACTTGTGCCAAGCTGAGCGCTGCACACACTTGAACTCATCCCTGTCTTGAAATATAGGCCGAGCAATAAATTGGATGAACAAATACAGAGGATAAAGGAAAGGAAATAAAGGTCATGAGAAGCGTGAGAAAGATGGGGGTGGACAGGAATGTGGAAGAAAACAAAAACCTGTCAGAGAACTCTCAGTGGTGTGGAACTCCATAGAAACAATGGCCAGCACTTGAACATTTCAAATGCTAAAAACACATACTGCAGAGAGGTAGCCCTTATCTAATGTAATTAATTATGATGTGAGAAATGTGCTTTAAATATCATCAAACTGTAAGAAATAGAAATGGAAGGCACTTTCCCTGACGGGTTTGCTCATGAGACCCGTGCTAGCCTTTAACACACAATTGGGAAAAAGCATTCAGGATTGACAGTCAGGATGCATCCCTGGGTTAAATGGAGAAAGGGCTTCTCTCAGGGTTTTCCTAAACAGACTTCCAAATCCCAGGCAGGAGAAGAGGGCTAGCTACATAATCCTTAAATGTCTCCTGAAGAGCCTGTCCGGTACAGATGAAACTTAGTCTAATCTGTCTAGGTTAGACTGACAATGTCTCTACTCATTGCTTTTTTTTTTAATAGGAAATATAATTAATGTTTGTAAAAAATTATGTAAACATACAACAAGGTTTTATTATTTTAAATGATTTAAATATTAAAAAATTTCTCTATTCTAATTTTTAATATGGTAAATATCAGCAGACATAGCCCATTTAAACAAAAGATCTTCAGGATCCTCAATAATTAAAAAAAAAAAATGTAAAGAGCTCCCATAAACAAAAATGATGAGACCCACTGATAGAGCCATTTGCTTTTATTTCTAGTTCCTGCCTGAGAGTTAACTCTTCCAGGACAGAGACGAGAGTTTGCTTGCCTTTGCATCCCCATCATCTACTGTAGAATTTGGTCCACCACAGACACTAAAAAACAAAAATCCTGTAATATGTCAAAGTTTTGCAGCCCTTTTCCCACTATTTTGCAAAGCAGAAAGTCAGAGTGAACAGACAAGGAGTTCTATTGTTCCCAGCACATCGTGATCACGTCATCTTCCTGATTCTCAGCTCCCTTGCTGAAAATCGAGCTGAAATATCCTACCTGCGAGGGGCTTGAGGATTAAATAAAATGATGTATAAAACAAAGTGCATGGTGGCTACACATTAAAAGTGTTTTACCAACTTTAATTCTCCTTCTCTTTTATTCTACAGAGTATTTGTATGAAAATAAGACATCGTCTTATTACTACATCGTCCAAAGTTTACACTGAGGAACAACAGCCAAAAGTGGACAATGCATATAAAAGTAGAATAAAAAAATAAATAAAGGAGGTAATTTTCCTTCTAAGAATGAGTTATGATGAAAGTTATTTTATGAAGTAGTTTTTCTTGCAACAAAACATAACAGAAATGGATATTTACATTTTAACCAGAGTTGGAAAGAAACATGAATATGCCTAAATTTCCACCACGGAAAGAAGGCTGACCACCCAAGAAGAAAGAAATGCTTACACCTGGTGTGGGATGAAGCAAAAGGCAATGGGGGAAAAACACAGGCTACGTACTCTTCACAGCAACTTCCCAGTGATCTTCATCCAGGCTTATTATCTATATAAAAATTCAGTCTACACGCTCCCGAGTTCCTATTTCCCTCAGCTCTCTCCGAAGATCTTAGCTCATACATCTTTCCAACTGGAAGTCTAACAGACTTTTTAAACTACCAAGTCCAACACAAAACTCTTGCCATCCCGTGTTCACAGCTCTGCCCAACCCACTCCCCCCTCAGTCACTCCCACTTCAGGAAATGACATGACCATTCACTCTGGAGCTCCACGCAAATCCTCCAGTTGTCATCACGAGTCTTCCTGTTTTTCTCCCCAGCACACTCCTCCATCAGCACACGTTTCCTTCCATAGATTCTACCTCCAAATACAGGTCCAAGACAAGCACTTGCCACATCCTCAGTTATGCCAGCCCCATGCACCATCACCACTGCAGAAGTTAACTCGCCGTTTATGTTCCCTCTCACCCTTTCAATAACACAGCAGCAGCCACGGTGATCAATTTTTTTAAGTTAATCAGATCATATCACTCCACTGCTCAAACGACGTCAATGGCTCCACATGATACTTAAGAGTCCCAATTTCTTTCCTTGGTGGGTAAGGCCGTTCACCACCATCTCTGAACTCATCTCCCACCATTATCTCCTCTCCTCTCTTTAGGCACATGGGTTTTCTTACTATCTACAAAACATGTGAAGTCTGTTCCCACCACAGGTCCTGTGAATCTGCTTTTCCCTGTTCAGAACACTTTTCCCACTCCTAAAATGGAACCTTAAGGTCATCTTGTTTGCTCACCAATACGCTCCCAACACCCTGCACAGCATGGGGCTCACAGGAGTGACTCAGTAAACACTGCTGAATGAAATGAAAGAGTGCTTTCTAAGGAATGCTTTCCACATTTCTGGGAAGGGAGCTAAGCAGTTTAAATGTTTTTATAATCCTCATTTTAGCAAATGTATTTCCAGGACTTTTCTGGATTCACAAGCTGAGAATTGTTACACCTGCTTCCCTACGCTCAGTACTATAATGCCATCTCTGTGTCGTATAACTTAGCAAGTGTCTTCCTTACACCAGGTCTTGAGCTGATGTGTACGAGGTGTCATACCTTGCCCTGTCGTATTTGCAGTGAATGGATTTTACTGGTTGCATGATTTTCTTCCACCATATGTTCTATTAACCCTGACTAAATGTTGGGCAATGACAGTTTTGTCTCATGAGATATTCAGTGAATAAATTTTCATATATGCTGCTCTTCTGACCCAGTGCTTTTCCCTTTCCTCTGACTGAAAAGTATGGGGGCATCGGTATGGTTTGGCACAGGGCAGAAGAACATAAAAACACCTTCTCCAGGCAGGGAAACTACTTTCCATCCCTTTACTTTCCATTTCTGAGCAAAGAGCAGGGAAAGTACATACTAGCTAGAACTCTTTCTGCAGATCTTCAGAAAATACAGACACACACAGATATGCCCCAAACATATACAACAGCTGAACTGAGACTGAAAGTGGCTAGTTTCATGATAGATTGGAACAAATGCTTTGAAAGATCAGTTGAGGTAAGGTTCTTCCACTGTTAATTCTAACGTAATTACGATTTTCCTCCCCTACAGAACAAAAGGCTGAGTTTCAGGAAGGATAATTGTGTCTCTTCTCTCGCAAGAGGATGACAATTAGATCTCCTAACACTTCTGTGTAGGTATAAACAAGGTATAAATCTGCCTCCTTATAAATATTGTGTTCACATTGTTTTTTTTTTTTTTTTAGTGATTATAAGCTCAAGTCCATTGTATAAAATTTATACCTAAATATTTGAAGAAAATATAGTAAAAAAATCATACATAAAAAAAAGAAAGTTTGCTACAATTTCTGTTACACTATTGTCCAGCTCTTTCCCGCTCTTTCCTGGCTAACCCTAGCCCAAAAAAGTTATTACATTGGCATCTCCTATTCCTGCAAGAAAACTGGCCTCAATGCAGTGTATTTTCTCAAATTCCTTAACGCTCCACTTCCTGCACTTGTCAGTCTCAGATTACCTTAACAGCTGTACCCATACCTGAAAGCTACCTACACAGGGGTCTGTAAACTACAGTCCACAGGTCAGATCTCGCCCACCACCTTTGTATTGCCCATGAGTTAAGAACGGTTTTCACTTTTTTCTTTGGTTGGAAAATCAAAAGAGCAATATTTTTGTGACACATGGAAATGGTATAAAATTCAAACTTTGGTGCCCCAAAATAAAGCCCTGCTGAAAGACAGCCAAGTTCCTTCACTTATATATGGTTTATGGTCACTTTTGCACTGTAATAGAAGAGCTGAGTAGTTGTGACAGAGACCACAAAGTCCAAAATATTATCTGGCCTTAATAGAAAAAGGTGGCTGACTCCTGACCTGAACAAAGTAATTTTCTTCAAATTGATTCACCTACTTATTTGCAATTACTTTAAAAGATAACTTCACAGCATTCATAAGTGGAAAGCTATATTACCCTAACTGGAAGGCACTCTTACTATGAACAACAACCCCAAGAAGATACCACTTCACAGCCATTGGGATGGCTATCTCACTCACACACACAAAAACCAAAAACCAAAACTGAAATAAGCGTTGGTGAGAATGTGGAGAACTTAGAACCCGTGTACGCTGCTGGTGGGAATGTAAAATGGTGCAGCTACTAAGGAAAGCAGTAAGGCAGCTCTTGACATTAAAAACAGATTTAGCAGATGATCCAGCAACTGTACTTCTGGGTGTGGTACTCAAAAGAACTGAAAGCAGGGACTCAAATGGATCCATATTCACAACAGCCAAAAGGTCGCAACACCTCAAATGTCCATTCATGGACAAACAGATAAAAACAAATATGGTATGTACACAAAATGGAATATTATTCACCTTTAAAAAGGAAGGAAATTCTAATATGTGCTCTAACGTGGATGAGCCATGAACACGTGATGCTAAATTAAAAAAAAAAAAACCTCATCTCAAAAGGACATATACGGTATGATTCCACCTATCTGAGGTAGCTAGAGTAGTCATATTCATAGAGAAAGAAAGTAGAATGATGGTTGCCAAGAGATGGGGTAAGGGAGAAATGGGGAGTCAGTGTTTACAGGGCAGAGAGTTTCAGCTTTGCAACTCAAAAAAAGTTCTGGAGATGGACGGGAATGATGATTACACAACAATGTGAATGTACTTAATGCCACTTAAAATGTGTACTGTACACATAAAATGGTTAAAATAGTTAATTTTATGCTTTATGCATATTGAAAACATTTTTTTAAGTTTTTAAAATTCCAACAAAAATAAGATTAGCTTAAAGCAAGGTAAATATTCTTGTACACCGACTACTTCATCTTTCTATGTTAAAAAGGTTGACAAGAAATTTTTAGGGAGACCCCGAAGATTAGCAGTGAATCTAGACCCTGCCTCCAATGCAATCCAAATGAAATGAAAAGGAACTTTGTTACTATTTATGATTCAACGCTCTTTAATGTCATGTCCTTCTATTCATTCACACTTAAAAATACGAGGATTCTTAAAGGGTCCCAAAATTTGGGAAAAACAAACCTCCAGTGTTCTCCAGTGATATGTCATAATCCAAGAGCTACCATCCCCACATCCTTGTTAAAAAGTTATTTCTTAATTAGTACAGAATATTCTCTAGTAAGTGAAGAGAAGACCTTTACTGGAGTAAAGTTCCCTCTTTCACAACTAAATAGGATTTTTTAAAAAACATTACAGAGCCCTGCACTATTCCATTACATAATTAAATACATATGAGCAAAAGACAATTTATAAGATTGGCTCTCCTCGAGTTAATTTTGGGATAGCCTAAAGAGAGTGAAATCACAACAATCTTAACCATGTCTTCAGGAAGGTATTCATGTTTTATGGAGCAAGATTTTTTTAAAAAAGCAAGTCAATATTAACTAGTGGTATGTGTCAAATCTGAGGAAGTATTAGTGGTATTCAACATCAACACTCTAAAACCCAAACATCTCAAAAGAAAAAAAAAAAACTCCTATGACAAAATTTAGTTGTAAGGTATGGCTTACTGCATAAAGTTATTTTTTTAATGATCATAGGCTTTACAGGTCCTTCCATTTTGACTTACTATGAAATACCCACTAAATCAAATAATTTCTAGTAAGTGAAGTCTACCCCAATGTTCCTTACGTTGTCCACAGTAAGTTCCGATATATCCCTTCTGGCACTGGCAATGGTCATCCGCACAGGTTCCTCCATTCATGCACCTAACATTGCACTGTTGGACTGCAATAACAACAAAAAATATAAAAATATCAATCACTGAAATTTTAGTATCTGTGAGTTATAAAACTATACTAAATCTCCAATTCAATGACAAATAAATTCTACAGAAATGTTACGACCCACATATATACTTATTTGTGTAAGTGCACATGTGAGCTTACCTGTTACAACGTTATTTGGTAGGCATTTAAAATATATTACACTTTCAGTGTTGAAAGAAATCAGTTATGTGGTGACTGGTAACGTAGTTTCTAGGAGGTGGGAGGCACTTGTGTATCCATTCGGGATGCAGGGGCTGAGTGTCTGCCCTACGGGCTCAGCTCCCTGCTATAACGCTAGATTCAGTATCTACCCTGGTGGAGCTAACAGTCCCATAGAGAGAGAGACAAAACACTAGAAACAAACATTACAATGTCATTATACATTGTGACAAATTCTCCAAAGGAAACTGTGTTGTAAAGGAGAATAGCCTGGAGCCAAGGAGGAACCTAGACAGGAGGGAGACAAGACTGTTCTGATGTGACACTTAGGGAGAGTTCTGAAGGAAGAGGAGCCAGACATCAGAAGTACCAGAGAGGAACCTCACAGGGAGAGGAACCAGCAAATCGAAAGACCCTAGGATGGTAGAAAGTTTCCTCTGTTTGAAGAACTGAAAGAGTTATGTGATTATAGAGTCAGGCTGGGAAGAAAAGATCTTAGGCATCCTGAGGCCAGCCAGAAAATGCAAGGTCTCCCAGGCCATGGAAGCTTTGGCAATATATCCCAAATGTAAAAGAAGTCATTAAAAGATTTAAGTAAGAGAGTAAAATGATGCAATTTGCATTTTTAAAGGATTCTGCTAGCTGCTCTCCAGAAAACAGATCTGAAGAGGGCAAGAGGGGAAGCCAGAGAGCCATTGGGAGGTTACTGCAATAGTCTGGGGAAGAGATGAGGGGAGCTGAACCACAGTGGTGATGGAAAGGAGAGGATGTATTTGAGATGTTTTCCAACAGAACCCACAGGTCTTGTTAAAAGAGTCGACATGAGAGAAGGTGGGAGAAACTAAAGAGAAAGAGAAACAGTTGCTTAGGCACTGGGTTGACTGGCAGTGGCACTTGCTGAATCAAGAGAAACTGAAGTAGACTATGGGCAACAATGAATCAAATTTCCTGCTACTGAGTTTCAGACATTTACTATGCATTCAAGTGGAGAGGTGGAATAGGAAATGGAACCCGTGAATAAGAGACTCAAGGGAGGGATCTATTCTGGAGACAATTACTATGAGTTAGCAACATACTGGTAGTACTTGAAGGCATGTATGCAAATAAGTTCACCCAGGGAGGCCCAACTGTTGAGAATGCCAAACCCTGAGTGGAAGTCTGATGTAGAAGATGCAGATAGGAGACTAAAAAATAATAATAAAGAAAAGGAATACTGTAGCCACTGACACTGCACAAGCGAAGGGAAAAGAGCATTTCATAAAGAGGGTAAATAATGGTGCTAAATGCCTTGGGGGAGTGGAGCAGGATGGACTGGAAAAGAGAGAAACATTCCTGATGAAAAGGGAATACTACTCAAGGCCATTGAAATTCATGGATTCCCTATGAAATTATACACCATAAACTGAGGGTTGAACCAGTGAATGTTTAGCTGCCCAGGCAGAGGATTAAGAAGTTGAGCTACAAAATTTCTGCAGGAATTTTTTTTTTTTTCTGACGGCAGTTATGAGTAAACTAAGACAACAGGTTAATGAAAATATGGGCAAGAATATCTTCCAGGTAGTCAGACCAGGAAGGCTCCTGAAAGCACGGGAGGAAATCAGCTAATCAGGGTGGTCAAGAAAGCCTGGACGAATTGTTAAGAACTTTGAAAGGCTGAGAAAATGACAGATTATCTTCAAAGAAAATGAAACTGGAAGTTTTTACACATAAGTTTCATCAGAAGACAATGACATTGGTCATATAAATCTTGAATCTTCAGTTTCTGAGTCAGACACATTCTCTACTACCTCTTCTGCGAGAAAATTTGGAGAGATAAATGTTAAAAATAAAACAATGTCACTCTGGCTTGAGGCAGATTTAAAATTTTATTTAGTTACTGAACAATGAAATAAACAGAATCTGCTTCCACCTTGTTATAATATTATCTTAAACACTGGCCTAAAAGACTAATTTTGAGGACCTGACAATCCTGAACTGGGTCAGGAATAACACAATTCTAGCCCACTCTTGTGATCTTATAGGGTTGCTGAGAGTTAATACGTGTAAAGCAAAGTGAGTTAACGTTTGTTAAGCATCTGGTCAGTATATAGTATTTGTTGTCCTCCCAATCCTCTTATCTTTCTCCTTTAGTTCACCCATGAAACAGGACATGAACTTCAGGATTATGCAAAGGCAATAAATAGAGCCTAGGGTTGGGGCCTACAGGGTTCGTCATCAGAATACATGGATTCAAATCTACCCTGGGCCACTTAGTTACTTCACATGTGCCAAACTCCTTTCTCTGTAAAATGGGGTAATAACAGTACCTCACAGTTTTCATGTGAAGATTAAATAAAATGCTATAGTCAAAAACAAAACAGTATCTGTCAGAGAGTAAAAACCCAGTACATTACAGCCCTTATTCACAAAGACTTTCTTTTCTGCTGAATCCAGGTACTTTCACTGCATAGACGCATAGTTTCTGGACCAGAATTAAACCATTCTGCTTAATAAAATATCATTACCTTTTCCCCTTTAGTTGTTGGTGGCAACAATTAAGCCACTCAAGATTTTTACTTCCAAGTAAATACAGATTTAGTTAATGAAGAAAATAATCATCGATGTGTATCCTTGTTGAAAAGGACATTTGGTATTTATTCAAAAGCTTCAGAACAATGCAGTAAGTAAGGTCACATCTAAGAAACATACTTGATTTTGATCCACAGGTCGGTGATATCTGGCCGCTGGAACAAGTACACATGTTAGGACGGGAACAAAATCCATCTCCACAACTATTTCTACAAATTGCTGTAGAAAGCACAATAGGAAAGTGAAGGAATAATTAGGTAATAAACCACAGTTTACAAAACAAGAATGCTACAGCCAACAACAATAAACCTGAAAAACTAAGACAAAAAATACGGTATATGTAACATCTGATTTCAGATATGCAACAAAATTACCCATTGTAGACATGAGACTAAGTCTCACAAATATCCTTATGATAATGTGCAAACAAATGAAACTATTTCAAGTTCCATAATCCTTTAGCTCTCCTATCAATACAGGTCATGTTCTCCATTCAAGGCAGAGCGTTTATACACAGAATTTACCCCAAGACAACAGTCTGGGTCTTAGGAAGCTGGAAGGATTGAGGAAACCCAGAGGCCCTGCATACCCTCAGAAAACATAGCCCACTCTGGAAAAGACCTTCACAAGACACAGAAAATATAATATGGGCTGAGCTAGAGACTCCAGGCCCTAAACAGTTGGCCGAGCCCCAGGGGTTCCATGCACATTCCTTCCCAGCTGGTATCTGACCTGCCCCATCATCAATCTTTGTTCTCCTTAATAAATCCCTCTCTCCTTCCTCCAGCCTTTCTTCTCCCATGCTATCACCACAACCTAGCCTATTCCTGCTGGTCAGAAAAGCTGCTGTGACATTTTGATGGAGGGAGAGTCAGAGCCTCCTGCAGCTGTGACCTCCAAGGTATGAGGGTCATCACAGCAAAGAATGTTAGGCTCACTGACACAGCACATACCGTGGCTCCTCAAAATCATTAGCAGAGTGCCTTCAAATGGGATGTCTCTCCCATATTTACAGTCAGTTCATTTAAGAGCTGATATTTATCTCTATACCCAACACTGAATTCTTTATCTGTGCGCAAAGCCTATGTGCTTTAATGCTCCATGACGGGATCCAGGAGGATAAGAGGACAGTCTGGGAACATCCTCAACCTTGCTAAAAACATTCATGCAAATGTGCATGTGTCTTTTGCTAGACAGGGGTCTCACAATTTGCAAAGAGATCGGAGACCCCCAATAATGTAAAGGGTGTGTTGTATAGAAGTGAGCTAACTCAGGATGCCTGAGTGGCTGTCAGTTAAGCATCCGCCTTCAGCTTAGGTCATGATCCTGAAGTCCACCATCCAGCTCCCTGCTCAGCGGGGAGTCTGCTCCTCGCTCTCCCTCTGCTCTTCGCTCTCCCTCTGCTCCTCCCCCTGCTCATTCTCTCTCTCACTCGCTCACTCTCTCAAATAAACTCTTAAAAAAAAAAAATAGAAGTGAGCTAACTCAGTCATTGTTTTTCTTCCCCAAACCACCTTTAGACATCCATGTAATATGACCAGCATCTCCATTAGCACTCCTTATAAATGAAAATGTCACAGATCATAGAGTGAAGATAGAAAACTAATTTTAGGCAAGAACATGGTTCCTGCCATGGAGTTGACTATTGATTTTTAAAATGTGCTACAGTTTCAGATCACCAATAATTTTCCAGTGACACAAGTCCACTAAAATACTGTTTTATTTCAAAGCTCCCTCTCCCCCAGCAGGCTGACATTTAGTCTAGGCTTAGGTGATCTACCAAGTGCCCCTACCCAGATTCTAAACCCAAGGAAGGTCTCATGGCTGGAGACTGGTCATCCTCAGACAACAGATCCTGGTCATGACCACAGGTGTAAGCTCCATGCCTGTGAGCCAGTGAGAAGCGAGAGTGTGCTGGTCCCTCCTCCTCACACTCATCTCATACTATGAGATGCCTCACCTTACTAGTTTGCCCTCCTACCATCATGAAAACCACGAGACCCAGAAATAACAAAAGGAGAGGGAAAGAAGATATGAGTGTTAGGGTTTCTCTGATGCTGGGAGAAGATGTGCAGCATAGTAAAGAGTACATAGGATGAAAAAGGTCTGATGTGGAGTTCTTGCTGTGCCATGGACCCACTGCAAACTTAGAAAAAGACCACACAGCTTCTTTGTGTTTTGTTTTCTTCTCGGTAAAATAAAACAAAGGGATTATAGTGGAGTGTTCTGATGTCTTTTTAGGCTCAAATGCTATGATTTCAGGCCAACCCCTTCCCATTCCACTAATCAAAATGCACTTTGTAGCAAAATTTCACAAATTAATAAATTCTCCCACTGCCTCAAGTTCTAACAAGATTTAAAAAAAATGAAAAGTGAGAGAAGTCAATTCCAGTTTTTTGGAAACAAATATTTGCAAGTTCAGAAGTACTTCAATGATCTTTACAGGTCACAACTAAGGACACTAACAACAAACACAGAAACTCAAATCAAAATACATTAGGTTTCTGGTAGTTTGAGAAATACATTTTTCTTTTATTATCTTCACATCTTCATGAAGCCTGGTCAACACCAAACAGATTAAAATGAGAGGGTAATCATTTTTAATATCCTTCTATAAAGAAAGAATGCTGATGTATAAATGAAATGATTAATCCTTGGTCCTAATATTCGATTTGTGTTTTACTTATCTCTTTTTGTAAGCTGCCACAGAGCTTTGCCTTTTGCTAAATGGTGGAAATTCAGTAAATATAATAAATAACTTATCACCAGGAAATCCTAGAATGAAAATTCTTGATTTTGACTTGATACTGCTTTCAATTTGGTTATTACCTCCATATATTATCATTTTAAATGTGAAAAATAATTGAACTACTAAATTTAATGGAAAATATTAAAATTCAAAGTTTATGTGAGATCCATACAAGAAAATTAAAAGGCATTAATTTTTCCTCTATTTTATGCACTATTTTTACTCTTGGGTATTTGAATTACTTTTTTGATGTGCTAATATTTTTGTAGATAACTCTAAATGCTTGATATATATAAGTGATATATATATATACGTTTCTTGAAGATACAAAGGTAACTTCAAAATTTATGCTTTTTAGAGATTTATGATGCATGTAACTTCCAATGTATTTCATAGGTACCCAAATATTTCAAGTAGTAGGTATGTGGGCTATAATAGTCACCGTTGCTCTGAGATATCCAAAGTTGTTCTTCTAAACAAGAGCACAATGTCACTGAAAAACTTAAAGTAGTTAAAGCAGATACTCAGAGGGCTATATATGTATACATGTACATATATATTTCTACTTCAAATATTCTGGAAGGCTCTGTTCTCTGGAATTCCCATTCCACACCGATCCAATAAAATCTGACTTTACAGATTTTCAACACATACCATAAACCGATCCCTTCTTCTCGGCTGCTCTCCAACTCAATAATGGCAGGCACATTCATTACATTCAGTGAGTCAGACTTTCCACAGTGCCTAAGTCATCCCAGCTAGTATGGCAGGTGTGTGGTGAGTGACATTAGCCGTTGTAGGATTCTAGGAACCATGTTTTTAAATCAGGCAAAGTGATGCCCTACTGGCCTGTAAGAGTAAATACACCCTCCATATATGCCTCATGTAGATGATTTCTGTATTGGGGAAAAAAGAATGCAATACCCTTTCCTTCTTTTTAATAAAGGCTTATCATTAGAGAATTTATTTAAAATATTCATGAATCACTTTAAAGAACACAGTCATTGTTTCCCATTTTTCCGTCCCTACTGGAAATTGTGGGATTTTTTTAGGGTAGACAATTATAAGAAACAAAAGTCTTTACAACATATGGGATTTCATTTCTTTTTTAAAATTGCAATGAAATAACATGAAGGGTCTATCTCAAACCCACAAAACCAATAAATATAGAGTCAGAAATGCCACTACATCCTTATTATCCCTTGGCTAGCGTGGCTTGCTCTTTTTCTCTGTTCACGGTTACATAATTATCTTTTCCCTGGAGAACATGAAGGTCAATCTAAAGTCAAGATTGGCTCTAAATGAATGTGCTGTCTATGATACCTGGCTCTCCTCCCAACAAGACAAATGTGACTGCTAGATAAATACACAGGAGAAGGCCAGTCACACTTCAACTCAAGAAATTAACAGGCATGTGAAATAAGACATGCCATGGTCCATTACTATGAGGCTGGTAACTAATGACTTCTCCAGTTAGAACTTGGGAGAGCTAGGTACACAATCTGTAAACTAAATAAAAGAGTAAAACTTTTAAGGTCAGAGATACAGAACTTTGAAAGCTCTAAGCCTCACACTTTGGAAATCTACTGTATACTATGAGATGTGGGGCCTGTAAATCCTAAATTCAAATATCTTCAAAAAAAATTAAAAAGGTCAAGTCATTTGGGAAGAGTTCTTTTAAAAATTTTGTTGACCTGGGTCAACTCTAACTCCCTATGAGAGTTCCTTTCATATCTATGTTATGTAGCTGTTGAGATGAAACCAGAGATAATAAAGTGGTTTTGTACAAAGGCCTAAGAAAGCTTGATCTTCAAAAGGCCTAAACCTCATGCAGTCAAAAGCCAGATAATTTACATAATCACATTGTGGTCTTATCTGGGCTCCTTTAGGAAAAAGTGGTTTTGAGTTATCTAGGGAATTGCTGTACTCCCCCTTCAGTTTGTATTAATAGACACAGAAAGATAAAACTTCCAAGTATCTTTGAAACCTTTATCATTATTGCCCTTCAACAGAGCCTAGAAGCAAAGTCTAAACTGATGTAAACCGGCTGCTTCTTCCCCAACATTCAAATGGAGCCTCGTCCTAATTATCACTGCTTTGTGGCCACTGGATTCTAACAGTAACTGTGTGTCCCGGACAACTGAATCCAAGAGCTCAGCCCAAAGGCACTGCCCAAGCTGGGATCCCAATCAAGCACTCACGGACAATGCACTGGTTTCCTCCAGGAAGCGTCTTCCATCCTGGGCAGCAGTAGGAGTGGAACCTGGATCCGCACACGTTGGGCCTGCGATGGACAAGGAGGTCACACAGGCGCAGGGAAGTGTATGGTAACACATTAGCGTTTTTGCTAAGCAAAAACCCTGAGCGAGATTTCGGGACAACAAACAAACCAAAACTACACTTCAAGTTCTTGAGGCTTCGGGTGCAAACAGGGAAGTAAATGGGCTGGAATGGGGGAGGGTCGGAAACGTCTAAACCTTGCCTTTCATCTGCCCTCCCTTATTGCCTTTTTAAAGGGCGAAAAGAAACATGGAAACATATAATTTGCTACTACTCTAGCCTCCGGATGCAAAGAACAAAGGGAACACTCTGTTTCAAAAATCCTTGCCCTCGTCCCCAAATCCGTCTGTCCTTAATCCACTGTTACTTTGGCCCCGACGTGTCAAGGAAGGCGCGTCGGAAGGCGAAGCGCTGGAGGTTGATGATTAGAGTGAACCATAAGCCCCGCACTCGTTCTCAAACAAAAGGCTCTGGAGCTGCGCCCCCGACGGTGGGGAGCAGGCAGGCTCCACGAGCCTCGACGCAGAGTGGACTCAAGCCCGCCCTCCGCCCGACATTGGGAACCTGCTCCCGCACCGCGGGCAAAGCCTGCGCTCTACCATCCGCACCGGGGGCCTTGGACCCAACCGCCCGAGGGAGGGCTTTTTGCTGGCTGAGCCGCGGAGGAAAAGGGGGAGGCGCTCCTGGGAGTCCTCGGGATTCTGGTGGAGGCGGCCGCGGCTCGAGCCGCCAGAACTAGGTTCAGGGAGGGGTGGGATGGAAAGCTGCCAAGCGCAGGATCCCCCCCCCCCCTGCCCACCTACCCTCGGAGCACGTCCTGCTGTCCTCGCCTGCGGACGCGGCTGGCTGCCGCGGCGCCCTCCTCACGGTACTCAGGCACAGCGAACCCGCCTTCAGAGCCCGCCGCCGCGGGCCGGACCTGTTGCGGCGACGACTGGGGCCGGGGCGGCTTGGGCGGTGGAGGCTGGAGCTGGCCAGCCGTGCCCTGCGCCCAGAGCGCCACGCAGCCCAGCCACACGAAGTAGGGCTGGAGACACAGCCGCCGCCGTCTCCCCATCGCGGGCGCCGAGAGCGCGCGGACCAGGGTCCGCGGAGGGGGCGAGCCGGGAGACAAAATCTGCGCGGCCTGAAAAAAGTCAGGGTCTAACAAGCCCTCCGTCGGCTCCCAAGACTCCCTGGGGCTCGGGCTCCCTGCAGTAGCGGGAGCCCCGGACCAAGCGCCGGCCCCCGGGCTGCCGGCGGCACGCGGGCTCTAGCGCAGCGGGCAGCGAGGCGCGGCGGCGGTACGGCCGGCAGCCCCGCGCGGTCCACGTTGCATCCCCCGGGCCACGGCCCCGAGCGACTCCGGGACCGCCAGCGGGAGGGGGCGGGAAATTACAAAAGTAACCCGAGCAGCCGCGGCGTAAAGTTACAAAGAAAGCGGACCTCAAAAGAAAAAAAAAGGGCCTGCACGCAGCGCCTCGGCGGATTCCCGTGCGCTCCGGGAACAGATCCTGGAAAGCTGCAAAAGTCACCAGAAAAAAGCCGGCAAACAAACAAAAGTCGCCCCCCGAAAGAAGAGGGTCTCCTCCCGGCTCGCCTGGAGTCCCGCGAGGCAGCGACGCGCCGGCGGCGGCTCAGAGTGGAGCTGAGGTGTGCGGGGCCAGGGCGAGCCGCCGGTGAGAGGGGCAGGAGACTGGACGCCAGGGAAGATGCGGCGGGCGAGGGCGCGGCGCGGGCGTTTTTGAGGCCCGGCGGGGCGTGGGGCGGGCCGGCGGGCGGCGGCTGTCAGTGGGGGCTGGAGCGCAACCGTCCACACGTGGAGCGCAGCCCCGACCCAGGGGCCGACGCAGAGTGGGCGGAGACAGAGTTAAGGGGCTAACGGGTGGGGAGGAACAAGGGGAGCTGGGGGCTGGGGGAGGGGAAGAGGAAGGAAGGGGGTAGGGTGAAGGGAGGGGAGAGGACTGAGATTGGGGAGAAGGGGGGCAAGCCTGAGAGGAAGACCAGGGCTGGAAGAGGGGCTTGGAAGGAGGGATTGGCGAGCCCGGGTGCGAGAGGAAATGAGCGGGGGATGGGGGCGAGGTTAGAGCGAGGAGAGAAGTGGGAAAGGGGAGGGGGGGCCGGGGGCCTTGGGGCCGGCTGGAGGGGGCGAGGCGTTAGTCGGCTTTGCTTCCCGTCCCCCTCAATTGGCCGCTAGCTCTGTTTTGACTGTACAAAGCAAGTAGACGACGGGGGAGGGGGCGGTTAGGGGCCGGATTTGGGAAAAGAGGCAGCAGTCCCTTCCCCTCCCCCTCCGCCCTCGCCGGGCCGCGGACCAGGGACGAGGGTCTCTAAAGGCGCTTGACTAGGCTGGACCCACAGCTGAAGTTCCCTTCGCCGGGCAGAGGCCACAGGGTTGAGGAGGAGAACGGGTACTCCCCCGAGGACCCAGACCCAGACCCGGGGTGGGGGGACTCGCAGCCGAGCAGGAATAGAGACTCGCGCGGGACTTGGTCTCTATCTCAATCCAAGGAGGCCTGGCCCTCCCCATCGCCCTCGTACCCCCACCCCCCAACCCCCGGGATAGGCGTCAGTCTGTGGGACCCGCACAGGGGCTGGGCATTTCCAGATTGAAATGCGCCTTCCACCTCCAAGAGAGAGCTCACGCGGCCGCGGGGGGCCTCGGCTACATGCGGGCGCCGCGGTCCTGGGGAGTCCGCGTAGGGGGTGTGCTCAGGAGTGACCCCTTGGCAGAGCTCTGCCGAGGTCTGCAACCAGCGAGGAGTTAGAGCCCCTGAAGTGGCAGGGGTGTGGCGGCGGGGGGGGGGGCGCAGAACTGGTAAATGGGTATTCGGGCATATCCTTGGTTCCTGGTTTGGACTCCTCATTAATGATTAAGCCCTAGCGATTGGTGCATCCAGGCTGGCGACCTGCCCTCTGAACCCTTAGAACTGCCTCTGCGTTCACCCGCCTCTGGGGTCTTCCCTTGTGGCCCTGCTCTCATGAGGTCTCTGTAAAGCCCTAGTCATCTCTTAACCCATGGCACTGCATAATTAAAAATCAAACATCCTTGAAAACTAAGGCTAACCATCCAAACACAGTTTAAGAAACAGTACAAGAGGGTAATGTCTGGGTTATTCAGGCCTAGGGAACTTTACTTTAAATACATATGTGGGGGGGGGGGTGCCCCCCCCCCGCGCCTGAATTGCCCAGATGTGTTATTTGGCAGCCAAAATTCCCTGAGAATTGGCATAACTCCCTTCTCTATTTTCCAAATGTAGTCAGACAAAGAGTCTGACTTACAACAGTCTCATAAGGCCTAAAAAAAAAGTAGGAGTCACATAATTCCATGTGAGACACCAATTTGTACAAATTCAAAGAAATTAAAGACAGTAATAGAGGTATTTGTCATGCACTGTGCTTCAAATAAATAAAACCATTTTAACTAAAGGAACTAAATAAAGTAACTATCTCCTGGCTGAAGGCCATATTTTAATTATACTCTTTAAAACATTTAACCTTGTTAAATGGGTTTTTGTTAATACTTATATGGCTTCAGGGTTCATTCCTGTCTGTCACATAAAATCCAAATGCTCTAAAATTTCATATGCATGTATCCTTTGACTCAACAATTCAACTTTTAGAAATCTATTTAAAAGACGTGCAGGCGAAAGAAATGAAATGATGAATGCATTCATCTGTTCATCGCAGCACTGTCGTAATAGCAAAATATTAGAAACACAAATGTCCCGTCAGTAAGAAAATTTTTGAATGTAGTTTAATACATTCAATGAAATACTATATAGCTGTAAAAATTGAATGGGGATCTCTGTACAGTCCTACGGAGTTAGCTCTAGATTATGCAATTTAGTGGGAGGAAAAGAGCCAAAGTACAGATAGAAATAGGCAAATCCATTGAGGTAGAAAGAATAAAGGTTATCAATGTCTGGGGTGGGTGGGTGGGGAGAAGGGAATGAGCAATTATTGTTTAATGGGTCCAGAATTTCCAAAGAATGATGAAAAAAGTTCTGAAAATTAATTGTGAAAATGGTTGTACAACATTGTGAATGTACTTAATGACCCTGAATTGTATACTTAAGTATGGCTAAAATGGTCATTTTATGGCATGCATATTTTACAAAAATAAAAAAAAATTGTACAAGGTGTAGGATATTGTTTATTGTATGCTACTTGATGGTGTGTGGCTATGGGTGCATTTTAAAAAATAGAAGTGTAAACCAAATCTAATAAAAATGGTTATCTTAGGGAAGAAAGATATTGAAGAGAAAATGATGGGAGATAGATGCTTGTAAATATGCCTTGTTTTATAGTTCTAACTTTGGAACCATGTATATATTTTATATAATTAAAGACAAAATTAAATTTAGAAAGAGCAATGCCTACCGGGGCCTGGGTGGCTCAGTCAGTTAAGTATCTGCCTTGATTTCAACTCAGGTCATGATCTCGGGTGGTGAGATGGAGCCCCACCCCACGCCATGTCAGGCTCCATGCTGTCTGCTTGGGATTCTCTCTCTCTCTGCCCCTCCCCCCACTCATGCTCTCTCTTTCTCTCTCTCTAGAAACAAATAAATAAAATCTTAAAAAGAGCAATGCCTAAAAATTTAGAACAAACTAAAACAAATGAACCTATTTCTCACACTGGTGGCATAACCAGAGGGAATAATTACTCAAGGTGTTACTTTAACACAATATGTGAAATGTACATCTTTAGTAGGATATAATCTAAGGATGAAATGAGCCAAATTCAAGAAGCCTGAAATTGTATTCAAAGGTGGTAATATGAGAGAGGAAGAGAGAAAGAGAAAGAGGGAGAAAAATATTAGAAATCATGATTTCAGCATAAGAGAATGGAGATACATAAAATAAAAAAAAATGTTGTAAGCTTCAATTGAATTATAAAATGTCAATATGAAATTAGAACTTATCTTTATCTTTCAAAAAATACTCATTTCCTGGTCCTACACATTGAAAAGACCTGGAAGTAGGGACAACCCAATAACAACAGACACCCTTTGTGCCCAGATTATGGTTCCTAAACACCAGTAAAAGGAATGACAGTTCCTTGGTTAAGAATCTGATTTCAGGTTTGGGGCATGATATATGTAAGATATGTTAAATCTAAACTATCTATCTTGTCATACTTGAAAGCAAGGAATTTATCACTTTGGGGATCATGTCAAAAGAAAACTGAAGATAACACGAGAAAGATCTCACTGACCAAGGATGGGAAAATTTGAGCATCAAAAAGAAAAATGACCACAAAAGACTGAAATATATGAAATGTATAAAAGTTTAAGAGTTCCAAATGATATCCCAAGTAAAAATTAATTGGTCACTTTTAGAGGTTATTAAGCATAGCTTATTATTCTAGAAATATTGATAAAATAATTATGTATTCTGCCTTTGCTGGAGAGACTTAAAGTATTTCTTTTTTAAAAAATTGCAATTGTAAACACAGGAATGATAGAAAAATCACAACTTCACAAACTGTAATGAAATAATGGATCTGAGCAACAGTTATCAATGACTGCTAAAACCATTAAGTCAGCCATTCCTACCTGTAGTCTGTTTTCTCCCCAGTGGACATCTGGCAATATCTGAAGACATATTTTATTGTCACAACAAAATGGTGTGTGGTGGGCAGAAAGGTCAAGGGTACCAAGGATGCTGCTAAATATCCTACACTGCACAAACAGTTCCCCATAACAAAGCACCATCTGGTCCAAGATACCAATTTATAAGAGAAACTCTATGTTAGGTGAACAATCAAGGGGGAACTTTTTAACAAAATATTTAAGTTGTTACTATCAAAACCTACTGGTTAACTGTTAAGTTCTGAAAAACAGGACAATCAGACATTATATGTCTATTCAAATGGTGCAACAGGAGGCACAAAGAACCACCTATAAAATATCTTTGTCAAAAAACGTAACCTGAATTATGTAGTCATCATTTTACATTTAACTTCCAGTGTTTAGGAACTGTAGAGGGTAGTGAAACATGTTAAATGGTATTGCAAGAATACAGTCAACCAGATCTAGAATATGGGAAATACCACAGGATCAATTTTGTTCAAATAAATGACATAAGGTTGCACCTTATCTGGGATTTTTATTTTAACATGGGTGTAAAATGACATTTTTGGGACAATATGGGGGATTGAAAGCTGATTATTAGATGTTAAAGATTTATTTTTCATTTGGGAGGGGTGTGACAATGATATTATATTTTTTAAAGATGGACTAGATGTACTTTTCTCTATTCCTTTTGCTAAGTATACTTAGCTAAATATCCTGAATGTTGTATATATAAAAAGAAGACTCTAAACAGTGGAAGGAAGACAGCAGACTGGCTGGACCCCAGGACCTGAGGAGTGACATGGAAGTGAGTTCCCTGAGTTTTTGTTTTGCCTCATATATCCTGGACTGGGTGCTGAAGAAGCTGGAAACCTGGAAATGCCAACTGGCACAGACCAAAAAAAGCCTTGGAGAAAAGCCTGCACTTTCTAGCCAAAGGTCAGAAAAAGGATGCACTAGCAAAACAGAAAACTTATAGACAATAGCAGCTCTACAACTAGCCAAGCATTACAGTGGACATTTGATGATATCTGAAGACATTTTTTATTGTGATCACCCCTGCACCAGCAAAGGCCAAATGGAGAGTTTAAACTTTCATCCTCACCAAGCTATAAAAAGGTGTTCCTCCCCTTCTCCCACAGTACTGTCAGAGAAGCTCAGATAATGAACCACTTCCCGTGACACACCCCAACGGTGCAATGCAGAAGCTGGACTTCCACTTCTACCTAACAGTAATGAACTGGCCTGTCCACTGGTATCAGAGAAGCCAGCAAGTAGAGGGTCAGGACTTTTATTATTGCCCATCCCCATGATGTCATGAGAAGCCACAAAGAGCCACATAAAGAGTAGGAATGAAGCAAAGGTCTCCCTCCCAGCCAGAGAGGTACAGCAGCGGTTTAGTGCAAAGTAAGTCCTCCCACCCCTCACTAGCAATCACAAAATGCTCCTCGCATCCCAAGTGTCTCAAAAGAGGAAGAACTTGGACTCCACCCCCACTCTTCTTCTACCTTCTGTGCAGAATCAGATGAGACTGTTAAAACACGATTTAATATGATCCAAAATTTACAACATAACACCCAAAATATCCAGAATTCAAATGAAAACTGTTCATCATGCCAAGACTCAAACAAAAAAAGAAAATTGATACTTACCAACCCTGAGATGACACCGGTGTTTGAATTATCTGCAGCCATGATAAAAAAAAGTTTTGGTGAGCATTTGTGAACATGCTTGAAACAAAGGAAAAAAGAGTAGAAAATCTCAGCAAAGAAGTAGAAGATATGAGGAAGAACTAAATAGAAGTCTTTGAAGTGAAAAACACAATAATCAAAATTAGCTTAATGGATGGAGTTATCAGCAAAATGGAGGGGACAGAGGAAATAATCAACAAACTTGAAAATAGAGTAATAGAAATTACCCAACAAACACAAAGAGAAAATAGAATGAAAAAACAAACCAACAACCAGTGTCAGGGACCTGTGAGACTATAACAAAAAATCTAGGCATGCCTGGGTGGCTCAGTCAGTTAAACATCTGATTCTTGATTTCAACTCAGGTCATGATCTCAGGGTCCTGGGATTGAGCTCTGAGTCAGGCTCCAAGCTGGACGTGGAGCCTGCTTAAGATTCTCTCTCTCCCTCCCCCGTTACCCATCCTCCCCTCTCTTTCTGTAAGACAAATGAATAAATCTTAAAAAAAAAAAATCTAACATTTGCTTATCAGACTCAGAAGCAGAGAGAGAGGGTAGATGCTGAACAACTATTTGAAGAAATAATGGCTGAAAATTTGCAAAATTTAGCAAAAGAGAAACAAACAGATTCAAAAAGCTAAGGGAATCCCAAACAGTATAATCCCAAAGGAATCCACATCATGATTCAGCACAAACTTATGAATATTAAAGACAAAGAAAGCAGCAAGAGAAATGACACCTTACTGGTAGGGTAAAACAATTCAAATGAAAGCAGATTTCTCATCAGAAGTCATGGAGGCCAGAATGAATTGTCACACATTTCTCAAGTGCTGGGGAAAAAAAAGAAAAGAATTGTCAATATAAAATTCTACCACCAGAGAGAATATCATTCAGGAATGAAAGGGAAATCAAGATATTCTCAGAAGAAGGAAAGAAAGAAGATTTGTCTCCAGCAGATCTACACTAAACTAATGCCTGAAGAAAAATCTCTTAAAAAAAAAAAAGAAAGAAAGAAAGAAGGAAGAATCTCTAAAGAGAGAGGAAATGATAACAGAAGGGATCTTGGAATATCAGAAAAGAGGAAAGAACAATGAAAAGAGAGAAAATACGGAAAAATTTGCATGAATACAATAAACTATTTCTCTTGATTTTCTGAACTATACTTGATGGTTAAAGCAAAAATGTTAATATTGTCTCATGTGCTCCTCAATGTATGCAGAGGAAATATTTATGACAATGGCTCATAAAGGGTAGTAAAATTTCTAAACTGATAAAATGCTGATACAAGTGGACTGTGATAAGTTAAAGGGGTAGCACAGGGAGATCTTTGTGGTGAGGGACTAGTTCTCTAATTGATTATTGGTGTTTGCCCAAATGCACACATGTGATAAAATGGCACAGAACTATATACATACATTGTACCAATGTCAATATCCTGGGTTTTATATTGTACTATAGCTGCATAAGAATTATTAGAGAAAACTGGGTGAAGAGTTAACAGGACCTTTCTGTACTTTCTTTGCAACTTTCTGTTAATCTATATTTTAAAATAAATTATAATATCATTGGGAAATACAAGGGTTTTTGTATTTTACTACTTGACTCATTCTTCCCTATCTCCTTTATCAGTGTCATATTGAGAAATTTTGTTACATGGGACTGAAAAACAGAGGCTGATTGATTAAATGAAATGGCAGTGTTAAGCATTGTTAAAGCTGTGTACCTCTCTATCCGTAACTGGCAGATCCAGTAAGCAGAAAACCAGTGAGGACAGAGTTGAACTGAACAGTATCAATCAATTAATTGAATCTAGGTGACATTTACAGAATACTTCAACTAAAAACAGCAGAATGCATTCTTCTCAAGCTCCCCCAGAATATTTACCATGATGGACCACTTTCTGGGCCATAAAACATACCATAACAAAATTCAGGAGAATGGAAATCATACAAAGTATGTTCTCAGATCACAATGTAATTAAACCATAAACCAGTAACAGAAAGAGAGCTAGAAAATACCAAAATATTTGGGTGTTAAACAACACATTTCTAAATAACATGCATGTCAAAAAAGAAATTTCAAAAGAAATTAAAGAATATGTTGAACTGAGAATAAAAATATAAGTCATCAGAATCTGTAGGATGCAGTGAACATAGTGTTTAGAGGGAAATTTACAGCACTAGATGCATACATCAGAAAAAAGAAAGCCCTGGGGCGCCTGGGTGGCACAGCGGTTAAGCGTCTGCCTTCGGCTCAGGGCGTGATCCTGGCGTTATGGGATCGAGCCCCACATCAGGCTCCTCCGCTATGAGCCTGCTTCTTCCTCTCCCACTCCCCCTGCTGTGTTCCCTCTCTCGCTGGCTGTCTCTATCTCTGTCAAATAAATAAATAAAATCTTAAAAAAAAAAAAAGAAAAGAAAAAAGAAAGCCCTAGTACTGATGATCTAAGTTTCCACATTAGGGAACAAGAAAAAGAAGAGCAAATTAAATCGAAAGTAAAAAGAAGAATATATTAAAAATTATAGCAGAAATCAATGAAATTGAAAAGAGGAAAAGAATAGAGGAAATCAACAAGGTAAAATGTTGGTTCTTTGAAAAGATCAGTATAATCAATAAACTTTGGTTTCAGGCAAACCAAGAAAAAGAGAGAAGACACTAATTACTAATATCAGAAATAACAGACAGCCATCATTACTTATCCTGTGGACATTAAAACAATAATAAGGAATAGTATGAACAACTCTGCTACAAATTTGATTACTTAAATGAAATGGACTAATGTCCTGAAAGACACCAGTTATCAGAACTCACACAAGAAGAAATAGATCATTTGAATCAACCTGTATTTATTAAAGAAATTGAATTAATAATGAATAACATTCCAAGAGAGAAAGTACCTGGCCCAGATGGCATCTATAAATCCACTGGGATTTTAACAAACATTTAAGGAACAAACGATATCACTATACTCTCTTCTAGGAAATAAAAGTAGTGGGAACACTTCCTAACTCATTCTATAAGACCAGCAGTCCCCTAAAATCAAAATAAGATATTTCAAGAAAAGAAAATTACAGACCAATATTACAAACATAAGTGCAAAAACCCTCAACAAAATAGCAGCAAACTGAATCCAATGATGTATAAAAAGAATTATATACACTTGTAACTCTTGGAGATGTTTTCCAGACATGCGATACCGGTTCAACATTTAAAAATCAATTAATGCATTCCATCACATCAATAGGCTAAAAATGAAAAATCTTCTGTCAATAGACTCAGAAAAAGCATTTCATAAAACCTAATATCCAATCATGAGAAAAACGCCTGGCAATCTAGAAATAGAGGGAAATGTTCTCAACTTGATAAGGAAGAAATACAAAGAACCTAGAGCTAACATGATCCTTAATGGTGAGAAACTGAATGCTTTCCCCTTAAGATTGGGACAAAGACAAGGATGTCCCTTCTCACTAGTTCCTATTCAACAATGTACTGGCATAAGTTAAGAGAAGGAAATAAAAGTTATACAAATGGGAAGGAAGAAATAAAACTATCTTTGTTCACAGAGAACATAATGTCTGTCTAGAAAATTCCAAAGAATCAACAAAAAACTCCTGGAACTAATAAGTGATTATGGTAAGTTTGCAGGATACAAGGTCAATCTAGACAAGTTGATTACTTTCCTATATATCAATGAAAACTGACAAAAAAATACGTATATATCTAGCAAAATATGTACAAGATCTATATGAGGAAACTTTCAGAGCTTTGAAGAAAGAATCAAAAGAAGATCTAAATAAGTGGAGGGATGTTCCTTGTTTATGGGTAAAAAGACTCAATATTGTTAAGATGTTAGTTTTTCCTGATGTGATCTATAGACTCACCCCAATCCCAGTTAAAATCCCAGCAATTTATTTTGTGGATATCAATAAATGGATTCTAAAGATTATATGAAGAGGCTAAAGACCTAGAATAGACCACACAATACTGAAGAACAGTCAGAAGACTGATATTACCTAACTTCAGAATTTACTATAGAAGCTACAGCAATCAAGATAGTATGGCATTGGATATGTGGGTAGTTATATTCCTCTAATTTTGTCTATTTTGAAGGCTTTCATAATGAAAACTTGTTTTGTTTTCAATGGTACAGACTGGTTCCTGAGAGCCTTCATCATCTGTCTTTTTTTCACATTTTCTCCCTTTCCCCTAATAATCACAAACTTAATCCACACTCTAGGTTTTGTCAGTTCTATTGATTTTCTGTTTTCCAAATCAGTAATTCCTGCCTTCGTCATTATTTTATTATGTTTTCCTTGAAAAATACATGCTTTAATTTTCTAGTTCTTGCTCAGATTTTTTAGTCCAACGCTTAATTTATTTGCTTAGATTCCTTTTTAATTGCTTAAATGTGTAAACGTGTGATTGCTGTCTGAGCTCAACTTTAGAAAATCCCTAACTTTTTGATATAGGATGTACTCATTTTATTTTATAAACTTTCTTCATTTTGAATTTGAAGTATTTAAGAGAAAGCTGTATAATTTTTCTGTGGCTAGACTTTCTATTTATGATTATTAATTTCTCATTCTATTGGTAGTTTATTCATGGATTATGGTCTGCTTATTACGTATTTGTGTATATATATTCAGAAATTATCTGTGTTCTTTACATGCCATTGGGTTTTGTAAATTTTTCAGGAGGCTTGCAAAGAAGGTATATACCCATTCATGTTATTGAGTTTGTGGCATCTCTGTTAGCTGAAGTATAATTATATTATTAAAATGATCTATGTATTGTATTGTATAGTTAATCTGTCAAAAGCCTACAAAGCCAAGTTAAAATCTACTAATGATGTGTCTCTCTCCATTTCTATTTATTTTCCTACAGTGTTTTCATTTCATTATAAATATACACATTAATGGCAGCTCTATCCTCATTGTAAACTGCACACCTCATACTTAGAAAATGTACCGGTATCTTTTTTGACATTTGCTTTGGACTCAATCTTTGTCATATTGGTATTCTGATTTCTGATTTCATTTTGTTACTATTTGTCTATTATGTTTTGCTTTTTCATACAATCTGAGCATGGAGGCTTCTTATATAATCAACTATTGTTTTGTTTTTATCAAATCTGATAATGTCTGAATATATCCCATTTACATTTGGTGTCAAAACAAATACATTTTATTTTAATTTTTTCATCCAATTTTATGTTTTATTTTTGGCTTTAAGTGCCTCCTTCGTCTTTTGCCTTCTTGTACATGGATTTTCTTGCTGCTAATTGTATTAAATGTATGCAGTGTGTTCTTTCCTTCTCATAATTTGGAAGGCTTATATCCTATCCTCTCTTTAGATATTATTATTGACACATGTATACATTCATATGTTTTATCTAACCACTCCTTCTTGATACAGTAGCTTTAGACAGTATTTGTTGATGCCCCCTTGAAAAATTAGATAATTAGCATACTACACTTTTTCCTACCTCTTCTCTTGCTCACTTTCAGATTTGGTCACTTGTCCTTGCAGCCTTATTTTTAGCTCTGGTGATTTCTCTTTATAACATATAAACAAAATACTCAGACTACCACTTGCTGATTTATTCATTTTGATATGATAATTCATTTATCACTAAGAAAGGTGAGAAAAGGAATATATTGTTTCTTCCTCCAAATTTTAATTACTATCTTCACAACTTATAATTTATCAAAATAACATTTCCCTTCCCTAATTATATATCCTGTAATAGTTTAGTCATTGTTACATATTTAAATTAACAACATATTTGCTATGATTTCTTTTCACTTCTTACTAGGGCAGAATACTTTGATGTAATTTCTTTTTCAAGAAAAATGCACTACTGTATATTTCATTATTTATTTGTTTTTAAAGCTGTCTGCCTATTGTTTGAGAATATCTACCTATTGACTTTATACTTGGATAATTACTCAGCTCAGCAAAAGGCATGATATTTTGGAGTCCTATAACCCTTTTGTTAGCTCTTTGTAGATGATTCTACATTTTCTAATGGCATTGAATGTGGTTATCAATCAGTATGTGACTAGCCAGACCTGGCCTTCCCACCTCCACTTCACATTTAACCTGATTTTTCTCCTTAGACAATACTTCCATTACTTTTAAAGCTTTATGTACTTACCTAAGACATATTTCATCATTTATGGGTTTTTTTTCCATCATGGAACATGATATAATGTTTTTCTAAAGATTCAATTCTTACTATTTTCCAGAAATTTTTATTTTGTTTTCTCTTTGAATATATTTTCTATTCTGCACACGGAGTTCCTTACTTCAATGACACAGATTATCTTTGCTTTGGTCTACTCTCTGCTATGCACTTACGTTAATCTTCTTTTCTTCTACATTCATCATGGTTATCTCAAACCTTCTGTCTTTCTTAGTAATTTGATTATTAGTCAAGTCTAAAGTTAGTCATTTTTTTCTGTTTGGTTTGGTTTTGCTTCTACATTTTTTAGGTCTGTAATTTTTCTTTTCATTCAGCTCTGTTGTTTACCATCTCTTATTTAAGGTTCTCTGCTTTAATTAGGTTCATGTTTTCCTTATGTTCTTCCACAAAACAAAACCTTCCTAGGGAAATTTCATCAGTTTCTTCAATTTTGATTTTTTTCCTAGGTAAGATGTGTCATCTGCGGCATGTTACAAGTAGCCTACTTAATATCCATTTTTCCATATTTTCTAATTTCTAGTTCACTCATTTTATTCAGGGAAGTAATGTACCCAGCTAAAAGGTAACATTTCTAAGACTTACAGCTAGTGGTGGCTGATGATTTTCTTACTTTGCTGCCCACACAGAAACATTTAAATTAAATCTTCCCATATTTTACTTGTGCAGGTGCAATTTTTGTGTGTTGGTTCACCTTTCTTTATACTGACGGTCTTAGTATAATTTTCAAAAAATTTTTCATTCACATTTCCTGTATACTTTGCGTGTGCGTGTGCGTGTGCGTGTGTGTGTGTGTGTGTGTTGGGGGGTTTGGACTAGTAATTTTGTTTTACTGCAAGGAGACAATTGGATTCAAGGAAAACTCTTCCTTCTCTCTGTCTCACTCTCTTTCCCTCCCTTCCTCCTTCTCTCTCTCATTTTGGGTTGCACAGTTTGAACTGTATGGCATGAAGCTCTGTCCTTTTCTTTGATTGATTATGAGGTATTTTTGCTGTTTTGGTCCTATTTGTTATTCTATTATTATGGGTGGGGAAAGAGAGTTTCAGATGTTTTTATTCTACCACCTTAACTTGGAAGTCTGTACAAGTACTTTAAATTTTAATCAAAGTAATACAAATGGTTACAAATCAAATCATGCAAAAATATTGTGATAAGAAACAACTGAGTTCAGCTTCACTGTGGTTTAACCCAAACCTTACTCCCTAGAGGCATTTTTTCCCTTTTTCTTTGTAAATGGAGGAAAAATTTACATACTGTAAATGCACTCATTTTCAGTGTAAAGTCTGATGAGTTGTGAAAAAGGCACATTCCCCTTTAAGCCACCCCCTCATTAAAATACAGCAAGACCCCCCCCTCCCCCCCATGCAACTTCCTGGTTAATGCCACCCTACTCCCCATTACCAAATGCAATCACTGTATGGCTTTCTTTTACTGTAGATGAGTTTGCCTATTGGAGAACTTCACATAAATTGAATCATACAGTAGGTACTCTTTCATATGGCTTCTTTCACTCAGCATAAAATTTTTGAAGTTTTTTCATTTTGTAGCATGTCTCAGTGTTTTTTTCCTTTGTATTACTGAAAAGTATTCCATTGTCTGTTTATCTTGCAATTCGTTTATCCATTCTGGTGACAATGGACATTTAGGTTGTTTCCAGTTTGGAGCTATTATGAAGAAAACTGTCATGGACATTATTGTAACATCTTTTTTTTTTTTTTTTGTACACATCTTTTTATGTACGTATGTTTTCATTTCTCTTGAGTAAAGAAATAAAATTGGAATTTCTGGGTCTTAGAGTAGGTGTACTTTTAACTTTATAAGAAACTACTAGAACAGTTTCCAAGGGGTTTTATCATTTTACACTAGCTCTAGCAATATAAGAAAGAAAGTTCTGATTGCTCCACATCCTCAACAACATTTGATGTTGCCCATATTAATCTCTGCTATTTTAGTTATTTGTGATATATATCATTGTGATTTTAATTTGTGGTTTCCAGATAACTAATGATTGATGTTAAGCCTTTTTCATGTGCTTATTGACCATTTTTATATCTTCCTTCATGAAATATCCAAGTTTTTTTGCTGATTTTTATTGAATTGTTTTTCTTTTTTACTATTGAGTTAGGAATTGTGCATATATTGTTTTGTTTTTTAAGATTTTTATTGATTTATCTGACAGAGAGACAGACAGCCAGCGAGAGAGGGAACACAAGCAGGGGGAGTGGGAGAGGAAGAAGCAGGCTCCCAGCAGAGCAGGGAGCCCGATGCGGGGCTTGATCCCAGAACCCTGGGATCGGGCCCTGAGCTGAAGGCAGACACTTAAGGACTGAGCCACCCAGGCGCCCCAGGAATTGTGCATATATTCTGGATACAAGTGCTCTATCAGATGTAGATATTACAAATATTTCTTCCCAGCCTGAGGCGAGAATATGTTTTCTTTTGATGAAGTATACATCTATCTTATTTCATGAAGAGTGATTACTAGCTAAGAAATCATTACCTAACTGAAGCTAATGAAGGTATTTTCCTATTCTTTCTTCATCAAGCTTTCTGCTTTTATAGTTTGGTGTATGATGCATTTCAAGTTAATTTTGCGTAGAATGTAAGGAATGGGTCTATGTGTAGAATATAAGGAATGAATCTAGGTTCCTTTTTGTTTTTATACAGTCTGTTGTAGCACTGCTTGTTGAAAACATTTCCCTCTCCTCACTGAATGGCTTTGATACCTTTGTAAAGAATCACTACCATACTGTCTTGATTACTGTAGCTATAACGTAGGTCTTGAAAACGATTACAGTTCTCTAATTTAGTCTACTTTCAAAACTGTTTTGACTCCCCTAGATATACTGCATTTCATTTAAATTTTAAAATTATTTTATCAAATTCTACAGAAAAGTCTGCTGGGATTTTGACTGGAATTGCGCTAAATTTGAATTTAAGAGAAAGGATAGGAATTTCATCAATACTGGGTCTTTATGGAGTCTTACAATTCATGGGCATGGAATATCTATTTATTTAAGTCTTCATTAATTTCTCTTAGTGATAATTTTCTGTGTAGAGGTCTTAAACATATTTTGTTAAATTTACCCTATGTATTTAATGATTTTAATACCACTGTACCATTAATTTTATTTTCCAAATATTTGTTGCTTAATATGATAGTCAGTTTCATGTGTCAATTTGGTTGTGTTATGGTACCCACTTATTTAGCCAAACACTAATCCAGGTGTTGTATGAATATATTTTGTAGACTTTATAAATAATCTATAATCAATTTCCTTTAAGTAAAGATTATAATAATTTCAATAACTTGGGTGGGCCTGATTTAATCAATTGAAAGGCTTAAAGAGCCTTTTTTCTTCTTAAAGAAGAAATTCCAAATGTTGAATGCATCTTCATCTTCTGTCCAGGAGTTTCCAGCTGACCCTTCCAGCTTGCCCTTATGGATTTCGGACTTAACTAGCCAGCCCCTACAACTGAATAAGCCAACTCCTTGCAATAAGTCTCATACATATCCTACTAGTTCTTTTTCTCTGGTGAAACCTTGACTCTGAGACACTGAGTATATAGAAATGGAGAGGATTTTTGAATATTGACTCACATATTTACCATTTCTTCATTCTTTAGGCGGTACTGGTCTCACCCTAACAGGACACAAACCTTTGGTAAAGGAAATGCTTTCTGAGATTTGTTAGGTGACATAGTGGTGGTGGGGGGTGGGTGGCAGGACACACTTAATAAATATATTTTAGCATGCCTTCATCTCAAAGTCTGAATTCTTTCCTCTATATCATACCAAAGAATTTCTGGCATCTCAACTTTGTTTAGTGAGGACCATCGTTGGGAGTCTATAGCTTTGTTTATAAGCACAGCAAGAATTAGAACCATATCCATCCTCTCAAATCAAAGACTGAATTCAATTTTTCTGGAACACATACCTTCATCAAGACATGGTAAATTTAATTGACATTGTGTATCGGCAATCTTCATGGTCAAATTGGAAGTTTGGTCGTTGGCTTTGATAGTTCTTTGGCTCTGAGAGATAAAAGGTTATTTTAGCAAAATTATAGACATTTCTTAGGTTTCACTTTTACTTTTGACTGAAACTTAAGAGATTTAATCTAGGTGTTCTTTCCTTAACACATGTGAGGCC
Organism: Ursus americanus; assembly: GCF_024610735.1. Taxonomy (NCBI): domain Eukaryota; kingdom Metazoa; phylum Chordata; class Mammalia; order Carnivora; family Ursidae; genus Ursus; species Ursus americanus. Next base: position 63,035,189 of record NC_142131.1, on the reverse strand, counting down.
TTCAGAAGTAGCCATCCCATTTAGTAATCTTTGAATTCCTCATGTCTTTCATACTGTTAATTTGCAGTGGCAATGAGTTTCACCAAGTGCTCGACCATAAATGGTAATTGATAACAAAAAAACAATATAATGATTAGCTATTTGCCTTTAGCTCCAGCTGGGCCAAATTTCTCTACCAATTCCTGATATCTGTTACCAGAAACCTGATATAATCATAGAATAAGCTAGGATTCTTACTAGAAACCTGAAGAAACCATTTTAATCATGAAGTGCATCTATTATAAGGAACTTAGCTCACAAATGTGATAGGAATTACAGAATGAGGCTCAAGATACAAGCAACTCAAACAGGAAGTATAACTACTGTATTTTAGCAGGAATAGGCCTTCTGTCATCACTGGATATTATTGCAGCGATCCTTAATGATTTATATTGCCCCTTCATCTTTACACCATTCACTTCTGATTCAGAGTCCTGGATATCAATGTCCAGTGGCTGAGTTTAGGCACCAGCCCACATGGCCTCTAGGGGAGGACTTACCTGTCTGTCTTCCAGAGTTGAAGGCGTAGAACTGTGTCCCAGCAATACCGCACACAATAGGAAATACTCCTTAAAACAGAAACAGCTTGGGGCTCCTGGGTGGCTCAATCAGTTGAGTGTCTGACTGTTGATCTCAGCTCAGGTCTTGATCATAGGGTCAGGAGTCTAAGCCCCATGTTGGGCCATGGAGCCTACTTTAAAAAAAAAAAAAAAAGCACGCAGGTTGGATAATATATAGCCAAAGGAAAACAATCACACACATATTTAAATAACAAATTTTTACAATGTCCCTACACTCCAAAAATGCATTTAATTCTGACATGTAATTTGGTAATTTTTTTGCCACACATCTGGTTTGTTTGTTGTCCTCTACCCCTTTTAATTTTTTCATTACCCCGTTGTATTCTATCAGTGTGATGATGAGAATTAATGCCAGCCTGATTCTCATGACTTTGCAAGTAAAATAGATTATTTTCCTTTCTTTTTATAAAATGTGACAATTTCTACTTTTTCTTGAGGTTCAAAAATGTCACTGGAGGGGTTTTTTAAATTCATCATGCTAAGTATTTCAGACAGTTTGTGATCTCAAGAATGGTGGCTTTCTTCAATTCTTTGGATATTCACTTCCCTCCACTTTCTCTGTTCTTTTCTGAAACACCTTGTAGTAAAATAGTACACCTTTTGGATGTTCTCAATCTAAATTTATTGAAACTTCTCTTCCATGGTAAGCCTCTTCCTGTTCTTTTCACTGTTGTGAGTTTATTCTTTTTTGTATTTTTCCTTTTCAGTCAAGTCAAGGGAGAGATCACAGCAAATTCTTATTCTTGGTCTTCCTGCAGGAAGTTGTATAGCATTAATGATAATCTCTTTCTTTGTTTAGTATTTGTTGGAAACATTTTCCCTGCTTGGCTATTATCTTTTACTTTTATAATTATGTTTTCTTTTTTTATTTACAAAAGTTTTTAAATCTGTCAATGTAAATTTTTTTTCTGCCACACCATTTCTTCAAAACTTCGAAGGCACTGCCTTAAGTAGAAATTTGATATTTGTTTTGATTTTATTTTCTGATACTTGATGAGCTAAGTCCCCAACACTAACTCTTAAATACACTACCCCTTTTTAATGATGTGTAGCGTTTTATAATATATTCTTGTATGTATTAGGGTCTAATTCCTTTTTATGTACCCTGTTCCATTACTCTGTCTACTTTTATAACAATATTACAGTGTTTTAATTCCTTTAGCTTATCAGAAACCTGACGGGGCTCTCATTGTCACCAGTGCCTTTGCAACCCTCATTAGGTTTTTTTTTTTTTTCCACACCTCATGAACCTTAGGGGCACAATGTAACTAAATGTCCTCCTTCTCCTCATTGCTGCTACCAAAACATCTCTCCTTCAGTATGCAATTGCTTATAATTCCCTGTCATTTATTGAAGTCTTGAACTCCTAGATCAATCTCTTACTCTCCTATTCCACTGTCATAATTCTCATAGAATAACATTCATGTCAATAACATGGTCAACACCCTGGCCTCCCAGTTCTGAACTTCCTTATTTCCCTATAATCATCATTCCATCCTACCTCAGCTACTCACTTTCATGGTCACACATTAAACCTTACTAAGAGTAACTACATTCTCTTTGAAATCACTGTTCAATCTTCCTAATTACTCTCTGATCATCACTTGCTAGCCCAGCTCACTTACTATAATACCCCACTACAAAAAAGTTTTCACCATCATTGAAATTACCATTGGCCACCGTTTATACTTTTCTCTATCGTGATCTTCTAGTTCACTTCCTTCCTTAACCAGCTTACATTTCATGGAACTTCCATGCAAATACCCTCAACTCCTTTGTTTCTCTATCCCCCTCACCTAGCAAACAATTAATCTTGATTAAACCCTGCATTTTGTACATGCTTCCAAAGAAGGAAACATTGGTCTGAAATAATGCAGCCCCGCAGAACTATCTGCAATGATAAATATGTTCTATAGCTGTGTAAATTCATGTTCTTACTTTCAACACAAATATTTAACACCTTTTCCATTCTTTTAAACCTTCTGTACTTAATCATATTTCTTCCTCTATTAGTTGATAATCCCACCCACTTATGCTTCATTGAGATGATAAAAGAAATAAGACAGGAACCCCTTCATTCTCATGACCAAATCTACTAACCTGAACTGCATCTGAACTTTTTTGCTTCAACACTTGCTAAACTGGAAGAAATGTCCATTTCCAATCAGAAGTCAACTTAGTGCTCTGGAACATGTCTCTTCCAGACGTAGGAAAAATTGCATTCTTCTGGCTCTACCATCTGTTCAGCCTGAGTACACCAGCATTAAGTTATCCCTCATCTTAAAAAAAAAAAAAAATTCTCCTTTGTCTCTTGTCTCATTCCAGATACTGTGATATTTCTTTTCTATTCTTCACCACTGTCCTTGCTTCCTCATCCCTATTTATTTACTTACTTACTTAATGCTAAATAGCATTTGATAGCCAATTTATTAAAATAATTGACAACCATTTGCAGTTATGATCTCAACCTCTACTTCTAACTCAATACTGATGGAAGTAATCTGCTTCCTCTCAGAAGGGCTGTTCAAGGCAATGAGTCACTTGATGATTCTATTCTGGAAAAGAATTTCAACTCTTAGAACCTTCACCACAAGGAATTTTTCTTGTACTGAATCTCAGAGTCTTGGTAGGTTTCCCACTTATTGTCTTACCTTTGAAGTTCTAAACACCTCTTTGCACCTCTAAGCAAGCCTAGCCCAGATCTTTTCCAGGGATTTCTCATGGCCACTGATTTTAATTTGGTTCTATGCCTGTGTTTCCAGTATCCTTAGAAGTTATAGCTGCAGTGAGAATTTTTTCCCACTGTTTCCCAGGAAGAGAGAAGAGCAGGAAGTCAGAAGGAGCAAGTAGGCTGGAGCTCTGCTAAAGCTACAGCCACATCAGCAGCACCCTATATATTCTTTTTTTATGGGTTTTTATTAAAGATTTTATTTTTATTTATTTGAGAGATTGCAGAGAGCACAAGTGGGGAGGGGGGAAGGAAGAGAGGAGCAGAGGGAGAGGGACAAGCAGACTCCCCGCTGAGCAGGGAGCCGGATGTGGGACTCCATCCCAGGACCCCGAGATCATGACCTGAGCCAAAGCGAGACACTTAATCAACTAAGCCACCCAGGTGCCCCGGCACCCTATTTATTCTTAAACCCAGGCCAACTAAGATTTCTTTGACTACTATACAGAAGCTAGTCATTTCCAGTGCTGCCAAATGG